>NC_134353.1:164323108-164923108 GCF_048569485.1 Anomaloglossus baeobatrachus
ACAGCAAATGCATGTATACAAAGCCCTTTGCTTTGTTAGATAGGCTAATTCTTGCTTCATTTGCCTTGAGCAATCTAAACAGAAATGTTGTGTCTTAATGCCATTTGGTTCAAATTAGAACATCAGGCTGCCTTGTGACAGCAATTTACCCTTTCTATATTTCAGATAAATTCAGATCATAAGTAAGCGTGCAAGTCCAATGGACAAACCATTTAAGTTATTGATGTTCAGTTAGACACACAGAAATTACAGCTACTGTACCCTCTGTATAGCTCAAGATGATTTATGGGGTAGATGATAGACCAAAGTCTACGGTATGTTAAAGTAGGACATTGACAAACCATATAGGGTGCTTCTTAGGGCATTATGACAAAGCGACTACAAAATTGGATACTTCAAAGATAATAAAGCAACTTCACATTATACTCTTAAATAATTCACCCCTTTACAAGATAGTTCTAAAAAATATGTTGGCTGGGGGTCTTATATTCTCATATGAGGATGGAGCAGTGGTTCAAATTAGTGATGAGTGACAACTACCATATTCAGATGCTCAGTACTTCCAGAAATATGCCTGAATTCCTCATTGACTTCCATTATCCTTGGTACACAAGTTGAGCCCATCCTAGTGTCCAACTGCTCGTTTTGAGTACCAAATACTCGGGCATGGGAGTGCTGGCTCATCAGTCGTTCACATGCTTAATCATCACTCTATTCACTTTTATAGGACAGAGCTCTCCATCAGTCCCAGTAAGTGAATAGAACAGTATTTGAGTGTGTACACCATTGTTTCATTTAGACAGGGGAGTTTGGGACCCTCATTTCTAATTGGTGGGGGTCTCAAAAACTGCACCCCGCTAATCATACATTAAAAACCTATTCTATAGACAGTTAATAAACTCAAAACTAGAGTTGTGCAAAAAGATTTGCAGTACCTTGGTGCAGAAACCACGCAGTAGTCCATGGCTGGTGGACTAGACGCCTGTGAACCTACTCCTTCTTGTCATCTTTGTCATGTCTTCTGATTAGTATCCCAGTAGGCAGAGTGAAGCATGCATGATATCGTGACAGACCTAGAAGATATGGTCGGGATACCGGCAAGTCGGAGGAGGTTTACAGAGATCTAGCCCAGTAGCCATAGACTAACATTGAGGTTACGGGACCTAGGTCCTGCAAACAGTTTAGATCTTTTAAGTCTTTTTCTGCTGCTGTGGATTCAGCAGATGTGATATCCAAACATTTTAACTGGTGGAATGTTATTTATCACATGATGGAAAAAAAAAGGCATACTATACCACTCATTGGTGGCTCAGTGGTTAGTATTGTTGCTTTGCAGCACTGGGGTCCTGTGTTCAAATCCAACCAAGGACAACATCTGCAAGGAGTTTGTGTGTTCTCCATGTGTTTGTGTGGTTTTCCTTCCACACTCCAAAGACATACTGATAGGGAACTTAGATCATGACCCCCAAAGAACACAGTCTGTAAAGTGCTGTGGAATTCATGGTGTTATGTAAGTGAGTAAAATAATATCTTATATATAAAGGAGTGTTTTTGTAGACAGCATAAAAAACAGTCTGTAAGTACTAACTATAAATCAATAATAAATGGAGTTTGGAATCATAGAGTCAGAAGAGTTCACGGAGCATACATCTCACACTGCATCATCATCACTGGCTTGTAACCTCATACAAATGCTAATTTATGCATTTTTTCACTTCCAGGAAGCACCATTTATACCAAAAAGCAAGCACCTGGCTTCAAGTTAGTAACAAAAGCTGGATATATAAATCATCTGACAAAACTTTCAACCTTTCTGTATTACGTGTCTGTGTGGTCAATAACTGATTTGAAATTCTTACAACAATTCTTCCAATGACTGTGAAGGAATGTGATATGGAAACCATATGTGAAGTGAATGAACTGCTAAGCACCTGTGTCATTGCTCCGGATTTAAGAATTTTAAAAAATCCTTATAGAACCTGTCATTAAATAAGCAATGGATCTTTTAATGCCATTTCATTGATCATCATTAGTGCTATTGGTTACCAGACGAGAAGTGAGGGCTACGTCCAAAATTAAGTAAACTAACTTGTAATGCACTAAGGCTAGTCATAGAAAACATTCTTATAATTATATGGTTACTGTCAACGATCAATAACAAATATAAAAAATGTGTGAAAGGATGGCAAAAAATTGGATCACTAACAATTAATATGGTGTTTCCATACTTTGGCTCCTTACGTGTTATAATATATGTCATTTCTTTGATGCAACTGAGACTTTCCGACCTGAGTATCGCAACGAAACTTTTGCAAACATTGCCGACTGTCATAGTGACATCAGGATCCATGGAAACTCTAGATTCTTGCATTCTGCCTTCTAACTTCTCTGATGTCTGTGATCAGCGCAGGGAGACTTGGGCATCGACTTACAAACTTGCAGTTTATAGGCAGGCTAGCAAGAGTTAATCTTTCCTTGTCTGCTTGTTAATTTCAATTAGCCTCATACTATAGTCCCATTCACTCCCCTCCTATATATGCTGGCTGGACATTTCCATTAGTGCCAGCTATAGTTTGTCTAAACTGTTTTTGAGACTTTTTTCAGACTTACTGGTGTTTGTTGTGCATTATTGCTGTGAGCGGTTGTGGTGTTGTGGTGTTAATCCTTGCTGTCCTTTTGTTGCTGCCTTACTGCTCTTGCTTTTTTCTTAGCTTCATACTGCTAATTTCTGTGAGTGTTCAGCATTTCTGAGTTTTGTTTTCTCCCTGTCTGTCTAAATCTGTGATTCCATCACACTACTGTCCTTTCCTTCCCTGGGGGAACTGATCAACTCTGGTCAGGAGTATAGCTAGGCACAAGACTCAGGCAACTCCACCATTAGGGGTAAGCTTGAGGACAGGGATAGCCTAGGGTTTCCTAGCATGAGGGACAATATAGGAGCCTCCTGTCCCTTGCTAACCTGCAATCACATTGAGACACTGAGTTAACAAATGAAAGCAAAGAGATGGGTTATTCTAAAATAAACATGCCATAGAGAATAACTTGCTGATTTCTGACCACTGGGACCCCTGGCAATCTAAGAGCTTTGTAACCATAAGAACAGGTCTCTACCACCCTGTTCTGGTTGGAGGTGAGGTGTGCATGCTCGGCCTCTGCTTCATGTGATGAGACGAGTGATGTACTCTGTAGTTACATAGACGATAAATGGAGGAGTGGAGAACACACATATTTGCACCATTCAGGGCACGGATGCAGAACTCTGTTCTCAGGATTCTAAAATACCGGTCTTGGCAATGGTGGGGGACCCAGAAGTCAGAGACCCAGCAATCTGCAACATATCCCCTATTCCTTAGATAGTGGATGACTTGCTTGTTTTTTTCAATAACTCTTTAACTGAAAAAATAATGTCCCAAAGACAATTATTACAATTAAGCAAGCACAGCCAAATATGCTTGCATCTCTCTCCATCTATTTTCATATTACACAGTTATAAAAATATAATCCTATTATCCTGTTAGGCTTGTACAGTTTTGTAGGTTTGCCAAATTATGCAAAGGCTTTAATTTATGCTAATCTCAAAGAACATCTAACTAAACTGCAAGTTGTTTTACATAAAAAAACAAAAACACATGGAAAATAGATAAGACTGAAACAGCTATGACAAGCATAAACCGATTCCGGCAAAATCTCAAGGAATCGAGAATGAGATTCAGCTGTAGACAAAGAATGAAATTCAGCTGGATTGACAAAGAAAAGATGAATAGAGGGATGGCAGATAACAGTTATAAAGCACAGCAACTTGGAGGAATTAACATTCCAGTCCTGGCAGATATTTTTGATCTGGCCACACACTATAAGTGAAGACAGGCTACCATGTAGGTGGGTAAGGAGGCGCTGTTTATGATTTAAGAAAGGATCAAAAATCATGAACACCATCCATTTCCCCACAACTCAGAACATTTTTGTTTAAATTATAGAAATTTATGGAATGTAGAGAAATGTAATAAAAATAGGAAATATTTTAATCTAATATATGGTAAATCATATTGATAATCAACACCATAACAATAACAGGACTAAAAAGAAAGAAGGTACATAAAATAAAAATGATATGTAAACAAATAAAATTATACAATTATTATGAGGATGAACTTGATGAACTATGAAACTATAAGTACTAAATAATTGTACAATGTCTATATACTGTACAGTGTTGTCATTATCATTAGTCTCCCGTAGCAAAACTTCTAATGGAGTCTCAGTCCACCATGGCAATTACTTGTAGATAACTCATTTTTATAAAAATGTAATCAAGGGAAAATACATAACAAAAAAAGTCATGAATACAAATCCTGAAGACAGGGTGATCTGGAAAGAGATATCATATGATGACCAGGAATTGATGGTGGAACATTAAAAAAAAAAACAATTTTCCTGCAACGACAAGTCCTCATACATCTGTGACTTAAAAATAAAAAAAGTTATTATTCTTCTTTGAAGAAGGGGAGGACAAAGCGAACCCACATGACAATTGGCTGTGTAATTAAAGGGTTAAACAGCTGGGTATGCACTCACCTGTTGCATGATTTATGATGTTGTTAGGTTCAGGCCATTTGAACCATGCTCAGTTTGAGGTTTGCTGCCATGAATAAATTCTAACTAACTCTAATGCTCCAGAGAAAGGAAAGATCCATTATTTATCAGTCCTTGACAATCGTAGTTTGACTGGAATAAAATGCAGCACAGAATTGATATTACTATTAGCAATATCAATATTATGACAACATTCCGTTCCCCAAGCATTGGGTAAAAATAAAATCCAAGTGAGGGAAAATTGGGAAAGAAATGCAATTTAAAGCGCACCTATCACCAGGATTTTCCTATATAAATTAAAGCTAGTGTAAAACTGGCGCTATCACGCTAATTCTATACATACCTTTAATGGTCAAATTGGATGTATAGTTTTTGAAATACAAGCAAGTTACAAAAATGTACAGTTTTTTTGATTGGCAGCAGCTGCAGAATAGCTAATATGTGGGTCAGGTTTTGCTATCTATTCCCGCCCCAGTTTGCTGTTTGGCCTCTGCAGATGCTAGATTGTATGGGCTCCTTCCAGGTATAAGTAATTTCTGTCACGTGATAGGGGCATGTAAGGCTCCTTTCACATTGCATTTTGCCTTACATTCACAGGTCCTATCTGGGTATCCGTCCGAACCGCCCCTCCCCCACCCCGCAAACAATGTTTTGGACGCATGCTATTTTATTGATAGCAAAAAGCACCAAGGAAGGCACATAGTTATTGGGCCCTCTTTAGCCTAAAAATAGCAGCCCCAAGCCACAATAGAACTAGTGCAACCAAATACTCAATCTGCCTAATCCGGTAATTGAGCATTGAGTTCAATGAGTTGACCTGAGGTGAGCTCACTGAGTTCAATGAGTTCACCTGAGATCACAGCTAGAGTACCGTGGGAACAACCAGCTGTTACCTCATGTGAATTCACAGATGTCACCGCTCTCACAGCTGAGGCTTCAGTTTGTCCCTCTGGCCGCAGTAATCAGTCCCATTTTCTAATTTGTACATGCACTGCAACCTCAGAATGTGTCAGAGACAGGATTGTTGTGGGATGTCGGGGTGTGAATTACGTTGGACTTGCAGGGGTGTTTAGGGAATTAATAAATTAGAAAACAAGGGTTTTCTGAAAAAAAAAAAAAAAAAAGGATTTTCCCCTACCCATTACTAATCCGGGGCTTTGTGGCAGGTGTGATTTTTTTACACAAACCTCAGTTGCCATTAACCCCTTATATTGCCCCGATTACACTACTGGATAAGTGCCAGTCATAAATATGCTTTAAAACAATCTCTCTCTCTCTCATTATTTTGGCATTTGGCAAATATAAATAATTTTGGTAATCATAATTGACCAAAAATGGGTAAGGTTCATTCTGATTTCATGTCAGAGGGTTTAAGTTCCACTTGGGTTTTGCACTGATGAGTGCAATCCAATAAAACATCGGATTGCTCTCACTCTAGTACAAAACTATGGGCAGTGTCCATCTACGATTGATTTTTCTTGCAATAGCAACATGAGAGTCTCAGCTCATGCACCCCCAAAAAAACTCTATATGAGTGTTAAGGGGGGCATCATTTAGGGTGATGCAATTCAAGTTATGCATCCACGTCTTAAACCCATCTGCATTCTAAATCATGACTCATTTTTTAGTTGCATGCATACTATTTGTCCACAAAAATCAGAGATGACCACGGATCTGTGTAGGAAATATGACTAGTTTAATTACGGAAGTTCAGATACATTTAAGGAAATCAATTGGCTAGGAGCCAAGAATATGTGACACTTCTATTGGGTAAACAGCAAAAAGAGCTTATTCTGAGATATACAGTATATGTAGGTGTTTCATCATTTTATATTAAGTTAAGTCAGCATGAATCACAAAGGTCTTTTGATCAGAACATCCCATATCTGAGTACAGTTCAAACGCCATTTTAAGTCCTGTTATCTTCATATAATTCTTCATACTGATCATAACAGTCCATAACCATGTCCATAACATGAGTGTGTGAAACATCGCACTGCACTTGCTTGTTATCCGAGTACAGTACGAGATACGCAGAGACAGGCAGTGGAGGAAATGGGGAGAAAGTGTCCCCCCTCTTCTCCGCACCTGTGACCCAATTGTATAATTGCATGACCCTCAGCTGACACCCGCAGCAGAGTGTCATTAAGCTATGCGCAAGTGAAACCATACCCACAGAGTGAGAAAAACATGCATTTGTGTCTTTTTTAGATAGTGTTTTAAAATTATGGTTTCAACTGTACAGTATATAGGGTTCGAGGTGCGGGCTCAAGGTCCAGTCGTCCCGAACTAGACTTTTTTTTAAGTCAGGCCGGACAAGGCAAACCCAAGCATCTGCGGGTTCACCCATTTCTAGTGCTCAGCTGTATTTTTTAATGACACCATTTTTGTGATACATGGACGTTTTGATCCCTTTTTATTGCACATGATGGAAGTATGTGAACCACAAATATGGCAATTTTGGATTTTTTTTTTTACATTACCAAATGGGTTGAATATAATTTTATATTTTCAGACATCTTGCTTTTACAGACACTGCTGTATTGAATGTGCTTATTTTTGTAGTATTTTAATTTCTCCACTTCTACATGGAAAAAAGTAGAGTAATTAGAAATTTTACACTTTTTTTATTGTTTTAATACTTTAAAAAAATGTTTTTTTACTTTTTTTTAGTCCCCATGGTACTTGAACCTGTAAATGTTTTTTTTTCCAGTTATTATATGTAATGCAATGATGGATTTATCAGGTGTATCAAGATGGTAAATGACGGATGCCTTCAGCAGGACCCTGTCTGACATTTACTTGCTTTACCCCTGCAATCACATAGCACAGGGACATTGGGTGCCAAAACAGACACAACACTGGGATAGCATGACTTAAGCCAGCACTTTTTAGGATTAAACATCATCTCCGATCACAGCTCTTATAGGCAGATGTCAGTGGTATAACACAGCCATAACCTGCTCTTCATGAATTGGGCTAAACTCCTTGAGCCTTCTCTATGCACACCAACCTACTTCATGACTCTGTGTTTACTACACGCTTCACAAAATGTGACATATACATCCAACAATATTACAATTACAATGCTGTTTTGCATATGCAAACATGAACTCTTTCCCAAAAATGTATAAAATTATATATTCCGTTTGCAAATGCACAATCTGACAATTGGACATACAGTTACATCTCAGGGATACTACAGTGACAGGAGCAGTAATAAACAGTTCAGCTGCTACTGAGTCTGTTGGGACAGGAGCTAGTCAGATACCAGCACTTTATCTCCTCACATGTAAATCAAGTGTTAATCAAGAAGAGGCAAGAGATTGGCTGATGAAGAAGAGCCAAGAGGTGATCTGATCAAGAAGAGGCAAGAGGTGATCTGATTAAGAAGAGGCAGGAAGTGATCTGATCAAGAAGAGGTAGGAGGTGATCTGATCAAGAAGAGCCAAGAGGTGATATGATCAAGAAGAGACAAGAGGTGATCTAATCAAGAAGAGACAGGAGGTGATCTGATCAAAAAGAGGCAGTAGGTGATCTGATCAATAAGAGGCAGGCGGTGATCTGATCAAAAAGAGGCAGGAGGTGATCTGATCAAAAAGAGGCATGAGGTGAGCTGATCAGGAAGAGGCAGGAGGTGATCTGATCAAGAAGAGGCAGGAGGTGATCTGATCAAAAAGAGGCATGAGGTGATCTGATCAATAAGAGGCAGGAGGTGATCTGATCAATAAGAGGCAGGAGGTGATCTGATCAAGAAGAGGCAGGAGGTGATGTGACCAAGAAGAGGCTGGAGGTGAGCTGAAGTTTCTACTGTGTTTCATACATTTTGATAAATTGTTGATGAGGGCAGGTGTCCCAACTAATCAGTTCTTTTAGATTGTAAATCTGATTGCGCTAGTGGAGGAGTATATGTTTGTTTCACAAACAGAGAGATCATCAGTCTGGCATTTGGGTGAAGAGACCTCCCTAAGGAGCAAAATCCTGCTCTAGAAAGTTATAATTGGTGTTTCAAAGAAATATAGCATACAATTGAATTCAGCACAAGGTCTCCTGGGACTAGTGTGATGTGGTTATGTCATGTGAACCCTGCAGTCAATGAATGGTTGCCTCATTTTCACTTCCTTCAGAATGAAACTGACATCTGGAGGAAGAGGAGTTGTGGCTCTCTGAGTTCCTCTAAGGGGTACTTTGCACGTTGCGACATCGCTAGCATCGGCTAGCGATGCCGAGCGCGATAGTACCCACCCCGTCGCACATGCGATATGTGGTGATTGCTGCCGTAGCGAACGTTATCGCTACGGCAGCTTCACACGCACATACCTGCTCAGCGACGTCGCTGTGACTGCCGAAATATTCCTCCTTCAAGGGGGAGGTGCGTTCGGCGTCACAGTGACGTCACCGCGACGTCACTATTCAGCCGGCCAATAGAAGCGGAGGGGCGGAGATGAGCGGGACATAACATCCCGCCCACCTTCTCCCTTCCGCATTGCCAGCGGGATGCAGGTAAGGATATGTTTGTCGCTCCTGTGGGTTTACACACAGCGATGTGTGCTGCCGCAGGAGCGACAAACAACATCGTACCTGCGGTCGACCCGACATTATGAAAATGTCCGACGCTACACAGATCACTGATTTTCGACGCTTTTGCGATCATTTATCGGCGCATCTAGGATTTACACATTGCGATGTCGTTACCGGCACTGGATATGCGTCACTAACGACGTGACCCCGACGATATTCCGGATGCGATGTCGCAGTGCGTAAAGTACCCCTTAATGTAATTTTTGACAGACGTAAGGCTGAGTGAAGTGGTCTATTAGTGGCCACTGATTTGCTGCAGCTCACGTAATAACAACATCACACAAGCCACGGTAATTTGGCGCCAACATTGTTTGAATGTTGTCGGCAAAAGATGTGGGTGCAATGTATTTTTATTGTACATGGGGGAATATAATAATTGAAAAGGGGTTTTCCGAGTAATGAACAATCCCTTTAAGCCTATGCACTATGACTATTCTATCTAGTATTCAATTCATACAAGTTTTTAATGTTCCTTGCTATATCAGCTCTCTTAGGTTATGTGCGCAGGCTGCGTTTTTTGCCGCGTTTTTGCGGATTTTTTGGGTGCAGTTTTGTTCTCAAAACTGCATAAATTTCCTTCCCAAGCAAAGTCAATGAGATTTCATTTTTGCTGTCCGCACATTGCAGTGACCACAAAGATGCAGCATGTCAATTCTTTTGGCATTTTTCACTGCGTTTTTCACCCATTGAATTCAATGAGGTGTAGAAAATTGCAATAAAAAACGCAAGTTGTTATTTTACATGCGTTTTGGTGCGTTTTTCTGACTAGACTCTGGATCGGTGGGATTGATCGCTGGTATTTGGCCAGTTACTGCTCCCCATATAAAGTCTATGGGGACCAGAATCGAGCGCAAAGGGGTAGGAGCAAGTGCTTCATACTTACCGATCACCACTCGGCTGTCACACTGCTGCCATGTCATCTCTTTCACCTTCCAGAGCCGGCTGCTCATTAGGCTCATAACATATTCACTCCTTCCCTGCTCACCAGTGGCTGTGATTGGTTGCAGGCAGACCCGCCCCCACGCTGAGTGACAGCTGTTTGACTACAGCCAATCACAAACACCGGTGGGCAGGTCTATATCATACAATAAATTAAATAAATAATTCCCCCCAATTTTGTAAACTAGCCAAGATAAAGTCTCACAGCTGGGGGCTAGTATTCTCAGGCTGGGGAGGCCCACGTTATTGGGAGTCACCCCCAGCCTAAAAATATCAGCCAGCAGCCGCCCAGAATTTCCGTATCCATTAGATGCGACAGCCCTGGGACTTTTCCCAGCTCATCCTGATTGCCCTGGTGCAGTGGCAATTGGGGTAATATAGACTTAATGGCAGCAGTCCATAGCTGCCACTAAGTCATAGCTTAGTGATGGCAGCCGTCTATGAGACACCCACTCATCACTAAGCTGTACGTGAAAGTATATAATTACAATCACCCAAAAAAGCCCCCTCTTTCACCACTTTATTAACCCCTAAAACACCCCTCCAGGTCAGACGTAATCCACACAAGGTCCCACGACTCATCCAGCTCTGCTACATCTGACAATCATAGCGAGATGCCGTAGAACATGACTGCTCACTGTGAGGTTCAGGCCGCAAGTGAAGTGAGCCATGCAGGATCAGCGGTGACTTCAGTTGTCACCGCATACCACCTGACTGAAGTCACCGCTGATCTCGCGCTTACTTCAGTCGCGGCTGGATTTGTGGTAACTGGTGGAGGACACCAGCTATCACCGCACATCATCTGACTGGAGTCCTCCACCTGTTACCACAAATCAGGCCGCGGCTGAAGTGAGCCACGCAAAATCAGCTGTGACTTAAGTCAGGTGATGGGCAGAGATAGCTGGAGTTCTCCACCTGTTACCATAAATTAGGCCATGGCTATAATGAGCCGCGCAAAATCAGCGGTGGCTTCAGTCAGGTGATGTGCAGTGACAGCTGGAGTCCTCCACTTGTGACCGCATATCAGACCATGGCTGAAGGGAGCCACGAGATCAGCGGTGACTTCAGTCAGGTGATGTGCGGTGACAGCTGAAGTCCTCCATTTGTGACCGCATATTAGGCAGCGACTGAAGTCACTCATGTGGTTTGAGGTGACAGGTGGAGGACTGTCACCGCAGATCACCTGAGTGATGTCAGCACTAATCCCGCGGCTCACTTCAGTAGAGGACTGACAGGTGGATGACCCCTGCGGTTTTTTTTTAGGCCAAAAATGCTGCTTTGTAGTTACCACAAAGATACAAATGCAGCATCTTTGTGGTCACCACAAAAATAAAAATGCTGCATCTTTGTGGTCAAAAAAAGATGCAGAGTACGCACATAGCCTAAGGCTTTTTTTAACTCATTTGTTATACAATGTTGAGTGCAGATTTGTTACAAAACCTGAAGAGAAATCTGTTGTCAGCAATGTGAATGAGAATCCTGAAGTGTCATGCACACATTATTTTCTCCTTGCAGATTTGCTGCTGAGTTAAATCTGCAATATGTGAACTCTTGCAGTGTTTTTGCTGGAGATTTCACTCATTCGAAAAAATAGGATAAAATCTGGACCAAAAGTGCGTGACAAAAAAAGCATAAAAAATGCACCGAAAACAGAGCAAAAACACGTTTTTCCTGCTAAGAGAGACAGAAATGCTGCACTAAATACTAGACTTGTGCACATACTCTTAAACTTCAAGGACTAAAGTCTGCTTTACATGTGTTGATATGTCGTGCGAACGCATTTGCATTCGCACCCGCCCCCATCGTTTGTGCGGCACGAGCAATTTGTTGCCCGTGTCGCACAAAGTCGTAAACCCCAATCACACGTACTTACCTTCCAAACGACTTCGCTGTGGGTGGCGAACATCCTCTTCCTGAAGGAGGACGGACGTTCGGCGTCACAGAGACGTCACACAGCGGCCGGCCAATAGAAGCGGAAGGGCGGAGATGAGCAGGACGTAAACATCCCGCCCACCTCCTTCCTTCCGCATTGCCGGCGGCTGCAGGTAAGCTGCAGTTCATTGTTCCCGGGGTGTCACACGGAGCGACGTGTGCTGCCTCGGGAACGATGAACAACCGGAGCACAGAAGGACGTTTGATTTTTAGAAAATGAGCGACGTGTCAACGAGCAACGATAAGGTGAGTATTTTTGCTCGTTCACAGTCGCACGTAGCTTTCACAAGCTACAATATGTCAAACGATGCCAGATGTGCATCACTAATGACGTGAACCCCACGACATCTCGTTAGATATATCGTAGTGTGTAAAGCGGCCTTAATTCTACAAAATTTGACTATTTTTTTATATACGTTTTTCAACTACTTCAAGATTCTGAATGCTTAATGGATTTTACTGTCTTATTGAAACATGAATACAACTAATTGGAGTGAAATAACAGTCAAACTGTTGTGTTTACACAATCTGTAATGTAAAAGTAAAATTAATTAATTTGTTACTGGCAGTTATCTCTGAAACGTGGTTTTATATATTATACTAATCCATGTGACAAGTTAGCTACTCCCTGGACTTAGAATGTAGGTGTAAATATCCATTTATAATGTATATCAGAAAAATAGTTGAACACCCACTTTGCAGAAGTATACTTTAAATCATATCTCTTGCTGGTGTGAAATATTTATTACATAAGTACTAGAGATTATTCTAGAGCAGACCGAACCATGAGTTGTGAGCTATAGATAGAGGTACATACAGTAGCTATATAATCAGATTGGAGAATTTTACAATAAAGGGGTTGTCTGTGACTATTATATAAATGGCCTATCCTTATGGTAGGTCATAAAACCTGACTGATGGGGGTTTGACAGACGTAGTACCTCACTGCAGCCAATATGCATTTAACAAAGCTGGGTTATGCAGCTTCACAACTCAGCACATCCGACTGGATGGAGGCATCTGTGGACAATAATTTTCAAGTTTTGGTGCAGATTCTCAATGGAATTTAGTTGTGGACATTAACTGAGCCATTTACACACATGAGTATGCTTTGATTGAAAAAATCCATTGTAGCTCTGCAATTTATTTAGGGTTGTTGTCCTGCTGGAAGGTGAACCTACATCCCACTTTCATATCTTTTGATGCCTCTAAAAGGTTTCCCTGTATTTAGCTCAATACATCTTTCTATTAAATCTAACCAACTTCCCTGTCCCTGCTGAAGAAAAGCATTTCCACAGCATGATGCTGCCTCCATCATATATCAAGGTAGGGATGGTGTTTTCATAGGGATATACAGTGCTACTTTTCCGGGACACATAGCAATTACATTTAACCCAGAAAGTTTTACTTTGGTCTCATCTGACCAGAGCACCTTCTTCCACATACATCAAAATACTGATACTAAGGCCTAAGCCACACGGCATGAAAATCGATGCGAGTGGAGTGCCATAAAAAAAATCACATTCCACTCGGACCAATATTCGCCTTTGTATCAGCACCCATGAGCGATTATTTTCTCAGCCCTAATCAGACCGAAAAAACAATCACAGCATGCTGCGACTGTAATGCGATCCTTGTTTCTCTTGCACCCATTCAAGTCTATGGGGCCAGAGAAATATCGCACTGCACTCGCGGTACACCAGTGTACCGCGAGTGCAGAGCGAGAATGGCAATAGCCGGCAACAGAGTAGATAAATAGTAGATAAATCCCTCCCCTCCTCCGTGCTGGTCCGCCCCTCCTCAGCACTGGCCCGCCCCTCCTGAGTGCTGGCCCACCCCCCACAGCTGAGGTCCTCTCGCACGATCGTACCTCAGTCGCAGGGACCCTCGCATGGCACTCGGCTCTGCTGTACTGCCAGTGTGAGCCGACGGTTATGCAAGGGGATCACAGTAATCCCCGTGTGGCCCCAGCTTTACTGTACTAAACATGCAAGAAAAAAAGCCACTGAATGGAGAGGTAACTAAGCAGCTAGTATATTCCAGTGGTAAATTTATATTAATGCATGAGGACTAAGATTATATCAGGTATGGGCGAACCAACCTAAAGATTTATCAGGTATGGGCATAGCAACTAAACTTTATGGTTCATTCACTTGGCTGCCCATATAAAAAAGGAAACACAAAATTAAATTGGTCAACTATAAACAATATAATATAATCAAAAAAATACAGCAGCTCTCTGATAAGCTGTAACATAGAATATAGGAATTTGGAAATGCATTACTGTTATTGAAACTATGTTTAAAAAATTAGAAACGTAGTACACAAATTGGGCAAGTCATGAGACCCAACAGCCAGTGACAAGGTATTTCTCTTTGTTGGGACCCTAACCTAATATGCCGCCATCCCGGCTGAAAGCCTGCAATTTTATGGGGCAGGTAGGATCCAGCTTAATTTAAAACGCCATAGGTTGAAAGGTGGAATACACTACGCAAAGATGTCTCAATGGTCATACGGTAAATTCAATGAAAAACATCTCACATAGTCTACTGACTACAAAATAATACAGCTTGTCAAGGGGTTCCCTGAAATTATATGAAATATATTTCTGGAAAAATTAATTAAAGATGGAGATTAAAAGAGAAAGTAAATTTCATTCCAGATAGTTAATTTTGATGAGATTACGAAAATTGTTGTTCTGTATTTTTAGATCTGATGTCTCAAAGAACAAAGGCCAGGTTGCCTGGAAAAAGCGCCTTTATGTGTAAGTGAGTGTGTAAATGTGTTACCCTTCAATATAAGTTGGTGACCAGTACACGTATCCCTTTCAGAAGCAGCCTTCTTCCAGGCTTTGGAGTAAAAGCCTAGGCTTACAAGAACTAAAATGAGGTTACTTGGGTTTCTGGGTTGTTAATTTCTTGGATGAATTTATTGGCGGGATTCTGGTGTTGACATGGCTTCTTACATAAAATCATATATGTTTATATTAATTATTACACATTCCCTTGAAGCTACACTTTACGATAAAGTAATAATAATATTTTGTCTATTGTTATTTGGGGATACTTTCATCATACTATAGATTCTCCGAGCTCATTAGTCATTATCCCATGAGTTAAAAAGCCAGATGGTAAATGAAAACATATCTATCACTATGGTTTTTACACTTCATAATCCATCCAGTGTCATATTACAGGTACATGCACCTTTCCCAGTGACCTTAAAAAAGTTTGTTTATGCGGTAATGTGGTCTGCTTTGTGTCATCATCCATAGGAATAATATAATAGCTGCGCAAATACCACTTTTCAATTAAATTTTACACACATTTTCCTGACAAAATCAAGTTTTTATGGAAATGACTTTTTGGGGGGAAAACATAATTATGTCATTAAGTATGAAAAAGTATTAATAAAAATGATGTAACTGTAACATTAAATAAATGTCAGCTTAGGACTTTCAAGGTTGAAAATAATCTTTGCCATTATGAGCAATGAGAAAGAAGTAGAATGGAATGTTACCCGCTGAATATTTTTTAATAGAGTTCACATTTATCAGAAATAACATAAAACGTTGAGTTGTTTCTTATTTACAGCCTGAATTATAATCCAATTCTGATGGCTGTTATTGGATGAAGCCAATACAGTCACCGTATTTGTTGTTAGACGCATGTATCGGTTTATCTAAGCTCCTTTAAACCTTTGTATGTGACATACATGTATTTATGGAATGAATTTAGGAGCTGAGCGGATATCATACACTATTGGTGCCAGCTGTGATTTACAGCCATCACAAGGATTTAACAGCAGGGTTAAACAGAGGTTAGACCTGGGAAAAAGGGGAGTTGTTCACTTGCTAATTGCCACCGCCCATGTAACTAAATGATAAGATTCCTTAAATTCTCCAATTTCATACCAATATAAACCGCAGCTCGTCCCCCAATAAAGCGTGCACTCACAAAGCTCCATAAAGGGAACTTTAACAAAGTTATGTTTCAGAAAAAACAATAAAAACTTTTGAATATTTTAAGAGTAGTAACAAATATGAAAAAATAAATACATTTTAAACACCATAATGAAAATGGCCTTCAGAAATAAAATATGGTAAAAGGCCATTTTTTAACAAACATTAAAGACCAATGAAACAAAACATAAAAAATGGCAGAATTGTGTTTTGGGTTTTTCCTATTTTCTATCCTACGTAGAATTTGTTTTCCCATTTTTGAGCATATTACATAGCATGGGCCATCGAAGTCTCTCAAAGTTCTGAAGATCATCATTAGTGATGAGTGAGCACTACCATGCTTTGGTGCTTGGCAATCATAATGAGCAGTTGGATGCTCGGATGGGCATGACTCGAGTACCTGAGTATAATAGAAGCCAATAGGGACCTCGAGCATTTTTCTGGTAACTCTTCCAGATAGGTGGGCCTGTGGCTGGATCAGTATCGGGCACAGATCTCCACTTGGACTCAAAAGCTTACAAAGTGGATGTGGGGTACTGCTATGGATTGGTATTATTACAGATGAGCTTGTTGGACCTTTTTGGGTTATTGAGGGACTCAAAATCAACTCTGAAATCTGCTGCCAGTTTTTAGAGATCACTGGTCCTGAAGATAATATGCATATTGCATGATATTTATGCAGAACAATGCTTCATCACATGCATCAAAGTACTTTTCTGCTTAGCTAGCCATTAAAGGCATTAGAGGTAAAAGAATGGTGACTTGGTCTGCTTCATCACCTGATCTAAACCTTACTGAGAGCTTGCATCCTTCTTAAATAGGAAATTTACCATGAAAGAAAACAATCACCTTTCGGAACAGTGTCTGGGAGGCTGTATTTCACACTGCCCAAATGTTGATCATCTACAGATTAAAGGAAACCTTTCCCTTACCACATAAATTGCAGTCACCACCTGTATGCTCTTTAATACAATATTCTAGAATACTGTATACAAATTCCCAAGCTAATCAGCATAACATAAGTAAAGACCTTTTATTATACTCAACTATGGGGCGATCTAGTCTGATGGTCTTTGGTGATCTTGATCTAGTTCCTTCTCTCTTCTTGCTTTGTCTGGATTATGTGTCCTAAGTCATCCACACAGTATCTTCCATTGCGCTTCTGCCGATGCGTACTTCTCTCTGCTCTGCCGAGAGCAGAGCAAAGTATTGTAGTGTGCATGCGCAGACACTTTTTGCCCTTTCGCTGGGCATGTGAATTACAGTACTTTTCTCTGCCCTCAGCAGGACAGAGAGAAGTGCACATGTGCAAGAGCACAATAGAAGACACTGTGTGGATGACAAATACATATGAACATATATAAAGAGTGGGGACATAAATAATGGCCTAAAGGGGACCACAATTCACCCCACACAAGGATCATACTGTAGTAAGAAGATAACTGGTAGAGACCCAACTGATATATAAACCTATAGTAATGAAAAAGAGTCAAAGAACTACTTTCATGCAAACTAATATGCATTTTTATTAATGGATTCGATCATAAAAACACCAATAACAATTTATAAGAACATAAGTGCTGGTGAGGAGACAAAAAAGGAGGCACCCAGACACTGACAGTATAATTATAGGGAGGTGAGTATAAAGTGCCTATGCAGAATAGCAGCTTCAGTGTTTACATATGATAGGAGATATGTGGTCCACAAAGAAAGTGCTCATGTGCAAAAGCAGCATAGCTGAATGCATAAGTACAGGGCTACCCCTCATAAAGTGAAACTGCATGATAAACAAAACAAAACACAACACAACACAACACAAAACAAAACACAACAACACAAAAAGCGGCTCAGTATGAAGAGACACTTACCCATAATACCTCCTAGTCAGTGAAGGGATGCATCTCCAAGACCCCAACACGCGTTTCACTTGGGTTTCTTCGGGTGGGTCGCCCACACCAAGTAAGAAGCTAGGACACACCGGATCAAGACCAGCAATGCCCATCAGGCTTTTTATATTAGGCAGATTGCCATAGAGACTTATATACAGCTTTCTGGAATGCTGTGTATAATAGCATACTGGTGATGTCCGCACTTTATATGGTAAAAACCTGGCAACAGGCTTTTTTTAGAAGATGACAGACTCTATAGATGAAAGGCTTATGATTATTATTCTAGAGAAGGGTGGTTATAGTGGTCACTGATGGTTCGTTTTTTGTTTTGTTTTTTTAGAAATGTCAAACATACATTTTTACAGATTTTGAGTTATTCAGTTATTCTCACTTTTAGGCTATGTGCCCACGGGGAGAGTGACCTGCGAATATATCCGCAGGACTTTCTGCAGGAGCTCCCAGAAATCTGCAGCACAACTTTGGCTGTTTTCATGCTGCGGATGTATTGCGGAATTTCCTGTGGATATTCTGCGGTCATTCTGCATTGAGAATACAGTACCATGGCTTCGGCACTGCATCCTCAATGCAGAACAAGTGCTGGAGTGATCAGGGCGTTCATACTTACCTCCATCACGCAGCACTTCCCTCTCCGTCTCCGGCCATGTCTGCACTGTGCAGAAGAAGGTGGGTGGGCCTGAACTAGCTGTGGCTGTCACATGACCGGAGCTCGTGCAGGCCCCGGCCACCTCCTCCTTCCTGTATCTAGCTCCACTGCGCTCCTCTGCATCGGAGGAAGTGACTTCGGTGTCTGCTATCAAGGCAGGTAAGTATAGGACCTGCGGAGAAATCCGCAGGAATAATTCACATGGTTCAGATTTTACCGCAGGGAAATTCACATTATTTCCGCTGCGGAAAAAAATGCAGCATGGGCACAGCCATTCAAAAATGCCATAGAAATGGCTGTGGACTTGCTGTACTGCGGATTTTTGAAAAATCCACGCAATTTCCGTGAAAAAAAATCGCTGCAAATTCTGCGAATTTTCTGCAGCGTGGGCACATAGCCTAACAGATGAAAATAAACAACTAATATTGGAAAATTTAAGTTTTTTTCTTTAGATGTATAATAATTCTGCACACCAATAGGTGTCCAATAATTATGCAAACATAGATATGCTAAGAGAGATGAAACTTCTTACGGATTGACCGACAGAAATGTAGTTGTTCAATAATCAAATAATAATCAAAAATAGAAATAGCCTAATAATTGTGCATACAGTGTACATATTTAATGAATATTGTGTTACTCATCTGGCTTAACTTCACGACGGGGTTCTGCTCTTTTTTCCTAATGCCATTGGGCATTACATCTGGTTATTTAGGGTGCCCAGCAACCTACAATGACATTTTTAGCCAAAGACTTTTAAATCCAACTTTATATATATTTCTGAGTATTGACTAAGCTTTGTGCAGAGTTATCTTGTGCTTGGAGTTTGCTACCAGCCAATTCTTTCAGCTGCGATCATATCTGTAAACTCCTGTGTTTTTACCATCTGCATCTACTTCCGGACTCAGACCTGCTGATAAACTATTCATCTGCTCCAAACACAACAAAATTATCTATAGATTAGTATCCTCTCTACAGACAATTTTGTCAGCAGCTGTCCATTTTTTTGCAGATTAACCATTCATCTGCTGTAAGCATTATGAACTTTCCTTTGGACTTGTTCACATTATGCTTCAGCAATTCCTGGTCTGGCTATATTTGGTGAGCTCCTGTGTTTGTCTAAACCCCTAACTTTGTCTATGATATAGTGTGTCATGATGCACCTGCCTGACATCCAATTTACCCTGTGGCCCAAATGCTTGATATTTCATGTACCATCCGGAAGGGCCAGCCTGCCGTGCCATCACCTTCCTTCAGAATGTTTCTGACATCTGAATCCACCTCACCAGGTGAGAGAAAATAATACAAACATTTTACAACAGTAACAAAGCAAATGCTATAGTGGTATAAAGTTGATGCCATTGATAGAACTTTTTTATGATGCTTTAATCACATTCCCATATCTTAATTTAAACTATTTTAAACAAAACTTAAACATTTCTTTGTATTGACATTTTCAAAGATTGTAAATGGGGAATTCCTATGAAATCCATATAAACTAACAATATTGCGGCTGTGTGGATTTTATGGCTTTTTAATTACTTTGTACGTGCAATTTACTATGTGTTGAAATGATCCTCACTTCTGCTAACACAATGCTATTCACATTGGCTACAAAGCTTAAAAATATATCATCGATGTACTTAGATTAGCTCAAATATTTTCTAACTTTATGATTTTGTGGACTGTTTTCTGGATTGTACTCTTAGCCAAGGAAATAAATCATATGTCATGCTCCTTAACCTCATCAAAGATGCATAACATGGAATTTAGACAAAATTTGTAAAGACTCAACCATGATTTATTATTTAGAGACGTTTTTTCTCATCTGAAGAATTTTGATGTTTTTCTATGCAAATAAAAATGTCATGATACCATTCATATTTTCCATAGTTTATAATAATCTATTGGGCAAACCAAACATGGCAGTAAAATGTGTTCCTCAGTCTAATATTTAGCTGCGCGTCACTGGAGAACATTTGGAAATGTAACTGTTCTTAATATTGTCAAATTCTCAGTCTTATAGAGATGAATAATGGGAATTTAGAGGATGATGCATATGCAACTGAGAATGTTTATAACTACTGGAAATAAAATCCAAGCATTTATTAATCAAGGACAGTTGCTCTCGCTTATCTGAAGACTCTCAAGTTACTGAGTCTACCGGTTTACTGTAAATAGATTTTTCTACAAATTTCCTCTAATGTCTTGAGGAAAAATAATATTTGTTTATGTAGCTATCCTAGACATGGGCTCGAACTCACAGACTTGTCAACGCATGCACAGTTTCTCACTAGCTCTCTAAATTCATTTTCACGATCTTTTCAAATATAAGATGTTTGCATTGGCTTTTGTACAAAAGATACATTTATGCTGGGAACATTTCTGCCAATATTATTCTTCATATACATTTCCAATAGCTCAATAGTGAAATAATTACGATTTTGCTGCATACGAGTGTTATGACATGAGAAGGAAGTGTTCTACGTGATTTTGTATAAATGTTCTTTACATTACTTTAAAAGGTTCTGTTTATATTGATTTATTTTCTGTTTTACTTGCCTTTTAATTACAAAAAGACTTCGACTTTCTAATAAATTTTTATGATGCTCTTTATAGAAATATGACTTTGGTTAATAGTGAAAAAAAATGGTTAAAATCACAATAAGCCTGTGTTCACATATATCGATTGCATAAGGTCCAGTTATTTTGCCGGATCCCAATTTGTGCAAAATAAATAATTTGCTATCAGGTTTCTCCCAATTTAATCCCAGGCACTGGTGTGGGATAGGATCACATTGCTACATGAATGATATAGGTACCTCTCAGGTGCGATAATGCTATTAACCTGCAGATATTGGCTTTATCTGTATGTTAATAGCACTTAAGAGAGAATTAACTTTATTTCTCTTGGTAGCCTCCAGAGTCAGTAATGCCGGCGTGGCCAAAGCAATTATTGTCATTGCATACAACACTGAGAGCTGTGGCTGTAAGCAAGGCTTGGCACTGACTGACAGCTTGCTGTCACAGATGTGCTGCAGAGCCAGCTGTCAGTCAGTGCTGGGGCGTGCTTACAGTCGCAGCTCTCAGTGCTGTAGGCGGTGACTAATTGCTCCAGGCACACCTGTATGACTAAAAGCATATGGCTCCTGGGAGAAATAAAGTTAATTTTCTCCTAGTTGCTGGACTGTCATAATAGCGACTTGCAACTTTCATAACACTATGATCTTGCAGATTAGCCCCATATCTGTAGGTTAATAGCATTATTGGACAGGTTCCCTTTAATGTCTAAACCATTTAACTTCGTAACTACAGTTCCTAAAATAATGTCAGCAACGGTGTAGGCACAGTGGTGTAGCCAGTTGTTCAGCTTAGGGAAAATGAAACATCTAAGTTGGTTCCTTACCATGTAACTATGTTTACAACTAAAATGGTGTACCCTAATTTGTTGGTATAAGGGAACCTCAGCAGATGACAATCTGAAAAATATCTATACAAAGACCAACACCGATAGTACTGTCATACGATGACCATATACTGGTAGATACCAGTCCTGAAGAACATATAAATGTTTATAGTACAATTATACATACTGACTTACAGCTGGCATTTTTTCTGATGAGGTTGTTCACTTTTTTAGTCTTTTCCACCTGGCCCAGACCACCATGACAAAGTCTTCCAGCCACTGCTTGTCTCTGCAGAGTTTACGTTACAATTCAGACATTTGACTTCTCACATTTCTAGCACTGTCTCCATCTATTCCCATCCTGCACAAACTCCTCATTCTCCTGTCACCCTAAGGGCTCGATCATATTTATGTAAAAAAAATTTGGTCCCATTCCATTCCTGAAAGTTTGACAAGTGAAATCATTGTTAATGGATTGAGTGTGAATTTTTTTTCTCACATAGCATCCATTTGACATGCATATGATATGCATATGCCAATTGGAGTAATGTTTTTTGGGATTGATGTCAGCTGGGTAGTATCAGCTGGCAGCAAGCTCTGGTGTTAGTAATGGGAAAGCGTATATCAGACACCCCCATTACAAACCCAGTAAGTCAAGAGTAAAAAACACGGACAAAAAGAATTAAACTATAAAAAAAACCACTCCCTGACTTTTTCCCTGATTCACTAATTTAGAGAAAAAAAACATATGTAGGTTCGACGTAGTCCAGGGAATCGAACGTAGTTCTGGGAATTCAATGTAGTCCAGCAAAGGAAACCTGAAAGACAAAAAGAAATAAATAATAACAAGAGACTGTCCTTTGTTCACCAATTTATTAGAAAGCCAAGTTCCTGTGGTTCCCATGATGTTCCTCGATTATGTAGATCAAAGGCTATGGAGCCTCAGAATAAGGCTCCATAGGCGTTGAGCAGCAGCCACCCATGGCTCACGTTGTGCTCTGCAACACCTGGTGACTCTGATGAGTGGTGATGATATCAGTAATGTTACTGACATCACATCTGGCACCGAGTCACACAGAGGGTAGAGCAAGACCTGATTGCTGTGAAGAGTGGTGACAATACTGAGTTACTGATGTCACCACTCATCATACATTCCAGGAATTGCACTGCCATCTGGGTGATGTCATCACTGATGTCATCACTGCTAGTCACAGTTGCCAGGTCAAGTGGTGCGCAGCCTGACTTGGAGTGGCTGCTGCTCAAAGCCTATAAAGCCATGTTGTGAGGCTTTGCCTCATTAAATAACATTGGTCAAAGTGCAATGCAAAGTTTTCTCGCATAGCACTCGTCCGTATTATATGCCAGTGTGAGTGAGCCTTTATACTGAGCAGCTGCTGCCATAGATGTCCTTACTGTTGCACCTGCTGGGTGGCACAAAATCAGTGCTCATCTTAGTGCCCCAAGTAACAAGGTCCACTACTGTGAGCCTTCCAAAGAAAAATACCTCCTTTGTGACATGAAGATAGTAAAATTGCCCCAAAGAAAATATTGGTTCCCTATGCAAGTGTCCTAGAAAACAGTGCCCACATTTTGCCCCCTAGAAAGTAATAATGCCCCATGTGCACCTTTGATGGCAACAATACTCTGAGTGCCACTATTACAACAATTCTTCTTACATGCCCACTTAATATTTAATAATGTCTACTGAGTCTCCCCTTGTATAGCTCCTCTATATACAGTATGATGAGCCCGAAGCTCCCCTATAAACAGTATAATGACCCTACAGTTCTCCTATACATAGTTTGATGACCACCACACCTGTCCAATAAACTGTAAGATGTTCCCATAACACAGTTTGATGTCCTCACAACTCCCATATATACCGTATGATGTTCACATAGCTTCTCTATCTACAGTAAAATGGTTCTACTGCTCCCAAAAACAAGAACTGGCCCCCACAGTGGTCCTCAAATTGTATAAAGACCCCAACAGTAGCCTCCACACTGTATAATGCTCTCCACACCGTATAATGGCCTCCACAGTAACCCTCACATAATATAATGGCCCTCACTCTGTGTAATGGCCACCAAAGTAGTCCCCATAAAGTATAATGGCACCACAGTAGTCACCACAGTGTATGAGCACGCCCAACAGTGGTTCCTATGCTTTATAATGGCTCTCATAATAGCGATTACAGTATAAGATAGCCAACCACAGCAGCCCAAGCACTGAGGGTCTCCACTCTTTCTTTTGCATTCACAGTGTATGAGGGCCCCAACAGTAAAACCCACAATGTATGAGTCTACCTCACACGTTCTGTTGCAACCACAGTGTATGAGGGCCCTCCACAGTAACCGTCATACTGTATGAGGACCCCACACACTTTATGATGCCCCCACACTTTTTGAGGGCCCCAACATTAACTACAACACTATCAGGGCCTCCCATAGTAACCTCTTATAAGGTCCCCTCTACAGTAGCTCCCAAATTTTATGAGGGCCCCTCACAGTAACCCAACACTGTATCAGTACCCGCACAGTAACCCTCACTACATAGTAGCCTTCATACTGTTTGATGTCCTTACAGTAACACCATAATTACTAATTACAATTAAAAAATCATATACTTGCCTAATCTTGGCTATTGACGAGACCACTGGCTGACCGTGGTAAGATGTGGATACACTGACATGTTGATATCATTGCTCTGTTGCACATAAAGCTTGTCATCATGCTGTTCTGCTCCAATGAGTATATTGCATCACCTATCATTCTGCAGTCTATAAAACAAAGAGCAGTAGTGTAGGAGATTCAATCTCCCAGCTCTACTACAGAGTTCAAAGGGGAGTTTCCATCTCTTATGATCCTATAAAAATATGTAGTAGGAATAATAATAATAAATACAAAAGTTAGCAAATATCTCCAATTTGAAAGGTAGATATAGTGGTCCTTATTAGCCTCTGCTGCCACCTCATGCATAGGGTATTGTAGCTTAGTTATCCATGGTTATGGCCACTCATATAGTGAAAGCTAGTTAGTGGCTAGTGGTCATAACCATGAATACCTAAGCTACTACAATGCCCTGCACATGAGGGAAGAGACCTATACTACATTTCTAATTGGAGGTATTTGCTGTTTATATTATTCCACCTACTAAATATTGGTATAAAATCTTCGAGATGGGAATACATCCTTAGCTGTATCACGCAGCATCTCTACCTTAACTGCCTCATGCAAAGCCTCTACAGCGGTAATACAAATTTTATATGCAATGACCACACTATACAGTGTGTCCACCCATATTCTGTCCACCGCCATTAACTTGAGAATGGCGGCAGCTATAGGAATAGAAATGGTGTCTAGGTATAGTAAAGTAGCCATGCGCTACACAACGAAACCACCTATCATGCCACCTGGTGGAAAACAACGGAGTTATTATTTTTATCTCGAAAACGGAACGAGATAGAGAAAAAAAAGTGAATTAAAAAATTGTAGGGCATCATCAATTCAATATGAATCGACACCTTGCATACAGAAATGCTATGATATGAAACCGATTGACCCCCACAAAATATTGAATGCTGGTCACGCATATGGCACTCATTAAACTTTGATGCTCAAAGTGGCCACTGTCAGCTGCAATGCACATCTGGACTCTGGACAGCATACTGTATCTTGCTGCACGTTGTGAAATATGGTAGGTGACACATTTGCACAAGCATCTGTAATACGTCATCGTAGGACCTGCAATGTTGGTGGAGGGGTCGCATACACCTGCTGTTTGACGTGACCTAACAGAAAGAAGTCCAATGGGGTCAGGTCAGGTGAGCGTGGAGGCCACTCCACATAGCCACCATACCCAATGACTTGTAGGAAGGTCTCCATGAGGTATCGCTTCACGTCCGCAAACTTGTGAGTTTTACATGTTCTAATCATAGCATTTTTGTATGCAAGATGTTGATTCGTATTGAATTGATAATGCCCTACAACTTTGTAATTCACTATTTTCTCTCTCTCGTTCCATTTTCGAGAAAAAATGCTAACGCCGTTGTTTTCCACCAGGTGGCTTTATAGGTGGTTTCATTGCATAGCGCATGGCTACTTTACTATATCTAGACACCACTTCTATTCCTATAGCTGCCGCCGTTCTCAAGTTAATGGTGGTGGACAGGATATTGATGGACACGCTGTATAGGTTATACTGTACATCATAATCTCCTAAACTTTGTAAAAAAAAGTCGACAAGACTGGTCATTGACTTTTGAGTGCTCAAATTTTTGGGTATCATAGTTTGGGATGGCTTTACTCTACTTGTCTCCTTGTCTCATTATTACAAATTGCTGCCTGGAACCTTTACACCTTTGATGAATCCAATGATCCCAATTTAACAGCAGGTATGAGCTCCCAGTCTGCTCTATTACTGCAGCCATATTTTGCAACCACTGTAGGGTAAGAGTTAGTTATAAAGTTTTTTATCAAGACAACTTCATTTTAGTTTGTTAGTTCCTTTTTAAGTTTAGCATTATTTTTTTATGTTTTGGCTTTCTTTTCTCATTTGTAGCTGTATTTTAGCTTCGGAATTTATTATAGAATTTATAATTTAAGATGCCAAGGAAAGATATAAACACTATGTCAGAGGTTTCTTTTTAATGTGTGACATCTCCCAAATGCTCAAAAATGACTCTATTATGTACTAACATCTCTGTCTAATTGAGTCATAAAAATACCATCAGAAATCATGTCACCACATCGTACAGATTATCGGTGAAAACAATGTTCTGTTTTCACCATAGGATTATTACATCTTTCCTTTTGTCAGTTTAGGGCCATTTGCATAGCATTAAGATAACTGGACAGTTTTGCTTTATTTTAACATAATCCCTCTTTATGACTTGGGATTTACATTCCAGAATGGAATACTGTGGAATGTTTTTTAAAGAAAATTTTGCCAAATGATTCCAAACAAACAGCGTTAATATGCAGGATATGCTTTTTCCAAAGTAACACCAACGTGAAGATTACATATTTGTATTGAAGAGTCGAACATGGACATATCGGAAATGTCATCATGGTGACAGGTTACTTTAGAAATTAAAATCCTCTTTGGTATTCCAAGTGGAAATGTCAGGGGCACTGACTGGCTCTACATAGAATTATACATGCCAAAACACTTCCCTTAGTAATAGAGAAAATGCAGTTGATTAATTACCTGTTCGTTAGAGAATTACCAAAACTCTGGCAAATTAGTGGCCCATTAGGACAAGATTGGGCAACACTATATTAGTATAAACAATTTATAATAAGACTCAAGGGATTCTTGCTTACTTTGTGTTTGGATACATGATTTTTGTATATATGCAATTCACATTTACACATACATTTTCAAAATCTTAATGGTTTTTAGATATCATTGTTTAATGACTCAATGCTTTTTGGAATGGATGTCATGAGTTATATCATGTAATTAATAACTGATATAAAAAGCAATTCAAGGACAGGACTGGATAACGCTCTGTTAGCTTACATGATTTGTTAAAGTCTAGGGAATTTCACTTTACTATTTGTATAAATAGATCATGAATACAAAATTCACGTTAACTTTACTTGTCATCAGGGTTAATGATTGTAATGTTGTTATATGGTGAATTCAAGCCAATGGTTTTTTTAGTAACTTATTTCTCCCAAGGATTGCAATGCATATGCAATAAAATGAAAAATTACTGTATATCTTAAAGAGTATTTTTAATTGATACCATAATATACTGTCCTGTCTACTAGAATTATTTCCCACCTCATTACAATAAAGTTGAAGTGAACTCAGACTACCTTTGTTTGCCGCTTTTTACATAAATGTATTTATTTTACACATTTTATTCTTTAATTAGCATAATTTCATAAAGTTCTGTTGGACTTAGATTTTTTGTCTATGATTTAAAAAAAGTGACTACAACCTATTAAGAAATTTAATCTAAAAAAAATAAAAAAAATAAATATGGATTCTGATTACTATAAGATGATTAACAACCGAATTAAAAAAATGAAGCAGTATATAATCTCATTATCACAAACAGCATTATTCAGTTTCTTCATTACAAGCCCGTTTAGTACTACAGTAAGTAAAGCTCCTTTGGTGGTTATGATCTGCTGTAAACCTGTTGAATAGTCAGACCAAAGTTTTCGGCAGCATCCCAAGGAATTGCAGCTCTTTTCTCATGGACAATGGCTTCTAATTCAGTAATATTCTTATTTTGTCAAAATAGTGGGTCCATAAATTTAAATAATGATTATGGTGACAGGTACAAACAAGGGAAAGGATACAAAAATCGCAGGCATTCAAAGTTTCAGATGGAATATGGCTAGTTGTCACTAGCTGCCATCAGATTCCTTAGGTGGTAGGTGGCTAAAAACCCTCAAATGATTGTGTAGGGTGTTGAGCGGTTTGTAATCATGGGCGAGGGATTTACTCCAGATGTCTTGGCATGGTACATGGAATACATGGTCTTAACTGGATGTGTGGACTTGTGTCATTTGGGCTGTGAATATGTGCTGGCTGTAAACTGCCACTGATGTCAGCTTCTCAGGACCTGATTATGACTCAAACTCACAAGGTAACCAACAGTTCACATCAAATCAACTCTTTACTCAACAGAACAGTTCATTGTGTGCGACAACTTCACACATAAGATAGTGGACACATATCTACCAGCACATTACAGTTCTATAAGTCATAATAACACATAGTCCTAGTTCCCACAGGGTTGCTGCAGATCTTACTGGTCCTGTGAGTTCCAGCACAAACCAGCTCAGTGTTACAGTACAACCCCTTGATAGTCACCTTCCTTTGCAGTTGCCCAACAGACAGGTGAGAATCAAGGGTTCCATCACTATGGTCAGAGTAGAGCCTTAAGGCCCGTCACACTAAGCAACATCGCTAGCAACATCGCTGCTAACGAACAACTTTTGTGACGTTGCTAGCGATGTTGCTGTGTGTGACATCCAGCAACAACCTGGCCCCTGCTGTGAAGTCGTTGGTTGTTGCTGAATGTCCTGGGCCATTTTTTAGTTGTTGCTGTCCCGCTGTGAAGCACAGATCGCTGTGTGTGACAGCGAGACAGCAACAACTAAATGTGCAGGCAGCAGGAGCTGGCTTCTGCGGAGGCTGGTAACCAATGTAAACATCGGGTAACCAAGAAGCCCTGTCCTTGGTTACCCGATATTTACCTTTGATACCAGCCTCCTCCGCTCTCACTGTCAGCGCCGGCTCCTGCTTTGTGCACATGTAGCTGCAGCACACATCGGGTTAATTAACCCGATGTGTGCTGTAACTAGAAGAGCAAGGAGCCAGCGCTAAGCATTGTGCGCTGCTCCCTGCTCTGTGCACATTTAGCTGCAGCACACATCGGGTCAATTAACCCGATGTGTGCTGTAACTAGGAGAGCAAGGAGCCAGCGCTAAGCGGTGTGCGCTGCTCCCTGCTGTGTGCACATTTAGCTGCAGCATACATCGGGTAATTAACCCGATGTGTGCTGTAACTAGGAGAGCAAGGAGCCAGCGCTCAGTGTGCGCTGCTCCCTGCTCTCTGCACGTGTAGCTCCGTGCGGTGGTAACCAAGGTAAATATCGGGTTGGTTACCCGATATTTACCTTAGTTACCAAGCGCAGCATCTTCCACGCGGCGCTGGGGGCTTGTCACTGGTTGCTGGTGAGCTCACCAGCAACTTGTGTAGCGACGCTCCAGCGATCCCTGCCAGGTCAGGTTGCTGGTGGGATCGCTGGAGTGTCGCAGTGTGACATCTCACCAGTAACCTCCTAGCAACTTACCAGCGATCCCTATTGTTGTTGGGATCGCTGGTAAGTTGCTTAGTGTGACTGGACCTTTATGCTCTGTAATGCTCAGAGAGAATCCATTTGATTAGGCTGACTTCAGTCACACTACAAGTTGGGATAACCCATTAGCTTGACAGCTAATGGGCCTGGCCACTATAGTCTGTCTTTCGGCTCCTACCATCTGTGTCACCCAGTGGATGCAACCTCACAACCTACTGACTACCTGTCCAAAAATTTCACTCATTAGATCTTCACTCTCCAAACTCAACTGTCCTTTCTAAACTGAATTGTTTCTTACCCTATCAACTAGCTATTCCCATTGTTTGCTAATCCCAACACTTACCTTTTGCTTACCTTATGGTTGTTTAGCTTCCTTTAAGTGTAAGAACGCACTTTGCTTTTTACCTGCTTTTTCAACTGCAGCGTTTAATGCCAAAATGGATGTGTTCTGCTTTTCAAGCAAAGTCTATGGGAATTTGGTTTTCTAAACCGCACTATGCTGTTCAAACTGCAGCCTTTTTGTTGCAGAACTTTGGTCAAAAACTCAGCTTTGCAGTGCAAAACCCAAATGGCAAAAACAAGTGACATGTCAATTGTTTTGCCATTTGGGTTTTGCACTGCAAAGCTGAGTTTTTGACCAAAGTTCTGCCACAAAAAGGCTGCAGTTTGAACAGCATAGTGCGGTTTAGAAAACCAGATTCCCATAGACTTTGCTTGAAAAGCAGAACACATCCATTTTGGCATTAAACGCTGCAGTTGAAAAAGCAGCAAAAAAGCAGGTAAAAAAGCAGGTAAAAAGCAAAGTACATTCTTACCCTAAAACTGTTGTATCATACTTCACAATCTCAACATTATACACACTGACGACCAAAAGGGTAATAATGTTTTGACTTTTGACTTTCACCATACAATACAGCTTTGATTGTGAGACTGTCATCATTTTATAGACAATCATCTTGGTTATATCATGCATAAATTTGATTTGCACCTATTTAGCATGTAATTAGTTATACAGATTATTGTCATGTTGCAGCATTTTTACTGTTTTGCTCCTGGTAGTGGAAAAATCTTTTTCTTTCTGTGTATTACAAATAACAACCTTTTCTCACATCACACAACAGCTCGGCGTGTCATTAGGTTGATTCCCAAGAAAAAGGTCACCGGTTTATAGTCTATTTTCTAATAATACTGCTCTTAGCTGCAATTAATGTAGGGAGATCTGTTGGAGAAGTGACAATGTATTATAGCAGGGGTGGGGAACCTACGGCCCCCGGGATTCTGCCGGCAACCGCGTCTTGCCAGTTGCTGGCCCTTTAAATCCCCATGCGTGCTACGAGGACGCACATTCAGCATTCACTACTGAATGCTGGTTAGTGCGTGTGTGCTCAGGACTTATTTTGTGGGTGGGGTTAACACTTTCGCCCCGTCCCACAGAAGCCCAGCAGCAGTTTGACGGCTTCAACTAGTAGGTGAGCGCTCCCCCCCCTTCTGCGTGCCAGTTCTTCCGTGTGCGCTCCCCAGTGCTGCATGCCAGCTAACACGTGCTCGCTCACCCGTGCCCGCTTCTCCATTACAGCTCCCCCGTGCGTGCTCCCCCATGCCCGCTTCTCCGTTACAGCTCCCCCATGCGCGCTTCCCCGTGCCCGCTCCTTTGTGCCAGCTCCCCCGTGCCAGCTCCTCTGTGCCCGCTCCCCCGTGTGCGCTCCCACTGTGCTGTGTGCCCGTTTCCACTGTTCTGCTATGTGCTCATTTCCCAGCTGCCGTTTGCCTGCTCCCTCTGTGTCCGCTCCACCAGGGTTGTGTGCTTCTTCCCCAGGGTTGTGTGCTTCCTCCCCAGAGTTGTGTGTCCCCCAGGGCTGTGTGCCCCCCCTCCCCTAGGTCTGTGTGTCTCCCCTCTCCACTAGGTCTGTCTGTCCCCCCCTCCACTAGGTCTGTGTGTCCCCCCTCCACTAGGTCTGTGTGTCCTCCCCTCCACTAGGTCTGTGTGCATCCCCCTCCACTAGGTCTGTGTGCCCCCCCTCCACTAGGTCTGTGTGCCCCCCACTCCCCTAGGTCTGTGTGCCCCCCTCCCCTAGGTCTGTGTGCCCCCCCTCCCCTAGGTCTGTGTACCCCCCCTCCCTCAGAGCTGTGTGCCCTCACTCCCCCAGAGCTGTGTGACTCCCCCCCACCCCCCAGTGCTGTGCCCCCAGTGCTGTGCCCCCAGTGATGTCCATGCTCCCCCATGCTGTCTGCACCCCCGTTGCAATGTCTGGGCTCTGCATCTGTTGTCAGTTTCCCCCGCGCCCTCTATTGCTGTCCGTGCCCCCCTATTGCTGTCCGTGCCCCCCCAGTGCTGTCCGTGCCCCCCCAGTGCTGTCCGTGCCCCCCCCAGTGCTGTCCATGCCCCCCCCAGTGCTGTCCATGTCCCCCCCAGTGCTGTCTGCGCCCCCCCCAGTGCTGTCCATGCCCCCCCAGTGCTGTCTGTGCTCCAAAGCCATATCTATGCCTCCCAGTGATGTATATGTCCTCAGCCTTTTTTGTGACGTATATATTCTCCCAGCCCCACCTGTGATGTATATGCTCCCAGCCCCTCCTGTGATGTATATGCCCCATTGTCTCCTGTAATGTATATATTACAGGTGGGGCTGGAGCATACACATCACAGGAGACACTGGGGGCATATACATCACAGGAGGGGCTGGGGCATCTCCTTTAATAAATATATACAGCTGTCCCAGCGTCTCCTATGTGATGTATATACAGTAGTTCCAGCATCTCCTATGTGATGTATATGCCCCCAGCCCCTCCTGGGATGTGTATATATATATATATACATCAGTCGCAGTGTCAGTTGTGATGTATATGATTTATCAATCTTATTATCACAAAGAGTTGACTGCTCCAGACCGAGACAATCCTGGAAAAGCAGCTGTGATAAACAACATGATCAATATCACCGAAAATTAACCGCTGCGCCAAAGAGAAGCATCTCTGGCCACCACAATAGGGGTGAGTTAATTAATTGCTTGACCAAATGTAGCCGGGTAATTTTCACATTGATAATTTTGTGCGGCCCCCGGTGGTTCGTAGAAATTTCCAGATGCCCCCGGCAGTAAAAAGGTTCCCCACCCCTGTATCATAGGCATCTAGGCATTGAGTATAATAGCCTTCCAGACCTTGCTGCTGCAACCTAAAAAGAAAAGTCCTTTTCAGGCCTACATCTGTTCTATTCCCTAATAATACTGCTATTAGCTGCATTCAGTGTAAGGATAGCTGCTGGAGGAGGGATAGTTTTTGATTAGAGACATATAAGCAGGGTTTATTGCTTTACACTACTTCAATAGGTATATTGCTGCAACCTAACTGCATTGATCAGGACATGGGTGATGTTATGGGACACATGCTGGTGTAAAGCAGGGATGGCACATTTGGAAATATAGTGGCGGCTGGGGACCGACTACTGCAGAACTAGGAACTGAGGATTTGAAAAGCTTCAGTGTCCACTTACCTAAACACAACATTTCCAAGGGAAGCAGTCAGAATATGCAAGCACTCTGTGTACTTTCCTTTTCCATTTGACTTGAGAGCAGCATGATGACCTTTTTAATATGGTGCAAGAGGAAGAGGACAAGAAAAAGAAGAAACCAAAAATTGTATACCCTATTTTGGGTGGGAAGGGGTGCACATGAATACACTACAAAAAAAGAAACATTTTAATTGGCTTTATGTTCTGCTGCTGTCATCCAGTGGGGTTGAGTTATCTGGGCTTTACCAGGACTTCATTATGACAAGATGAAGACTGTCACCATTTTCAGTTAATGGGTGGATGCACCTATCAGTTATTGTGTTCCTGGCAGCACAAAAATCCATCTCTGACAAAACACTAGAGGCAATGCAGGTCAGCACCTCCAAGGCAAAGAGGGACATGCCATTTGTCTAGCTTTGATACACAATAGTTGTACAACACAGAGGAATCATGAAAGATGCTGGCACAGTCAGCTAGGCACACCTACACAATCTTGAAAAGCTTTTCCCTCCTTGCCAAACTACTCTGTGCATCAAAGTCTGGGCACTGGGAGTGTTTAACCTCTTTACCACCAAGGAGGTACTAGTATGACCTTGGTTACCTCTGTGCGGGTACCACAGGCTCTGGCGGTGAACCTGAGGTATTCCCCACACATGTCTTCTGATCTCATCAGCAGACATGTGTGTTTAACAGACGCAGATAGATCAGAGATCCATCCAGAGGTTGACCATGGACAATACAAGCAGAGACCCAACTTATTTTCTCTTAGTAACATGCAGGATGGGAACTAACTGTCTTACTATGCATCAGCTGTTCAAAAAAAATGGGCCAGATAAGTTGATTAAGTGAGCCAGATAGACAGATGCTTTCATATGTCACTGACTCAAGAATCATGTCAATCTGAATGTTGGAATAAAGTGAAAATGGAACTTCATGGACCAGCTTTTAGGTTGTGTAAACAGTCCAGCTGTTAAACTATGTTAGAAGGTTTGATTAAATTGTATTAGCAGGTCAACAATTATAATAGTTAACCCCTTCACGACCAAGGACATAACAGTACATCTTAAATCATGAAGGCGTGATCACCACCATTTGCTGTGGTAAGCCAGTGGTGATCCCCACACATGTCTGCTGATTTATATAGCATGCATGTGTGCCACGTAGGCACAGGTGGATTTTTGATTCACCCACATCTGTTGACCCCTTAAATCGTGCTGTCAAAAGGTGATAGCACGATTTAAAGCACCGCAGCAGGACATGTACCTTTCCACACCGCCATCGGAGGCCCTATGATGCGATCATGAGAAGCCAATGGTTGTCATGGTATCACAGGGTCATGTGATGACTCCTGTCACTATCATGACGTAGTTCCTGTTAAAGCCGACAGAGGACTGGCTTTAGTAAGAACGGAGCATCAGACTGAGCGATCAGACTGCTGATCCTTACAGCAGGGGACTAGTAAAATAAAAAAAAGATACAAAAAAATCTAAAAGTTCAAATAACCCTTTATTTGCCCCATTGAAAATTAAATGGTTAAAAAAATAAAAAATATACATTCTTTTGGTATCACTCTTTTAGAAACACCCGATCTATAAAAATATAAAATCAATTAATCTGATCATTAAACGGCATAGCGGTAAAAAAATCCAAACGCCAAAATTACATTTTTTGGTTGTTGCAAATTTTACGCAAAATGAAATAACAGGCAATAAAAACATAGCATCTGCACAAAAAAAGTGCCATCATCAGTAAACTCGAGATGCAAAAAATAGGTTGTCACTGAGCTCCATTCCCCAAAAAATGAGAACAATGCGGGTCATGGAAAATAGAGTAAAAAGTGCTCCACTTTTTTTTTTTTTTTACAAAATTCTGATTTTTTTTAACTTCTTAAAGGGGCTTTACATGCTGCGATATCACTAATGATGTATTGTCTGGGTCACGTCGTTAGTGACGCACATCCGGCGTCCTTAGCGACATCACAGCGTGTGACACGTACGAGCGATCTTAAACGATCACAAAACAGGCAAAAATCATTGGTTTTGGAGAGGTCTTCCTAAAACCAAATATCGTTGCCTGTTTATTAGCGATGTTGTTCCTTGTTCCTGTGTCATCACACATCGCTGTGTGTGACACCGCAGGAGCGACGAACATCTCCTTACCTGCTGTCCACCGGCAATGAGGAAGAAAGAAGGTGGGCGGCATGTTACGGCCGCTCATCTCCGCTCTCCTCTGCTATTGGACGGCTGCCATGTGACATCTCTGTGACGCCGCACGACCCGCCCCCTTAGAAAGGAGGTGGATCGGCGGCCAGAGCGACGTCACTGACCAGGTATGTGCGTGTGACGCTGCCGTAGCGATAATGTTCCCTACGGCAGTGATCAGACAATATCGCATGTCCGACGCAGCGATCAGACAATATCGCATGTACGACGGGGCGGGTGCTATCGCGCTCGACATCGCTAGCCAATGCTAGCGATGTCGCAGCATGTAAACCCCGCTTTAGATAAAAGTAAACCTATACATGTTTGCTGTCTACGAACTAGTGCCAACCTGAGGAATCACACCGACACATTAGTTTTACCATATAGTGAACACAGTGAATAAAATCTCAAAAACAATCATGAATTCAAACTTTTTTGCAATTTTTCTGTACTTGGAATTTTTTTGCCATTTTCCTTTTACACTATTGTCACGCTCCTGGTGTCCCAGTGTAACGCCCCTGTAAATGGGTCGTTACAGGGTATTAAATGTTACCCCATTTTTCCCGGGCAGGAGGAAGAAGGGTCCCCACAACACACACTAACATCACACTGGCAGGAAGGAGTTAACAGCATTTGCAGCATGAAGTTTGTTCTGAGTCCATGACTCATCCTGTCTCATTAATGAGCAGGTGGCTGGACACAGGCAGGTCCCCATGACAACCAAGGGGAGGGGGGCCTGAAGGAGTGAGTTTAGTGCAGAGCACACAGAAGTTTAGGCAGAACGTCAGGGGCTGCAAGGGAGAGCAGACGTGCAGAGAACCGCTCCTGTTGAGGAGATGCCACGAGACCAGGGCTGATAACACCTAGAGGAGGGGAATGGAGCTGAGAACTGGGGTTCCCTGGAGCAAGTTGTACCCGGTGGTGGTTGTGTTAGGTACGCTACCGGGGATGAGAGAGACAGAGAGGCGGCGAGTTCCCAAGATGCTCTATGCCACGGGGACGGCACTAACGCACCGAAAGGAAGAGACCCCCAGAACACCTCACTGGACACCCCTTCCTCCTACCTGCCCGGGACCGACCAAAGGCTACAGGCGGCGAGGACCAGCACCCGGGTGCGATGTGAAACGGACTGTAAATAAAGAACCACTGGAACCGCACACCGTGACTGCTGTGAGTAATGCCGCCGCCCTGTGCCCCCGGTGTCCCTGAGGACTGTTGCCCTGGGTCTCATTAACCTCCCGGGGCTCCCCCGCTCCACTTGTGGGGAGCGATTCCATCCGGCTGCCCGTAACACCTGCCCCGGAGAGAGACCGCGCAGCGGCGGCTTAACACCTGGCCGCAAACCACGGGTGGCGCTGCAAGCACCCCGTCCCCGTCCCGTACCGTTTCCTGGGGAAGAGCGATGGCAAGCCCCCCCCAGGGACCCCATTAGCCTCCTTCCGTCCCCCCTTGTAATACCGGACTGACGGTCGGACTTTCCTCTTTATTGAAACCCGCCGGGGGTCACGGAAGCCGGGTCGGGCCACTCACAGCCTGACCCCAAATACCGCTGGCCCGGTGACCATGTGAGCCCTGCAAGCCCCGGCGTGGGCGTTTCAACTTGGTGCTGCGAGCAGGGTCCGGACAAGACCCGGTAACACCGGGTGACGCATGCCTTGTGTATACCATCTGCAATATTGGATTGTCTCACGTTTATTTTGGTGCCCGCGGCTGCGGGTATGCGACAAATGGACTTGGACTGTACAATGGCGTCCATTGAGAATGGGATGGGCGCCATGCGTACCAACAAGGACTGGCCCGCCCTTTGTGGGTGGGGCTGCAGCGGGGCGCGAAAATCCATGCCCGCCCCTTTGTTGGCCACTTGCCAGGAGCCAGGAACCCTGCCTCCCCAGGCCCAGGAGAAGATGGGGAGATAATACAGACTGCCCGGGTGCGAGCTTTGGCGAGTGGTGGCCGGAGGGGTGAGCCCGGCACTGCAGCCCGTACTGGGATTTGGACTACCGAGTTTTTCCCCCTAAACCTGGGTACCTGGAGCGTCATAAGGAGGCCTGATCGAGAAAGTTTAAATGCTTTTCTTTTATTATATATGCAAATGTTTCTTTTTCCATGCTTTTCTTCTCTTTCTTCTTCTTTTTCTTCCTGCCTCTTCCTATCCTTTATTGGGTCCCGGTAAAAGGGACGTGATAATTTGTTTATCTATGAAAAGTTTTTTTTTGTTTTTTTTTTGTGGTGTTGTTTGTTGTCGCAACCCCGGAGTGTTGCGTTTTTGGTCTGGAGGAATGTAACGCCCCTGTAAACGGGTCGTTACAGGGTATTAAATGTTACCCCATTTTTCCCGGGCAGGAGGAAGAAGGGTCCCCACAACACACACTAACATCACACTGGCAAGAAGGAGTTAACAGCATTTGCAGCATGAAGTTTGTTCTGAGTCCATGACTCATCCTGTCTCATTAATGAGCAGGTGGCTGGACACAGGCAGGTCCCCATGACAACCAAGGGGAGGGGGGCCTGAAGGAGTGAGTTTAGTGCAGAGCACACAGAAGTTTAGGCAGAACGTCAGGGGCTGCAAGGGAGAGCAGACATGCAGAGAACCGCTCCTGTTGAGGAGATGCCACGAGACCAGGGCTGATAACACCTAGAGGAGGGGAATGGAGCTGAGGACTGGGGTTCCCTGGAGCAAGTTGTACCCGGTGGCGGTTGTGTTAGGTACGCTACCGGGGATGAGAGAGACAGAGAGGCGGCGAGTTCCCAAGATGCTCTATGCCACGGGGACGGCACTAACGCACCGAAAGGGAGAGACCCCCAGAACACCTCACCGGACACCCCTTCCTCCTACCTGCCCGGGACCGACCAAAGGCTACAGGCGGCGAGGACCAGCACCCGGGTGCGTTGTGAAACGGACTGTAAATAAAGAACCACTGGAACCGCACACCGTGACTGCTGTGAGTAATGCCGCCGCCCTGTGCCCCCGGTGTCCCTGAGGACTGTTGCCCTGGGTCTCATTAACCTCCCGGGGCTCCCCCACTCCACCCGTGGGGAGCGATTCCATCCGGCTGCCCGTAACACCTGCCCCGGAGAGAGACCGCGCAGCGGCGGCTTAACACCTGGCCGCAAACCACGGGTGGCTCTGCAAGCACCCCGTCCCGTACAGTTTCCTGGGGAAGAGCGATGGCAAGCCCCCTCCCCAGGGACCCCATTACCCTCCTTCCGTCCCCCCTTGTAATACCGGACTGACGGTCGGACTTTCCTCTTTATTGAAACCCGCCGGGGGTCACGGAAGCCGGGTCGGGCCACTCACAGCCTGACCCCAAATACCACCGGCCCAGTGACCGTGCGAGCCCTGCAAGCCCCGGCGTGGGCGTTTCACCAGCAGTGCTCCTTACCTACTGAGCCGGTTTCACCATCCAAGTACCGCTCCGTACCCACTGATCCGGTCGCACCTGCATTGCACCGCTCCGTGCTCACTGATCCAGTCTCGCCATCGCACTACCGCTCCTTGCTCACTGGTCCAGTCCATGCGTCCACCGGTCACGCCTGCCGCTCCCGCTCTTGCTCCCCTGAGTCCTGTTCCAGGTCTCAGGAGTCTGACTCTGACTGATGCCTCTGTATAGGACCGGGCCGCGCCCACTCACCTGGTCTTATAGGCCCAGCACTGCTGCAACAGGAAATGACCTGAGACTGTGCTGGGTTTATAGGACTGGCCTTTCCATGTGGGCGGGGCCCTGATTATCGCTTGTGTTTCTTTGCTTTGTCTTGTGAGCTAGGTGCTCAGGTCCTTTTGTCCCTGTTTCCTGTATTACTGCCTTAAAGTACGCTGTGACCCTAGTGACCTGGTCCTGTCTTTGCTTCCTGATACTTGCACCTGTTCCTGTACTGTCCTATGGGACTCCATGACCCTGGTGACCTGGTTCTTCCCGTTCCTGCTACGCTAGTGCTCCAGCTACCGTGTACCCTGCCCTCCAGGTGGGGTGCTCGGTCCAGTGGATCCACCTCTTGGGCCTACCAGTCCTCCCCGGCCCTCACAACTATATGGTAAAACTTATAGATTTATTTAAAGTACAACTCGTCCAGCAAAAAACAAGCCCTCATATGGCAAGATTAATGGAAAAATAAAAAAGTTAAGGCTCTCAGAAAGAGGGGAGCAAAAACAAAAACGAAAAACAGAAAATTGCTCGGTCATGAAGGAGTTCATGTTAACTGTACTTTCAACATATTTTGCATAAATCTATTGCAGAGGTGAGTAAAAGTGTTACGGTTGCTGCGAGCACTGGAGACTATGTCCAGATTTTTTGCTACTGCACATGTGCGAGCGCTGGAGACTAAGTCCAGATTTCTTGCTACTGCACATGTGCGAGCGCTGGAGACTAAAGCGGGCTTTATACGCTACGACATCGCTAATGCGGAGTCGTTTGGGTCACGGAATTCGTGACGCACATCCGGCCGCATTAGCGATGCTGTTGCGTGTGACACCGATAAGCGATTTTGCATCGTTGCAAAAACGTGCAAAATCGCTAATCGGCGACACGGGGGTCCATTCTCAAATCTCGTTACTGCAGCAGTAACGAGGTTGTTCCTCGTTCCTGCGGCAGCACACATCGCTGCGTGTGACGCCGCAGGAACGAGGAAGCTCCCCTTACCTGACTCCCGGCCGCTATGCGGAAGGAAGGAGGTGGGCGGGATGTTACGTCCCGCTCATCTCCGCCCCTCCGCTGCTATTGGGCGGCGGTTCAGTGACGTTTCAGTGACGTCGCTGTGACGCCGCACGGACCGCCGCCTTAGAAAGGAGGCGGTTCGCCGGTCACAGCGACGTCGCCGGACAGGTGAGTATGTGTGACGGCTCTGGGTGATGTTGTGCGGCACGGGCAGCGATATGCCCGTGTCGCGCAACAGATGGGGGCGGGTACCCACACTAGCGATATCGGGACCGATATCGCAGTGTGTAAAGTAGCCTTTAGTCCAGATTTCTTGCTACTGCACATGTGCGAGCGCTGGAGACTAAGTCCTATCTTGGAGCCATTGCACATGTGCGGGTGACATCATCGCTGACACGAGGTCACATGTCTCTGACACCTTCTATGCCGATTGGTCGCTGGTCATGTGCTTGTGACGCCTTGCTCGGTGATAGGCCAGCATGACGTCACTCCTGTCGTTCTGGCAGCGGATTGGCTCTGGTGTCCTCCATCTTGGATGAGGCACAGAGTCTATATAAGACCCTGACACACGCCGCATGGCGCTCAGTCCTCTTGGTTCATGCAGAAGAGTAGACGCTCTGTGCGCGTTCCTCTAGGCATTCCTCTGTCTATGCTAGGTGAGCGCTACCGGCAGGGTAGCGTTCTTATACCTTACAGCTTCGGCTGCTGTCCGTATCCTTACCTCTTAGGGGAGCGGACATAGGCAGGTGCCTGAGGCACATGGTCTGGCTGGGCCTTGTGATTCGACTCGTAGGTGGACGTTGCCGCTAGGGTAACGTTCCTTATACTGCGTCTGGCAGTTGTTCGTATCCTCGCACACTAGGGGAGCGAACAGAGGTAGGAGCTTTGTGCGGCTTACGCTGCTGTTCATCTCTTTTGCACCACTAGAAGAGCGGACCTAGGCAGGTGCCATATCTAGTGGTTCGTGTCCTCGCACACTAGTGGAGCGAACGCAGGTAGGAGCTTTGTGCGGCTTACGCTGCTGTTCGTCTCTTTTGCACCACTAGAAGAGCGGACCTAGGTAGGTGCCATTTCGCACACATTGCCTTTGTCTCTGTGATTATTAACAGAGATCATTCCACACACCCTCCAAGTAAGGGAGGAATTGCTTTACTTACTTATTATATCCTTCTGTGAGTTAACAGAGGTTTTGCACTCTGCCATAGTCTGCAGCAAAGTCTTTGCACGGTGGACCCTGACTGTCTGATACTCCTTTAGGTTATTATCAGACAGCCCCCCGTAACAAAAAGAGTCTGTAATATATCTTATAAAAAAATTTTCCACTTTTAATACACTGCCTCTCCTTCAGAACATGATTACTGTTCTAAAAATCCCCAAAATTACTTTCTGTCTTGCTCAAGACAAGGTGAACTGTTTGCAAAGTGAGGTATCAAGTTACACTAGCTATTATACTCTGTAAAGAGGGCAGGAGAAATGTAGATCAGAGAGAGGAAACAGGCAGAGAGAAAAAACAGATTGTGTAGAGCTTTCTAACAAGTATTTTACCTTAGGGGTGCTTCACACACAGCGAGCTCACTGCCGAGATCGCTGCTGAGTCACGCTTTTTGTGACGCAGCAGTGACCTCATTAGCGATCTCGCTGTGTGTGACACTGAGCAGCGATCTGGCCCCTGCTGCGAGATCGCTGCTCGTTACACACAGCCCTGGTTCGTTTTCTTCAAAGCCGCTCTCCTGCTGTGACACACAGATCGCTGTGTGTGACAGCAAGAGAGCGACAAATGAAGCGAGCAGGGAGCAGGAGCCGGCGTCTGACAGCTGAGGTAAGCTGTATCCAAGATAAACATCGGGTAACCAAGGTGGTTACCCGATATTTACCTTAGTTACCAGCCTCTGCAGCTCTCACGCTGCCTGTGCTGCCGGCTCCGGCTCTCTGCACATGTAGCTGCTGTACACATCGGGTTAATTAACCCGATGTGTACAGCAGCTAGGAGAGCAAGGAGCCAGCGCTAAGCAGTGTGCGCGGCTCCCTGCTCTCTGCACATGTAGCTGCATTACACATCGGGTTAATTAACCCGATGTGTACTGTAGCTAGGAGAGCAAGGAGCCAGCGCTCAGTGTGCGCGGCTCCCTGCTCCCTGCTCACACTGGTAACTAATGTAAACATCGGGTAACCATACCCGATGTTTACCTTAGTTACCAGTCTCCGCAGCTTCCAGACGGCGGCTCCGTGCAAGCGCAGCGTCGCTTGCACGTCGCTGCTGGCTGGGGGCTGTTCACTGGTCGCTGGTGAGATCTGCCTGTTTGACAGCTCACCAGCGACCATGTAGCGATGCAGCAGCGATCCTGACCAGGTCAGATCGCTGGTCGGATCGCTGCTGCATCGCTAAGTGTGAAGGTACCCTTACTCCAGAAGTATCTTCATGTATTCATTACTCAGCAGTGTAATTTCCTCCCTGCTGATGTTGCGTCTGTGTGCTAACTAAGAAATGTAATAATTCTCTCTCCCAGCTCAGATTCAATTGAGTCAAATTAGGAGATATAATCTGAAGAGGAATAGGAATATCCAGCAATTGTCGACTTCTTAAAAACTCATCCTTTATTTTTCAAAAATTTCATACAAAACTTGTAGCATGAGGTCATAAAATTCAAAAAATAATCCATGGTAAATAGAGTATCATGGATTATTTTTTGGATTTTATATCTTGATGTTACAAATTTTTAATTACATTTTTGAAAAATAAAGGATGAGATTTTAAGAAGTTGTCGATTTCTGGGTATTCCTATTCCTTTTGTGCTCCTGCTGACACCCAGTTTCCGCTGCAATGGACATCTTCTCCTGCTGGTGAGCTGACCCCTTTCCTCTTGTACATAATCTGAAGAGAGGAAAACTAGATGAAATCCAAGATACAAGCCATATGATATCCAGAGGTAAGTAAAGCATTAGAATGTCCTAATATATTCAATATTTATCTAGAAACTATGTCAAACTATTTACCATATCGCTGAATAGGTAATTGTTTTGGCACTGTATAACAAATTTTTCTTGTGACAAGTTGAAGTCACTCAGCTTGATGGGAGAACCCTGATCCCCATGATGAATGATTTATATTATTGCATAACTTTGATTTTCTCTGGCATTTTGGTATTTTTCCATTTTTTATCATTTAGTTGTTATTTAAGTGAGGTCAATTTTTTTTTGTTAAAATAAGGAAATTGATGCACTATATTATGCCAAGTATAAGGATTGTGGCAACCAATTCATGTCATGGGGTAATAAAAAATACTAAGGCTAGACCTAGGCACAACTACAATACTGTAGCATTGCCCTTTGGAACAAGCCCAAATTCTAAATTGAATATATACTTTTCCAAGTAAATACTGAAATATTGTCAATCTTTTTAATAATGATTTATTAAAATATAATGGTAAAAATCTATACACGTAATATTATATTACTACTTGTGTCATAAATATGTTTGTTCTTCTTTGTTAACCTTCAAATCTAAAAAATGTGGAAACCAATAGAACTGTCTAAGAACTATGTGATGTGTATGTTCTTATGTTCTAGAGTATGGACACTAATGCATGTAATCACAAAAGGAAGATTTATTTCACTTAATGGGTTCCCTGTGGCCTTATTGATGAAATGTGCAGCTGTTTGTAATGAAACCTAGAAGAGCTTTGCTGAGGCATTTTGTTTTGTTTCCGTGGTGGTCAGAAGACAATCTGCATATTATAAGTATAATTAGATGTAATTCACATAGACATGTAAATTACACACTGGAATGAGACTCTCATTCTTGTTGTTGTGCTCAAGTTTGGCTTGTTTGCCTACGATTGAGCTCAGAAAAGAAGTGAAGTTGAAGAAGATGTATTTTGATTGCCTATCTGAACTCATCAGATGGTGCACAGATTTCATTCTAAGTTCATTAAAAACAAAGTTGCATAACAACTGATAGTAGATATTGGAACCAAAGTGAGGACGTTTTTTTGGAGGTAATATGAGTAGACTATAAAGTGTACAATGCACAGTGGCCAAGTGGTTACAATTCTGATCTTAGATCAGTGGAATTTTCAGTGTAATTTAGTATGCAAGATTACATGGTACATGTGCGTTTTTCTTGCACTTGTATGGTTTTATACTAGTCAGCATGATCAAGCATACCTCCAATAAGATTGGAAAGACACATATGTATCATTTTTTACAGTATCATATTTGCATACTTTTTATGGCCTTGTGCCAGCAAAGGGTTTGTTCAAAATGGAGCCAAGAATTGAAATTACTGTAAAAGTATTAAAGGGAACTTGTCAGGTGCAATATGCATCCAGAATCACAAGCAGTTCTGGGTGCATATTACTAATCCCTGCCTAACGGTCCCTGTATCTAGTAGCATACATTAAGAGATGTTTAGAAAAAGTATTTCTAAAGATCTTTTATCTTATGCTAATGAGCGCAGGGACTAGTCTCAAGGGCGTTACATCCCTCGACTAGTCCACCCTCTTTAGCATGTTAGTATGCCCACAGGGGTGTTCTAACATGCTATTTATCTTTATCTATGCTAGTGTATACAGGGACGGTTAGGCAGGGATCAGCAATATGTACCGAGAACTGCTCGTGGTTCTGGGTGCATATTGCACCTGACAGATTCCCTTTAAAAGTGACCTTAGGTAATTCATTATGTTTTTGTAATGTATGAAGTAGTTTGGATTTTGAAAATTCATAATGACATGACAAGCCAAATATCATAAAATGTCCCTTTCTTAATGTGTACATTTTAGGGTGTTGCCAAATTAAGTGACAAAGGCTGACATGTTTGTTGTATTTGGGCATGCTTATACTTCTGATCTTATGCCTTTAATAGCTACATCCTTTGGGTTAAAATATATTCATATCCCAATAAAATTATACCTGAATTATGGATTTGATCAATTTGTTCAATTGTGTTGCTTCAAAAGATTTCTCTTTCTAGAGCCCCAAAGAAAAAAATAGCATATGATGGTGTCCAGGCCTCACCCATCACAGCTCCTTGGAGTTGGAGGTGGACCTGGCCATTGAAAGTGAAGCAATTATGTGTTAGTATAAATTCCAGTAGTATAAGTAGGACATCTGCTAATTATTGCTCTATATTGCTTGTTTTTAAAAACCAAGAGATTGCCTTCAAGCCATCATTATACCAAATTGATGTATATAGGCTTTCTACATCAGCTGTGACTATGATCATATTTTTTTGTAGTTGTAGGCTGTGAAAGATTAATATAGTACCTATGGTTGATCATTTATTTTGGTTTTTTTTTCCAGTTGTACCAATTTTACCATGAAAACTCCTTTGTCCACCATATCTGGTCGTTTTATAACTTTTATCAAATTGCTTAGTTTCTTGATTGTTCTTATACTGCTAATATGAGATGATATTGATGTGTTGGATGAGCTCCTAGAGAGTTGGTTTTCTCTGGTAGCTTTTTGATATTGCCATCAGTAGATTTTCTTCATTTCGTAATCGTTGACATCGCATTGATATTTTTTCAATTTTAGCATACTTACATCACGATCCAATTTCTCTAAGTCTTTGTTGACTTCCTTTAGGAACTCCGCCAATTCATCAGCTTGCATTTCATTACCAAATAGTTCCTAGTCGGTCAATTTGTTGATTGACCTCCTTTATTAGGTGTTTTTTTAATTGATGATTTCAATGAAAGTAAGGGAACATAAAAGTTAAGGCTTCCTCCCACCTCTTAATCAGATTGGCATCTTCTAATTCAATGTGGGGTAAATATGAACCTTTTGGCCTCCTGGAATGATTTTCTGTAGATGTTAATTCTCTAGTGAGGTCTTTGTCCACAATAGTCTTGTCTTCTTATATGCAAGGTTTTTTCTTATTTCCTTTTGAGTTCTTTAAAATTTTCTTGGGCATCATTAAAAGCATATGAAGCACTCTGTTTGAATATACCATTCACTTTAGGCAGCAAATGGGACTTTAAATCTGTTCAAAAACAGAAAAAACTTAGTTACAACCCAATTAAAAGAGTTAGTGAGACCATAAACTACTAGGTTACACATCACAACAAGTTCTCAGAAAGTATTAGGCCTAAAATAATACTTTATTGAATACACTTAAAATAAATACATAAATATATACCAACAAGAATTAAGACACAGGGGCTGCTGGTTACGTGGGGACAGACAAATACTCATTTTTCACAGTGGTATAGGACAAGTAATATACTGTAGATATATTTGTAAATAGAAGTGGACTTAATTCATCTACAGTATAAAGAGGACCTTAAGTGGATAAAACTTGTATATAGGATGCTACGATTTTCCCTTATTAAAAAGTAGGTATTGAAATGTACATCAATATGAGGGACAGGACTAGCAACTAAAGTTGTACAAAGAGGATAAGCCTGGCTTTACCACTTAGGTGCTATTGGGGAAAAAATAATAATAAACGAGTAAACCCCAGCATCCAAATGATAGACAAGTGAAAAAAATTTAGCAATTTTGAAAAATGTTTTAATTTCTTTAATATTATGCAAAAAAATTGATGGTAGTCCTTTTGTGACCCATGTTGCTCCCATTCATTTTCCACGCAAAACCTTGAAAAAGGCTCCAGTAGACAAAACGTCGGGTGTTTTGCTTTTCACTTCGGTGCACCTATAGCAGAATATCAAACAAATAGAAAAAAATATTTAAAATTGCAAAATTTATTACAATTGTCTGTCATTTGAGTGCTGGGGTTTACTCTATAGTTTAGCAACTAAAGTTGGTCTAGAGGTTTGATAGGTGTGTGTGTGTGTGTGTGTGTGGTGTGTGTGTGGTGTGTGTGTATTGAGCAGTGTACACACTAGTAAATCAAAGTAAAGCTATAATCTCTGAAAGAGGCTATTTAAATAGAATGTACTAATAAAATGTAATAAGACAAATATCAAGAAAGTAGATTCAAAATATTGGAGTAGCGTGTCTGTAGAAACTAGTGACGCAAACATGGTCCACTATCAACAGGACTGCAAGAAGTGAGAGTAGAGTTCTGTATATTTATATGAATAGTTTGTACTGGGTAACGTCAAAGAGGAAACTGTCCAAGCAGTGCTACTTTAGGTATAGTGCATAGAAAATGAAATTAATTTGATGTGGTAAAGTGAGTATCAATGGCTGTATTCTTCAACAGCACTTACTATAGATTAACTAGCATGAGTGTCTGTCCTCACCTCTCCAGACAGAATCCCATATGAGCCAAGCTTAAACAGATACAAATAAGGTGAAGGGATAAAGAGTCTGGGAAGGAAAGCACAGAGACTATAAGGCCTAAGCCACACGGCAAGAGAAACGGTGCGAGTGGAGTGCGATAAAACATTGCATTCCACTTGGACCAATATTAACCTGTGTGTCAGCGCAGATGAGCAATTATTTTCACAGCCCTAATCGGACCGAGAAAACAGTCTCAGCATACTGCGACTGTAATGCGAGATTCTTTCTCTCGCACCCATTCAAGTGTACGGGGCGAGAGAAAAATCGCACAGAGCGAGAATCACAATAGCCAGCTATGGAGGAGAAAGGGAGAGAAATCCCTCCCCTCTGCAGTGCCAGCCCGCCCCTCTTCAGTACTGGCCCGTCTCTCGCAGCTGAGGTCCGCTCGCACAGTCGTACCTTAGTCGCAGGGATACTCGCATGACACTCGGTTCTGCTGTACTACCAGCGTGAGCCGAGTGTCATGCAATGATTGCACTAGTGCCCCGTGTGGCCCCGGCCTAACAGACACTCAAATGGAGTTTTCTTACAAGGAAAATCTCAAATTTAAAGAGCTGGAGATCCCAGGAACAGGTGCACATTGAGCTATAGCCAGCAAGGAAATGCAATGAAGGGAGAACAGATATATCCACACACATAAAAAAAAAAAATCTAGCTCCCAGTAATTTGTATAAAATTTCTAGGCCTTATTGCATACTTGCTAGATTAAAATCCGAATAGCAAACGGTTTCTAGAGTAAATTACATGACCCCAAGGGATAAAACAATGACCATAGCTATATAGATGGCTACGTGTTTCAGACCAAAAAAGACCTTTAACAACACACTGTGGGGTCCACTTTTTGGTGTTACTGCTTACAATAACTAAGAAGTTTGGAGCTAAAGCAACATTTTTGTGAAAAAAATTTCAATAAACAATAATGTTATCAAATTCTGTGAAGTACCTGTGGGTTCAAAATGCTTCCTAACTAGAGTTGAGCGCGGTTCGTGGTTCGTGGTTCTCCAGTTCTAGGCTCGAGTGATTTTTGGGCTGTTCGAGATCGAACTAGAACTCGAGCTTTTTGCTAAAAGCTCGATAGTTCTAGATACGTTCGAGAACGGTTCTAGCAGCAAAAAGCAGGGCTTTTTACAGCTACAGTGAGCAGGAGCCATCGCTGGCAGCCTGCCACAAGCTGGTAACCAAGATAAACATCGGGTATCCAAGCAAAGCGCTTTGGTTAGTAACCCGATGTTTATCTTAGTTACGTGCAGGAAGCCCACACTTTCCCGCTCAGCTCGCTCCACCCCCTCCTGCCCGCGGCATGTACACATACATACACATACACAAACACACACACACACACACATCCACACCCCCCCCCCCCCCGCCCGCCCGCCCGCCCGCTCGCTCGCTCGCTCGGCTTACCTGCGGTGATGAAGTCCCGCCATCCCGACCTCAGCGCTGTCACTGTCCTCCATGGCCGCCGCTTGTCACATCACCTATCGCTTCCGACCCGAGACTGACACTGGCGGTGACGTCACGGACCTCTCGCGATACTTGATGTGAAGGCGCCGGTCATTGACCTCAGTGACAGGGGCTGTCAGTGTGCTGGAGATCAGCGCAGGTAATGTACCTCACTGACAGCAGCACTTGTCACCCCCCTGCAGTGACCTGGGCTGACCCATTGATGTTAGCTCAGGTCACTGCACTGCTCTCCCAGCCAATGGGGAACATCCTGCTCTTCATTGACTGGGACAGTGTGCATCGTCATGGCAACCCCTTGGATTACACCAGACCTGGATTTGTTTTTCAATCTAATAAATTGGTTAAAGAGGGAATGTTTTGGGGAGTGTTTTTTCAAATAAAAATGTGTTTGTCGTGTATTTTTTTTTTATTACTGACTGGGTTGGTGATGTCGGGTATCTGATAGACGCCTGACCTCACCAACCCCAGGGCTTGATGCCAGGTGACATTACACATCTGGTATTAACCCCATATATTACCCCGTTTGCCACCGCACCAGGGCGCGGGATGAGCTGGGGCGAAGCACCAGGATTGGCGCATCTAATGGATGCGCCACTTCTGGGGCGGCTGCGGCCTGCTATTTTTAGGCTGGGGAGATTCCAATAACCATGGACCTCCCTAGTCTGAGAATATCAGGCCCCAGCTGTCTGCTTTACCTTGGCTGGTGATCCAATTTTGGGGGACCCCTACGTGTTTTTTTTTTTAATTATTTATTTAATTTAAAATAACAGCGTGGGGTGCCCTCAGTTTTGGATTACCAGCCAAGGTGAGGTTGCCAGCTGTGGTCTGCAGGCTGCAGCCGTCTGCTTTACCCTAGCTGGCTACAAAACTAGGGGGAACCCTATGTCATTTTTTTTTCATTTTTTTGGCTAAATACAAAGCTAAGCACCCCTTAGTGCCACATGAAAGGTACCAAAGGGTGTTCCACTTTTTCTCCATTTTTTTCTCCACTTTCTCTCCACTTTTTCTCCACTTTTTCTCCATTTTTTTCTCCACTTATTCTCCACTTTTTCTCCTCTTATTCTCCACTTTTTCTCCACTTTTTCTCCACTTTTTCTCCTCTTATTCTCCACTTTTTCTCCACTTTTTCTCCACTTTTTCTCCATTTTTTTCTCCACTTTCTCCACTTTTTCTCCACTTTTTTCTCCACTTTTTCTCCTCTTATGCTCCACTTTTTCTCCTCTTAATCTCCACTTTTTCTCCACTTTTTCTCCACTTTTTCTCCACTTTTTTCTCCACTTTTTCTCCTCTTATGCTCCACTTTTTCTCCACTTTTTCTCCACTTTTTCTCCACTTTTTCTCCTCTTAATCTCCACTTTTTCTCCTCTTATGCTCCACTTTTTCTCCACTTTTTCTCCACTTTTTCTCCACGTTTTCTCCACTTTTTTCTCCACTTTTTCTCCTCTTATGCTCCACTTTTTCTCCACTTTTTCTCCACTTTTTCTCCACTTTTTCTCCACGTTTTCTCCACGTTTTCTCCACTTGTTTCTCCACTTTTTCTCCTCTTATGCTCCACTTTTTCTCCACTTTTTCTCCACTTTTTCTCCTCTTAATCTCCACTTTTTCTCCACTTTTTCTCCACTTTTTCTCCACTTTTTCTCCACTTTTTTCTCCACTTTTTCTCCACTTTTTCTCCACTTTTTCTCCACTTTTTCTCCACTTTTTCTCCACTTTTTCTCCACTTTTTTCTCCACTTTTTCTCCACTTTTTCTCCTCTTATGCTCCACTTTTTCTCCACTTTTTCTCCACTTTTTCTCCACTTTTTCTCCTCTTATGCTCCACTTTTTCTCCACTTTTTCTCCACTTTTTCTCCTCTTATGCTCCACTTTTTCTCCACTTTTTCTCCACTTTTTTCTCCACTTTTTCTCCTCTTATGCTCCACTTTTTCTCCACTTTTTCTCCACTTTTTCTCCACTTTTTCTCCTCTTATGCTCCACTTTTTCTCCACTTTTACTCCACTTTTTCTCCATTTTTTTCTCCACTTATTCTCCACTTTTTCTCCTCTTATTCTCCACTTTTTCTCCACTTTTTCTCCACTTTTTCTCCTCTTATTCTCCACTTTTTCTCCACTTTTTCTCCACTTTTTCTCCATTTTTTTCTCCACTTTCTCCACTTTTTCTCCACTTTTTTCTCCACTTTTTCTCCTCTTATGCTCCACTTTTTCTCCTCTTAATCTCCACTTTTTCTCCACTTTTTCTCCACTTTTTTCTCCACTTTTTCTCCTCTTATGCTCCACTTTTTCTCCACTTTTTCTCCACTTTTTCTGCACTTTTTCTCCTCTTAATCTCCACTTTTTCTCCTCTTATGCTCCACTTTTTCTCCACTTTTTCTCCACTTTTTCTCCACGTTTTCTCCACTTTTTTCTCCACTTTTTCTCCTCTTATGCTCCACTTTTTCTCCACTTTTTCTCCTCTTATGCTCCACTTTTTCTCCACTTTTTCTCCACTTTTTCTCCACTTTTTCTCCACGTTTTCTCCACTTTTTTCTCCACTTTTTCTCCTCTTATGCTCCACTTTTTCTCCACTTTTTCTCCACTTTTTCTCCTCTTAATCTCCACTTTTTCTCCACTTTTTCTCCACTTTTTCTCCACTTTTTCTCCACTTTTTCTCCACTTTTTTCTCCACTTTTTCTCCACTTTTTCTCCTCTTATGCTCCACTTTTTCTCCACTTTTTCTCCACTTTTTCTCCACGTTTTCTCCACGTTTTCTCCACTTTTTTCTCCACTTTTTCTCCTCTTATGCTCCACTTTTTCTCCACTTTTTCTCCACTTTTTCTCCTCTTAATCTCCACTTTTTCTCCACTTTTTCTCCACTTTTTCTCCACTTTTTCTCCACTTTTTTCTCCACTTTTTCTCCACTTTTTCTCCTCTTATGCTCCACTTTTTCTCCACTTTTTCTCCACTTTTTCTCCACTTTTTCTCCACTTTTTCTCCTCTTATGCTCCACTTTTTCTCCACTTTTTCTCCACTTTTTCTCCTCTTATGCTCCACTTTTTCTCCACTTTTTCTCCACTTTTTTCTCCACTTTTTCTCCTCTTATGCTCCACTTTTTCTCCACTTTTTCTCCACTTTTTCTCCACTTTTTCTCCTCTTATGCTCCACTTTTTCTCCACTTTTTCTCCACTTTTTCTCCATTTTTTTCTCCACTTATTCTCCACTTTTTCTCCTCTTATTCTCCACTTTTTCTCCACTTTTTCTCCACTTTTTCTCCTCTTATTCTCCACTTTTTCTCCACTTTTTCTCCATTTTTTTCTCCACTTTCTCCACTTTTTCTCCACTTTTTTCTCTACTTTTTCTCCTCTTATGCTCCACTTTTTCTCCTCTTAATCTCCACTTTTTCTCCACTTTTTCTCCACTTTTTTCTCCACTTTTTCTCCTCTTATGCTCCACTTTTTCTCCACTTTTTCTCCACTTTTTCTCCACTTTTTCTCCACTTTTTCTCCTCTTAATCTCCACTTTTTCTCCTCTTATGCTCCACTTTTTCTCCACTTTTTCTCCTCTTAATCTCCACTTTTTCTCCTCTTATGCTCCACTTTTTCTCCACTTTTTCTCCACTTTTTCTCCTCTTATGCTCCACTTTTTCTCCACTTTTTCTCCACTTTTTCTCCTCTTATGCTCCACTTTTTCTCCACTTTTTCTCCACTTTTTTCTCCACTTTTTCTCCTCTTATGCTCCACTTTTTCTCCACTTTTTCTCCACTTTTTCTCCACTTATGCTCCACTTTTTCTCCACTTTTTCTCCACTTTTTCTCCATTTTTTTCTCCACTTTCTCCACTTTTTCTCCACTTTTTTCTCTACTTTTTCTCCTCTTATGCTCCACTTTTTCTCCTCTTAATCTCCACTTTTTCTCCACTTTTTCTCCACTTTTTTCTCCACTTTTTCTCCTCTTATGCTCCACTTTTTCTCCACTTTTTCTCCACTTTTTCTCCACTTTTTCTCCTCTTAATCTCCACTTTTTCTCCTCTTATGCTCCACTTTTTCTCCACTTTTTCTCCTCTTAATCTCCACTTTTTCTCCTCTTATGCTCCACTTTTTCTCCACTTTTTCTCCACTTTTTCTCCTCTTATGCTCCACTTTTTCTCCACTTTTTCTCCACTTTTTCTCCTCTTATGCTCCACTTTTTCTCCACTTTTTCTCCACTTTTTTCTCCACTTTTTCTCCTCTTATGCTCCACTTTTTCTCCACTTTTTCTCCACTTTTTCTCCACTTATGCTCCACTTTTTCTCCACTTTTTCTCCACTTTTTTCTCCACTTTTTCTCCTCTTAATCTCCACTTTTTCTCCACTTTTTCTCCACTTTTTCTCCACTTTTTCTCCACTTTTTCTCCACTTTTTTCTCCACTTTTTCTCCACTTTTTCTCCTCTTATGTTCCACTTATTCTCCACTTTTTCTCCACTTTTTCTCTACTTTTTCTATGGTCGGTCTACCCATTAGCTCTGCCATGCATAGTGTAGCTCTACACCTACTGCACATGTTACTTTATGATTGACATCTCTTTCGTACCAGAGCTGTCTAAGTCTACTCTGACCCCATATTTGTCATTACTATATTGTCCTTGTACTGTATTATGACATTTGTATCATGTGTTTCATTTCTTGCTGTGTTGCAATTTTTTTGCTGCATCCCAATTGTACCTCTACATTGTTCGAGTTTATGTTATTGTTCTCTCACTCTTATGTGATACTGATTATTGTCATTTTTCATGATTACATGCAGATAAGTCCAATCTGACGAAGGCTCAGGCCGAAACGTCATTTGTAACTTGTTTTGGACAAAAACATATATGCTTATGAAAAAAAAATTTTCTTAATACGGACCAATAAAGAGTGATTTTGCATTACTATCCGTTGTGACTTACTGACTTAGTCTGGGAGATATAGAGTGCCGAGGTTACTCACTAATTTTATCTATTATTACCTCTGAGCACCTATATACCAGTGAGCAGAGCTTCCTCTACAGTAGTTCTCCTGATTAGGCATGCCCTTACCTCATGAGCAGGGCATTGCAGCTTTGGTAGCAACCATTACGACATGGACTCTGCTGCTGTGGACCCGGGGAGAGTGAGTGCAGATTCATTGCACCCACACTCCTCACATGAAGGGTCCGCACTCCTAGAAAATGGGGGATACGTTCCCTGAGTGTCTCCCCCCCATATTCTAGACGGTCCAGAGTCGTCGTGGGACCCCTTTATTTTTTTTCTTACAATAAATTGGTGAAAGAGGAAATGTTTTGGGGACTGTTTTTTCAAATAAATTTCTTTTGTCGATTTTTTGTTTTTGTTAGTACTGACAGTTTATGATGTTGGGTATCTAATAGACGCCATGACATCACAAACTGCTGGGCTTGATCTCAGGTGACTTTACAGCTAGTATCAACCCGATTTATTACCCCGTTTGCCACTGCACCAGGGCACGGGATGAGCTGGGGTGAAGCGCCAGGATTGGCGCATCTAGTGGATGCACCACGTCTGGGGTGCCTGCGGCCTGCTATTTTTAGGCTGTGAAGGCCCAATAACTATGGACCTTCCCACCCTGAGAATACCAGACCACAGCTGTCCGCTTTACCTTGGCTGGTGATCCAATTTGGGGGGTCCCCTACTTTTATTGTGTAATTATTAATATTTATAAAATAATAATAAAAAAGAGCCTGAGGGGACCTCCACATTGGATCCCCAACCACGGTAAAGCTGCCAGCTGTGGTTTTCAGGCTACAGCCGTCTGCTTTACCCTAGCTGGCTATCAAAAATGGGGGGACCCAACGTAATTTTTTTTTTTTAACTATTTTTTAAATAGAAAAAATTAATGGGCTTCCCTGTATTTTGATTGCCAACCAAGGTAACGGCAGGCAGATGGGGGTGGCAACCCATAGCTGTCTGCTTTATCTGCGCTGAGAATCAAAAATACCGCGGAGCGCTACGTCATTTTTTTAAAGATTTATTTTTACAGCACTGTGATGTCCAGCAATCAAAATACAGGGAAGCCCATTTTATTTTTAGTTATTTAAATAAATAATTAAAAAAAATATATGTTAGCTCCCACTGCATTTTTTGTATTGCTAGCTAAGGGTAATCCAAGCAGCTACTGGCTGCTAACCCCCACTGCTTGGTGTTACCTTCACTGGCAATGGAAAATCCAGGGAAGCATTTTTTTTTTTTTTTGCCAAAAAGCTACAAAAAAAGGACGTGAGCTTCGCCATATTTTTGTATGCTAGCCAGGTATAGCAGGCAGGTGCTGGAAGAGTTGGATACAGCGCCAGAAGATGGCGCTTCTATGAAAATGCCATTTTCTGAGGTGGCTGCAGACAGCAATTCGCAGCAGTGGGGCCCAGAAAGCTCAGGCCAACCGGTGGTGCGGATTCCAATCCCAGCTGCCTAGTTGTACCTGGCTGGACACAAAAATGGGGCAAAGCCTACGTCATTTGTTTTCTAATTATTTCATGAAATTCATGAAATAATAAAAAAAGGGCTTCCCTTTATTTTTGGTTCCCAGCCGGGTACAAATAGGCAACTAGGGGTTGGGGGCAGCCGTTCCTGCCTGCTGTACCTGGCTAGCATACAAAAATATGGCGAAGCCACATAATTTTTTCAGGGGGCAAAAAACTTCTGCATACAGTCCTGGATGGAGTATGCTGAGCCTTGTAGTTCTGCAGCTGCTGTCTGTCTGTATGGAGAAGAGCAGACAGCAGCTGCAGAACTACAAGGCTCAGCATACTCCATCCAGGACTGTATGCAGAAGTTTTTTGCCCACCAAAAAAATGACGTGGGCTTCGCCATATTTTTGTATGCTAGCCAGGTACAGCTGGCAGCCACGGGCTGCCTCCAACCCCCAGTTGCCTATTTGTACCCGGCTGGGAACCAAAAATATAGGGAAGCCCGTTTTTTTTAATTATTTCACTTATTTCATGAAATAATTAAAAAACAAATGACGTGGGCTTCGCCCTATTTTTGTGTCCAGCCGGGTACAACTAGGCAGCTGGGGATTGGAATCCGCAGCACAGGTTAGCCCGAGGTTTGTGGGCGCCTCTGTTGCGGATTTCAGTCCGCAGCCGTCCCAGAAAATGGCGCTCTCATAGAAGCGCCATCATCTGGCGCTGTATCCAACTCTTCCAACAGCCCTGGAGCCGGGTGGCTTGTTGGGTAATCATGAGTTAATACTGGCTTTGTTTTACCAGCCAGTATTAAGCCAGAGATTCTTAATGTCAGGCACGTTTGACCCGGCCATTAAGAATCTCCAATAAAGGGTTAAAAAAAGACACCACACAGAGAAAAAATACTTTAATAGAAATAAATACACAGACACATTAGAGACTCCATCTTTATTACCCCTGTCAGCCCTCCACGATCCTGCTCTTCTGTCTTCTTTCTTTCTAGTGTAGTAGTAGTGACGATTGTAGTGAGGGGCATCACTTGGGGCTGGGGAACCTCCATCCTAACTACAATGCTCACTACAATCGGGAAGCAGCGTGCAGCCTTCACTCCGTGAGTGATCACTGCTGGCTGCTAGCGGTAACGCTGACAGACGCGTTACCATAGCAACGGTGCTCCCGGAGCCGCGGTTAGCGGTGACGTCACCGCTAACTGCGTTGCTATGGCAACGGTGATCTCCGTTAATGACCGGCTGTGTCAGCCGGTCCCTAACGGAACGGGGAGTCGACCGTGTGCTAGAGCATGTCGCCGGTACACGGCGATACACATATGTGCACCGTGTACCGGAGAGATGCACTCGCAGGTCCTACATGACGTGTCATAGTCATGTGACCAGTCTGTAGCCAATGAGATAATAGCCACGTGACTGGTCACATGGCTATTTTGACGTCACGATGGGTCCTGCTTCTCTGCTGGCAGTGCAGGTCACCGGGAGGATTCAGCGATCATCGGATGGAATAGCGGCAGGAGACAGAGTGCAGAAGGGATCGCGAGGACCGGTAAGTGTTATGGCAATGTTTATTAACTGTTTGTGTACATTTATAATGCATTTTTATGTGTTTGTGATTGCCTCCCATTATAGCCTATACGTTCGAGTTCGGTTCGTCGAACGTTCGACGAACCGAACTCGAACGGGACCCCCGTTCGGCGAATCGGCCTCGAGCCGAACCGGGACCGGTTCGCTCATCTCTATTCCTAACAAGTAATGGGGAACCCGAGCACTCAATAAGAGAGGAGAGGAAAATTTGAATGCAAGTGTTTTTATTCACAACCGACAAAAATTGCAAAATGTGAACCCTGACACAAAGCAACAAACCAACGTTTCGGTTTATCAGACCTTTCTCAAGGTAGTTGCCTGTGGAGGTAAAAGTACACCGTGAGTATATATACAAGTGTGACAGACAGCAATATATACAAATATACATTTATACACCCTTATCCTATCATACTCAGCGCTCAGTGTCCTGACCCTGCCTATCGTTCATCCCACACTACTGACGTCATGCTCACACCCCTCGACATGACTGACATGTCCCTGTTCCTGTCAGACGCAGTGCTCATGTGCCCAGTGTGACGCCCTGGGCAAGCCAGGGGTCACAGGTCACACACCACCACACCCTACATCCCAGTTAGGAACACCAAAGCTAACCAAAAATCCTTGTTGCCTTCCTCCAGGGGCTGATGTTCACACCAGGGGGTGGGCCAGGTGGTTGGCTCCGCCCACCGAGGTGTTCACAGCTCTGGAGGCGGGAGGAACCAGGCAGTTCAGTTTAGGAGGAGGAAGTGGAAGGAGTAAACAGCTAAGTGAAGTGAAGGAAGTAAAGTGGTAAATGAGGAAAGCAAGAGTGGTGACAGGAAAGAAAGAGAGTGGAAAGCCTGAAGGGTCCAGCTGTGTGCAGGACGGGTCAGCAAGGTCAGCAACGACGGTGACTGTCCAGAGGGGTGACTGTTCGGGAGTTCCTGGAAGGACCGCGGACGGGTAGTGTCCCGGCGGTCTGGAGCAGTGTGCAAAGGACAGTCAGCACCAGGGCAGGGGCCTCTCGGACCCCGGCAAGGCTAGGAGTCGCCATAATTTGCCGAATCCGTCAGTGAAGGGGACGTCGATCCCCCAACAACCAAGTCTCGATTGAAGGCAACAGTCCAACCAGTAAAGAGGAACACCGCCACCGCCAAGGCACCAGTTCCTCAGGGCCAGCGTCTGCGGGCAAAGTAGAGCTCCCCCGGTCCAGCTTGAAGCTGGGGAGCGGGTTACCGGTGGGGACCCATCGCTACCAACCTAGAAACATCAGGTGCAGGTCAGAGGGACATCACCGTTACCTACTGGGAGAGCAAGTGCAGCCGTCCGTGGGAACCGTCTTTCCAGCCGTGTGGTTTACCGTAAAACTGTGTCAACGTCTCAGGCTGAGTGAGTACCACAGTGCCGCAAGGCACAGCGCTGCCCCCGTGTCCCTGCGCCCACCAGGCCCTGCATCTCCCTCACCATCACCGGGCCCCGGGATCACCAACCCCTACCCACGGAGGGGCAACGCAACATCTCGCTGCTACCCACCATCATCCCCGGGCCTATAGAGCAGCGGTGGTGAAATCACCACAAACGTGGGTGGCGTCACGGACAATAAACAATTCCCACACCCAACAACCCCCCTTTCACTCACGGGCGAGGAGTGCCGCTCGAGAACCCCCGGGATCCGGCCCACAGCTCGAGCCACCACTGAGCAGCAGCCGCCGGACCCGAGCAGAAGGGGTGAGCGTAGTGTGCTGACACCCTCCTCCCCGCCCGCGACAACTTGGCGTCATGAACAGGATCTTACCGCTCTGCCGTTTGGTAGAGGTGCGCCTTGTTACCGCCGGAGGTATCCGGCTGAAAAATTTCAGAAGTCGCCATCTTTGGCGCGAAAAGTTCCCGCTCGAGCGTCTTCTCGAGTAGCAGAGGCGCGAAGGCCAAAAACCCCGCCCCGAGAGAGGAGGGGCCGGAAAGAGCTAAGGGGGACGCGATGGTGGCTGGCTGCATGTAGCTGCAGCTATAAAAGCAGGGACGCCAGGACTCTGCAAACATACCGTTCCTGGAAGAAGAAGCCACCATGTGGATGCCGTCCCGCGACACCGTAGCCCCCGCGCCTGGAACCGCGGCGTGGGTGGAAATCCAGACCGCGCAGCTCTACCAATGGCTGCAGGTCAGGATGCAGCTCCTCATGGAGGAGTGGGAGACCGACATGGCGGACGTTATAGCCACCGTGTGGAGACGCGAGGAGGAAGCGGAGAAAGGGAGGGTGAGTGACCCACGTCCCGATGCCCTGGAAGGGCCGGTCATCGCGGCTGCGGGGCCCGGTCCAAGCCCTCTCCCCCTGTTGCCTCCCTCGCCACCCGTCTCGGAGGCCGAGACCCCGCCACTAGGCCTGCTACCACCGCAACCGGTAGCAATACCTAGCGTCCCCGCCCAGGCGGACCGACCTGTAGCCGGAGCCCGCAGTAAACCGGAGGTGTTACCGTGGAAGATTCCGAAGATTGAACCGGAGGCATCCCCTGAAAAATCCCCCGAGCCGGAGCCGATGACCCGCTCCGAGCCGAAGGCCCAGCACCGGAAAGCCCCTATGCCCATCCCCCACACCTCGGCTGAGGTAGCGCCGGGTTGTTGCTGTAAGGCAGCGCCCAAGGCCAAGACACCCCGGGACACGCCGCCCAGATTCCTGACAGTGGGCAACGTCCAGAATGTCCCGCGGGGCCCGACCCATGCGCCGGCGCTTGCAGCAGCGCCATATTGTGATAGGGAGCCGGTACCGCTGGGCCTGGAGATCGCTGAGAGGGAACGGAAGAAGGCCGAGCTGGTGGCCCGAGCTATTAAGGAAAAAGAAAATCTCCGACAGGCCACGTTCCGTGTCCGGGGCCCATTGTACGTGGGGCAGGTGAGGCGGTTTGATGTCCGCTGGGGCTACGGGTTTATCTATGAACCGGGCCTGGAGGCCGAAGTGTTTGTGGCCCGGCGGGATGTGAATGCCCACCTGCCTGAGGAGCATCCCGGCCGCAACCTAATGCCGGGAGACATCGTGCAATACACCCGGCACTGTGGGGAGCGGGGGTGGTTCGCGCTGGACGCTAAGTTAAGGGGCAGCCAAGAGTCCCGAGTGAGCGCCGCGCCCCCTCCCTTTGAAGGAGCGCCTGAGCCTGAAAGTCTGGAGTAGGGCAGCGGATGCCCGTTGCACCATCCCCGTTGGGACCACCATTGTTTGTTTGTTTGAAAGTTCCGCTAATGATGAAAATGATGATACCGAGTACTTTACCTGATTGTCAAGAAGTGATTTGCAACCGGCTGGAGCCGGCACCGTTGTCCAGTGGGGACCGTTTAAAAAGTTTGCATGGGAACTATCCATGGACAAGCCCGTGAACTTGCAGGGCAACCACAAATGTTAGTGGCTTGTAAATAAGTTGTTTGCCGTTACCGTTTTCCGCAATGCCGCCTCCGGAGAGGCAGGTTGGAGGGAGGGCCCTCAGCAGAGCAGGCTGGGGCCCAGCCACCAAAGGAACCGGTGGCTACCCTCTGGAGGGGAAGGACAGATCCCTCTCGGGTACCGTGTGCTGGACTGTGGGTCAAGGGGTGCTGCCTGGGCTTTAGGGGCAGCATCAGGGCAAGGTTGCTTGGGTGGGAGAGAGCGGAAACCGTAACCGTAAACCGTTTGAAACGTTTAAGAAATGTGCCTCCCGTTATGGGAAGATTCATTAAAAAAAAGTTTACATGTTATTGTTTTACCATGTTATATTTTGCAGAAAAATAAAACCGGTGTTGGACGGCAGCCCGCGGACGGTCTGCATTTTGCTAAGGGGGAATGTGACGCCCTGGGCAAGCCAGGGGTCACAGGTCACACACCACCACACCCTACATCCCAGTTAGGAACACCAAAGCTAACCAAAAATCCTTGTTGCCTTCCTCCAGGGGCTGATGTTCACACCAGGGGGTGGGCCAGGCGGTTGGCTCCGCCCACCGAGGAGTTCACAGCTCGGGAGGCGGGAGGAACCAGGCAGTTCAGTTTAGGAGGAGGAAGTGGAAGGAGTAAACAGCTAAGTGAAGTGAAGGAAGTAAAGTGGTAAAGGAGGAAAGCAAGAGTGGTGACAGGAAAGAAAGAGAGTGGAAAGCCTGAAGGGTCCAGCTGTGTGCAGGACGGGTCAGCAAGGTCAGCAACGACGGTGACTGTCCAGAGGGGTGACTGTTCGGGAGTTCCTGGAAGGACCGCGGACGGGTAGTGACCCGGCGTTCTGGAGCAGTGTGCAAAGGACAGTCAGCACCAGGGCAGGGGCCTCTCGGACCCCGGCAAGGCTAGGAGTCGCCATAATTTGCCGAATCCGTCAGTGAAGGGGACGTCGATCCCCCAACAACCAAGTCCCGATTGAAGGCAACAGTCCAACCAGTAAAGAGGAACACCGCCACCGCCAAGGCACCAGTTCCTCAGGGCCAGCGTCTGCGGGCAAAGTAGAGCTCCCCCGGTCCAGCTTGAAGCCGGGAGCGGGTTACCGGTGGGGACCCATCGCTACCAACCTAGAAACATCAGGTGCAGGTCAGAGGGACATCACCGTTACCTACTGGGAGAGCAAGTGCAGCCGTCCGTGGGAACCGTCTTTCCAGCCGTGTGGTTTACTGTAAAACTGTGTCAACGTCTCAGGCTGAGTGAGTACCACAGTGCCGCAAGGCACAGCGCTGCCCCCGCGTCCCTGCGTCCACCAGGCCCTGCATCTCCCTCACCATCACCGGGCCCCGGGATCACCAACTCCTACCCACGGAGGGGCAACGCAACATCTCGCTGCTACCCACCATCATCCCCGGGCCTATAGAGCAGCGGTGGTGAAATCACCACAACCGTGGGTGGCGTCACGGACAATAAACAATTCCCACACCCAACAACCCCCCTTTCACTCACGGGCGAGGAGTGCCGCTCGAGAACCCCCGGGATCCGGCCCACAGCTCGAGCCACCACTGAGCAGCAGCCGCCGGACCCGAGCAGAAGGGGTGAGCGTAGTGTGCTGACACCCTCCTCCCCGCCCGCGACACCCAGCCCCTCCCAGCACCCGCCCGGCACTGCTGACATCACGCACATGTGCAGTGGACACTTTCCCTCCATGCATTGCGCCCGTCCAAACCGGAAGTGACGCTCCACTCAGCGTTCTCCTTATAATGGCGCTCCCCAGCCCAGTACACCCACGCTGCCATCACCACTGCCACCGCTGTTCCAGCACTATATGGTCCTCTATGAGCAGGTAACCCAGTGCATCTACCTCCTGTGGACCTCTCACTATCTCTGCTTAACATTCTCTAATGCTTGTGACTTTCCTTCCAGGCGTCTTCTCCTCTCCTCCTCTGCCTCTGTGTTTAATCCTCACATCACCACCATTCTGGTATGTAGTTCTGCTACCTTGATTACTACTATCTCTTTCCATGTAAAATGGTCATGCATATATGTACTTAAAGGGGTGGTTCACCCATTTTTTTTATTTTCTGTCGACGTTCTACTTACAATTCTAGGTATTTTCTCCATTGGCTTGTGTTTCCATTTCTGGCACTGAGCGGCGCTGTGCTGCACGCTCAGTGCCTGTCACATGACCCCCTGGAGCTGTGTCCGCCGGCATCCTCTGACGTCCCGGCATTTCCGGGCTCTCAAACAAGACGGGTACGTCACAGGATGCCGGCGCCACTCAGATTGAGTGACAGGGCTGTGGGCGGTGACTACCGCACGTCACAGCTCAGCATCGAGGGGAGGATCCGGAGGACGTCAGTGTGGCGTCCTGCAGATGGTGAGGCACGGGGCGCCAGTGTGCAGTAGAGGGGGGGGTTCTTCAGCTGAATCCCCCCCTGCACGTAAGTATGTGATCACACTGTCCACCCGCCCGCTCTGCTGCGATGTCAGGAGAGCGGCCGGTGTCGGGCAATGTGATCTTCTGCTCCTCCCAGCAGCAAGACACTGACAGGCATGTCACCGCTGTGCTCTGCCATCTGTCCTGCTGCATGGGACCAACTGTCTGCACTCTGTCACCTGCACCACAAGTCACAGAGTGGAGACAGTTGGTGACAGAGCACCTCTGCCCCCCCCCCTCTTCTTTCCCCACTCTCTTCTCCCCCCCTCTCTCTCTCTTCTCCCCCCTTCTCTCTCTTCTCCCCCCCCCTCTCTTCTCCCCCCTCTCTCTCTTCTCCCCCCTCTCTCTCTCTTCTCCCCCCCTCTCTCTCTTCTCCCCCCCCCCTCTGTCCCCCCCCTCTCTCTTCTCCCCCCCTCTCTTCTCCCCCCTTCTCTCTCTTCTCCCCCCCTCTCTCTCTTCTCCCCCCTCTCTCTCTTCTCCTCCCCTCTCTCTCTTCTCCCCCCCCTCTCTCTCTTCTCCTTCCTCTCTCTCTTCTCCCCCCTCTCTCTTCTCCCCCCCCTCTCTTCTCCCCCACTCTCTCTCTTCTCCCCCCCTCTCTCTCTTCTCACCACCTCTCTCTCTTCTCCCCCCCTCTCTCTCTCTTCTCCCCCCTCTCTCTCTTCTCCCCCCTCTCTCTCTTCTCCCCCCCTCTCTCTCTTCTCCCCCCTCTCTTTCTCCCCCCCGCTCTCTCTTCTCCCCCCCTCTCTCTCTTCTCCCCCCCTCTCTCTCTTCTCCCCCCCTCTCTCTCTTCTCCCCCCATCTCTCTCTTTTCCCCCCTCTCTCTCTTGTCCCCCCCTCTCTCTCTTCTCCCCCACTCTCTCTCTTCTCCCCCCCTCTCTCTCTTCTCCCCCGCTCTCTTCTCCCCCCCGCTCGCTCTCTTCTCCCCCGCTCTCTTCTACCCCCCCGCTCGCTCTCTTCTCCCCCCCCGCTCACTCTCTTTTCCTCGCTCTCTCCTGGCATGGTCAGTACAGAAATCTCTCCATCGTGGAGGGGTGAGAGGGAGTAATAAACATGGAGTCCCTACTGTGTCTGTGTATTTATTTCTAATAAAGTATTTTTCTCTGTGTGGTCTTTTTTTTTTTTAAACCCTTTATTGGAGATTCTTAATGGCCAGGTTAAACTTGGCCTGACATTAAGAATCTCGGGCTTTATACCAGCTGGTAAAACATAGCTGGTATTAACCCCTTACTACCCAGCGTGCCACCTGCCACCAGGGCCACTGGAAGAGTTGGATACAGCGCCCGAAGATGGCGCTTCTATGAAAGCGCCATTTTCTGGGGCAGCTGTGGACTGCAATTTGCAGTGGGGGGCCCAGAAAGTTTGGGCACCCTGCACTGTGGATTCCAATCCCCAGCTGCCTAGTTGTACCTGGCTGGACTCAAAAATTTGGTGAAGCCCACATCATTTTTTTTTTTTTTTAATTATTTCATGAAATTCATGAAAAAAAAGGGCTTCTCTATATTTTTGGTTCCCAGCCGGGTACAACTAGGCAGCTGGGGGTTGGGGGCAGCCCGTAGCTGCCTGCTGTACCTGGCTAGCATACAAAAATATGGCAAAGCCCACGTCATTTTCTTAAAAACATTTTCAGGGAAAAACCTTTATAAAAAAAAAAAAATGCTTCCCTGCATTTCTATTGCCAGTGAAAGTAACACCAAGCAGCGGGGGCTAGCAGCCAGTAGCTGCTTTGGTTACCCTTAGCAATAGAAAATGCAGCGGGAGCCCACAAACAATGTGATTTTTTTGTTTTTTTATTTTTAATGAATTTTTTTTAAAAAAAAATCGGCATGGGCTTCGCCCATCGAGCACCAGAGCATTTTACTGCTCAATTCATCCCAAGTAATCAGATGACTCCAGTGTCGGCCGATTACTTGTTCTGTGTCCCCCTGCATCCATCACAGCGTGTACGGGCTGTGAGGTCAGCGGAGTGGAGACAGTGACATGCTCTGCTCTGACACATAGTGATGTCACTATCTTTCTCCACTCTGGGACTTGTTGTGCAAGTGACCCGATGCTACATGTCACTAACTGTCTCCACTATGGGACTTGTTGTGCAGGTGAGAGTGTATACAGTTGGTACTATGCAGCAGAAATCACAGAGTGGGGCAGTTAGTGACATGTATCATCCGGTCACCTGCACAACAAGTCCCAGAGTGGATACAGTGACATGCAGTACACTATGTGTCAGAGCAGAGCATGTCACCAACTTGCTCTGCTCTGTCACCTGCGGTGCTGCATGTCACGTTTTTGCCGCGATTTGGTGCCTTTTTTGCTGCGTTTTTGCTCACTGCGTTTTTAATCAGTGGACAATGCCATTAAAGATTGTTGATGAAAAAAAAAAAAAGGTCTGATGTCATTTCCTTATTCAAAATGTTCATTGTATGCAGGAGAGCAGACAGCAGCTGCAGAACTACAAGGCTCAGCATCCTCCATCCAGGACTGTATGCAGTTTTTTACCCAAAAAGAAAAAAAAATGACATGGGCTTCGCCATATTTTTGTATGCTAGCCGGGTACAGCAGGCAGGTACGGGCTGCCCCCAACCCCCAGCTGCCTAATTGTACCCGGCTGGGAACCAAAAATATAGAGAAGCCCTTTTTTTTTAATTATTTCATGAATTTCATGAAATAATTTAAAAAAAAAATGACGTGCGCTTCGCCTAATTTTAGTGTCCAGCCGGGTACAACTAGGCAGCTGGGGATTGGAATCCACAGTGAAGGGTGCCCAAGCTTTCTGGGCACCCCCACTGCGAATTGCAGTCCACAGCCACCCCAGAAAATGGCGCTTTCATAGAAGCGCCATCTTCTGGAGCTGTATCCAACTCTTCCAGCTGCCCTGATGCCGGGTGGCTAGCTAGGTAATAATGGAGTTAGGGCTAGCTGTATATTATCAGCTAGCCCTAAGCCCGAAATTCATGGTGTCACGCCAATATTAGACATGGCCACCATGAATTTCTAGTAATGATAAAAAAAAAAAACACAACACACAGAAAAATATTTTTATTAGAAATAAAACACAACACAATTAGTGACTCCATCTTTATTGAAATAAACCCCCCTCCGCAGTAATCCTGGGTCAGGGTCCCGCGCCGTCCAATCAGGATCCAATATCATCTGATCGGTTTGCTGGAAGGCAAAGCGATCAGATGATGTGTCAGGTTAAACTACGTGAATCACATGACACATCAGCTGATTGTATAAAAGCCGATTATACAATCAGCTGAAGCATCAGTGCAAAAAAAAAATACTCACGTCTGTGCTGATTACCGGTAGCTCCTGCAGCGGAGTCTGATCCTGGCCTATCACTGCAGGAGCTTCCGGTAATCAGCTGATGAAGTCCCCTGACGGCAGGATCAGCTGATAGCCGGCCGGGCGCGAAGAAGCCGGCGACACCACGAGAATCGATCAGCTGATGCGTCAGGTGACTGCATCAGGTGATCCACCGCCAGGTCCTGCAAGCTTTGTACCTGCCCCGGGGAGACTGCACACAGCCAGAGCAGCAGGACCGGGACAGGGGCTGGAAGCAGGCATGGCACCCGGACCCTGCAGACAGGTGAGTATGACATACACACACACATACACACTCACACACACACTGTATATACACACACACATACACACTGTATATATATACACACACACTGTATATACACACACACACTGTATATACGCACACACACTGTATATACACATACACTGTATATACGCGCACACACTTTCTTCCCCTGGCTGTGTAGAGCTGCTGCTGTCTCTGTATGATTGATCTCAGTGCATCCACGGGGAAGAGGCAGGGAGGAGGGTTTGGGTGGGAGAAGAGTGGGTGTATTAGACACAATGGGTGTGTTAGATAAGCCAGACACCGCCCTAGAGCCACAAAGAATTCTGGGACTTGTAGGAACTGAACACAGGAAGTCAGAGGAGAGATTAACCCCATCAGAGCTGGAGCCAGCAATGAGCATGTGCTGCTAGTGCACAATAAAAGGTAATTTTGCTGAAAAAACATAATAGATGTGTTGAGGGGCACATATTAGCAAGATTTATCAGAAAAAAAAAATCAGTTTTGGTAACTGGACAACTTCTTTAACTGATGTACTTGTGCCATCTTCAATGAGGAATATAATGTTCCTATGTACCTATTATTACATGATCCTATTGCCATCTGTATCATCTAGCGGACAGTGTCCTGACTTCCTCATATTGCATTGTGGTGCTTCCTCTTATGCATATTATTTCTAAACTGCCAGATACCGCTTAATGCTGAATGTGACGCCCTCCACTTACCCTCTACCCTGACGGCTGTCCCTGTGACCCGTATACCTCTGTGTCTCTATTATAAGTATGTACATATCCTGTATATAGGTGTATAAATGTATATTTGTATATATTGCTGTCTGTCACACTTGTATATATACTCACGGTGTACTTTTACCTCCACAGGCAACTACCTTGAGAAAGGTCTGATAAACCGAAACGTTGGTTTGTTGCTTTGTGTCAGGGTTCACATTTTGCAATTTTTGTCGGTTGTGAATAAAAACACTTGCATTCAAATTTTCCTCTCCTCTCTTATTGAGTGCTCGGGTTCCCCATTACTTGTTACTAATTTATTACCCGATAGCACCTATCTGTAGCAGTTGCAGCCGGACTTTTCTGTATCAAAATGCTTCCTAGACCCCTGAATAAAATCTTTGAAGGGTCTAATTTCCAGAATGAGGTTACTTAAGGGTGGTTTCTTCTGTTGTAGGTACCTTAGGGGCCCTGCAAATGTGACATGGTACCCGCAATGTATTTCAGCCAAATTTGTGTTCCAAAATTCAAATATTACTCCTTTCGTTCCAAGCTCTCCTGTTTGTTCAAACAAAGGATTATGACCACATGTGGGGTATCAGCACACTCAGATGAAAGTGGGTAACCAATGTTGGCATCCATTTTGTCATGCTATTTCTTGTAAAAGTGAATAAATTGAGGCTAAAACAACATTTTTAGGTACAATATAAATTTCTTTCTTTCTTTAGTCCACTTTGCATTCATTCCTGTGAAGCACTTGAAGGGTTAAAATAATTCTTGAATGTGGTTTTGAGCAGTCTGAGGGGTGCAGGTTTTAGAATTGTGTCACTTTTGAGTATTTTCTGTCACCTAGGTCTCTTAAAATCACTTCAAATGTAATGTGGTCCCTAAAAAAATGGTTTTCTAAATTTTGTTTTAAAAATTAGAAATTGCTGATAAACTTTGAACAATTCTAACTTCCTAACAAAAAAAAATGGTTCATAAATCATGCTGATGAAAAGTAGACAGATGGGAAATGGTAGGTATTAACTACTTTGTGTGACATAGCTCTTTGGTTTAAGGGCATAAAAATTAAAAAATTTAAACTTGCAAAATTTTCAACATTTTTGCCATATTTTTGATTTTTTTCCCAAACAAATGCAAAAGATATAATAATAAATTTACCACTACCATGAATTTCAATATATCACAAAAAAATCTCAAAATCACCAGGATTCGTTGAAGCATTTCAGAGTTATAAGCTTGTAAAGTGAAACTGGTCAATTGTCAAGGATACATCCTTGGTCACCTCCCTGAGGTTACCACAGGCTCCAGTGGTGAGACTGCGATAATCCCTGCACATGTCTGCTGATCTGTGTGTTTAACAGGCACAGGTGGATCGCAATTTAAATTGCTGCGGCGGCCCCATGAGTGATCACATGGTGTTTCCATGGTAGAGCGGAGACAGCTGTTAACCCCTGATGCTACCATGACTCACTTCCCGTGAGAGATGACAAAGCTTCGATACTCACAGGAAAGCAGCATTTCTCCTGATCAGAGCAATGCTTCTCAAGTTTTTAAAAATATGAAAAAATAATAAAAAAAAAGTTCAAATCACCCCCAGTGAAAATGAAACAATTTAAAAAATAAAAAATAGACACATATTTGGTATTGCCACCTTCAGAAATGCCCAATCTATCAAAATATAAAATAATTAATCTGATCGGTACACTGCGTGGTGACAAAACAATTCCAAAACGCCAAAGTTATGTTTTATGTTCACTACAACATTTATTAAAAATGCAATAACAGGTGATCAAAACCTAGCATCCACACAAAAATGCTATAATTAAAAACATCAGCTTAAGACGCAAAAAATAAGCCATCACTGAACCCCAGATCCCAAAATATGAGAACGCGACGGGTCTTGAAAAATGGCGCCAAAAGCGATATTTGTTGTGAATGTTAGTTATGTCTTGGCTGCTGGGAGGCTCCCTCTGGTGGCCAGGAAGGGTTTGGACAGAGACCAGGTGGGTTGCGCAGTGGGTGTTTCCTTTCCTAACTCTCTGCTTATTTAAGTCCTGGTCTGATTGCAGGCTGTTGCCGGATGTCAGTTGTTCTTTGTATCTCCAGCGTGCTTAATCCTGCTCTACATTTCATCCACTCCAGAGAAGTTCTTGCTCTTTATTTATTGCCTGGTTCTTTTGCTTATCTGGGTTTTTCATTTGTTGTGGTTGGTTTCAGTTTATTTCCTTCCAGGGATTTTCCCCCTCAGTGGATTGTTGAGGAACTCCCTGCAGTTCTGTGTGGAGTTTAGCTCCTTTGGGTCCATGTGTTTATGGCTTGTTGAATTTGTTATAATTCTTGTTTTCTGTTCATTGGTATGACAAGGGCACCTGGTATAGGACGGAGTTCAGATCGAGCGATCTGAGGGCCTTTTTGTACTATCAGGAAGTTGGTATTTTGCAGGGTTTTTCTCTGGCTACCATCAGTCCCTTTCCTGTCCTTTCCTATTTTAGTCAGTGGGGGCCTCACCTTTTGCTAATCCTGTCATCTACCTGTGTATTGTGTATTTCCTATATCACCGCAGTCTTTGAATGTGGGGGGCTTGCTATTCTTGTCTATTTTCTGAGGCAGAGAGTTATTCATCTTTCCTACCTTTAGGATAGTTAGTTCTCCGGCTGGGTTCGCGGTGCACAGGATGTTAGTTCACCCCTCGGCTACTTCTAGTTGTGTTGATTAGTAAGGGGATGGCGGCCAGATTAGTTGCCAAGGCTCTTGTCACCTTTTTGCCAATGATTTGTGGTGATCTTCCATGGTTCCGGATCATAACAGTACATCCGGCCAAACAAATTTAAAGGGTACTCTTAAGAAGGAAAAAAAAAAAAAGCTGCTGAGAAATTTTTTTATTTTTTGGTGTTTTTCCTCTTCTTCTTTGGGTTCTGTGGAAGATTTCTTTTGTCTAGCATGGATGAATTGGGTGAGCGTGTTGCTCATCTTGATGCTAAGGTTCGTCGTATGGAGTCTTATCTTGCACAGACTCCCCTTGCAGAGCCTAAAATTCCCGTTCCTGAATTTTTTTCGGGAGATAGGTCGAGATTTTTGAGCTTCAAAAATAATTGTAAATTATTTTTTGACCTGCGCCCTAAGTCCTCAGGGAATCCCGTACAGCAGGTTAAGATTGTCATCTCCTTGCTGCGTGGTGACCCTCAGGACTGGGCCTTCTCTTTAGCGTCTGATGATCCGATTCTCAATGATGTGGACTCCTTTTTTCAGGCCTTGGGATTATTATATGACGAACCCAATATTGTGGACCAAGCAGAAAAGGTCTTGTCCTTAACTCAGGGTTTGGATTCTGCAGAAACGTTTTGTCAGAAATTTCGTAAGTGGGCAGTCCTTACCAAATGGAATGATGATGCGCTTGCGGCTCTTTTTCGCAAGGGTATTGCGGATGCTGTGAAGGATGTCATGGTAGGATTTCCCGTCCCTTCTGGTCTTGATGCCTCTATGACCTTGGCCATTCAGATTGATAGGCGTTTACGTGAGCGCAGGAAGATACCTGCTGGTTTTGTGCCTGTGGAACAGCCTTTGGAGCCTATGGAGTGTGATAGGGTCCTTTCTAATGCTAGTCGGCAGGGGTTCAGATGGAAGAATAGACTGTGCTTCTATTGTGGAGATGCTTATCATAACATCTCTGTCTGCCCTAAACGTGAAAGGAGATTGGCTACTTCTGTTACTGTGGGTTCTTTGCAACCAAAGTTTCTTTTGTCTGTCACATTGATTTGCTCATTGTCTTCCTTTTCTGCATTTGCCTTTGTGGACTCAGGGGCAGCGCTCAATTTGATGGATTTTGAGTTTGCTAGGGATTGTGGTTTTCCCATGGTTCCTTTGCAAACTCCTATTCCTTTAAGGGGCATTGATGCTGCCCCTTTGGCAGAACATAAACCCCAATTTTGGACCCAGATGCCTATGAGAGTTGCACCAGCGCATCAGGAAACTTGTACATTTTTAGTATTGCATAATCTACAGGATACCTTGGTACTGGGATTTCCGTGGTTGCAGATCCATAATCCAGTTCTTGACTGGAGATCCTTGTTGGTAGTTAGTTGGGGTTGTCAAGGTTTGCATCAGGACCTTTCCGTGTCATCCATGTCTGCTCAGGCAGTTGATGTTCCGGCTTTCTTGTCTGATTTCCATGATGTATTTAATGACCAGGAATCTGATTCTCTGCCCCCGCACCGGGACTGTGACTGTGCCATTGAGTTGGTGCCCGGTTGTAAATTTCACAAGGGGCAGATTTTCAACTTGTCTGGGCCCGAACATGATGACATGCGGTCATACATCAGAGAATCATTGGAGAAGGGGCACATTCGGCTCTCATCTTCTCCTTTGGGTGCTGGCTTCTTCTTTGTTGCTAAGAAAGATGGTTCATTGAGGCCTTGTATTGATTACCGTCTTCTTAATAAAATTTCAGTCAAATATCAGTACCCTTTGCCTCTGATGTCTGATCTGTTTTCTAGAGTGCAGAGTGCCAAATGGTTTACGAAACTGGATCTCAAGGGTGCGTATAATCTCATCCGTATTAAGGAGGGTGATGAATGGAAGACGGCTTTTAATACTCCTGAGGGGCATTTTGAGTACCTAGTGATGCCTTTTGGGCTCACTAATGCACCCTCCGTCTTCCAGGCCTTCATGAATGATATTTTTCTGGACCTTATTGGTAAATTTTTGATTGTGTATTTGGATGACATCTTGATTTTTTCTGATGATTGGGACTCTCATGTGGGGCAAGTACGGGAGGTTTTTCAGATACTTAAGGATAATGCACTGTACGTTAAGGGGTCAAAGTGCCTCTTTGGGGTGCAAAGGATTTCCTTTTTGGGCTTCATCCTGTCTCCCTCTGCTATTGAAATGGACCCGGTTAAGGTTCAGGCTATTTACGACTGGGTGCAACCGACTTCTCTAAAATCCCTGCAGCGGTTTTTGGGGTTTGCTAATTTTTACCGTAAATTTATAGCCAATTTTTCTGCCATTGTCAAACCTCTGACAGATTTGACAAAGAAGGGAGCTGATGCTGAGCATTGGACCCCTGAGGCTATTGTGGCCTTCCAGGAGCTTAAAAGGCGATTCACTTCTGCCCCAGTTCTGCAGCAACCTGATGTGTCTCGCCCATTTCAAGTAGAGATCGATGCCTCAGAGATCGGAGCAGGTACTGTTCTGTCTCAACGAGACGCTACTTCGGGTAAACTTAAGCCCTGTGCCTTTTTCTCTCGGAAGTTTTCTCCTTCTGAACGGAATTATGATGTGGGGAACCGGGAATTATTGGCTATGAAGTGGGCATTTGAAGAGTGGAGGCATTGGTTGGAGGGGGCAAGGCATCAAGTTGTGGTGCTTACGGACCACAAGAATCTCATCTATCTGGAATCGGCCAAGAGGTTGAATCCTCGGCAGGCCAGGTGGGCTTTGGTTTTTACCCGGTTTAATTTTGTGGTCTCTTTTTTGCCGGGCACCAAGAATGTTAAGGCAGATGCCCTTTCCAGGAGTTTCTGCGCTGACTCTTTGGAGGTTGTCGAACCGTCTACTATCCTGAATGATGGTGTAGTTTTCTCGGCTATTTCGCCTGATCTGCGGTTGGCACTGGCGGAATTTCAGGGGGATAAACCTGAGAGATGTCCTACAGGGAAACTGTTTGTCCCAGACCAATGGAGAGACCGAGTTGTCTCTGAGGTTCATTGCTCTGTTTTGGCGGGTCATCCTGGCATTTTTGGTACTCGGGATCTTGTGAGACGCTCTTTTTGGTGGCCTTCCCTGTCCCGAGATGTCCGTCGTTTTGTGCAGCCGTGTGGAGTTTGTTCTAGGTCCAAGCTCTGTTGTTCACGTTCTAGTGGGCTATTTTTGCCTTTGCCTGTACCTAAGAAACCTTGGACGCACGTCTCTATGGATTTTATTTCAGAGCTTCCCGTCTCTCAGAAAATGACTGTGATTTGGGTGATCTGTGACAGATTCTCCAAGATGGTCCACTTGGTTCCCCTATCTAAGTTGCCGTCTTCATCAGAGTTGGGGCCTTTGTTTTTGCAACACGTTGTCCGTTTGCATGGTATTCCCGAAAACATTGTTTCTGACAGAGGGGTGCAGTTTGTATCCAGGTTTTGGAGGATTTTTTGCTCCAAATTGGGTGTTCAGCTGTCTTTCTCCTCGGCGTTTCATCCTCAGCCCAACGGTCAGACTGAAAGGGCTAACCAGACCCTGGAGACCTATTTACGGTGTTTTGTTTCTGCGGATCAGGATGACTGGGTTTCGTTTTTGCCTTTGGCTGAATTTGCCCTTAACAATAGAGCTAGCTCTACCACGTTGGTGTCCACCTTTTTCTGCAATTTGAGGCGTCTGACTGTCCGGGGGTGGATTCGGTGGTCGACAGAATGCAGCAGATTTGGGGGCAGGTAGTGGATAAATTGTTTCAGTCCCAAGAAACTGCCCAAAAGTTTGCCAACCGGCGTCGGACTGTTGGTCCCCGGTTTAAAGTAGGGGACATGGTGTGGTTGTCCTCTAAAAATATCCCTATGAGAGTTCCGTCTCCTAAATTTAAGCCCAGATTTATTGGACCTTATAAGATTTCGGAGATTATTAATCCTGTATCTTTCCGTTTGACTCTGCCTGCGTCATTTAAGATTCACAATGTCTTCCATAAGTCCTTGTTGAAGAAACATGTGGAGCCGGCAGTTCCTGCAGCAGTGCCTCCTGACCCTGTTTTGGTACAAGGGGATCTGGAGTATGAGGTTGAAAAAATTCTGGATTCCCGTCGCAGTAGGCGTCAGCTTCATTACCTTGTGAAATGGAAGGGTTATGGGCAAGAGGATAACTCTTGGGTTGTGGCTTCTGACATTCATGCGGACAGGTTGGTTCGCGCCTTCCATCATGCTCATCCCGAGCGACCCGGTGGCAAGGGTGAGGGTTCGGTGACCCCTCCTCAAGGGGGGGTACTGTTGTGAATGTTAGTTATGTCTTGGCTGCTGGGAGGCTCCCTCTGGTGGCCAGGAAGGGTTTGGACAGAGACCAGGTGGGTTGTGCAGTGGGTGTTTCCTCTCCTAACTCTCTGCTTATTTAAGTCCTGGTCTGATTGCAGGCTGTTGCCGGATGTCAGTTGTTCTTTGTATCTCCAGCCTGCTTAATCCTGCTCTACATTTCATCCACTCCAGAGAAGTTCTTGCTCTTTATTAATTGCCTGGTTCTTTTGCTTATCTGGGTTTGTCATTTGTTGTGGTTGGTTTCAGTTTATTTCCTTCCAGGGATTTTCCCCCTCAGTGGATTGTTGAGGAACTCCCTGCAGTTCTGTGTGGAATTTAGCTCCTTTGGGTCCATGTGTTTATGGCTTGTTGAATTTGTTATAATTCTTGTTTTCTGTTCATTGGTATGACAAGGGCACCTGGTATAGGACGGAGTTCAGATCGAGCGATCTGAGGGCCTTTTTGTACTATCAGGAAGTTGGTATTTTGCAGGGTTTTTCTCTGGCTACCATCAGTCCCTTTCCTGTGCTTTCCTATTTTAGTCAGTGGGGGCCTCACCTTTTGCTAATCCTGTCATCTACCTGTGTATTGTGTTTTTCCTATATCACCGCAGTCTTTGAATGGGGGGGGCTTGCTATTCTTGTCTATTTTCTGAGGCAGAGAGTTATTCATCTTTCCTACCTTTAGGATAGTTAGTTCTCCGGCTGGGTTCGCGGTGCACAGGATGTTAGTTCACCCCTCGGCTACTTCTAGTTGTGTTGATTAGTAAGGGGATGGCGGCCAGATTAGTTGCCAAGGCTCTTGTCACCTTTTTGCCAATGATTTGTGGTGATCTTCCATGGTTCCGGATCATAACAGATATTCTTTTTGTGGACAAACTTCAAAAAATTTTTAAACCCCTTAGACAAAAGTATAAGTAAACATTTTTGGTATCTATGAACTCTTACCGACGTGAGACATCATACCAACACATCAGATTTACCATATAGTGAACACTGTGAATAAAAGACCCTCAAAAGAATCATGTAATTGCACTTTTTTTGCAATTTCACCGCACTTGGAATTTTTTTTCACATTTTCCAGTACACTGTATAGTAAAACTAATGATTTCATTAAAAAGTACAACTTGTTCCGGAAAAAAATAATTCCTCATATGGCAATATATATATTAATGGAAAAATAAAAAAAGTTATGGCCCCGAAAAAGGGGTGGAATAAACGAAAATGGAAAACAGAAAACCGCCCTTGGATGAAGGGGTTAAGTCACAAATTTGCTCCGTCACTAATGCGTTAAAAACAGTCTTAGTCAGGAGAAATAAATAATCTGAGTGGCGCCATTTTGCAGTCATTTTGTGAATAAAGTTATATTATCACCATAGTATAGTTGTTAACCGTAAAGAGGTTATAATAACAGTTTAACAGTTGTTAGGGTCTTTTTTTCAAATGTAACTAACATGTTGATCAAGAGGAAGTGTAAAACTCCTTGAAGCAAATACTAATTGCCTCATATTAGGAGAAAAATCTATCTCAACTCCACATTCGACAATCAGATTAGTCCCCTGGATTAATATCCCATCACAGAATTTCGTACATATAAACTGCAATACTATATTTTTCAAGAAAGGCATCCAGACCCTCCTTGTGCTCAACCATTATCACATCATATGGCATTGAGTTCTATAGTCTCACTGCTCTAACAGTAAAGAATCCTTCTTTTGCCTAATCTAGAGAATGCCCCTTAGTCATCAGTCCTAGGTGTAAAAAGATGATTAGAAAGGTCTCTGTACCATTTCTTCATACTCCTTACCCAAGGAAATAAATAAAATTACAATTTCTTGTTACCATAGCTACACACAATGGCAAAAAATGAGTAATTTTTTACTTGACACATCAAGTGGATGAAATTGTATCCCATTTCAGGTATTAAATATATAAGATGATTGCAATTTGGCAAAGTTACTATAATTGTATTTTCCTTCACATCTTCTTCCTATGCTTTACTTCAAAGTCAGCTAACTAGCTCTGTCCGTTCTCCAATGATTTCACCTTGAATGATTTTACAGTATGGTGATATTTGGATCCTGTTTTTCTCATTTAGCTGGATTACAATGGGTATATCATAGGTGATTTTCACAACAATACAGAAAGGCAGCCTTTGGTATATCAACTCTAAAACAATATAGAAAAGTGTGACCTGAATATGTAATAACACAGTCAATGTTTATTTTCTCTATCAAAATTTGGCCAAGCGTCCACCATGAAGTATGCTGGGTAAATTACACAGCCCATGATTCATCAGTTAGTAGCTGAGTGCAGAACTTTATAAAAAATGCTTTCTAGTTTCTTAACTAAACCTAAAGTTCCTTTTTTTAGCCCATTGTGGAAGATAAGTATGTAGGGGTGAAGGCTACGCCAACTTCCTCTGCAGAAGTAGATGGCACACTGAAGTTTTAACCAGATGTAATAAAATGCAATGTGTATTTTGTAAATGGCCACCAGGTGACAGTGTAGTTTAGTGATGGCTGCCCTGGCACCTGGTTAGGTAGATCAAGGGTTAAGTGAAAGGAGGAGGATAGGGTAAAATCGGACAGGATGTAGAAAGAAGGTAGGAAAGTCCCCAGTAGGAGAAAGCGATAACAATGCCATATATTCATTGATTAATGATCCCAATGGTCAACCGTTTGACACCGGACACGCAGGGTCCTGTTCTTGAGGGTACTGCCAAAACTACATCCCCAGAAGAGTGGTTTAGTCCAGTCGGTCAGGGAGGTGTCCATTCTTTCCTGGATTGAAACCCAACAAAATCCTCTGCAAGACCAAAGGTCAGTGGGCCCTTAAAGGAGAAGGATAGGTCCTGGCCAAAAGCACGAATGGAGGAGTGTTGTCACACTGAGCAGCTTCCAAAGCGCAAGCTTCTCCCTGTGGGTGGGACGGAAAGGCCTATGGACTTTTTGAATCGGTTTGTGGAGCATGACATCAGACAAGAGAATGAGTGGCCTAGTAGGGTCCTATAGAGCTAAGGTGCCAGGAAAGCAGTCAGCAAATAAATTAATTGTTGGAAGGGAGTCTGAAGAGAACCCCGTCGGGACCAGAAGCGGTGCCCGTGTTATGAGAGTGGAAAAAGTCCCTGTAATGAACATCAGTAAAGTTCAGTTGTTTTGCAGAAAATATACCGGTGTCTGCTTTATTGACTTAGTGCAAGAGTGGACTGTGGCAAAAGCATCCCTGCACTGGAGCGGTTACCAACAGGCAAGGGGTTACCGAGATGCTGCACTCCGGCCTGGCAACTCCTGAACATATGACTACCACTGTCTCCCCTAGCCGTTCTACAAGTAGATGGTGGTGGGCTAAGACATTATCAGTTGAAATCTATTATATGTATTTTTTTCAGGATTTGATTACCAATGTAGGAATTTACTGTGAGCAACAACATTATTATGATATAAATATGTCCTTCCTATGATTATAAAAAAGAGTCATACATTCATACATTTAAAAAGATAGGCTAAAAAAAGGAAGGTGTCATCAGAAGATAAATCATTGTATTAATCAAAATTTTATGCTCAATACTTTTAAAAAAAATATTCTAAAAATGATGTGTTAACACCTTAATAAAGAAGAGGACTGGACCTCTAATGCCACCAAAAGGATTGCTACATCCAATAGATGGCACTAGAGAACGTGTCCTCTTCCTCTGTGAAGAGGTGATTTGCATATTTGAATTCCCAAAAGACCTTTGCTTGGCCTATAAGCCTTTTTAAGTCGACCTGGCAAACTCCACAAGGAATAAGGTTACCCTTTAGATCAGCTGTCAGAGACCTTTCATCCAGTCAAACTGTGGGTCATTTTTTGATAGCATCTTCTCTTAAACCCCTTTACACCCGTGTGACTTTCCATTTTTCATTTTAGTTGTTTCCTCCTCTTCTTCCAAGAGCTTACTTTTTTTTGCGGGTTGAATTGTACTGTTGAATGAAACTATTTGTTTTACCATAGAGTGTACTGGAAAACGGGATAAATATTCCAAATGTGGAGAAATAGTGAAAAAAGTGCAATTGCACAATTATTTAGATTTTTTTTATTCACCATGTCTACTATATGGTAAAACTGACGTGTCAGTATGATGCCAAACATGTATACTTTTAGTTTTATCTAAGTGGTGAAAAAAAATTCAAGAGTTTGTCCAAAAAATAGAATAGCGCTTTTATCGCCATTTTCCGAGACCCGTAGTTTTAGCATTTTTCGGGATCTGGGGCTCATTGATGTGTTATTTTTGTCTCTTGAGCTGACATTTTTAATTATACGATTTTTGTGTAGATGTGCTGTTTTAATCACCTGTTATTGCATTTTAAAGAAATGTTGCGGCGACCAAAAAAATGTGATCAGTCAAAGAATTGATTTTATATTTTGATAGCTTGGGCATTTCTGAACCCGGCAGTACCAAATATGTGTATTTTTTTAATTTGTATTAATTGTTTTAATTTCAATAGGGCAAAAGGTTGGTGAACGTTTTAGGTTTTTTATTTTTTCGAAAACTTTTTTTTACATTTTTTATTTATGTTACTAGTCCCCCTAGGGGCCTTTATGACTGTACAGTCCACTCGCCTGTGCATTTCCGCTGATCAGAGCAGCATCACTCTGTTCAGCAGATATGCTCATCTCCTGGGAGTGCCAATGTACTGTAGGGTCTCACAGGAAGTGAGTGATGGCAACATCATTATCTGACCCCACGCTCCATGAGAACACATTGGTGTCCCGTTATTGCGTCACGAGCCGGGGAACGGCGCGATCCCCAAAGAGGCCATTTAAATTGTGTTATTGAGTAATAGTTTTGATACAGATGTCAGCTGTGAATTCACAACTGGCATCAAGTCCAGGGGTTAGTAATGAATAGGCATCTAACATGCACACACATTACTAGCCCGGTAAGGGCAGAGTTAAAAAACACACAAGCACACAGGAAAAAAAAAGTTTATTTGAATAAAGATTTCCCTACACTCCCTCATTCACCAATGCCAGAGTTCTCCAAAAGAGCAACTAGTTTAATCAAAGGCCCCAATATAGCCTTCCCCAGTTCACCCACACAGACAAGACTGACAGAGCTCTCCCACAGAGCAAGTACTTTAACAAAAGACCCCTATATACAGAGAGGAAAATAAGCATTTAATACACTGCCGATTTTGCAAGTTTTCCCACCTACAAAGAATGGAGAGGTCTGTAATTTTTGTAGGTAAACTTCAACTGTGACAGACAGAATAAAAAGAAATACAGAAATTCCCATTTTATGATTTTTAAATGATTAATTTGCATGTTATTGCATGAAATAAGTATCTGATCATCTACCAACCAGCAAGAATTCTGGCTTTCCCAGATCTGTTATTTTTTCTTTAAGAAGCCCTCCTACTCTGCACTCATTATTTGTATTGATTGCACCCGTTTGAACTCGTTAGCTGTATAAAAGACACCTGTCCTTATACTCAATCAATTACACTTCAACCTCTCCACCATGGCCAAGACTAAAGAGATGTCTAACGACACCAGGTACAAAATTGTAGACCTACACAAGGCTGAGATGGACTACAGGACAAAAGGCAAGCAGCTTGGTGAGAAGGCAACAACTGTTGGTGCATTTATTAGAAAATAGAAGAAACACAAGATGACTGTCAATCTTAGTTGGTCTGGAGCTCCATGCAAGATTTTGCCACTTGGTGTAAGGAAGATTCTGAAAAAGGTCAGTAATTAGCACAGAACTATATGGGAGGACCTTGTCTATGACTTGAAAAGAGCTGGGACCACAGTCTCAAAGATTACTGATAGTAACACACTACACCGTTATAGATTAAATTGATGTAGGGCACGCAAGGTCCCCCTGTTCATGCCAGTATATGTCCAGGCCCTTTTGAAGTTTGCCAATGACCATCTGGATGTTCTAGGCGAGGCAAAGAAGAAGGTCATTGGGAGGAATATTCTGGGTAATATTGTGAGGATTACGACATTCTTACATATCTGTCAACAACCCCTTTTCATTTATACTCCCCCAGCCACTCTTTATTTACAATAGTAGAATAGACCTGGCTCAACTATATAATTGGGTGCTCTGGAGAAAATAACTCCAGTAAATCACAAAAGCTCCAGCACACCACAAAGAAAATGAGAAAAGAACCTTGGATGGTGCAAAATGTTGTTTTATTGAGTAGAGTAAAAAATAGTCTGTCCAACGTTTCAGTCCCGATTGGACCTTTTTCAAGGACTATCAGACTAAATGTCAGAAAAAATGGTCAAGTCGCACCAATAGGAACTGTATAAAGACTAGAGTTGAGCGCGGTTCATGGTTCGAGGTTCTCCAGTTCTAGGCTCAAGTGATTTTGGGGCCTGTTCTAGATCGAACTAGAACTCGAGCTTTTTGCAAAAGCTCGATAGTTCTAGAAACGTTCGAGAACGGTTCTAGCAGCAAAAAAACAGCTAATTCCTAGCTTGGTTTCCGCTGTAATAGTGTAAGTCACTCTGTGAATCACACTATTATGACATTTCAGTGTATAGTGTGCGTGAACAGCGCCTTCAGATCACTGCTGTTTCTATAATGGCGATCGCCATTTTTTTTTTTTCCTTGTCTTCCTTCCCAAAGCGCGCGCGTGTAGTGGGGCGGGCCAGCATGTCAGCCAATCCCAGACACACACACAGCTAAGTGGACTTTTAGCCAGAGAAGCAACGGCATGTGTGATAGGATGTCCATGTCACATGTCCCTGCATTAAAAAACCGGACATTTTCCTACAGGACGCCATTATCTCTTCTGCGTCTTTGGTGTCAGACATCACTGTCGCAGCTCCGTCCTCCTGAGTCCTATCGCTGATACAGCTGTATGCGCTCCATACACAGCGTTAGACAGCTTAGGGAGAGCACTTTCTATCAGTCCTTTTAAAGGCTCAAACCGGCAGGGTCAGAGAGCCATAGGTGACAGGTCCTGAAAACAGAGACAGCGTCTGTGTAGCCAAGGTAAGGGATGTCGTCGCTGCATTTCACCATTAGGAGGGAATAGAAAGGCAGGCTTCCATTCCTCTACCCAGAGCCCCACAATCCTGGCACTGTACCCTCCTGTCCTCTGCACACTCCAACTCATTATAACTAAGCCATTATACTAGCAAACACTCAGTGTACCTAGTGGCATCCTAAACGTGGCTATTGGACTTTGCTATAGTCCCACTAGTGCAAAGACATTTGCAGAGCACGTCTGCCTGCATTGCACACTCCAACTCTTTTTAACTAAGCCATTATACTAGCAAACAGTCAGTGTACCTAGTGGCATCCTAAACGTGGCTATTGTACTTTTGTCTAGTCACACTATTGCAAAGATATTTGCATCACGTCTGCCTGCATTGCACACTCAAACTCTTTTTAACTAAGCCATTATGCTAGCAAACAGTCAGTGTACCTAGTGGCATCCTAAACGTGGCTATTGGACTTTTGTGTAGTCACAGTAGTGCAAAGATATTTGCAGCACGTCTGCCTGCATTGCACACTCCAACTCTTTTTAACTAAGCCATTATACTAGCAAACAGTCAGTGTACCTAGTGGCATCCTAAACGTGGCTATTGGACTTTTGTCTAGTCACACTATTGCAAAGATATTTGCATCACGTCTGCCTGCATTGCACACTCCAACTCTTTTTAACTAAGCCATTATACTAGCAAACAGTCAGTGTACCTAGTGGCATCCTAAACGTGGCTATTGTACTTTTGTCTATTCACACTATTGTAAAGATATTTGCAGAACGTCTGCCTGCATTGCACACTCCAACTTTTTTTAACTAAGCCATTATGCTAGCAAACAGTCAGTGTACCTAGCGGCATCCTAAACGTGGCTATTGTACTTTTGTCTATTCACACTATTGTAAAGATATTTGCAGCACGTCTGCCTGCATTGCACACTCAAACTCTTTTTAACTAAGCCATTATACTAGCAAACAGTCAGTGTACCTAGTGGCATACAAGAAGTGGCTATTGTACATTTGTCTATTCACACTATTGTAAAGATATTTGCAGCACGTCTGCCTGCATTGCACACTCAAACTCTTTTTAACTAAGCCATTATACTAGCAAACAGTCAGTGTACCTAGTGGCATACAAGAAGTGGCTATTGTACTTTTGTCTATTCACACTATTGTAAAGATATTTGCAGCACATCTGCCTGCATTGCACACTCCAACTCTTTTTAACTAAGCCATTATGCTAGCAAACAGTCAGTGTACCTAGTGGCATCCTAAACGTGGCTATTGTACTTTTGTCTATTCACACTATTGTAAAGATATTTGCAGCACGTCTGCCTGCATTGCACACTCAAACTTTTTTTAACTAAGCCATTATGCTAGCAAACAGTCAGTGTACCTAGTGGCATACAAGAAGTGGCTATTGGACTTTTGTCTATTCACACTATTGTAAAGATATTTGCAGCACGTCTGCCTGCATTGCACACTCAAACTCTTTTTAACTAAGCCATTATGCTAGCAAACAGTCAGTGTACCTAGTGGCATCCTAAACGTGGCTATTGGACTTTTGTCTATTCACACTATTGTAAAGATATTTGCAGCACGTCTGCCTGCATTGCACACTCAAACTCTTTTTAACTAAGCCATTATGCTAGCAAACAGTCAGTGTACCTAGTGGCATCCTAAACGTGGCTATTGTACTTTTGTCTAGTCACACTAGTGGAAAGATATTTGCAGCACGTCTGCCTGCATTGCACACTCAAACTCTTTTTAACTAAGCCATTATACTAGCAAACAGTCAGTGTACCTAGTGGCATACAAGAAGTGGCTATTGTACTTTTGTCTATTCACACTATTGTAAAGATATTTGCAGCACGTCTGCCTGCATTGCACACTCCAACTCTTTTTAACTAAGCCATTATGCTAGCAAACAGTCAGTGTATCTAGTGGCATCCTAAACGAGGCTATTGTACTTTTGTCTATTCACACTATTGTAAAGATATTTGCAGCACGTCTGCCTGCATTGCACACTCCAACTCTTTTTAACTAAGCCATTATGCTAGCAAACAGTCAGTGTATCTAGTGGCATCCTAAACGAGGCTATTGTACTTTTGTCTATTCACACTATTGTAAAGATATTTGCAGCACGTCTGCCTGCATTGCACACTCCAACTTTTTTTAACTAAGCCATTATGCTAGCAAACAGTCAGTGTACCTAGTGGCATCCTAAACGTGGCTATTGTACTTTTGTCTAGTCACACTAGTGGAAAGATATTTGCAGCACGTCTGCCTGCATTGCACACTCAAACTCTTTTTAACTAAGCCATTATGCTAGCAAACAGTCAGTGTACCTAGTGGCATCCTAAACGTGGCTATTGTACTTTTGTCTAGTCACACTAGTGGAAAGATATTTGCAGCACGTCTGCCTGCATTGCACACTCAAACTCTTTTTAACTAAGCCATTATGCTAGCAAACAGTCAGTGTACCTAGTGGCATCCTAAACGTGGCTATTGTACTTTTGTCTATTCACACTATTGTAAAGATATTTGCAGCACATCTGCCTGCATTGCACACTCCAACTCTTTTTAACTAAGCCATTATGCTAGCAAACAGTCAGTGTACCTAGTGGCATCCTAAACGTGGCTATTGTACTTTTGTCTATTCACACTATTGTAAAGATATTTGCAGCACGTCTGCCTGCATTGCACACTCAAACTTTTTTTAACTAAGCCATTATGCTAGCAAACAGTCAGTGTACCTAGTGGCATACAAGAAGTGGCTATTGGACTTTTGTCTATTCACACTATTGTAAAGATATTTGCAGCACGTCTGCCTGCATTGCACACTCAAACTCTTTTTAACTAAGCCATTATGCTAGCAAACAGTCAGTGTACCTAGTGGCATCCTAAACGTGGCTATTGGAATTTTGTCTATTCACACTATTGTAAAGATATTTGCAGCACGTCTGCCTGCATTGCACACTCAAACTCTTTTTAACTAAGCCATTATGCTAGCAAACAGTCAGTGTACCTAGTGGCATCCTAAACGTGGCTATTGTACTTTTGTCTAGTCACACTAGTGGAAAGATATTTGCAGCACGTCTGCCTGCATTGCACACTCAAACTCTTTTTAACTAAGCCATTATACTAGCAAACAGTCAGTGTACCTAGTGGCATACAAGAAGTGGCTATTGTACTTTTGTCTATTCACACTATTGTAAAGATATTTGCAGCACGTCTGCCTGCATTGCACACTCAAACTCTTTTTAACTAAGCCATTATACTAGCAAACAGTCAGTGTACCTAGTGGCATCCTAAACGTGGCTATTGTACTTTTGTCTATTCACACTATTGTAAAGATATTTTCAGCACGTCTGCCTGCATTGCACACTCAAACTCTTTTTAACTAAGCCATTATGCTAGCAAACAGTCAGTGTACCTAGTGGCATCCTAAACGTGGCTATTGGACTTTTGTCTATTCACACTATTGTAAAGATATTTGCAGCACGTCTGCCTGCATTGCACACTCAAACTCTTTTTAACTAAGCCATTATGCTAGCAAACAGTCAGTGTACCTAGTGGCATCCTAAACGGGGCTATTGAACTTTTGTCTATTCACACTATTGTAAAGATATTTGCAGCACGTCTGCCTGCATTGCACACTCAAACTCTTTTTAACTAAGCCATTATACTAGCAAACAGTCAGTGTACCTAGTGGCATACAAGAAGTGGCTATTGTACTTTTGTCTATTCACACTATTGTAAAGATATTTGCAGCACGTCTGCCTGCATTGCACACTCAAACTCTTTTTAACTAAGCCATTATACTAGCAAACAGTCAGTGTACCTAGTGGCATCCTAAACGTGGCTATTGTACTTTTGTCTATTCACACTATTGTAAAGATATTTGCAGCACGTCTGGCTGCATTGCACACTCCAACTTTTTTTAACTAAGCCATTATACTAGCAAACAGTCAGTGTACCTAGTGGCATCCTAAACGTGGCTATTGGACTTTTGTCTAGTCACACTAGTGCAAATCTATGTGCAGCACCTCTGCATGACACCCTCCTGCTCTGTTTTTAATAAGCTATAATGATAGCAAAAAATACTGCCAATTAGTGGCATCATAGAACTGGCTGTTGTATTCCATTAGTGCCCCACTGGTGCCAAGCTATTTCTAGCACCTCTGCATGACACCCTCCTGCTCTGTTTTTAATAAGCTATAATGATAGCAAAAAATACTGCCATTTAGTGGCATCATAGAACTGGCTGTTGTATTCCATTAGTGCCCCACTGGTGACAAGCTATTTATAGCACCTCTACATGACACCCTCATGCACATTTTGCTACGCTAATGTTATAGCAAACTCATGGAATTCATTCCTGCATTTGATAATTCGGAGGGATAGAAAGTCAGGCTTCCTTTAGCTTTTCCTTCTGTTCATAGACAGCATCTCCAAGAGCAATTTCCCCTCCACGTCTAAGTGTGGAGAGGCAGCTAGTGCGCATGCGTGTGCCAATTTACCCCAGCTGCAGCCTAATTATAGTGTTTCGCCTAGTGCGTATGCTCAGCCTGACTGTGTTATTCCTGACGCTAAGTCTTCATTTCGGGATACAGCGCATGCTCCCACACTAAGTGTGAAAAGCCTCTTTGCACAGGTACTTGCACTCCGTGCCGGGTCTAAGTCCTGTTTTGTGCCTAGACACTATGCTAAAGCTGATAGTCTTTTTTCAGAGACTGTATTTCATGCTACTGAGCATGCTCAGGCACTTACTGCATCAGAGACTAGGTCCGGTAATGAACTCTTTGGCCCTGCCCCTGATGTGGGGGGGCACATATAGACCACAGGGCATCAGGTGTCCTCCCAAATGGCTTGCAGAGGCCCACCCCTATGACTTTTCACCGCATTATTGATGGTCAGACGATGACTGGTGAGGTGTTTGGGTCATGGCAGCCATGAGGTCATCATTGAAGTTGCGGTTCCAAATAGGACGCCAGTTATGCCACTCATGACTTGTCACTCTACTTTTGTCTCCAGGAGGTGCATTGTGGTTCACCCTGGTTTGGGGCGGACCCAGGTTATAAAAGGGGCTGGAGCCAACAAGGAGGTGCGCAGTCTTCTATTATGCTCCGAAAGAGCACACCTCCATGTGTTGAACCCATTGCGGCTTTAGGCCAGAGGTAGGCAGGGATAGGGTGTCGATGCAGGCCACCACCACAGTTGGTAACGCAGAACGGTTAAGACCAGCTCCTGTCCTACCAGTCCTGCTTGTGCAGCCCAGTGGCATTAACAGGCCTGCTGCTGCTGATGCGCCTGCTGTCCACAGGTGTGCCCCTACGCACACGGTCAGCGTACTCAATGGCCCCTGTGTTGTTAACAGGGAGTTCCTGGGCTGGGTGGGCATGTGGACCCTGTGACGCTAACAGGGCTCACAGTCTCCAGATCCGAATGTCGTCTAACTCGGTTCAGGCTACTATTAGTTTCATAGCCACACAGCTCTGTATCCTCCACCAAACCTACCAGTTGCCAACCTCTCCTTTTCCAACTGGGAGCACGGTGGACACTGACTGCTGATGGGGATATATACCTTTCTCTTTCTTTTCTTATTAATTTTCGTTATATAGCGGTAACATAGTATATACCACTTTATCCAAATCTGCCAGTCCCACTGTAACAGATGGTGTTTCTTCAGCAAATGTTACTGTTGCTTAACCACAAAATCCACGGACCAAAACTTTTTTCCCCTTTCCAACACAACTGTTGCCCTTTTCACCAGCATCTGTCCTTTTTCAACTCATTTTGGTATATGACCAAAAGTGCAACTCTGCAGGGACACCGTACTCAACGCCATCTCAGCACAGCAGCCATCCCTCGGTCCCTCCGATGTGGACAAGTAAAAGACCATTTCCTCCTATCCATGACAAAGCGTTGAGATTCACTCTGTGCAGCACTGGTGTTTAGTGGAAAAGTAGATCTAAGATTGCGTACCACATTCTGCAGATACTCCTGTATACGTGCGTCCATTTCTATGGCAGGAATTATTTTGCCAAATTTTGTCTTGTACCGGGGATGTAACAGTGTGGCAACCCAGTATTCTGGATTACTTTGAATTCGTACAATCCGAGGGTCATGTTGTAGGTAGTGCAGCAAGAAGCCGCTCATGTGTCTTGTGCATCCTGGAGGACCAAGTCCTTGGTGTGTTGGTGGCAGAGAGGTAAGAATCGTGCCTCCTTCCTCTGCCCTCTCCCCACAACCTCGCACAACCGAAATGTGAGCAAGCTCTCACTCATCTGCTGAGTCTTCCATGCCCATCACCAGTTCGTCCTCCATTTCTTCATGGGCTCCTGCACCTTCCTCAACACTTTTTGCTGATACTATGCGCCCTTGTTAATCCCTCTCCCTCACCATGACTGCCGCATAGTTGCCGCTGACCATCTGGACCTCGTAGATCTTGTTATCCCTTCCGCATATGACTCCTCCTGTACTTCCTCCCCTTCCTCTTGTCCCAACACCTGACTCCGAATAATAATTACAGTGCGCTCCATCATGTAGATGACCAGAATTGTCACGCTGAGAATGACATTGCCAGTGCTAAACATCTTCGTCGACATTTGTAAACTGTGTAGCAGGGTGCATAGGTCCTTGATCTGACACCACTCCAGCAGCGTGATCTGCACCACCTCTGGATCAAGTTATCCCAGGCTATATGTCATAACGTATTGCAGCAGGGTTCGGCGGTGCTGCCACAAACGCTGCAACATGTGCAGATTCAAAATCCTGCGTGTGGGCACATCGCATTTCAGGCGTTTAACCACCAGACCTAAAGACTTCTGTAGCGACGAAAGTTGTTGAGCTGCTGTGTGCGCACGATGGAAGTGAGCACATAGCGAGTGTGCACGCTGCACAAGGCCATGTAGGCCGTGATGGTGTTTTAAAAATTGCTTGAGAATTAGGTTCAACACGTGAGCCATACAAGGCACATGTGTCACCTTGCCCTGACGATGGCCCGCAGCCAGGTTTGCATCATTGCCGCACACGGCTGTTAAGTCACCAACGGAGTCCGCTCCGTCAATTTGTACTCCGGTCGCCAGGTGACAACGTGTTCCTTTCATGAATAGTGCTGATGATGGGAGAGGAGTCGATGCCAGCGGCGCAGGTGGACGCAGGTTATGCTCACCCACTGGGCTGCATTACCTTGACAGATGCAGAATCTCTGGCTGAATGTAGCTGGTGGGTATCTCACAGATGAAATACCATCATTCAGCTACAACCAATGGGAACACACTACACCCTTTTTTATGCCCATCCTGTCTGCAGACCACTGCCAGACATAGCTATGACCTCTGGTTACTTTTACCCCCAGTTCAGTTTTATGATTTTGTGTGCTTGTTACCTGACTACTTTTCCTGCTTGCTGTTTATGTACCTTGTTGGCTGATCCGCATTTCACCTCTGCTTGTTTTCTGATTAAGTCCTTGCCGTCCCATTCTGTTCCTGTTCCTCAATTAATGTTTTGACCCTGCCTGACTACTATTCTCTGGAACTGAAGCCTTCCACAGGTATTAATCACCTTGGGCCCTGTGCAATTCCTAATCCCTGTATAGGGGTTAAAGGGTTTCAGGGTTCTAGGGGTCCTGCTTTGTGAGTGGCTTCCCTCTAGCCTATCATTAACAGCCCATCTGAGTGTGTGGATCAAGGAAGGCGTTACACCGTGCTCTCTGCAGAAGCCCATGTGGGCCAGGATAGTGCTTTAAAAATTGCTGGACAACCAGGTTCAACACGTGAACCACGCAAGCCATGTGTGTCACATTGTCACAGCGAAGGGCCGCACCCATGTTTGCATCATTGTCGCACCCGGCCTTCCCTGGCTGCTGGTTGAGTGGAGACAACCATTGATGAAACTCGGTATCCAGAGCTAACCGTCCACAACTTCTCAGCGGTGTGACTCACATTTCCCATACATTTCAAAGTAAAACTTTGACCGCCTGATGGCATTGAGCTCTGCTGCCAGCATAGTAAGGAGGTGTGTGGTAGTCCTTGTGCGCAGTTACAAGGAAGGGTGGCCTAACCACACAGGGTTTGCGCCAAGGTGGAGGACCCACACGAGGTTGAAGAGGCAGAAGCAGTGTATTAACTTCTACATACAGAAGAAGGATTGAAACAACTCGTGGGGACGGCAAGACTTGTACAGCAGACCCTTCTCCATCTCTCACCATAGTTTGCCAGTGCCCAGTCAGTGACATGTAATGACCCTGTCTATGCTTACTGGTCCAAGTATCTGTGTTGAAATGCACCCTGTCGCACACAAAGTTTCTCAAGGAAGTGGTGATGTTGTGTGCGACATGCTGGTGTAGCGCGGGCATGCTTTTCTTGGAGAAGCAGTGGTGATTGGGCATCTTGTACTGGATCATAGCGACAGACATAAGGTCTCTAAAATCCTGTGTGTCCACTAGGCGGAAAGGCAGCATTTCGGTAGCCAACAGCTTACAGAGGGATAGAGTCAACCTCTTAGCTTTGTCATGGGTCGCAGGAAGTGGCCTTTTATTTGACCACATCTGAGGGACAGAGATCTGGCTGCTGTGTGTAGACGGTGTTGAGTAGGGTGTCCCTGGAAAAATGCAGGTTTGTGAGGAAAGTGCAGGCGGAGACATGATGTTGCCTTCATCCAACGTTGGTGCTATCGATGTCTGAGAGAGCTGTACACACTCACTTGTTTCACCTTCCAAACCAACTGACGACCTACCAAGCAAACTACCTGTTGGGGTTACAGTGGTGGAAGTTGTGGGTGGAAAAACAGGTGTGACAGCTGTCCCCACAGTCCTAGAAGATGACGAGCGCGCGGATGCACTGGAAGGGGCAGGCGGTGGATGGTTCGCTCCGCTAGGCCGCATTGCAGCACGGTGAGCTTCCCACCGGGCCATATGATATTTATTCATGTGACGATTCATGGAAGAAGTTGTCAAACTGCTGAGGTTTTGACCTCTACTAAGAGAACCATGACAAATTTTACAGATCACATAATTTGGGCGATCTTTTTCTATGTCAAAAAAGGACCAGGCTAGGCAAGGCTTAGAGGCCATGCGACCTGTTGATCCACCCCGAATAATGCTCAGAGGCAGAGTGGTGGCTGAGGATGCAGTTGTAGACGTGCTACCAGTGCTCCGACTCTGTCCAGGAAGGCGCAAGGTAACTTCGTCGTCGGTTGCATCCTCCTCCACCGCCTCTGTTGACCACCTCGAGTGTCTGACTGTGGGTTGACAGTAGGTGGGATCTAGAACTTCATCATCAATTGTTGTGTTTGCACTCCCCTCCCCCTCAGACCGAGCCTCTTCTTGCCCTGACCGAATATTTAAGTTGTCATCCCAATCGGGTATCTGCGTCTCATCTTCATCAGTATGTTCCTCATTGTCTATAACCACAGGTGTTGGAAAGGCAGCATTTTGGTAGCCAACAGTTTGCAGATGCTGAAAGTCAACCTCCAAGCCATGTCATGCCCTTCTAAAAGCATGTAAAACACAGCGAGGGGACTCCAACCACAGTCTCCCTCGTTTCCACTAACTGGGCCACACACACCCCACTTGACTGGCATCAGTTGACCCCCATTTTCAAGATGAAAAAGATGCTTTGCATGAAGCACTCTCAAAAATACGCGTGCCTTTCCCGTCCCCTGGCTGACCCAGGGGAAGAAAAGTCCTCTGAGAGCCATGACTTGTTCATCTTGGTTCTTTTAGAAACACAGCGAGGGGACTCCAACCACAGTCTCCCTCGTTTCCACTAACTGGGCCACACACACCCCACTTGACTGGCATCAGTTGACCCCCATTTTCAAGATGAAAAAGATGCTTTGCATGAAGCACTCTCAAAAATACGCGTGCCTTTCCCGTCCCCTGGCTGACCCAGGGGAAGAAAAGTCCTCTGAGAGCCATGACTTGTTCATCTGGTTCTTTTAGAAACACAGCGAGGGGACTCCAACCACAGTCTCCCTCGTTTCCACTAACTGGGCCACACACACCCCACTTGACTGGCATCAGTTGACCCCCATTTTCAAGATGAAAAAGATGCTTTGCATGAAGCACTCTCAAAAATACACGTGCCTTTCGCCTCCCCTGGATGACCCAGGGGAAGAAAAGTCCTCTGAGAGCCATGACTTGTTCATCTTGGTTCTTTTAGAAACACAGCGAGGGGACTCCAACCACAGTCTCCCTCGTTTCCACTAACTGGGCCACACACACCCCACTTGACTGGCATCAGTTGACCCCCATTTTCAAGATGAAAAAGATGCTTTGCATGAAGCACTCTCAAAAATACGCGTGCCTTTCCCGTCCCCTGGCTGACCCAAGGGAAGAAAAGTCCTCTGAGAGCCATGACTTGTTCATCTTGGTTCTTTTAGAAACACAGCGAGGGGACTCCAACCACAGTCTCCCTCGTTTCCACTAACTGGGCCACACACACCCCACTTGACTGGCATCAGTTGACCCCCATTTTCAAGATGAAAAAGATGCTTTGCATGAAGCACTCTCAAAAATACGCGTGCCTTTCCCGTCCCCTGGCTGACCCAGGGGAAGAAAAGTCCTCTGAGAGCCATGACTTGTTCATCTTGGTTCTTTTAGAAACACAGCGAGGGGACTCCAACCACAGTCTCCCTCGTTTCCACTAACTGGGCCACACACACCCCACTTGACTGGCATCAGTTGACCCCCATTTTCAAGATGAAAAAGATGCTTTGCATGAAGCACTCTCAAAAATACACGTGCCTTTCGCCTCCCCTGGATGACCCAGGGGAAGAAAAGTCCTCTGAGAGCCATGACTTGTTCATCTTGGTTCTTTTAGAAACACAGCGAGGGGACTCCAACCACAGTCTCCCTCGTTTCCACTAACTGGGCCACACACACCCCACTTGACTGGCATCAGTTGACCCCCATTTTCAAGATGAAAAAGATGCTTTGCATGAAGCACTCTCAAAAATACGCGTGCCTTTCCCGTCCCCTGGCTGACCCAGGGGAAGAAAAGTCCTCTGAGAGCCATGACTTGTTCATCTTGGTTCTTTTAGAAACACAGCGAGGGGACTCCAACCACAGTCTCCCTCGTTTCCACTAACTGGGCCACACACACCCCACTTGACTGGCATCAGTTGACCCCCATTTTCAAGATGAAAAAGATGCTTTGCATGAAGCACTCTCAAAAATACGCGTGCCTTTCCCGTCCCCTGGCTGACCCAGGGGAAGAAAAGTCCTCTGAGAGCCATGACTTGTTCATCTTGGTTCTTTTAGAAACACAGCGAGGGGACTCCAACCACAGTCTCCCTCGTTTCCACTAACTGGGCCACACACACCCCACTTGACTGGCATCAGTTGACCCCCATTTTCAAGATGAAAAAGATGCTTTGCATGAAGCACTCTCAAAAATACACGTGCCTTTCGCCTCCCCTGGATGACCCAGGGGAAGAAAAGTCCTCTGAGAGCCATGACTTGTTCATCTTGGTTCTTTTAGAAACACAGCGAGGGGACTCCAACCACAGTCTCCCTCGTTTCCACTAACTGGGCCACACACACCCCACTTGACTGGCATCAGTTGACCCCCATTTTCAAGATGAAAAAGATGCTTTGCATGAAGCACTCTCAAAAATACGCGTGCCTTTCCCGTCCCCTGGCTGACCCAGGGGAAGAAAAGTCCTCTGAGAGCCATGACTTGTTCATCTTGGTTCTTTTAGAAACACAGCGAGGGGACTCCAACCACAGTCTCCCTCGTTTCCACTAACTGGGCCACACACACCCCACTTGACTGGCATCAGTTGACCCCCATTTTCAAGATGAAAAAGATGCTTTGCATGAAGCACTCTCAAAAATACGCGTGCCTTTCCCGTCCCCTGGCTGACCCAGGGGAAGAAAAGTCCTCTGAGAGCCATGACTTGTTCATCTTGGTTCTTTTAGAAACACAGCGAGGGGACTCCAACCACAGTCTCCCTCGTTTCCACTAACTGGGCCACACACACCCCACTTGACTGGCATCAGTTGACCCCCATTTTCAAGATGAAAAAGATGCTTTGCATGAAGCACTCTCAAAAATACACGTGCCTTTCGCCTCCCCTGGATGACCCAGGGGAAGAAAAGTCCTCTGAGAGCCATGACTTGTTCATTTTGGTTCTTTTAGAAACACAGCGAGGGGACTCCAACCACAGTCTCCCTCGTTTCCACTAACTGGGCCACACACACCCCACTTGACTGGCATCAGTTGACCCCCATTTTCAAGATGAAAAAGATGCTTTGCATGAAGCACTCTCAAAAATACGCGTGCCTTTCCCGTCCCCTGGCTGACCCAGGGGAAGAAAAGTCCTCTGAGAGCCATGACTTGTTCATCTTGGTTCTTTTAGAAACACAGCGAGGGGACTCCAACCACAGTCTCCCTCGTTTCCACTAATTGGGCCACACACACCCCACTTGACTGGCATCAGTTGACCCCCATTTTCAAGATGAAAAAGATGCTTTGCATGAAGCACTCTCAAAAATACGCGTGCCTTTCCCGTCCCCTGGCTGACCCAGGGGAAGAAAAGTCCTCTGAGAGCCATGACTTGTTCATCTTGGTTCTTTTAGAAACACAGCGAGGGGACTCCAACCACAGTCTCCCTCGTTTCCACTAACTGGGCCACACACACCCCACTTGACTGGCATCAGTTGACCCCCATTTTCAAGATGAAAAAGATGCTTTGCATGAAGCACTCTCAAAAATACGCGTGCCTTTCCCGTCCCCTGGCTGACCCAGGGGAAGAAAAGTCCTCTGAGAGCCATGACTTGTTCATCTTGGTTCTTTTAGAAACACAGCGAGGGGACTCCAACCACAGTCTCCCTCGTTTCCACTAACTGGGCCACACACACCCCACTTGACTGGCATCAGTTGACTCCCATTTTCAAGATGAAAAAGATGCTTTGCATGAAGCACTCTCAAAAATACGCGTGCCTTTCCCGTCCCCTGGCTGACCCAGGGGAAGAAAAGTCCTCTGAGAGCCATGACTTGTTCATCTTGGTTCTTTTAGAAACACAGCGAGGGGACTCCAACCACAGTCTCCCTCGTTTCCACTAACTGGGCCACACACACCCCACTTGACTGGCATCAGTTGACCCCCATTTTCAAGATGAAAAAGATGCTTTGCATGAAGCACTCTCAAAAATACACGTGCCTTTCGCCTCCCCTGGATGACCCAGGGGAAGAAAAGTCCTCTGAGAGCCATGACTTGTTCATCTTGGTTCTTTTAGAAACACAGCGAGGGGACTCCAACCACAGTCTCCCTCGTTTCCACTAACTGGGCCACACACACCCCACTTGACTGGCATCAGTTGACCCCCATTTTCAAGATGAAAAAGATGCTTTGCATGAAGCACTCTCAAAAATACGCGTGCCTTTCCCGTCCCCTGGCTGACCCAGGGGAAGAAAAGTCCTCTGAGAGCCATGACTTGTTCATCTTGGTTCTTTTAGAAACACAGCGAGGGGACTCCAACCACAGTCTCCCTCGTTTCCACTAACTGGGCCACACACACCCCACTTGACTGGCATCAGTTGACCCCCATTTTCAAGATGAAAAAGATGCTTTGCATGAAGCACTCTCAAAAATACGCGTGCCTTTCCCGTCCCCTGGCTGACCCAGGGGAAGAAAAGTCCTCTGAGAGCCATGACTTGTTCATCTTGGTTCTTTTAGAAACACAGCGAGGGGACTCCAACCACAGTCTCCCTCGTTTCCACTAACTGGGCCACACACACCCCACTTGACTGGCATCAGTTGACCCCCATTTTCAAGATGAAAAAGATGCTTTGCATGAAGCACTCTCAAAAATACACGTGCCTTTCGCCTCCCCTGGATGACCCAGGGGAAGAAAAGTCCTCTGAGAGCCATGACTTGTTCATCTTGGTTCTTTTAGAAACACAGCGAGGGGACTCCAACCACAGTCTCCCTCGTTTCCACTAACTGGGCCACACACACCCCACTTGACTGGCATCAGTTGACCCCCATTTTCAAGATGAAAAAGATGCTTTGCATGAAGCACTCTCAAAAATACGCGTGCCTTTCCCGTCCCCTGGCTGACCCAGGGGAAGAAAAGTCCTCTGAGAGCCATGACTTGTTCATCTTGGTTCTTTTAGAAACACAGCGAGGGGACTCCAACCACAGTCTCCCTCGTTTCCACTAACTGGGCCACACACACCCCACTTGACTGGCATCAGTTGACCCCCATTTTCAAGATGAAAAAGATGCTTTGCATGAAGCACTCTCAAAAATACACGTGCCTTTCGCCTCCCCTGGATGACCCAGGGGAAGAAAAGTCCTCTGAGAGCCATGACTTGTTCATCTTGGTTCTTTTAGAAACACAGCGAGGGGACTCCAACCACAGTCTCCCTCGTTTCCACTAACTGGGCCACACACACCCCACTTGACTGGCATCAGTTGACCCCCATTTTCAAGATGAAAAAGATGCTTTGCATGAAGCACTCTCAAAAATACGCGTGCCTTTCCCGTCCCCTGGCTGACCCAGGGGAAGAAAAGTCCTCTGAGAGCCATGACTTGTTCATCTTGGTTCTTTTAGAAACACAGCGAGGGGACTCCAACCACAGTCTCCCTCGTTTCCACTAATTGGGCCACACACACCCCACTTGACTGGCATCAGTTGACCCCCATTTTCAAGATGAAAAAGATGCTTTGCATGAAGCACTCTCAAAAATACGCGTGCCTTTCCCGTCCCCTGGCTGACCCAGGGGAAGAAAAGTCCTCTGAGAGCCATGACTTGTTCATCTTGGTTCTTTTAGAAACACAGCGAGGGGACTCCAACCACAGTCTCCCTCGTTTCCACTAACTGGGCCACACACACCCCACTTGACTGGCATCAGTTGACCCCCATTTTCAAGATGAAAAAGATGCTTTGCATGAAGCACTCTCAAAAATACGCGTGCCTTTCCCGTCCCCTGGCTGACCCAGGGGAAGAAAAGTCCTCTGAGAGCCATGACTTGTTCATCTTGGTTCTTTTAGAAACACAGCGAGGGGACTCCAACCACAGTCTCCCTCGTTTCCACTAACTGGGCCACACACACCCCACTTGACTGGCATCAGTTGACCCCCATTTTCAAGATGAAAAAGATGCTTTGCATGAAGCACTCTCAAAAATACGCGTGCCTTTCCCGTCCCCTGGCTGACCCAGGGGAAGAAAAGTCCTCTGAGAGCCATGACTTGTTCATCTTGGTTCTTTTAGAAACACAGCGAGGGGACTCCAACCACAGTCTCCCTCGTTTCCACTAACTGGGCCACACACACCCCACTTGACTGGCATCAGTTGACCCCCATTTTCAAGATGAAAAAGATGCTTTGCATGAAGCACTCTCAAAAATACGCGTGCCTTTCCCGTCCCCTGGCTGACCCAGGGGAAGAAAAGTCCTCTGAGAGCCATGACTTGTTCATCTTGGTTCTTTTAGAAACACAGCGAGGGGACTCCAACCACAGTCTCCCTCGTTTCCACTAATTGGGCCACACACACCCCACTTGACTGGCATCAGTTGACCCCCATTTTCAAGATGAAAAAGATGCTTTGCATGAAGCACTCTCAAAAATACTCATGCCTTTCCCGTCGCCTGGCTGACCCAGGGGAAGAAAAGTCCTCTGAGAGCCATGACTTGTTCATCTTGGTTCTTTTAGAAACACAGCGAGGGGACTCCAACCACAGTCTCCCTCGTTGACACTAATTGGGCCACACACACCCCACTTGACTGACATCGGTTGATGCCCCTTTTCAAAATGAAAAAGATGCTTTGCATGAAGCACTCTCAAAAATACGCGTGCCTTTCCCGTCCCCTGGCTGACCCAGGGGAAGAAAAGTCCTCTGAGAGCCATGACTTGTTCATCTTGGTTCTTTTAGAAACACAGCGAGGGGACTCCAACCACAGTCTCCCTCGTTGCCACTAACTGGGCCACACACACCCCACTTGACTGGCATCGGTTGACCCCCCCTTTTGAAAAAGAAAAAGATGCTTGGCATGAAGCACTCTCAAAAATACGCGTGCCTTTCCCGTCCCCTGGCTGACCCAGGGGAAGAAAAGTCCTCTGAGAGCCATGTCCACATTGTCAGTGGACAGACGCGTGTGCTTATCTGCCAGCAGACCCCCAGCAGCACTGAAGACAGGTTCCGAGAGAACGCTGGCTGCAGGACATGACAAGATCCCCAAGGCGTACGTGGCGAGCTCAGGCAATTTATCCAGATTGGAAGCCTAAAATGAGCAGGGCTCAAGATGCACAATAATGGAATCGATGTTTCCTTGCATATACTCATATATCTGTGTGTCCTCGTCTTTTTCCTTGTCCAGCTGTTTTGTTTTCGCATGAGTATATGTCCTTGTCACTTTCCCATGTGTTTGTGTTGTGTTGTGAGTTGTTTGTCACCTTTTGGACACCTTTGAGGGTGTTTTCTAGGTGTTTTTCTGTGTTTGTGATTGCCTGCCATTGTTTCCTATGCAGTTCGAGTTCCGTTCGTCGAACGTTCGACGAGCCGAACTCGAACGGGACCTCCGTTCGGCGAACCGACCTCGAGCCGAACCGGGACCGGTTCGCTCATCTCTAATAAAGACGTCTCACACGCCAGTAAGGATCCTCTCCTCATTCACCGACACAGGTACCCGCCATTGACTTACACTGGTCTTAGGACCGCTTCACTGGAAGAGATCCCGTTGAGAGTATTATATACCCTGCTTTTGAATCATGATGTGATATCGGGTCAGAGGATGTGTGTTCCCCTGGTGAATTATTTATACTGTGATACCAAGCAGCACTGGTTCAACTTGAGCTTTTTGCCTCACGTGTACAGATCGTATTACCCTGATGGATATATTGTGCTGTATGGCCAAACAGTATTAATCTTACCTTGGGCATTTTGACATATGCATGCAGACTGTGTATAGTCTCTCCTGTTTGAGACGTCTTTGTACAGTTCCTATTGGTGCAACTTGACCATTTTTTTCTGACATTTAGTCTGCTAGTCCTTGAAAAAGGTCCAATCGGGACTGAAACGTTGGACAGACTATTTTTTACTCTACTCAATAGAACAACATTTTGCACCATCCAAGGTTCTTTTCTCATTTTCTTTGTGGTGTGCCGGAGCTTTTCTGATTTACTCTTTAGTTACACACCCTCTGCTCAGCAGCAAGGAATTCCCCAGATCTGGTTACCAAATGGCCAGGTGACAAATCCAATCAAGACCAAGGAAGATGCTCTGGCCGCCAGCAAGTTCCCCCTGTTGAGCTGAGCACCTAGCCTGTAAGACGGGCAAGCAACTTCAGGTTTTATGACTAAGCTTTAAACAAAGGTTCATAAAAACCAGTGTGGACATCCTATGAGTGTTCTTCTCTGAGGGGTCACGTGTGATACACATGTGAGGAGTCCCAGGAAAACTCATGGCTCCACAGCACCCTCCCTGTGCCAGCCAACATCAGGCTTATTCCTATGGAACAAGGTAACTGATCCATCTGTGTATCTGTTTGTAACCATACTGTCTCTGTAATTGTACTTCTGACATAATATCTGTAATTTAATCTTTTATATAATATATAATTTAGTGTCTCGGTTTAACATTACACGCTACATGGGTTGGTTTCTGGACCAAATTAGTCCTGTCAATGGACCAGGCCTATATCTAACAAGGAACTGGTGGCAGTCTACACAGTACGGTGCACCAGCAAAATTCTGTTCCACTGGGCCTAGTGGAACGTTTCTGTTGGCCTGTCAAGGTTGTGGGAAAGCTGGGTGCTGCGCCGGAGGTTGCGTGGCCTGCTTGTTCCCCATCCCAGTGCCTCCCTGTGCCCACAGGGACAGGTGGTGTCAGTGTTGCATTGCGCCAAGCGGACCTTACATACCCCTTGGGGCGCGGAGCATCGCATGTTGCCAGAAGTGACAAAGTTGTATCGCATGGCTCCAATGTACTAGAGAAATCAGGGTGGGGCAGCAAGGTGCGGTTTTGACCCAGATTTATAAGTCTGCGACCAAGCAGAAGGATCTTAAGTGACCCCCCCCCGGCCTTGTTCGTGACAGTCGTATGATCAGATGACACCAAAATAGAACATTTTGGTATCAACTTCACTCGCCATGTTTTGAGGAAGAAGACGTATGAGTACATCCCCAAGAACACTGACCCAACCGTGAAGCACATGGACATGGAAACATGTTGGGGATGCGTTTCTGCAAAAGAGACAGGATGAATGCAACGTAATAATGAAGGGAGGATAGATGCGGTCATGTATTGCAAGATTTTGGCTAACAACCTCTTTCCCTCAGTAAGTGCATTGAAGATGGGTCATGACTGGGTCTTCCAGCATGGAGACCTAAAACACACAGCCAGGCCAGGGCAACAGGCTAGTTTCACACATCCGGCTTTTCGCCGGTTTGCTAGATTCAGCGGACTCCAGTACAGTGTGATACAGTACAATGGAAGCGTGGCAACTTCCGGGTCACATGCTTCGGTCACATGACAGCAATGCCATTGTACTGTATACACTGTACTGGAGTGCGCCGAATTCGGCAAAATGGCGAAAAGCCAGATGTGTGAAACTAGCCTAAGCTCAGTAAAAAGCATTTCAAGGTCCTGACCTAACTTGTCTCCAAACCTGAACCCATCAGTTTTGGAGGGAGCTGAAACTCAATGTTGCCAGTTACATCCTCGAAACCTGAAAGATCTGTAAAAGATCTGTGTGGAGGAGTGGGCCAAAATCCCTTCTGCAGTGTGTGCAAGCTTGATGAAGAACTACAGAAAATGTCTCACCTCTGTAATTGCAAACAAATGTTTTTGTGCCAAATATTAAGTCCTGTGTGTCTATTGTATCAAATACTTACTTCATGCATTAAAATGCAAATTCATTATTTAAGAATCATGAAATATAATTTTATGGATTTTTTTTTATTCTGCCTGTCAGAAATAAAGTGTGCCTATGATAAAAATTACAGACTTCTTGATTTTTTGTAGGTAGGAAAACTTGCAAAATCAGGAGTGTATCAAATGTTTATTTTCCCCACTATAGCCTGTATTTCCAGTTCACCCACACAGCAAAGATTGCCAGAGTTCCCCCACAGAGGACCTAGTGAAACCAAAGGCACCTATATAGCCTGTAGTCCCAGTTCACACAAACAGCCAAGATAGAGTTCTCCTCAGAGCACCTAGTTTAACCAAAGTCCACTATATAGCCTGTATTCCAAGTTCACCCATACAGATAAGATTGCCAGAGTTCCCCCACAGTGCATCTTGCTTAACCTGTAGTGCCAGTTTCCCTGCACTGCTCGCTTTCCCCCTTGCAGGGACAAGAAATCACTCACCGCTGTAGCTGGCCCGCACCGCGCTGCCTGGCTTCCTCATGGTCCTCCATGTGGGTTCCATCTGCTTCTTTTTCCCAGGGCCTGTGCATGCCAAACAAGTCCTCCGGGAGTGCTACTAGGGCATGTGCATGCACCGCTGCCCTTCTCTTAAAGGGCCAGCACACCATTTCCTGGAAGTTCTTCTTAGCCTATTGCTCAGAGGCACTGGTACTCAGCCATCCATGTGGTTTGTCTGCAAAAGAAACTCTGCCAGTTTGCATCTGTGTCCGTCCTTGCCCTGGAGGTCAGCTGCCACAGTCCCAGTCACTCCCCTTGGATTGGTGCCTGGCGGCCAGCGTTACAATTTTCTCAGGCCATGAACTCTGCTGACTCCGGTTTTCTGTCTCAGTCTAAGGCCCGTTTCACACGTCAGTGAAAAACAGTGACGTTTTTCACTGGCGTGTAAAACACGCCCATGTCCCTGCGTGTGCCGTGATTCACGGCACACGTGGGTTGTCTAAGTGCAATCTGGGCTCCGTTCTCCGTGGCCCGTGATTGCACTTAGAAAACAACTCACCTGTGCGCGCTCCCGCTGTCCATGGTGCTGATCGCTCCCGCGGTGCAGCATCCGGCCGGCGGTGACCCCCGCAGCAGCTGCTTCCGGGTCGGCTGTGTCGCGCATAATGAATATGCGCGACAATAATGAGCCGGCTTAGAAGCAGCAGGGAGAACGGGCTGCAGAGGACATCGCTGGACGCCGGGTGAGTTAAAATGTTTTTTATTTTAAAAGCACGTTTTTTTCTGGCACGTGTTTCACGGACCACACCACTGCGTGGTCCGTGGAACATCAGTGATGCCAGAAAAAAAATGGACATGTCTCCGTGCGGCAATCATGCACACGCGGGAATGCTGCACGGTGACACGTGCAGTGAAAAATCACTGACGTGTGAGCAGACCCATTCATTATAATGGGTCTGCGTATGTCAGTGATTCTGGTACATTTTAAAAAAAGCACAAACGTACCAGAATCACTGACGTGTGAAAGCGGCCTAAACTGCACTATGAGATGTTACAGATGCGGGACCAATATAATCAACTTCTGGCCTACCTTCAGTCAGTGAATATCCACCTGAACGCTCCAGCTTTTGCCCTGTCTTAATCATGTCTGAATCCTGTCCTCCTCTGGCTGTTCCATTCCGCTTTGACGGTGACCCCAAGCAATTGTGAGGTTTCATCAACCAGTGCATCCTGAACTATAAGCTGTTGGACTATCAGTTTTCTTCAGACCAGTCCAAAGTGGCGTTTCTGATGTTGCACCTCGATGGAGAGGCTCTCACTTGCGTCTGTCCCCTGTGGGAGAGAAATGACCCAATTACTACTGATGTGTTAAAATTTCAGAAGGCCTTCGAGAAAGTGTTTGAGGAACTGGCATGGGTCATCTCAACTGTGTCCCCTCTTCTGTACTTGTGTCAAGGAGTCCTGACTGTGGGTCACTATGCAGTTCAGTTCCACACCCTTGCTTCTGAATTAAGATGGAATGATAAGGCACTGGTGGCCACCTTTTGGGAAGGTTTATTCAAGGGAATTTGCCATGTTCCAGGAACATCTCAAGGAAGTCTCAGTCCAGTGTGAAGAAACCTATGCACCTGGTTTCATCCTTCCAGAGGCAATTTGCTTCTCAGGTTCTAGATTGTGCTTCTATTTGGTATGTTTAAAAAGTACTTAGTATCAAAATGTATGGTCAACAATGGGAAGATTGCCAATCCAAGGACCTGTGTGGAACAGCAGAGCTCCATGCCCAAACATGTCTTTTGAAGCTGGAAATCTCTTGCCTGAGCTTGGTAGGCAACCCTTCTTCCTCTTCCTCATTCCAGTCCATGTCCGCATGGAGGAGGAAGGAGGAGGAGTTCAGCTCTCTGAGACAGAACATATGGACTCTGGTTCGATTGGGAATTTCAGTTAGCAAGCTGTGGCATGGCAGAGAAGGTTCTGGAAGTGCCCACAAGCTAAAAACTTGCTGATAGGCTGCTCTGTAGCTTTTCATCAAGCATTATTCTGATTAGAAAACTGAACAGGAACTGGACGTACAGTTAAACGTCCCCGTTCAGGTCCGAGATTCGGACACCAAGTGTTTGGCATGATCCCCAAACTTTACAGTTCGGGTTCGCTCATCCCTAATTGTGACAGACCACACATCTTTTTTTATTATTTTTTAAATCATTTAAAAAAAACGGTGTGGGGTCCCCACTATTTTTGATAACTAGCCAAAGTAAAGTAGACAGCTGAGGGCTGCAGCCCACAGTTGTCTGCTTTACCTGCACTGGTTATCAAAAATAGGCAGGAGCTCATGTCATTTTTTTTAAATCTATCATTCACTACAGCATACAGGCGTCTTCTTCATGCTGAAAGCTTGTTGATTGGCTGTGTGCAGCCTTTCAAAAACTTTACTTTTTTAGCATCCGAACAGCACCCAAACTCCAAACTCATAATACATGTTCGAGTTCAAGCACTGAACACCAGATGTTCGGTACAAACTTCAAACTTTACCGTTCAGGTTCGCTCATCCCTATACGCAACCATACGCAGCATGCTGTGATTTTTTTCACTGGCAGATAATAGCTGAGGAGAAACTCGCAGATGAACAGTGCTTCATTGAATAACATGCAATTGTCTCTTGCATTGCACTCAGTGTATTTATACGCTGATGTGAGCAAGGCCTAAATGTGGTTTAAGTGCTCACTTCACTGTGCCTAAATAACTTTACCATAGAAAGAGTCCTCTCTAACTGCTGCGATGTGGCATCTTCTCATAGTGGTATGGCAATGGGGTGAATGATTGTAATGGCACGAATAACAATGGTAGCTGTAGTCATGGATTTCCATGTGTACATGGTCTGATGATGTGGGCCCCGAACGTATGGGGGACCATGCGTCAGGTGGCGGGATTGAGTCACACAGGAGCACTTTATCACTTCAAATGTCCATGCGGTTTATTTAAGCCTCTCATAAACTGCTGTTACATTTCATTTAAACATATCCGCAAGACTTCATACACAGTGTCCCCGTGTTGGCATCACAGCCTCTACTCACTGACCTCTCAGCTGTATCCGGGCGAAGACATATATGGCGGTCTTCACTTGCTGACACCCAGTCAGCTCACAACCCCTTCTCCTGGGGATACCTATTCAGGAGTCTCAGCGCACTCCCCACATGGTCTCACCATGTGCTCCAGCAGGTCTGTTTCCTTCCAAGACCCTAGTTGACACCCATATAATCACAACCAGACACATGATATCCTCCCAGACACACCCCTGGATGGGAGGTATGTGTACAGTTAGTCCCGACCATCGCTTTCTGGGACTATCCCATGCATCTAGCCCAGAAACATGTTACCAAAAGATGTGTGGAACTACAAGTCCCAGCGAAGAATCCAAGTTCATGGCTGAGGTTCTCTGCGACACATACTGGCCATTTCCGAGGTTACCGAGTGCCATCTTGCAATGTTTAAATATTTTCTTTTTGTCAATATTGCTAAAAATAAACATTAAAATAGTTCTAAGCTCTCAAAAATATGGTTAGATTCTGATTCAAGTACCTACTCCACAAAACAACGGCATGCTTAACTCTATAATACGTAAATAGCAAAAATATTGGAGATTTTCCTAATTGTTCAGGATAACTTATAACTCTGCAGTGTGGGATTTCAAGGGTTCAATAGAATGACGAAATATGAACGTTAGAAGTAAGATTCTGGCAAATCTATTAAAGTCCAAACATAAAAAGAATAGAAAATAACAAAGCCAGACATATACTGCATCTCAGAGATTTATTCTCCATATGGTAGTGAAATTAATCAAGGCTCACAACATATAGATGTCCAAGATTCATTGTACGTTCATGCATTCCCCGATTCCCTCCCTTTTATCAAACAGCCATATATTTTATTTCCTCTTTCTATTTTCCATCTGGTAAGTAGGATGATGTAGAAGAACTGACAGGTGCATTGTCTCACACCTTCTACTAAGAAATGTTGCTTCTTTTCTACATTATGTATGTCTGAAACACTCCGGGTAATAAAGGACCACCCTGGCGATGATATTAATACCGGCACGAGGATTACACACTGGATTTCTAAATGGAATTTTTGCAAAATAATATAACAGATCCTGTGCACGCGGATATAATTTAGCTAATATTGTCTGAAAGCTGAGACGTAATCTATTTTCAAACTAGGAATTGAGAACTATTAACTATAAATAAAGCCAATTCTACTGTATGCTGTGCACATATAGACAGAAGCAGTAAAGCTACACTTGACAGAAAAGGTAGAACATTAAGAACTTAAAGAGAATCTGTAAGGGGTCATCAACAATTTTGGCTCTTATTTTATTTCCAATGCTTCAATGAGTTTGTCAATTGTTTGTATGTTTTTAAATGTCATACATCTCCAGAGATATGGGGCTTTTTTATTTATTGTTAATTTTAAAGGTCTTAACCAAGGGATGTTACTTACAGGATTCTCTAGGGAGCCGACGAGTCTTGTGAGCAACGCCTTCCTAGTAAAGACCATAAAATTTAGCACTGAATAAAAAAGGACCCTATCTATGGAGATGTATGATGGATAAAAAAACAACAACAAAAAAGGCAAATTGAATGAATAAAATAGGAGTAAAAACTAGAAACATTTCACACGGTGAAGGGTCTTCTTTAACATTGATTTGAAGTTAAGTGCTAAATAACACTTTTGTGCACCATGATGTTCCAGCGTTGTGTTAGCTGCATTAATTTTGCTGTATGCAGAGTGCCAGATATTCATTTTTTAAGACACAATTTAAAACAAAACACTAGCGCTTACGGAAAAAGATGAAAGGGGACAGTATCAACTCTAAAACAAATGGGGTTTATTGAGAAGATAGCTAGTCTCACAATTTTGAAAGCTGCAAACAGTGGACAAGGTCTGCATGAACCTGTCAGGGTAAAAAAAAAATGGGATTATGTATATGACTGCTGCCCTAATATAGGAAACACAGTGAGTAGGGAATTGGATAAAATATGTATGAATATATAAAAATTAAAAATATTTTGGATACCTGCAGTTTTGGAGGTTGATTGAGTGAATTTTAAGGAGGTAATGTAGATCCAAAGTAGTATGCAGAGTTTCACTAGTATGGTAAAAACAAAAAGGTTAAAATGAGTATGAAAAAAGTGAGGGGGAGGTGGTAATGGATTACAGTGGGGTCATAGATATAAATTTGCCTTTTTGGGTTCCCGAATGAAGATAGGGTTTGTAGTTCCCTAGATAGTGGACTCTGAAAGGGCAGCAAGGGTGTATGGGTGACTGAATGTTGCCTTAGGGTACCGTCTAACTAAATGACGTACTAGCGATTCTGACCACGATATGACCTGGTCAGGATCGCTGGTGCATCGCTACATGGTCGCTGATGAGCTGTCAATCAAGCAGATCTCACCAGCGACCAGTGACCAGCCACCAGCCAGCAGCGACTTGTGGAAATGATGCTGCGCTTGGTAACCAAGGTAAATATTGGGTAACTAAGCAAAATGCTTATTTACCCTGGTTACCATTGCACACCGCTTAGTGCTGGCTCCCTGCACTCGTAGCCAGGGTACACATCGGGTTACTAAGCAAAGCGCTTCACTTAGTTAATCGATGTGTACTTTGGCTACATGTGCAGGGAGCCAGCACTGGCAGCCTGAGAGCGGCGTACGCTAGTACGCTTCGCTTAGTTACCCGATGTGTACCTTGGTTACCAGCGTTCACAGCTTCCAGATGCCGGCTCCCTGCTCCCTGCACATTCAGATCGTTGCTCTCTCACTGTCAAACACAGCGTTGTGTGCTTCACAGGGGGAGAGCAACGAGCAAAAAATGAACCAGCACTGTGTGTAACGATCACAGCAGGGGCCAGGTCACTGCTTAGTGTCGCACACAGCGAGATCGCTGATGAGGTCACTGGCACGTCACAAAATCTGTGACTCAGCAGCGATCTCGCTATGTGAGAAGTACCTCTAAGGGAATAAAATCAGTGAATGGGGGAGGTTAAGATTAGGTAATACTGTTACAAGGTAGAATAGTACAGTGATGCTAATACCTGGAATATGGGGGCTGTCTGATCGGGGTGTCCAAATATGTAATGCCCAGATTGGATTAGATGTGGTGTCCAAAGGAGGATTAACAGGCTGTAAATATATAAATATACAAAGATAGTCTGACTAGTTACAGACATAACAAAATGACTAAAGATCTGCCTTGTGCAGGAGAAGCTGGGTGACGTCACTTGCTGAGGGCTACAGAAGCCAGTAAGGGGCAAAAAAGGAGCATATTCCAACGCGTTTCAAAGGCATTCAGGCCTTCTTCATCAGGGATAGCTAGTGCTCCTGTAGATGGGCCTTAAATAGCGGTGTAAGAATGCCTTAATTGCTGCTCATCAGCTTAGCTAGTTCTCCTAATTACCTATAGGAGCCTGCTGTGTAAAAGGTGGATGATAGAATGGGTGATAGAAGAATATAGTGAAAACCAAGCTAATATATATAGAATATACATGACACTTTATATTTATCATGGAAAGTACGGTGAAGTCACTATTAGGGAGGTTTTAAAAGCATTTTATTTTATTTAATAAATTAAAATCAAAATATGTAGAAAAAAATTGGGAATAATACATTAAAATAATTAAAGCATGTTGAAATGGAATGTCCATATATAAAGTGTTAAAATAGAGCATAACCAGGGATGCCTAGCTGGTCTCCCATACTGACCCAGCATCAAACTACATAGTGGCTGCAATCTAACGACGGCAGGCTCATTCAGCTTAGACTGTCCGTCAATGATAAAAGTGTTAAAATAGGTACAGAGGGACATGTTGGAGAGCTCATATAAAAAATCCTTATAATGGCTATGCACAAGGATTACATAGAGGACTTGAATGGGGGGAGGTATATAAATGTATGTTAAAAAAAATAAAATAAAATAATAATAATCCTTAAAAATTTAAAAAAACGCTGCATACTACTTTGGATCTACATTACCTCCTTAAATCAATCAACCTCCAAAACTGCAGGTATCCAAAATATTTTTAATTTTTATTTATTCATACATATTTTATACAATTCCCTTCTCACTGTGTTTCATATATTAGCGCAGCAGTCATACACATAATTCCAGATTGTCATTTGTGGTATGAAAGGTTTAATTTCATGAGATTTCAAGAGATGAAAATCTTCCGAGCTTGATTTTGAAAAGGAAATATTGAAGATATTTGTGAAAATTGATTGTTCCTTATCAATCTGTACTGTCCCCAGAGCATAGACCGCAGAGCATAAAAACTGTAACCTGTTAAAAAATAATAATAATTATGATACCTTGCCATTCACATGTCCCACCATTGCTGTCCGTTCGGTGGTTCACACTTTCTGGCATCTTTTTTTGTAACCTTGCCCAGCATGTCTCATCTTCCTCAACCTTCTTTACTTAAAGTTGGTGGCTTCTGGTGCTCATTGGGCCTCAGATATAGTGGCTCGGAGGGATGGCAGCAGGATAGGTGAGTATCAAGATGAATATTCAATATTTTTAACCCTTTCTTGGTCCTCTACAGTTCAGCAAAATGGTTGCCAGCTGACTGCAATTTTGATAAATATGCTTGAAAATGGTTAGTTACCTCTGGAATTCCTACCAATCTTAAAAGGGACAGTAAAATGTCTGATGGATTGAAACAATGGATTGGTGCGTATGTGTGCCACTGCTCCACTCACTATCTATGGTACTTCCAGAAAAAGCTAAGCAGTCTCAGACTTCTCATAGAAAATGAAGGATGCAGTGGGTTGAAATAGTCGTCACCAATCCATGCCAATAGGGGATTTCAGAGGCCTATTCCTGGGATCAATGAGGGTCCCAGTGTCATGCTAGGTATGGTGAAGTATAGAGCGAAAAAGTGAGGGGAGGGAAAGATGGTGACATCTTACAAAAAATTCCACTGACCCCTGGCTCCCCGACGTCCCTAGATAGGTTCCGCACCTATGGGCACAGTAGGATACCCCTGGCTGACCTTGAACTGGGCCCTAGGTAATGAAAATGGGCCAGGATGAAAACTAGTCAACCCCACTAATTCCTAAAGAACAGACAGGGAAAACAAACAGAGGAAAGCAAACAAACAACTTACCTCCATGATAATTGAGGAAGTGGTAGCAACATACAACAATTTGATTACTTGCTGATGATTACTAGCTTACTGTTTGCAATTAGGACCGTAAAGAAACGTAACTTTATTGCCAGCAACCTATCAAGGGGAAAATGCAGGTATATAAAGACACAGAGGGTGAGGGATAATGATTAGCAGCTGAAAGTCCTTCGGGAGTCCACGTGGTGCCTCAGCTCAAGCAGTAGGAGTTTCAATTACACTGACGTGTAACACCAGATTGGCCTGACACCGACACCGATGGGAACGGGTTTCCTCCTACCTAGTCCAGGAATATGGTGAGATGCCGACCTGAACAGGAGGGCTGCACAAGCTCCAAGCATGAGCAGCGGCAGGATCAGATGCTGCTGTGGGATCATTTCCACAGGATCCGTGACGGCAACCAACGGGGTAACCCAGATTCCCCTGTCAGCGCTAATCGACAGTGTTGTACCTGCAGTACAACACTCATAGGTGAGTGGAACCGATTTATTTATTATCGTAAAAATTAACATTTGCACACAGGAGTGCCCTCCTCTTTTCTCTTTTATAGCAGCTGAAAGTAAAAGTTATCTGTGGTGCCCATGACCTGGTCAGGCACCACTGAGTACTGCACCCATGCTGGTCTCCCACATGGACGTTTGGTGGACCCCTGGGGAATCCAGGAGGGGGCGTGGCCTCCATATCCACTCAAGGGGTGTGGTAGAGAGCCTGGTTGCTAAGTTGCGCAGGCAGGCACAGAGGGGAGGGAGTAGTGAGCCAGTTAGTGAGTGCAGCTCAGGGAGAGCAGACGCATGCAGCAGACCCTGGAGTCTGCTACAATCTGACAGCGCATGTGCAGTGGCTACCGATGGGGGAGAATGGTCACCTGGGAGTGCCACCTGAAAACCACCCGAGGCTGAAGGCAAGCGGTGGCTGAGTAAGAGTACTGCCAGGGAGGTACCAGGCCCATAAGGGTAACAGGTCCCAGTGCAGAGATTCATTCAATTTTCTCCTGCCAAACCTGCCAGAGGGGGCACTTCAGACCCCCATCACAACACCACAGAGTCCGCAGCCACGTAGCAACGAGAGGGCCCATAGCTCACAAGAGACAAGCAGCCAGAGTGACCTGGTCCAGGCTACAAGCAAACGGGCCGAAAAGAGGGGAGAACAGGCAGCAGCAACTTCCCTGGGTGACCCCATTAGGGACTTCAAGTCAGGGTCACACCAAAAACATCAGGGCTAGAGAAGGCGAGTCAGTAGTCACCCTCACAGTCAGCCTGAAGGAATTCCTGGTTTTTCCTGGTTCATTCCAGCTACGCCCGGGTACTCACCCTGCCATCATTGTGAGTAAAAACCCTGAAAGACTGTCTGGACTGTGCCTGAGTCATTCTGCGACCTGTCGTTTCACACACCTACACAGGGCCCTGGGGCCTGCCTCACTCTTGGGAGGCCACTACATCTAGCTGCATCCCAACATCAGCCCCAGGCATCCCCTAATCTGTAGTGGCAGTCCCCTGACCGCAATACCGAGAGTGGCGTCACGAAATTCCTAAAGAAGCAACCTACCTGTGACCAGACCATCCCACGTGGAGTCCCTGAAGGTAATGCACCGCTACACCTGGGCTGGGGGCTCCACATATCCGCAGGCTCCTAAAAGGGAAAGAGTAAACTCTAACAGAGAAGACACACAAAACTCCATTCACACCACAGAAGAAAGGATGAAATATCAAGGAAACTTCTGCAGCCGGACACCTCAGGATTGTCTGTCAACTGTGACACACCTGTGAAAACCAGATTTTTCGTACATGGCACTGTGCAGCTCAACTGTAAGCTGAGAATGAATGGATCAGAGGCTTTTCAGACCGCATTTCTGGTGATCTGACTGTTGGGACCCCCAAAAATCAGAAAGGTATTTAATTCCCTATGATTTGGAGACTCCTTTCAATTTGGAAATTACTCTTAAACAGTAGTGATCACACAGCAGAGTCTCAGAGGTCAGAACTCATGTGATAAACCTTTTATAACCCATCTGTATGACATGAATGTGTCTGATGATGTTATTAGTAGTTGCCTTGTTTACATTGCAAGGGATCGAAACTGTAGAAATATCTAGTGATGATCACGATTCGATGATGATGGTAATCACTTGTTGACTCCAATTAAATATAAAAGATCATGATGGATCTTGTACAAACTGTGATAATAACTGAATTCCCATTGGATTAATGTTTGTTACGATAGAATCGGAAAGTATCAATTAAGTGATCAGTCATCAAAAGTTGTTATTAGCAAAAATTACTTAGCCTCAGTGAAATAACAAGCAACAGAATTCTCATATAATGTACAGTTATGAAATGCTGATGTTCTAGTCCTCAGTTATGAAATATAGCTTTGTGCAAGCCTAGTCCTATGTAAAAGAAAGTCTACATGATCCCAGTGTGCCTTCACTATTTTTTGTACACAAAGCCCGTTCATCGGGGGAGCAGTTTACACCTTTCATCACAAATCATTATAGGCCATGATTATCACACTACACACCCAGGGATCCTTCATTAAACTGCAAACGATGAGGAATGTAAAGTCTGTCAATGGATGATCATCTTACATAACAGAAAGACTTGAGTCATGATGAGCGGCAGTGATCCACACTTCAAAGAAATAGCGCTGGAAACCAGTTGTTATATTCAGAAGAACAGTTTTAGGTCTGAAAATATCATATAGATGCGTGTGATGATATACAGTTGTCTTGGGATCTTGTCTGAAAATTGGAGTTGGGAAATACAGTATCTATGAGCACCTCATAATCTGACTAAAGCCTGCTTTACACCATACGATCCAGCATACAATATCATATGCAATCGTACCCGCTCCCATCGTATGTGCGGCACGTTCAATTTGTTGAACGTGTCGCACAAACAAATAACCCCCCGTCACACGTACTTACCCGTCCATACGACCTCGATGTGGGTGGTGAACATCCACTTCCTGGAGTGGGAGAGACGTTCGGCGTCACATGATGTCACGCGGCAGCCGGCCAAAAGAAGCGGAGGGGCGGAGATGAGCGGGGCATAAACATCCCGCTTACCTCCTTCCTTCCGCATTGCAGGCGGGAGCCGCAGGACGTAGGTAAGATCTGTTCATCGTTCTCGGGGTGTCACACACTGCGATGTGTGCTACCCCGGGTACAATGAACAACCTGACTTCCAATTTTTAGGAATTGAACGACGTGCATGCGATGAACGTTTTACCATTCAATCGCAATTGCACGTAGCTGTTACATGCTACAATGTAACTTACGATGCCGGATGTGCGTCACTTACGACGTGACCCCGCCGACACATCGTAAGATACATTGCAGCGTGTAAAGCGCCCTTAACTGTAAAGAACCCTTTCCTATTTAGCTGTCATAGTCGACAAGAAAAAAAATATCCTGGAACTTTGTAAGGTCATTGATAAGAATAAAATCTTCCAGTAGTTATTTTTATTGACTACACATATTAATACATGTAAATGAGTCTAAATTGTATTTTTTGTAAGTTGAACAAGACTAAATTTTTGTAGTCTTATATTCTAAGGCATACCACAAATTTAATGGAATAATCCAGTCGCCTGCCCTTGAGCCCTTTCCAGTTTTCTTATATCCATTTACAATGTGGATTGCAAGAGTGAATTCAATATGTAAGTTGTGATTTGTCAGAGATTTGTAAACCTGTAAAAGCTATACATTAGTATGTGCCACAAAATTATACAAAAATAATTCCTCATCAGACACAAAAAGTGGACAACCCCTATTTGGATCTAGCTATTTTGTGCCTTAAGGATAATAAATGAACTATCCTTTGAATGAGTATTAAATATATTGGTGGATGACAGACACCTAACACTCCTATCATCAGTTTTGCATCTTGCAAGAACAGTCACTACACAGTTAAAAGGAATCTGTCACCAGGTTTTTTGCTATGTAATCTGAGAGCATCATGATGTAGGATCAGAGTCCCTTATTAGAGAGATAGGCACTTACTGACCTGTGTGTTGCTGTTTCAATACAATCAGTGTTTTATCAGCAGTACATTATCACTTCAGGACAACTGGCCTCATGCCTGGTAATCCAACCAAACCTTCAGCTCTGATTAGCAGTTTTCAATCAATATACAGTGCACGCAGAAAGCTGCTAATCAGTGTTGTGGGTAGAGTTATACACTCAACATCTGAGCTCAGCCCAAGTCCAACAAGACTGAAAATTAGAAAAGCAACGTGTTACGTAATTATGTGTATATGTACTCTTAAAGTAGCAGCAGCGAGAGTCATATATCAGATGTTCTGCTTCTGATCAGAAGTTCCTGCTGATATAAACCCAAATACGTTCATTGATATTCCAATAACTAAACTGAAATATAGTGGATCTCTTCAGTTTAGTTATTGGAATATCAATTAACGTATTTGGGTTCATATCAGCAGGAACTTCTTATTTCTGGCAAACTCCATCATCATTCTATGACAGGCACTGTGGTCAGTTTGGTGTTTACCATGGTGGTGAGATCAAAATGGCTGCGCTAGATCACTATTACCACCAAGCAGAGATTATTGGATGTTTAGTTATATAGATCTTCAGTTTAATGAAGGTAAGGAGTGGAAAAGTGATGAAAAATATTATAAACTGTCTTTTATCAAATTCTACACTTTGTGCAGAATTATTAGGCAAATGAGTATTTTGATCACATGATACTTTTTATACATGTTGTCCTATTCCAAGCTGTATAGGCTTGAGAGCCAACTACCAATTAAGTAAATCAAGTGATGTGCATCTCTGTAATGAGGAGGGGTGTGGTGTAATGACATCAACACCCTATATAAGGTGTGCTTAATTATTAGGCAACTTCCTTTCCTTTGGCAAAATGGGTCAGAAGAGAAATTTAATGGGCTCTGAAAAGTCCAAAATTGTGAGATGTCTTGCAGAGGGATGCAGCAGACTTGAAATTGCCAAACTTTTGCAGTGTAATCACCGAACAATCAAGTGTTTCATGGCAAATAGCCAACAGGGTCGCAAGAAGCGTGTTGGGCAAAAAAGGCATAAAATAACTGCCCATGAATTGAGGAAAATCAAGCATGAAGCTGCCAAGATGCCATTTGCCACCAGTTTGGCCATATTTCAGAGCTGCAACTTTACTAGAGTATCAAAAAGCACAAGGTGTGTCATACTCAGGGACATGGCCAAGGTAAGAAAGGCTGAAAAACGACCACCTTTGAACAAGAAACATAAGATAAAATGTCAGGACTGGGCCAAGAAATATCTTAAGACTGATTTTTCAAAGTTTTTATGGACTTTGGAAATGAGAGTGACTCTTGATGGGCCAGATGGATGGGCCAGAGGCTGATCAGTAAAGGGCAGAGAGCTCCACTCTGACTCAGACGCCAGCAAGGTGCTATCATTAAAGATGAACTTGTGGGACCTTTTTGGGTTGAGGATGGAGTGAAGCTCAACTCCCAGACCTACTGTCAGTTTCTGGAAGACAACTTCTTCAAGCAGTGGTACAAGAAGAAGTCGGTATCGTTGAAGAAAAACATGATTTTCATGCAGGACAATGCTCCATCACATGCATCCAACTACTTCACAGCGTGGCTGGCCAGTAAAGGTCTAAAAGATGAAAAAATAATGACATGGCCCCCTTATTCACCTGATCTGAACCTCGTAGAGAACCTGTGGTCCATCATAAAATATGAGATATACAGGGAGGGAAAACAGTACACCTCTCAGAACAGTGTCTGGAGGCTGTGCTGGCTGCTGCATGCAATGTTGATCGTAAACAGATCAAGCAACTGACAGAATCTTTGGATGGTAGGCTGCTGAGTATCATCATAAAGAAAGGTGGCTAATTTTTTTGGGTTTTGTTTTTGCATGTCAGAAATGTTTATTTCTAAATTTTGTGCAGTTATATTGGTTTACCTGGTGAAAATAAACAAGTGAGATGGGAATTTATTTGGTTTTATTAAGTTGCCTAATAATTCTGCACAGTAATAGTTACCTGCAAAAACAGATATCCTCCTAAGATAGCCAAATCTAAAAAATCCCCACTACAACTTCCAAAAATATTAAGCTTTGATATTTATGAGTCTTTTGGGTTGATTAAGAACATAGTTGTTGATCAATAAAAAAAAATCCTCTAAAATACAACTTGCCTAATAATTCTGCACACAGTGTAAACATGAAATTTCAAAGAAAGTCTTGTCTGGAAAATCTTCAGATATGTCTCATGCAAAACTCAGATGTGAAACATTGTTTTTTAGCTCCTTACATTATGAACCATTTGTAATCCATCTGAAAACTATTCTATGGTTTTGTTTCTTGAATCACACTAAGCATAAGATTGTATTAGTTTGTAGATATTACCTTAAAGTGTTTGACTTCCAAGCAAAATCACAGCGCTTGAGACTAGAAGTTTTTTCCAATGTAATGCATATTTTTCTAGCATTTCCAATAATGATGCCACAAGATTAACAGGATTATGGAGGATAGATTATTGTAGGTGTTTTATTGCATTTGGCATAGAAAACTAAACGGGAAGTGTCATTTATGGACTCGGCAAACGTCATGTAGCCTAGGTGTTCCTGGATTCCATTCCAAGCAAAGTGTGAAATAAAGTTATACTGTTTAATCATTACCATCGTGCTGCAATGCTTTAAGTGTGGAATAGTATAAACTAAAATATCGATAAATAGTAGCCACAAAGTTGTAAAATATTGCAATGATCAACTTGTTCTCACCAGAGGATAATTACAATTATTTAGGCAGCAATGGTGAGAAGTCAAAACTAAAATGGGTTTTCTGGGCTGGCATATATTCCTGCTGTGAGTCTATGTGATTGTAGATTGCAGCATCTTTACAGTGTACAATATGCACACAGATAGGATCTCACTCTATTACCAGCTCGAGAGGTCATCACGTGACTGCAAGTAAGCAATTTGCATACCTGCTGACATGTTCTCTCCCAAACTGACCCACCTCATAATATTTTCCACACTTTCCCTCCATAATATTCCTCCTTTCACACTGCCCCTCTCCATACTGTCCCCCCCACACTGAGCCACTCCACAATAAATATCTCCAAAATGTCTCCTCAAACTGCACCTTTCCATAATTCTCCCCCCATGACCTTTGCTGCATTGTGCCCCCTTTTACTATATCCATCCATAGTTTGTGTACATAACATAGTTATAACCTGTTTGCCTTTAGTGAAGGATAGTGTCAACCCAAGGGGATCCCTCTACTTTTGTCTAGGGTCTAAAGTTTCCCTGTTTTGACTGATACATTTCACTACTGTATAGACAAAGTCGCTCTGGCAGGCACGGAGATCTTTCAGCCAACGATAATTTCTTCTGAACAATTTCCATGTGTTCCTGTATGGCCTTGTTAGGGAGGGGATTTTGAAGATGCTCTACTGCACAGTAATTTAGAATTTTAGCTTTGACCTCTTTAAAATTCAGTCAGGAGGTGAGTGAAATAAGATTTTCATAGAAAAGAAGTTCAATCTCTACAAGCAAATGTATCCTTGATCTGACTGGATAGGCTGGCATACAACCAAACACATTACCAAGAGTATAGAGTCAGTGGTAGAGTTGAAAAAACAGTTCTTTAAACATCTTATGGGAGTCAGTCAAGGAAGGTGGTGGAGAAGGCATGATAAGATAATCCTGTTTCCATAAAAGTCTCTGCATCTCCGGACAACAAAAAAATATAAGAAACTTAAAACCAATCAAAAAAAATCAGTGGGGAACAAAGTTCAGAATGTACTATGGTTCACAAGCACTAGCAAGCCTTAGGATTGCTATCAAAATGGGCAAGAGTAGGGAAATAAGGAAAAATTTGCCAAGAGTAATATCCTGGGAAAAAAAATGATGGCTGCTGCAGATTTTAAGGACCCAAAAGTATAACAGCAGGAGTTTGAGGAAATACTTCCATGTGGGCTGAAAGGTCACACAAAGCCTGAACAACTTCCTGTTGGCACACAATTTGTATAACCGGTCCAGATAGGTTTTTCATATGCAATGGTGTTAATGCCATTGCACCTTTGAAATTCATGGTCTGAGTGTTCTGTTCTGAGCTCACTTAAGGCCACGTCTCACTAAGCAACATTTCTAGCAACATCGTTGCTGAGGAACGACTTTTGTGACGCAACAGCGATGTTGCTAGCGATGTTGCTGTGTGTGACATCCAGCAACAACCTGGCCCCTGCTGTGAGGTCGCTGGTTGTTGCTGATTGTCCTGGACCATTTTTTAGTTGTGGCTCTCCCGCTGTGAAGCACAGATCGCTGTGTGTGACAGCGACAGAGCAACAACTAAATGTGCAGTGAGCAGGGAGCCAGCTTCTGCGGACGCTGGTAACCAATGTAAATATTGGGTAACCAAGAAGCCCTTTCCTTGGTTACCTGATATTTACCTTCATTACCAGCATCCGCCGCTCTCACGCTGCCAGTGCCGGCTCCCTGCTCCCTGCACACATAGCCAGACTACATATCGGGTAATTAACCCGATGTGTACTCTGGCTAGGAGTGCAGGGAGCCAGGCTAAGCGGTGTGCGCTGGTAACCAAGGTACCTATCGGGTTGGTTACCCGATATTTACCTTAGTTACCAAGCGCAGCATCGCTTCCACGCGTCGCTGCTCGCTGGGGGCTGGTCACTGGTTGCTGGTGAGATCTGCCCGTTTGACAGCTCACCAGCAACCCGTGTAGCGACGCTCCAGCGATCCCTGCCAGGTCAGGTTGCTGGTGGGATCACTGGAGCATCGCTTAATGTGACGGTACCTTTAGTGGTGTGGATTATCTAAGCTAGAATTACACAATATATGCCTCGTTGGCCTCATGCACCCCGTCAAAGGGTTTGCTGCAGCCCACGGACCTGTCTGGCAATACCGCTCCCTGTTTCTAATAAAGATATGTATTTGCCTCTTTTAGAAACAACTAAATTTGAAAACCTGAGCCCAGGCACTGGGTAAAAGCAGTGGAGAGCTTGTCAGTCCCTGCTCCAATGTGCAGCAGTGTGATGAGGACAGCATGCTGCTAATGTCATCATGATGCTGCTGGCACTGCACAGGCAGCAGACACATCAACCCCAGTAAGTGCTCCATGGAGGAGCTGAATATTAAGTTTGTGCCTGTGCCCCAATTCATTATATGGCCCTGATAGCATCCTCCTCACCCAACAATTCCTTATTTGGCCCAGATAGCATCTGACCCTTTCCAAAATTCAGTATATAGCCCTCAGTGTCCTCCACTACATTTCAATTTTAGACTCTGATAGCGTCTACTTCTGCCCCGCAGTTCATTATGAAGTCAGCAGGGATGAATTGTGAGGGAGGACACAGGACCGGGACTAAGGCTGTCTGCACATGTTCAGGATTTGCAGTCATTAGTATGGGGGAAATACTCTGCAAAAACCCTGTAAGGATTGACATGCAAAAAATAAAATTAATGAAATTCACTGTAGAGGGCATATAGGATTCAATTAGTCCACGATTTTAAACAATTTCACTGGCTTTGGTGGACAAAAATTGATAAAACATAACATTTATTAAGATCATTAAAATTGTATATACCTCTCCACCATATACATAATTTTAAGCCTATCCAAGTCAATTAATTTTATAGTGCTTTGATACAAGAATGAGGTGTGTTGTGGGATCAATTTTATTTCAGGACATACCAATACAGGGGACCAGCTACTGAGGCTGTCAACAATTTAGTGCCTAATCTAATGTAGTTTTATTATTTAATTTTATTAAGGTACTTTACCCAATATTGATAATAAGTTAGTGCTTAATGTACCATAAACGTCACAATTGAATATTATATGGACTGGCTTTTTTTACAGGTTTCCTCACATTGATAGTTCTATATTTCTATGTTATTGGGGAACTATAAAAAAATAAACCTATATTCCATATGTTCCAGGTCTGTATTGCACTTAAGGTCCCTAAAGGAGTCCTAATATCAAATAATTTTATTTATTTTCCATTTCTGCTCTCCCAATCTCTAAGCATTAATTCACATCTATTTTATATCTCCTATATTGTATATTGCTCCAGGTCTCACACTCCATGACGCCCAGGTGAAATTCTTGCTCTATGCAGATGACCTACTGCTGGTGTCACCAACCGAGAAAGGTCTCCAAGACAACCTACAAATTTTGGAGAAATTCAGCTCCACATGGGCACTACCGATCAATCTAAAGAAAACCAACATCATGGTGTTCCAGAAGAGAAAAAGAAGATTTGACCAGCATCCTTCATTTGTCGTAAACGGCTGCACTCTAACAGGAACAGACAAATACACCTACTTGGGCCTGGAAATTCACCAGTCAGGGAGCTTTAAACAAGCCATAGAGACCCTGAAAAACAAGGCCTGCAAAACCTTTTATGCCATCCGAAGGAAATTGTATCATCTGAAGCCACCAGTGAGGGTCTGGCTAAAAATCTTCGATTCCATCATTGCCCCAATCCTCCTGTATGGCAGCGAAGTCTGGGGCCCTCACACTTACCCAGATTGGTCAAGGTGGGATTCCAGCCCAACAGAAATATTCCACCTGGAATTCTGTAAGCACCTTCTCCAGGTCCATCGAAGCACCTCCAACAGCGCCTGTCGAGCTGAGCTGGGCAGATTCCCTCTACACCTAGCAGCTCTGAAGAGGTCACTATCATTTCAGGCTCACCTACAGAGTAGCAATCCAAGCTCCCATCACCACAAAGCTCTGATACATATACGTGGGCCAGATGAACCAGGACCCCTGGCACAGCTCTCCCAAACCCAACTGGACAAAATAACCAATCACAGCAGCCTGACAAGAACCAGAATCAGGAAGATGGTAGACGAGGGCCAGGAGAGGTATGTCAGTGACTGGAGGACCGACATCAACACCTCACAGAAACTGACCACGTACCAGAGTCTACAGAGAGACTACAGACTGGCCCCGTATCTGGAGAAAATCCCGGACCCCAGAGACCGCAGGACCCTGAGCCGATATAGACTCAGTGCCCACAGTCTAGCCATCGAATCCGGTCGACACAAGCAGAGCTACAAGCCAAGGGAGGACAGACTGTGCCAACACTGTGACCTGGAGGCCCTGGAGGATGAAACCCACTTCCTGCTACACTGCACCAAGTACTCAGCAGTGAGGGACACTCACTTCAGGAGACTCTCCCATCTCTTCCCGGATTTCAGCTCCATGAAGGAGGAAGAGAAAATATATATCCTGCTGGGGGAAGAAGAGAGCGCAGTGGAGATAGCAGCGCGGTATGTGAGCGAATGTCATAGACTTCGAGAAAGAGAACTATGATAAGCCATGGACTTCCATAGCCCCCCATCCCAGATGTGGCCCCCCAATCCCCACCCTGGATATGCCCCATCCACCGTTACCACAGTCCCCACCGTGGATATTCCCCATCATAAGCCATGGACTTCCATAGCCCCCATCCTAGAAGTGCCCCCACAGTCCCCACCCTGGATGTGCCCCATCCATCCTTCCTACAATCCCCACCCACCATCCCCACAGCCCCAGGCCCTAATGTACACTTGCTTTGGCAAAACTAATTTGTATTTGGTCCTGCCAATAAAGCTTATTTGATTTGATTTGATTTGATTTGATTTGATATTGCCTGATAATTTTAACCGACAACTATAGTCACTGTGTGAATTTATTGCATCTCGTGCCTTTTTAAGTTACTACAAACGCCTGCATAAATTTAATTCAGCTTGTTTCGATGTAAATTATTCCTGAATCTCCCGCAACACTGATGTCTCATTTAACCCTAGAACACGCAACCATAGAAATCTACAAAAGAAAACAAGCAACCTAGCCGGCCTGCCCCAGGTATGAGTTCTAGGGTTAAAGGCTACCACATAGAACATTCTCCATATTTGCACAGAGGATCAGAATTTGACTGACCCCTATTTATGCTAGCAAGCCAGGTCTCAGAAACTCACTTATAATGATCATATTAATCCTCTGAGTTGCTGACACGTGCTAAGAGGCAATGAGATTTGTCAGCATCCCATACTTAAAGCCTGCTTTACACGCTGCAATGTATCTTACTGCAATGTGTCGGCGGGGTCACGTCGTAAGTGACGCACATCCGGCATTGTAAGTTGCATTGCAGTGTGTGACAGGTACGTGCGATTGCGATTGAACGTTAAAACGTTCCTCGCATACACATCGTACCTGTCTCTAGAATTGCACGTCACATTGTTCATCGTACCCGTGGTAGCACACATCGCAGTGTGTGACACCCCGGGAACGATGAACAGATCTTACCAGCGTCCTGGGCTCCCGGCCCACAATGCAGAAGGAAGGAGGTGGGCGGGATGTTTATGTCCGCCCCTCCGCTTCTATTGGCCGGCTGCCGCGTGACGGCGATGTGACGTCGAACGTCCCTCCCACTCCAGGAAGTAGACGTTCGCCACCCACATCGAGGTCGTATGAACGGGTAAGTACGTGTGACGGGGGGTTACTCGTATGTGCGGCACGTTCAACAAATTGAACGTGCCACACATACAATGGGGGCGTTGCAAATCGCATACAAAATCGTATGCGAAATTGCAACATGTAAAGCAGGCTTAAGGCTGGATTTACACAATCGTATAGCATCCGATACCAGTGCTTCTGCTGCGAGTGTTAGCCGAGTGACATTATACTATGATCCGTACCTGCGATCGGATCCCAGCTGCGGAGGATTGCTGCCATTGTCAGTTCATGTGATTATCACACTGCACTTGGATATCATCCTAGTGCAGTCCGAAGTTTCACTCGCACCCATAGACTTTTATGGGTGCGAGTGACATGTCTCTCGCTGACAATTGCAGCATGCTGCGACTTTTTGTTCATCCAGAATCTGGATGAAAAAAAAGCTGACCATCTGCTCTCCTTCATTGAATAACATTGGTCTGAGTGCAATGCGAGATTTTCTTGCATTGCACTCGTCTGAGTCATACACTCATGTGAGCATACCCTAATACTCATATCGGGTGCCGCTATTCATTTGAACCCATGATTGGCACTTTAGCAATTCGAATCTCAGCCACACAAGCAGCGTACCCTTACTATTTACTGCACTCTTTGAAATAGTGCAGTGATAAATGCCTTAATGCGTTTCTTTTCTCCTGCTAGATGGGGGACATATCAAGAGGTTATAATATGCTTATTTATGTGGCACTGAATTTTTGGCCAAAATGTATGCCGCTTCTGTCTGACATGAACGCCCGGCTTTTAAAAGTTAAAGCCCTTCTACATCAATTATACCAGCCCAGGTTAACCTAATGTGATGCCCAATACAGCAGACTATTCACTAACAGCACCAACCCAGGCTAGCCTATCATGACGACCGACAGAGCAGGCATTTACTCAAAGCTAGCGCAGGTTAGCCTATAGTGATGCCCAACTGAGCGGACAAATCACTCACACCCACATCAGCTCTTGACCTGTCAATGTCATAGAGCTCTAGGTCATAACTGTAGTAATGTACCGCCCCCGTGCGAGCAGCCGAGCAGCTGCTGCTCGGATCCGGATCCGCAGTGGCCCGAGGGTTCTCCGGACCCGGGGGTCGCGCGGCCACTCGATTAAAAGAAGGGGGGGGAGATATGTATAGGGGGCTTTTAGAAAGTTTGTTACGCCACCCACGGTGCGTGATAATGTGAGGGACCACCGCTGCCGTTGGGGAGCCCGGTGACGATGGTGTGGCAGCTTGATGTTTAACCCCTCCGTGGGTAGGGGATTTGTGTCCCGGGGGCCCGTTGATGGTTGGGATGGTGTTTGGGTGCCGTGAGGGGATAGGAACAGGGGTCTTCAATGTACTCACTCAGTCCTGGAATAACTGCACCGACAGCTTGTAAACCAGAATTCTGAGCACCACTGCAGCCTGCGGGAAGCACGCCTGGATCCGTGCCCTTGGTGTTGTTGTTGATCTGTGGCCCTGTCCCTGGCACCTTAGTCTCTATTGGACCCGTTAGTATGAAACTCTCCGGGTCCCGCTCACCCGTATGGCTAACGGAGTGAGCTTGCTCTCAGGGTTCACGCGTAGGATTTCTTTGGACTATAGTGCGAAAGTCCTATCCCATCGGTGCACTAGTACTCCGATTTTGGAGAAGGTTGGGCATGACACTTGAAGTCTTCATCCCCATCGGGTAAATTACCGGAACGCGTGAAGCTACTTTCTGGTCTAGGGTCCACGTACCCCATCGTGCACTGCCCCCTGCCCGGTGATAGCTCAAGGCCGCCGGCTGACCTCCTCGGCAGTCCGTGTCCCTTGACACACAATCCCCTGCGACCGGGATTCCAGCTCCTACCAGGCCCAGACCAACGTCTGCCACCTAGTAACTACAGGAGCCCTGCTCCCTGCCGGTGACCTCTCCCTCTCAGAGAGTCACCTCTTCACTCTCCTATCCTTTGCTCAACTCTTGCTCAACTGTCACTTTCCACACTTTCCCCTCACCAGCCCCCATGTGGGCAGCCCTATTCCCTTCAAGCCCCCCAATGGTGTATCTGGTAGGTTCAAGTGGGAAGTGTTCCCAGGATTTTGATTGGCTAAGCTGTTAGCAACACCAAAGGACTAGGATCCGTAACCAAGGAGGGTGGATACTGTGCAGAAGGGCAGATTGCACAATACCCTATGATGACCTGATAGGCTAGGGCGTCACATTCCCCCTTGGTTAAACATAGCTCGCCCGCGAGCTACAGGACGACAGAGGTTTATTTTGTTTTGCTCAAACTGGAAAAGAAAAACATAAATAACACACTTTTATTTAATGGGTCAATCCCACACAGGGGAGGTAATGCACTTAACGTTACTAAAATATTACTTTATTAAGAGTTCGTCGCCCAACGGTGGGACACTACCGTTTTTTTGGTAACAGGGCTCAACCTACTCTGTTGCAGCCCCTTCCTGCGACAGTCCAGTCCCAACATCCCGGATCCCAATAACCCGCCACCCAAACAACCTGTTCCCCCTGGAAACCTAAGGTGTGTTCGTGACCAGGTTAAGGTTCTGAGTGTTGTCATTTTGACGACTCTGGCTAGCACAGGAGGTGCAACTATTATGCAAGATACAAGTTTATGTTGGTCACGCCAGTCCTGTGACCGTGGTCCATTTTTGCTTAATATATATAAAACTGAATGGAGTCCATGTACCGGGTGTACACATTTTGACAATTTTCTTAGAAAATCTGGTAACTTTTACTCTTTTCATTAAAACTGGTTGATTTACTAACATTTTCTACATGAAAAATAATAAACTATGAAAAATAATAAACGAAAACACCGATACCTAACATTCTATTGCATCGCAACTGCTGGTACTGTATATTTAACACTCCTCTCTGTAGAACCCTGAGCAACCTGGTAGCTGTTGCCCCTTACGCCGACCCCCACCGGAGCCTCCTTGTGCCGACTATCAGTACTGCACCTCTCAAGGCCCTGATGGCCTTTCCCTGGAACAAAGATTGGGAAAAAGGTTCAACAAGGAGGGCGCAATCTAAGTAAAACTTGAATACTTGCAGGTTCCGGTTCCCCTTTAATGCTGGTTACCTCCTGGGCACACTCTGGCAAAGTGCCCCGGCAAACCACAGCGATGGTATATAGGCACCACTTCCCTTGCATCCACTGAGATCTCCTCATCTGAAGTGGACTCTGCTTCCATTTCAATGATCTCTAATGCCAACTGTGCCCGTGACGACAGGATCATCCTGCGGCCGTTTCCACCATAGCGGGGCACCAACCTAGCTTCAGGGGCACTGGAACCTGAATCACCTTCTTCCATCGCCTCCGGTTCCGAGTCCACGGCAACCGGGTCAATTTGACGCTTCAGACTGATCATCTCTATCAGAAATTGCGAGGTCCGCTGCCGGTGGTGCGGGCAGCACCTCGGAGCCAGTCGCAGCGGAGGGTGGAGGTGACGGCGACTTTCCATGTATACCGGAGACACGGGCAAACGTGCACCAATGTTATTTAATGTTTGAGGACACATTTGCGTTTTTCATTAAGGTCCATGTGTCCGTGTGCGTGCTACGTTTGTGTCTCCGTTTTGCAAGGAAGCATGTCCGTTTTCATCACGGAACATGCACACACGGACCCAATGAAAGTCAATGGGTCTGTGCGCACGCCTAAGTGACACGGACGCATCTCTGTATGCTCTGTGTACGTTTTGTGCTTTTTTCATGTGATGTCGTTTTTTGTTTTTTTTTCTGTCGTTCTCTCCCTCAGTCCGTCTGTCGGTCGGTCTCTCTGTCTTATCTGTCCCTTTCGCTGTTTGTCGGTCAGTTACCCCCTCTCTCATACTTACCGTTTCCCGATCTCCGGCGCGGCGCTGCACAGCTGTTCTAAAAACTCCGGCGGCTTTTACTATTTTGAAAAAGCCGGCCGCTCATTAAACAATCTCGTATTCCCTGCTTTCCCCACCCATCGGCAAATATGATTGGTGATTGATTGCAGTGAGACACGCCCACACGCTGAGTGACAGTTGTCTAACTGCAACCAATCACAGCTGCCGGTGGGCGTGTCACTATGGAGCAGAGAAATAAATAAATAATTAAAAAACACGGCGTGCGGTCCCCCCCAATTTTAATACCAGCCAGATAAAGCCATATGGCTGCAGGCTGGTATTCTCAGGATGGGGAGCCCCACGTTAAAACAAAAATCACAATTTGTCCAAAAAAAGTGGTGCACTTTTGCGCCATTTTCCCAAACCCATAGCGTTCTCATTTTTCAGGATCTAATGCTTAGTTATGGCTTATTTTTTGCATCTCGAGCTGACATATTTAATGGTACCAGGGGTTTCCCAACTACTAAGTCCCGATTGAAGGCAACCGTCCACCCAGAGAGGATATACAGGCACCGCCACAGGCTAGAGATCCAAGGGCCAGTGCCTGCGGGCAAAACGGGCTCCTACAGCACCTATACGCCAGAGAGCGGACTACTGGTGGGCAACCACAGGAGTCAGGAACATTCTCAAAGGTACAGGGAAAGACAGCCACCATCAGCCGTCCGGGGAAAGCACAACAACAACACTGCAACCGGCTGCGGGACCTGTCCATCCGGCCGTTTTGGTTTACCAGAGACTCTGTCAGTGATTGTCTGAAGGAGTTGACCAGTGCCATTTGGCACCGCGCCGTGCAGTCCCTGCACCCCAGCCGTCCGGCCTCCCCGTTACACCACCGGGCCCCGGGATCACCAACCCCTGCCCACGGAGGGGACAACATCTCAGCTGCACCCTACCATCTGTCCCGGGATCCCCGTTACCAGCAGCGGTGGTGCCATTATCACCACGACCCGTGGGTGGCGTCACGAACAACCTCCCTAAACATACCATCCCCATTTCACTCACGGGTGAGGAGCGCTGCTCGAGTCCCCGGGTCCGGTCCACCGCTCGAGCCACCGAGCAGCCGCAGCAGAAGCCCCGGACCCAAGCGTGGCGAGCGCGTCCCCTCCGCCCGCGACATTTGCAGCAACCAAAAAACATAATTTTGGCTTTAGAATTATTTTGCCGTTATGCTCTTTACCGGTCAGATTAATTGATTTTATATTTTGATAGATTGGATAGATAGACCTTGTGCTACCATGGCAACCACCGGAAGTCACATAATCACATCACGTGACTTCCGATGGGGCTGGGTAAGTTATGCTTATTGCGGCGCATTGATACATCTCGCTGTCAGATTTTGACAGCAAGCTGTAAGGGGGTAATAGGCGCAGGTGGAACACGATTCCACTCGTTCCTGGCAGGCACACATGTCAGCTATTGAATTCAGCTGATATATGCGCAGATTGCCACAAATTGCCGACGGCAGCACGCGCTGATTACAGTGACATGATCCATGACATACTCAGTACGTCATGTGTTGTGAAGAGGTTAATAGTGCAGTTCTGAATAATATTACAGAACCCCAGCTATATGATGTATTCTATGTAGATCTTGAATGAAGTACTCCCTACCTAGACTTGTACCTTTCAACTTATCAGGTTTCAAGACATAAAGTCAATCATTTTTCAACTGGCTAACACTGTACTAAAACTTTTTCCTTTTCACTAAGACATAAAGTGGCTTAGGTGTAGAGCTTTGCATGTTCTAAACCAATTATGAGTGAGCAATAAAGAAGGGAGCACATACAATGGGAGGACCTACAAGGGCGGCAGTTTCCTGAATCGGACGAGAAGGAGCACTTTAGCGCTTACAAGTCAGTATGCTTGGTCATTAGGACTGCCTTGAATAGAAGGTGGATCTGGAGCCAGGCTGTGCAGCAAGACTAATAAGACTTATGGAGTTACACCTTATACTAAGCTATTCTTTCATAATATTTATTGGAAGTTCTCTGACCACTGGAAATGTGCTGTTATATTGCACAGACGACTGTTGAGAAATTACTCCCTATACGTCACTGTGTTTGCAAGTAAAGTTGACTATTTTTCTCAAGCTGGTGTAGTTTCCTAATCTTGGAGTCCGAGGGGGCCAGTTATGATAGCTGCATTGCAGAAGTGAGTATGGAGGTCTCCTCTACAGAAACATCAACACAACACACACACACCCAGGACCCAAAGAATCCTGAGAACCTATTATTCTATGTAGCCTTCCAGATTCATAATGAAGCAGTGCTTGCCCATGGCTACAGCCCCGTGCCACGTTACAGTAATGTCATGTGAAGTATAAGACGTCATTTCCTTTGTGAGGTCATCATAACTTCTACTGTACATAAATATTTCACATTGAAAAGCTAAAGAAAAGGTTGAATTAATTATAAAATGGGATATAATGCAGCCTGTGATTATTTTATATGCTGTTATTAACATTAATATTTGTAGGTATTAGTAGTGTCATTCTCTGCCTACTCCTGTACTGCATTCTGTGTACTATTTATTATTTTAATGAACTACTAACATTCCCAGAATGTATAATATATACAAAATAGCTTTTGGATTATAAATTTGCTAAGTAGATGCTATTGCAGTTTGCTTATTAGAAGTGAGTGTGCCTTCATAGACAAACAAAAGCCTACAGGCCACTGCTCTTGGCTTTTAGATCTTGTCTATCATCCATTATGATCATGTTTTCTCTTGGAGGTAAAACTCCAAATATACAGTACATACATACATACCGTGACAATCACCTTCTTTTCCTGCAGTTCCATGTTCACTCTGCTTAAAGCTTTACACTCCCAGACGTGTAGGAGGAAAATGGCTGACTATATTCACACGCCAGTTGAAGTTAATCCAGTACCTTGATGGTTAGGGGGCCCAGCCACTAGAGTCCTGTAACAGTAGAAATCACCCAATACCTTTATAGTCTAAGGGGCCTGGTTGCTAGAGTTCCATCCTCATCCAGCTCCTATTGTCTGGGGCCACTCCATTTGAGGGTCGGTCTCTAGTTACAATTTTAATCACACCCTGTGTCCCCGGTCACTCTCGCGGTTCACAATAACTTACCTTCTGTCTTCTTTGCTCTATTGCCACAAACCACCCACTCTATGCAACCTTAATGACTGATTGATGCTACATCTGTCATGTTTGCTTAGTAGACTTACACTCACTCCTGGAATGAACCGTTACCTTCCCTTTCAGCTGACCCCTCCCAGGGTAGGCTAGTCCCAACACTTAACTGTCTCTATACCTGTAGTCTTTTGCTGGGCAGATCTCAAACCCTTCACACAGTTCTAATACCACCATTGCTACATCTTAGGCCTGAAACACACATCCGTGAAAATCACGCACGTGTGTTACGTCCGTTTTTCGGGTCCGTGTTCCATTTTTGTGTCAGTTTTTATGGTCCGTGTGGCATCTGTGTGAACTGCGTATGCTAGCCGTGTGTGCGTGTGGAATGTCCGTGTGTGCGCATGAAACTTAACTGACGTGTGTGTGTTGTCCGTGTGAAATGTCCGTGTAAAATATCCGTGTGTGATGTAAAATGTATTTGCTACATACGCGCAGACAGCGACGCGCGGTGAGAATGAACTCGGGTGAACTTCACCCGACTTCATTGTCATCCCGCAGCTCTGTCTGTGTCGCGTACTGATTAGCGGTCACCCGAGAAGGACTCACAGGTGACTGCTAATCCCCTGAGTGACTGAAGTGAGCAGCGTGATTAGCGCTGCTGTCACTCAGGTTACCCGCAGCCAGCTGGATCCTCCACCCGAGACCGCAACTCACCTGTGACTTCATCGCTGTCACTCGGACGACTTGCTGTCACAGGTGGAGGATCCAGCGGTGGCCGCGAGTTACCTGAATGACGTCATCGCTGATCGCGAGACTTACCTCAGTTGCTGCGTGGAGCTGTGGCAGAAGAACACTGCTGCTCCTGTCATCTTCATGTAGCAGAGCTGGAAGCAACGCGGGACCTCCGTGGATTACGCCGGACATGGATGGGTATTTGGGGCATAATAAAGTGAACGAGGTTTTTTTTTAGTGTTTAGTATTTCAAATAAAGGATTTTACATTGTGTGTGTTTATTTACTGTAACTTACAGATTAATCATGGAAGGTATCTTGGGGAGACACCTGCAATGATTGATCTTGGACTTAGGGGCAGCTATGGGCTGCCATTAACTCCTTATTACCCCGATTGCCAACGCACCAGGGCAAATCGGGAAGAGCCGGGTAGAGTCCCAGAACTATCGCATCTAATGGATGCGGCAATTCTGGGCGGCTGCTGGCTGATATTGTTAGGCTGGGGGGCTCCCCATAACGTGGAGCTCCCCATCCTGACAATACCAGCCTTCAGCCGTATGACTTTACCCTGGCTGGTATCAAAATTGGGGGGGGACCGCACGCCGTTTTTTTTTAATTATTTATTTATTTTTTTATTTTTTTTACTGCACAGTACAGACCCGCCCACCGGTGGCTGTGATTGGCTGCAGTGAGACAGCTGTCACTCAGCGTGTGGGTGTGTCTCACTGCAACCAATCATAGGCGCCGGTGGGCGGGGAAAGCAGGGAATACGAGATTGTTTAATGAGCGGACGGCTTTTTCAAAAGAGGAAAAGCCACCGGAGTTTAGTGAACAGCCATGCAGCGCCGCGCCGATGATCGGGGATCGGTAAGTATGAGAGAGGGGGGAGACTGACAGACAGAGAAAGGGACAGACAGAGAGAGACCGACAGACAGACAGAGAGACCGACCGACGGACTGAGGGAGATTGACCGACATAGACAGAAAAAGAAAGAATGACCGACATCGCTACAAAAAAGCACAAAACGTACACGGAGCATACAGAGATGCATCCATGTCACGTTATTGTGCGCACATACCCATTGACTTTCATGGGGTCCGTGTTTGCGTGTTCCGTGCAAAAAACGGACATGCTTCCGTGCAAAACGGAAACATAAACGGATCACGGACACGGACACACGGACCTTATGGAATAACGCACGTGTGACCTCAATGATAGATTAACATTGGTGCATGTTTGTCCATGTCTCCGGTATATATGGAGACGGACGAAACACGCACGTGTTCAACGGATGTGTGTTTCAGGCCTTATACAGTACTATACCTTACATTACGCTGAAACGTATGATCAATTGAAATGATACATTACATCACAATATTTACAAAAGACGCAAGACACTATAGATACTACATTACATGACGCAATTTGTGCCTTCAGGGGAAGGAACATGATAGCCATTGTCCACCGCTCTTGCATAGCATCCTGGCAAATGCTTGAAAGCTGATGAGTGGCTCTCTATTCAGGAATACAGAATCAGTGCTGCCACCCTTTATATGACCCTCATCCATTTAGCTTGAGATGTCCTTACATTATAACATCCTATTCTGAATCCTGCAGGTTGCAAATAAAACTAAACAAATAATTTTCCCACAGTTCACGATGCCAACACAGTGGAAGCTGGAATTTGTATTAGGGCTAATGGAGAAAGTTCCCATCTTTACAGTCTAAAAATAATGATAATAATTTAGAAATCATTGACTTAGTCTCTCTTTTCTCATAATCTCTCTTTTCTCATATTTTTTTTTTGATCCTTGTATTAGATGACTTTTGCAGGGCAGTTGAATGAGAACATTAGAGCATATCAGAGAAGTGAATTCACCCCTAACATTTTTGTGAATATTTATTATATCTTATCATGGGACAAAACTTAAGATATGATACTTTGGGATAATGTAAGGCTACATGCGCACGCTGCTTCTTTTTCGTGTTCACAAACTGCAGCCAAAACTGCAGCCAAAACTGCACCTTGTCAGAGAGAGCCTGGAAATGTCACAAAAAATGTAGGTGCTTTTTTGGTGCATTTTTGCTGCTTTTTTGGTGCGTTTTTGGCTGCAGTTTTGTCAACAATTGTTTCATGTATTTTTCAGTTCAAACAAGCCCATAAAGCTTGTTGAATTGAAAAAAAAAAAATTAGAAATAAATAAATAATTAAAAAAAACTGGCGTGCGGTCCCCCCCAATTTTAATGCCAGCCAGATAAAGCCATACGGCTGCAGGCTGGTATTCTCAGGATGGGGAGCTCCACGTTATGGGGAGCCCCCCAGCCTAACAATATCAGCCAGCAGCCGCCCAGAATTGCCGCATACATTAGATGCGACAGTTCTGGGGCTGTACCCGGCTCTTCCCGATTTGCCCTGGTGCGTTGGCAAATCGAGGTAATAAGGAGTTATTGGCAGCCCATAGCTGCCAATAAGTCCTAGATTAATCATGTCAGGCGTCTATGAGACACCCTCCATGATTAATCTGTAAGTGACAGTAAATAAACACACACACCAGAAAAAATCCTTTATTAGAAATAAAAAACACACACACATTCCCTCATTACCAATTTATTAACCCCGACAAAGCCCTCCATGTCCGGCGTAATCCAGCATGCTCCAGCGTCGCATCCAGCTCTGCTGCATGCAGGTGACCGGAGAAGCAGCAGACACCGCCGCTCCGGTCACCTGCATGCAGCTAATGAAGGCAGCCGCGCGATCAGCTGAGCTGTCACCGAGGTTACCCATGGCCACCGCTGAATCCAGCGGTGGCTGCGAGTAACCTCAGTGACAGCTCAGCTGATCGCGCTACTGCGTGGCTCCTGCCGGCAGGAGCGTGGAGCCGGCAGGAGCGTGGAGCCGGCAGGAGCGTGGAGCCGGCAGGAGCGTGGAGGACAGGACTTTCAGCGGCGGCGGCGGTGGCGGTGAGAGGGGTCCATCATCTCCCCTGTGCGTGCACGCTGGGGACAGTGGTACTGCAGGGAACACGTGGAGGACGGGACTATCAGCGGCGGCAGCGAGAGGGGGATGGACATTGGCAGCTGAAAACATTGATTTTTCCCTCTCGCTGCCGCCGCTGCTGATAGTCCCGTCCTCCACATCATCTCCCCTGTGCGTGCACGCTGGGGACAGCGGTACTTCGGGGAACACGTGGAGGACGGGACTATCAGCGGCGGCGGCGGCAGTGAGAGGGGGATGGACGTTGGCAGCTGAAAACATTGATTTTTCCCTCTCGCTGCCGCCGCTGCTGATAGTGCCGTCCTTCACCTCATCTCCCCTGTGCGTGCATGCTGGGGACAGTGGTACTTCGGGGAACACGTGGAGGACGGGACTATCAGCGGCGGCAGCAGCGAGAGGGAAAAATCAATGTTTTCAGCTGCCAATGTCCATCCCCCTCTCGCTGCCGCTGCTGATAGTCCCGTCCTCCACATCATCTCCCCTGGGGACAGCGATACTTCGGGGAACACATGGAGGACGGGACGGGACCACTTGCCTGACCTCACTTCCTGACAAATCACCTGCGTTTTTGCTAGCAAAAACGCAGGTAAAAGGCAGGTAAAATGCACCACTTGTGATTAGCATGCATTTTTCCTGCGTTTTTGATGCCCTCATTGATTTCAATGGGTGACAAATGTTGACAAAAACGCAGGAAGAATGAACATGCTGCATTTTTTTTGTCACAAACTTTTGACAAAAAAAAACGCTGACAAATAAACTGCAATGTGCGCATGACAAATCTGACTTCTCATAGACTTTGCTGGGAAGTCAGATGTCAGAAAGTTCTGCTGACAAAACTGCAGCCAAAACTGCAGCCAAAAAAGCAGCAAAAAAAGCAGCGTGCGCATGCAAAGTCTATGAGAAGTCAGATTTGTCATGCGCACATTGCAGTTTATTTGTCAGCGTTTTTTTTGTCAAAAGTTTGTGACAAAAAAAATGCAGCATGTTCATTCTTCCTGTGTTTTTGTCAACATTTGTCACCCATTGAAATCAATGAGGGCATCAAAAACGCAGGAAAAATGCATGCTAATCACAAGTGGTGCATTTTACCTGCCTTTTACCTGCGTTTTTGCTAGCAAAAACGCAGGTGATTTGTCAGGAAGTGAGGTCAGGCAAGTGGTCCCGTCCCGTCCTCCATGTGTTCCCCGAAGTACCGCTGTCCCCAGGGGAGATGATGTGGAGGACGGGACTATCAGCAGCGGCAGCGAGAGGGGGATGGACATTGGCAGCTGAAAACATTGATTTTTCCCTCTCGCTGCTGCCGCCGCTGATAGTCCCGTCCTCCACGTGTTCCCCGAAGTACCACTGTCCCCAGCATGCACGCACAGGGGAGATGAGGTGAAGGACGGCACTATCAGCAGCGGCGGCAGCGAGAGGGAAAAATCAATGTTTTCAGCTGCCAACGTCCATCCCCCTCTCACTGCCGCCGCCGCCGCTGATAGTCCCGTCCTCCACGTGTTCCCTGAAGTACCGCTGTCCCCAGCGTGCACGCACAGGGGAGATGATGTGGAGGACGGGACTATCAGCAGCGGCGGCAGCGAGAGGGAAAAATCAATGTTTTCAGCTGCCAATGTCCATCCCCCTCTCGCTGCCGCCGCCGCTGATAGTCCCGTCCTCCACGTGTTCCCTGCAGTACCACTGTCCCCAGCATGCACGCACAGGGGAGATGATGGACCCCTCTCACCGCCGCCGCCGCTGAAAGTCCCGTCCCCCACGCTCCTGCCGGCTCCACGCTCCTGCCGGCTCCACGCTCCTGCCGGCTCCACGCAGTAGCGCGATCAGCTGAGCTGTCACTGAGGTTACTCGCAGCCACCGCTGGATTCAGCGGTGGCCACGGGTAACCTCGGTGACAGCTCAGCTGATCGCGCAGCTGCCTTCATTAGCTGCATGCAGGTGACCGGAGCGGCGGTGTCTGCTGCTTCTCCGGTCACCTGCATGCAGCAGAGCTGGATGCGACCCTGGAGCATGCTGGATTACGCCAGACATGGAGGGCTTTGTCGGGGTTAATAAATTGGTAATGAGGGAATGTGTGTGTGTTTTTTATTTCTAATAAAGGATTTTTTCTGGTGTGTGTGTTTATTTACTGTCACTTACAGATTAATCATGGAGGGTGTCTCATAGACGCCTGACATGATTAATCTAGGACTTATTGGCAGCTATGGGCTGCCAATAACTCCTTATTACCCCGATTTGCCAACGCACCAGGGCAAATCGGGAAGAGCCGGGTACAGCCCCAGAACTGTCGCATCTAATGTATGCGGCAATTCTGGGCGGCTGCTGGCTGATATTGTTAGGCTGGGGGGCTCCCCATAACGTGGAGCTCCCCATCCTGAGAATACCAGCCTGCAGCCGTATGGCTTTATCTGGCTGGCATTAAAATTGGGGGAGACCGCACGCCAGTTTTTTTTAATTATTTATTTATTCCTAATTTTTTTTTTTCAATTCAACAAGCTTTATGGGCTTGTTTGAACTGAAAAATACATGAAACAATTGTTGACAAAACTGCAGCCAAAAACGCACCAAAAAAGCAGCAAAAATGCACCAAAAAAGCACCTACATTTTTTGTGACATTTCCAGGCTCTCTCTGACAAGGTGCAGTTTTGGCTGCAGTTTTGGCTGCAGTTTGTGAACACGAAAAAGAAGCAGCTAATGTCTAAATTGCTGGCAACAAAAGTAAATACACCACTAGATAAAAATTACCAAATTTTGCCCAATTAGCCATTTTCCCTCCCTGGTGTTATGTGACTCATTAGTGTTACAAGTTCTCATGTATGAATGGGGAGCAGGTGTGTTAAATTTGATGTTTTTGCTCACACACTCATACTAAACACTGGAAGGTCAACATAAAATCAGAGAAAGACATTATGATTATACTTACCTGTCCCACGACCCACACAGCCGCTATCTCTTGGCCACTTCTGCTTCCAGGTCTGATCATTAACTTCCTGTGGTATGCACTGCACTGCTCGTCACTCCGCAGTTTTCGGCTATTTTCGGCCATGTTCACGGGGACGTCAGAGTTCACCTGCGTCCATGAGCCATGGACTCGATTGAACTTTGAATGTTACTGTGCGAGTCCCACATCTGTATCACCTGGCACGGTGTATTTCCATGCAGCTGAGGTGCTCCTGTCAGGAGAGTGTGTGCCGTACCGGGTGATACCGATGTGAGACTTGCAGGAGGCAGGAGTCATAAGCAAGCCTCAGCTGTGCACTCGGATGAAGTCTCTGACGGCTCTCAGCTGAGTCTGTGTGAGCAATCCTGTGTTTGTCTTCTCGCACAGATGTAGCAGAACTGAAGATGCTTGCCTGCCTTTGGACTACGTTGGAGGGTTTTTTTTGGGTAATAAAGATGGATTCCTAAATGTCTTCTGTTTTATTTCTTACCACAGGAGTGGTAAGTATAATGGCAATGTTTATTATTAACTATATTCTTACATTATAATAGTTAATATATTATTATATTTTACAGACCTCCCGCCCCATCCCACAATTGTAAAGTCCAAGTTCGGGGTTCGGACGCAAGTTTGCGTTATCTCAAAACCCAAACTCGAACGTTACAAAAAGTTCGAGCAAATCTCCCAAACATGAACATTGGGGGGGTTTGCCCATCACTACTCTTTGGTCATCTGTTCCAACCCCCTGCACAAAGCAGGATTCACTAAATCATCCAACACAGATGTATGTCTAGTCTCTTTTTGAAGACTTCCATTGAAGGGGGACTCACTACCTCTTGTGGGAGCCCATTCCACTCATTGATTAACCTCACTTTCAAAAAGTTTTTTCTAATATCTAATTTGTGTCTCCTCCCATTTATTTTCATCGCACTGCTTCTTGTCTTTCCTTGTGCAAATGTGAATAGGGCTGATCGCTATTAAGTCTTCTCTTAGTATTCTTTTTTTACAACATAAACATTCCCAAATCCTGTAACCGTTCCTCATAGGACATGGTTTGCAGATTGGTAACAAATCTAGTCACTCTTCTCTGGACTGCTCCATTTTTTTATGTCTTTTTATTTGTTAAAAATATGGTGCCCAGAACTGGACACAGTATTCTAAATGAGATTTGACCAAATAAGAGGGCGATAATTTCTTCACGTAATCTAGAATGTATACTTCTGTTAATACATCCCAGAACTGTGTTTGCCTTTTTTGCTGCTGCATCATACAGTTGTCTATAATCTATTAATATACCTAAAGGGGGCTTTACACGCTGTGACATCGCTAATGCGGAGTCGTTGGGGTCACGGAATTTGTGACGCACATCCGGCCGCATTAGCGATGCCGTTGCGTGTGACACCGATAAGCGATTTTGCGTCGTTGAAAAAACGTGCAAAATCACTAATCGGCGACATGGGGGTCCATTCTTAAAAATCGTTACTGCAGCAGTAACGAAGTTGTTCCTCGTTCCTGCAGCAGCAGACATCGCTGCGTGTGACGCCGCAGGAACGAGGAAGCTCCCCTTACCTGCCTCCCGGCTGCTATGCAGAAGGAAGGAGGTGGGCGGGATGTTACGTCCCGCTCATCTCCGCCCCTCCGCTGCTATTGGGCGGCGGTTCAGTGACGCTTCAGTGACGTCGCTGTGACGCCGCACGGACCGCCCCCTTAGAAAGGAGGCGGTTCGCCGGTCACAGCGACGTCGCCGGGCAGGTAAGTATGTGTGACGGCTCTGGGCGATGTTGTGCGGCACGGGCAGCGATTTGCCCGTGTCGCGCAACAGATGGGGGCGGGTACCCACACTAGCAATATCGGGACCGATATCGCAGTGTGTAAAGTAGCCTTTAGTCTTTTTCACACATGCTGTTGCTGAGCCTTAATCCATCCATTCTGAATATGCTTTTTTCATTTTTCTTGCCCAAATGTAGAACTTTGCATTTATCCCTATTAAAAACCATTCTGTTAGTTGCTGCCCAGTGTTCCAGTTTGTTTAGGTCTTTTTGAATCTTCTTTCTCTTTTCTAGTAGAGATGAGTGGACCCATGGATATTCGAGTTCACACAGATTTATAAAAAAAACAAAAAGTAAAAACAGTTTGGGTTGGGAACCTAATTCGACCCCAGACACCAAACTCCATACATGTTAATGGGGACCCAAATTTCTGTGCTGAAAAATGGCAGTAACAGGGTCATAGTAAGGGCTTGGGGGCTACAAAAGGAAGCTAAGTGGGGGTAAGAGCATGCCAATTGACCTGCAAACAAATTGCTTAAAGGACTTCTGTTACCATAGGAATTATAGTTACATAGCAAGTAAAAGAAGAAACTAAACATTTTAACAGTGACGCCACAGAGATGGATTTCAGAGATTCTCCACAGACAAACAATTTAAAAAAAGGCTCTTAGAGAGCCTGCATTCCGAATTCTCCCACAGTCAAGAATGCCAGACTTCAACCGCAGAGCATAAATTTAAAATGTAGACCCCAGCAGAGCCTCTTTAGCCAGTTGCCCCATACAGCCAAGATTGCCAGACTTCCCCCACAGAGCAACAAGTTTAACAAATTTCCCCTACGTAGGCTATATTTCCAGTTCACCCACACAGAAAAGATTCACAGCGTTCTCCCACAGACCACCACATTTTAAAAATGACTCCTAGAGAGACTGTTTTCCCAGTTGACACACAGAGCATTCAAAAACCATTTAAAATAAAATAGGATCCCCCCATCCCAACAAATGGGTTTGAACTAAGAGGAGGTGGTGGTCCAATTTGAGTATGAGGTTAAGGTGGATGTGTCAGTGTAGGTCCAAGAGGTGGAGGAGGATACAGCCAACTATTTTTCGGAGGGGGTTTTTATTTTTATTTTTTTGGGCAGGGATCACTGTTTTTTTAAGACCAGAAAACATACAGTAGTTAATGACAAATAGAATCTAGCAATGTCTGGTTGCGGTTGGCATAGTTGTCTAGTCAGCGAAAGGTATGGACAAGTCCGGAGTAATCCAAAACACTCATGTTAAGGAAAGTTAGCTTGTCCATTTTAGTTGAGGATAGGTGGATGTGCCTGTTAATGATGACATGCCCCTGCCATGCTAAACACACGTTCAGACAGTACACTTGCAGCAGGAAAGTCAGCACCTCCAAGACGTTTTGTGCAATCTCAACCCTTGTGTTCAATTTTGAGACCCAAAAATTAAATGGTGCAAACTAGAGATGAGCGAACCTCCCAAGGTTCAATTTGGTTAGTGTTAGCCGACTTCACCTGTTTTGTAGAGCAGTGTCAACAAATAGTTCGACGAACATATCCAAACTCCATTGAATTCAAAAGTAGTCAAAAACAAAGGCACAGACAACACCTTTATGGGGGTTCAAATGCTGCCAAAACATCCCAAACTATTTTTCAGTGCAGCCACACTATTGTGGCACAGCCATTACCTTTCAAAATTATTAACCTAAGAAATATTGAGGTGGGTGAATGACAGGTATCGCTCTGGTGGGCTAGGAGCCCTCATACTTCATGCAACAGCTCAAACTGCTTTTCTGCTCAGCCACACTCAGGTGGCTGTAATATTAGCTTCATAGACTATTAATGCTAGACACATTTAAAGGATAGTAAAAAAGGTTGATGAGTGAATGGTAGCTGCTTTCAATTGAAGTGGTGGATATGTTTTAAGAGCAGGTGTATTCCTCTGATAATCTAACCACTATAGACAACTTTTTCACCCAACTTGGAGTCTCTACGTTTCCAAAAAATAGAGGCAGAAACCAAAATAGAGGCATCAATTGCCCCAGAGTACCCATAGTGTTTTGGCCATGCAGTGAAGCATGAACCATGCACCACACAGGGTCTGGCCCAGAATTTACAGTTTTGAAATGAAGAGGTGTATGATTGAGAGGACTAGGCCTGTTCCTCTGCCAGTCCAACCACTAGAGGCAAGAAAAGCTTGGACACCCAACTTGCAATCTCCACATTTCCAAAAATTAGGGGCAGACAACAAGACAGTGGCATCAATTGCTCCAGAGTATCCATAGTGTTTTGGCCCAGCAGTGAGATATTGGTCATGCACCAGACAGGGATGGTTGTGACTCAGGAGCAAGCAAAAGTAGGAGAAATAGGAGGAATATTAGGTGCTTCATACATATAAAAAAGCCAAATGGTAAATATAACAGCAGTAAATACAGCGTTTGATTGCCACATAAGTTCTTGATACCAACATCAGCAGCAGTAGTAGCAGCCACAGAAGCCACAAGAAAGGTGTGACAGACTGCAATAATGCAAGATCAATGCAGCACACTGACAACTACACCATTGTTTAGTCTTCACAGTCTGCGACTGAGTGGAAAAGTCATTTTAGATCTATGACTTGATCAGCTTGATAAAGGTTAGGCAGTCTACGCTTTCAGGGGACAGCTGGATATGATTATCTGTCAGGACACCACCAACAGTGCTCAAGACACGTTCTGAGAGAACACTGGCTGATGGGCATGACAAAACCTCCAAGGCTTGACTGGCAAGCTCAGGCCACTCTTCGATTTTTCAGTCCAAAATGCAAAAAGGTTCAACTCCCCCATGATGTCATCGATATTGAGCTTGAAATACCCCAGCACCATCCTCTGCAGTCGTTCATTATCTGTCAGAATTGTACTTTGTTCTGCTGGTGCACATGATGGTCTAAAAAATGTGTGCCCCAACTCACAGAAATTGCTTCTGCCATTTAAACTGCTGCTAATGTTTCTGCGATGACGACTTGATGTTACCGGTGTTGGACGTCTAGAACAGCTATGCACATTGTGTACCTCATTGCTGTCTTGGAGAAAATTGCTTTTAAGATTGTGTACAAGTTGGTTTCGATACTGCAGCATGCATTCATCCCTTTCCTGGGGGGAAGCATCTGGCAAAATTTACTCTTGTAGAGTGGATCTAATAGAGTGAAAATACAGTGGTCAGCACTATTTCTAATCCTACCAATAGGGATATCATGTTGCAGACATGCAGCAAGAAGGCGCGCATGTATTGAACGCTTCAGTGAGGTCCAAATCCATGGTGTGTTGGTGGTTGGGTAACACTCAAGCTTGCTTTCTCCCATCACCTCTTCCTCCTCGTCATCCTATATTTTGTTCCTCAGCTCCTGCATCTTCACTAACAGTTTGTCTGTTAACATGAGCCCACATTGATTGCTGTACGCAAACTTCCCATGTCACCCGCCTATGAGACGACAGTCCGGATTTTAGAGATATTGGTCTCCCTTCCGCATCCTCCTCTGCTTCCTCCTCTTCCACTGAGGCCTTGCTGAATGGGATGTTCTCCATTTCTGCTTTGTAAGTGCTAAGTGATTATAACATTTCTGTACTGTTTCTTTCTTGTGAATACTACTCCAATGCAAAGCAATGAAATAATGTGAAACACAATGCAGACACAAAGGATTTTTTGGATGACAATGTAATACTTTGATTTAGTGTTGTTTACTATGACTTTACAAGAAGCTTTATGACTTATATAGCACTAACACTGGGATAGTGACCCAACTATGAAGTGTGATTAATCAGGGAATTTAATACAATCTTTACACGTTTCCTGACAGTAATTTTAGAAACATTTGTATTAATTCTTGACTAGTTTAATCTCAGTGGGTGTAAAGGAGCAATACATGCAGAAAAGGAATTTGCACTATTTCTGCTCAGAAATCTCATGTTATTCTATGACCCATTTATCTGTCCATGGTAAAGAGCAAGTGTTCAGGTTACAGTTTGTTTTACTAAGAAAGGTCAAATGATTTAGTCTCTGTACTTTCACCCTAGTACCACTCTATGTTCAACCAGCCGCTGTCTACAGGACAGAGATAAATTAGGCATTGATTGATGTCCTTGTAATAAGTCACCACCAGGACTATAGGAAGAGAGAAGGACGGATTCTACAGAGGTTTCTTTTACTAAAGTGCAAAATTTTGGATCAATGATGATAAACCTGTATTCACACCACTTGTATGTACAGTTTGCAATATGCATGTACTTAAAAAGTTTTTTCTGCTTAAAGTTTGTGCTTTTGGCATAAGCCTGGAAAGTTTATATCTAATTCTTTTTTTTTTTTTAATAGAACTAAAACTTATAAGTTCAGGGGCACAAACATGTGGGTTCAGTTTTGCTCAACATTTTTGATAAATCTAAAGAAAAAGAGTTTAAAAAAATGCTTTAGTTTCTCATTTAGAAATAATAAGGCAATGCAGATGGAAGATAAGAAAAGGAAAAAAATGATTGATGGACAGGCGGCAGCAAGACAGATAAGAGGAGAGTAGCGGACAGGTGAGTAGAAGAGGATTGTTTGATTTTCATCTTAACGCCTCCGTGGCTGATTCAGTTATGTATTTGTTTCAAATAAATTTTAAATTAAATTCCTCCCTGAATTTCGACTTTTGTGAGATTTACTCAACTCCATTTTTTTATTGTTTAAAACTGGCTTGGATATCCTAAACTTTTTGAAGTCTTTAAAAGTAATTTATTTTATAAATACCATTTTATCTATTTTATCCACTAACTCTCCTGTGTATAAAGGTGTTAAATAGATGTACTGCGTGTAAATTGTGACATCAATATAGCACCAAGAACTAAAAGCTGCTAACAAGGAATTTGTTGCCAGATTTTCAATACCCCATCAGAGCAGCTTTATATAGGGGCAGAGACCCGGATTCCAGTGATGTATCACTTAGATTACTGCGTGCATCAATTGTGATAAATTACAGGTGTCTCAGCTGAAGATCTAACAGTTCTCTAAATGCTGAGCTCTACATGATCTTGCCCACACCACTGATTGGCAGCTTTCTATGAGCACTTTATATTGACAGAAAGTTGCTAATAAGTGTTAAGGGGCGAGGTTATAAAGAGCAGGAGGAATACATGGCACGAGACAACTAGTCCTGTAGTGATAGTCTCCTTCTGATAAAGAAAATAGCATTTCAGCTCACCTGATAAAGTGCACGGTGCAGAGCAGCTCCATGGATAATCCAAAAGTAGAAATAGTACCAGCACAAATGCATAAAACATTTTTCAATTTTATTCAATGCAAAAAGGCATAAAAATAAGAAGTGTAAGAAAAAAAACTTTTCAGCTCACCCGTATATAAGCTCTCAAGGGTTCAGTCGGATGCTCGCAGTCCACCGGACAGGCAGGTCCGTGATACAAGACAAATAGAATGGAAAGTGGGGGGACTCAGCACTGATTCCAAAAGGTAAAATTCAGAAACTTTATTTCATCTTCTTAAAAAAATCATAGTACACAAAGTTCCAAAAGATACGCCATGCAACTTGACGCATTTCGTACAAAAAGGGAATAAAAAGAGTCCTTAATCATAATCATAAAAACAAGAAGGTAGGTGAATAAAAAATATAAACTGATACAAGACAGGTACAGGTAACACGTTTCTGGCCCAAAGTGGTCCTTAATATGAGGTTGAGACTTAAGGGCCACTTTGGCCAGAAACGCGTTACCCATACCTGTCTTGTATCAGTTTATATTTTTTATCCACCTACCTTCTTGTTTTTATGCCTTTTTGCATTGAATAAAATTGAAACATTTTTTACAGATTTGTGCTAGTACTATTTCTACTTTTAGATTCTCCTTCTGATAAACCACTGAATTTATTGAAACAACAAATAGCCCAATAAGTGACATATCACCGGAATCAGTAAATCATGGTGCTCTTAGATTACATAGCAACAACGTGCTTAAATGTATCTAATAGCAGAATATCTGGTATCTCAGATAGGGGTTTAGGATTTAAAGGATAACTTTGCCCCTTTTTTTTTAGTTCACTAAGAATTTAATTCTCAATCAACAATCACTTTATCATCTTATGACTTACAACATTAGAACATCAGAGAAGTTTACTTCCCCTTTAAATTGTTAGACAGATCTGATTTAAAATGGCAAGGATTGCTTAACATTGGGATAAAGTGATTCTGGATAATATCACACATGGCAATACCAGAAATCATTATCAATGCTAAATGAAGCAAACATCAGATGATAACTTCACAAGGCTTATGAAGACTAGCCAAATGAGTAAAGGGTATTACGGGAAGAGAAGATTTAGTTGGAAAATGAGCCATGTATATTCACCAAAGTGTTTAGTAATTGAAATCACACCAGGATATAAAGAAATTCTTGACTAATTCAGAACATTATAAAACTGATGACTTAATTGAATGAAACATATGGAGAGAATTGTCTTTTGAAATAAATACTTGTGCTGTAGAAACGTGTATTCATTTAGCATCAAGCAAACAATACTAAGAACTTAATCATATTTTCACGGTCAGTAATTGTTAAACAGTTTGGATTTCAAAAATAATATTTACAATGGCTGGCTCTGAAAGAAGCGTAGTGTCAAGATACTACACTTCAAGGAGTCTTCAGAGTTGGATTATTTTTTGTGGAGTAGATAAAATTTCACTCTTAGCTTAATCTGCTAATTGTTCTCGCATTTACATTCATGTTTCTCCTTTTTTAGTAATTGTGGTAATGTAATGATCTGCTAACACTTTCCTTCTGAAGTCATCTGCTCTACCATGGTGAAAGTGTTTGCACTAAATTAGAATTAACCCTGAAGGTCAAAGCTCAAAGGCATTGCTGCAACCTCCCAAAGTTGTGAACTAGTGAACCTCGGAAACACAGAAATGCCACCACAATTCTATTATCTTATCTGTGGGCTAAAGATGAAGTAGAGATGGTTTGTCTTCCAAGATGTTCCTAAGGCCTAGGACACACGACGAGAAAAACGGTGCGAGTGGAATGCGATAAAAAAATTGCATTCAACTAGGACCAATATTACTCTATGGGCCGGTCCCATGAACAATTATTTGCTCAGTCCTAATCGGCACGAGAAAACAGTCGCAGAATGCATCCTGTTCCACTCACACCCATAGAAGTCTATGGGGCAAGAGAAACATCACGTTACTCTCACGTTACACCAGTGTAACACAAGAGCAGTGCGATTCTTGCATCAGCCAGCAACGGAGGAGATTGGGAAACAAATCCCTCTCGCCCCTCCGCAGCGCCGGCCCCCCCTCCACAGCTGTGGTCTGATTCCACGATCGGACCACAGCCGCATGACACTCGCATGACACTTGGTTCCCCCTGCGAGCATGAGCTGAGTGTCATGCGATGACTCACACATATCCCCGTCTGGTTTCAACCTAAGGGTTTGTCAACATGGGATGACTGGTGGCACGATACAAACTTTAATTGATTGGCAGACCAAAGTGAAGAATAGGCTGCAATTGTTATCTGCTGTACAAGTCCTATTTACGCCAAAAATGATAGTATTTTATGTTACACAAAAGATCATTTCACCTGACGAACAAGCATTTTGTTCATTCAACAGGTGATTGGCAGTTTGTTTACATGCAAAATAATTTTAAAACAAGTATTTTTAACAATGCTCAATCACGATTATTTTGCAATGCGAATGCCTCTTAAAGTGAATCTGTCACCAGGTTTTTGCTACCCAATCTGACAGAAGCATAATGTAGAGTCAGAGACTCTGATTCCAGTGATGTTTCACTTGGCTGCTTTCTGTCATTTTGATAAAATCACTGTTTTCTCTGCTGCACATATTGCAGTTATTTGATAACCTCACCCACTCCACTGATTGACAGCTTTCTGCTCATCTATAGTGTAAACAGAAAGGTGCCAATCAGTTGTGGGGGCGGGGTTAGGCAGATTTTATGAATATGCTGGACTACCGGGCAGCAGATTAAGTAGTCCTGTAATGATAATCTTCTGCTGATTAATCAGTGATTTTATCAAAACTACACTAACCAGCTCAGTAAGTGACACCCTGCTGAAATCAGGATCTCTGCCCCTACATTATGCTGCTCACAGATTAGGTGGCAAAAACAAGGTGACAAATTCCCTGGATTCACACAGCTGTACTAAAACTCAGGCGAGTCACGTCTACAAATTGCAAAATAGAATTTGGAGAGGGGGAGTGCTGTGTACGGGAGTGCTATGTGTGTACCTGTATTGGTAGCCCAGGAAAAAATAGATATGAATGAACTCACCTGATAGGTTTGGGCAAGCAGGCACAACCCTGAAGGTAAGTGATACGCAGGTGATCCCGGGAAAGATCCTGCAATGTGTCCAGTGTCTGCAGTCCTATGAACCTCCGCAGCAGATTACCCAGCAGGGGAAAAGATAATGGATAACAGATAGCTAATGCACCAGTTGCTTTCTCCCATGTGGGAGGAAACCATAAATGTTTTTAAAAGAAAAAATGAGCGGTGTCGGGTGCTGACAACCACTGCACCATAGTAAAGTTGAAAATCCTTTATTCCACACTATGTGTTACTGGGACGGTCTGTCCCCTTTATCAGGTGCTGTTACAATCAGTGGGGTGCACCCCCTTATATCCACAAAATGATCAGTCACATCAATTAATGAAATTGGTTGCTTGATAGTACAATGAATTGAGCCATACTATTAGTTAAGCATTGATGGAAACAAATTTGTTATTCACAAAATGATAAAAAAAAAAAAAATATCCATTGCATGTTGTTAGAAACTAAGCCCTAATTAAAAATTAATTAAACAGATAAGATTAGTATCAAATCTGAATTTTGCATAAAATCATTGCTTCTGTAAATTATTATTAAAAACCAATTGATTTATATAAGACATAATAAATGATATTTTTAATAGTGTAAATTAATGAATATTAATAGCATGAAACACTATCAAGATCTATTTTAACTGTTCTGTACTAATATTTAGGTCTTCTGGACTCAATGTCCAGACCACTGCGCAACCAGCTTTGTCCTCACCTATTGCACCATCACCCATTCCCTGTAGACTGTGAGCCCTCGCGGGCAGGGACCTCTCTCCTCCTATACCAGTCAGTTTTGTACTGTTAGTGATTGTTTTACGTATACCCTCTTTCATTTGTAAAGCGCCATGGAATAAATGGCGCTATAATAATAAATAATAATAATAATAATAATAATAATAATGTTGCGAGTTTAAAAGTCCAGGAAGTTTCCCTCTGGATGAATTGTCGATACAGTTCTGGAAACTGATCAGGGATCTGGTCTTAAATGGTGGCTTGTAAAAAATCAGGATATTTTGGTATTCTGACAGAAAGTATCTGGATACACTATGATTGTATGTTCCCTTCCTGATATTAATACTATGGGTGTTTAACCTCTTATTCATGCTTTGAATCGTGCGGCCTACATATTGCAGACCACACGTAAATTGAAGCATGTAAATGATATAGGAAGAGTTACAATTCAACTGCTGCTATATCTGGAAAACATCACCCATAATATTGAACTTAAAATAATTATTTTTATGTGTAAGGGTTTTGCAGCACAAGAACAAAAGATGCCCACATTGGAATACTTCTCCATGGTCATTCCGGACTCCATCTTTAATTTTGAGTCTTATTTTCAAGCTGGCTTGGTTGGGCACAACTAGATTCTTTAGTTTTTTGCTCCTCCTAAAAATGACCGTGGGGTGGTCCGGTAAAATGGATGATAACACAAGATCATTATTTAAAATGTGCCAATGTTTTTTTTTTAATATTTTTTCACATTATGTGATGATGATTAGCCCGTGTCCAATTTAAGACAAGGTTTTCATTTAATCTTTTTTCCTGGTAATCATTTTGTCTTCCATCTGTAATATACAATCTTTCTGTTTGATTGATCTGGTTTTTTGAAAGGTGTCAGTCAACAGTTTATTTGGGTCCCCTTTGGCTATAAATCTCTCTATCAAGATGGCTGTTTCTTTTATAAAATTAGAATTTAATTAACAATTTTTTCTGATTCTCCAGTTTTGGCCACTGCGAGGCACTGTAGGCTGAGATGTTATGGTGGATTGCGAAACATGTGGTGTGTCTGTGAGATTGGTGAAAATCGACAGACATGTCCACTTCCGTAACAACTGATGGGCTCTCACTCACTCCAAATGTAGTTGGTATACAAGCAAAGATTTTACGAGCGGAGACCTGGGTGAGAACAGTTTTAAGGGTGACGGAGGAGGAAGAAGCATCAGATGCAGTTGATGGGGTGTCGGGTGGTTAAGAATGCCTGCTAGGCTGCATTTTAGAGTAGTAAGATCCCCAGACTAACGCATCTTGGTTGGTCATGTGAAGGTTCATGCTTGTAGCATACAAAGTTTTTGTATTTCTGATTTTACTGAGTAGTTTTTTTTTACAAAATTTACAGAGAACGTGAGTTGGGTCATCCATTCTGGTTGCAAAAATGGCCCAGGCTAGACAACCCTTGCTGTTCATACAAAATGTAGACCTATGACTGCTGCTGGACACAGTCAGAGTTGTGGCTGAGGATGCAGTGGCTGTCCTGGTTGTATCACTCCGTGTCTGTGTGGGAAGCACTTCTGTAACAACTGTTGGGCTTTCACTCACCCCAACTGTATTTGGTAAACAAGTGGAGGTTCTGTTGGTGGAGACCTGGGTGAGAACAGTTTCAAGGGTGACAGAGGAGCAGCCACTAAAAAGTAGAAATATGATGTATTGAGATGGTTCACTGGCAAATTTTTAACAGCCATTAAAAAGTACCAATACCTATTTAGATCATTCACTGACAAGTTTTTAGCATGTAGTCACATATAACAATCCTTATTTATAACATGACATGACAATTTGTAGCACACACACCTTTCCCTACACTGCACATCCCTATTCTACACTGTCGCTCTCCTATTTATTTGAGCTATCTATGATTAAACCCCTAGCTAAGCTAACTCCCTAGCAGCAGCACCATCTCTAAGCTTTAACATTTATAAACTGGCGCCGATGCCGCATGTTCTCATTTTATATACAGAAGGATATGTGACTTAGGCAGCCAATGACACAAGCTCTTATGTCTGAACGTTGTGGATGTTTTCTGCACTCCAATTGGCTGCAGGAACATCCACAAAATAAAGTTAAGAAAAAAAAAAGTGTGCCGCTCCTCTGGCCTCTCCCCACCACATCCCGTCAATAAACACATTCCCCCATTCATCATACGGAGCCACAATCCTATCCAAAAGTGTGACGCCCTGACAAAATCAGGTTGTCACAGGAGACTAGATCCATGTTCCAGATGCAGGACTCTTTCCTCCTTAGCCTCCAACACAACCCCACACAGGTACAAACACCAGCCACAAAAACTTAGTCACCCCCCAGGACAATAGGGACACACCAGTGGGCGGGACCAGGCAGTTGGTGACTCCCACCTAGGGGTTCTGAGGTGTCAGGGGAGGGAACACGTCAGTAGAGTGGTGGAGACAAGTCAGATTAGTCTGGACAGTGGAAGTGAGAGGAGTGAAGTGGTAGTCGGAGGTTGTAGCTCGCGGACTACCGGACTACCTGAGCTGACTTGGTGGCAGACGGCAGAGCAGGGCCACAGGCGATGAAGATCCAGTTGTGGGAGACCTTAAGTGGACCGGGGCAGGGTTGTAGCCCGCCGGTGCCAACAGCGAGAATCCGGTCCGGAGGCCGTGCACAGTCGGGGTACCTGAACCCTAGGGCAAGGACAGCTTCAAGCACCTTTCCAATCAACCAGCAGAGGACAAGATTCCACGTCTTGTCCCACTAGTAGCCCAGATAGAGTGAGACGGAAGCCCAACGCGGGGATAGGGCATCTGCAAGTGCCTGTTAAAATTCCAAGGGTCAGATCTCATGGGCCACAGCTCCCACAGAAAAGTCACCAGGAGTGGACTTTCCCCATTTCATGCGGACTAGTCAACACACAAGACAACAACACAGAAGTGCAGGAGGAAGGGCCCCTGTCCTGTCTACTGGTGTGCGGGACCCGAGCACACCCCTCCAGAGGCTACCGGTTTCCGGTACTTGGTTTACTATCTGGACTCTGTGTGACTTTATTCAAAATAATGAGTACACCGGTATCATCTGGTCCCAGCACTTCACGTACACCTGGGCCCCGGGACAACACCTCCCCAACCATGGAGGGGATACCATCCTGCTTCCCCGTTCCATCAGCCCCGGACACTGCATAACAAGGCAGCGGCGGTGTCACCAACAATCACCGAAACCCACGAGTGTCGTCACTGACAAACTCTCCTCTGTAAATAAACCCCCTTTTTTTCTTCATTGTTGGCAACGGATGGCTACACGAGCCCGGGTCCGGCTGCCACTCGAGCCACAGAAACCACCCGGATCCTAGCGTCTTGAGCAGCCCCTCTGCCGTGGTCTGTCCCCCCTGCCCGCAACAGAAACTTGGCGTCACAAACAGGATTCTTACCCCATCCACTAACCTGGGTGAAGTGTGCCTTTCCTAGACTGTTAACCTGTGAAACGCTGAAATTTTCAGACCGCCGCCATCTTGCCCACCATTTTTGGTGCCAAAAACAACAACCTCACCATCTTCATCCCTGAAGAGAGCGCGAGTCTGAAGCTCCACCCACCTTCCTGTGAACACAGCCATAGACTGCTATGGGAAAACCAAGGGGGAAGGTGAGGGAGTGGCATGTGACCAGAGCTGATAAAGTGCAGGGACGCCAGGACTCTGCAGAAACCCATTTGTGGACACCAGCGTGGCAAGATGTCACGTCACAGCAAACTGGCAGGCAGCGTCTGGAGAGTCTCGTCCCCGGAACCACCGACTAGATCGAGGAGTTGACAAATAGGATGTGCCGGAGGATCGAGGCCCAAGCTCACTTCATACTGGCGAAGTGGACGTCGGAGATGAAGGGCCTGGCTGCAGCTGTCCGGGTGCACGAAGTGGAGATGACCTCTGAGGATTGGGTAAGCAGAGACCCACGCCCCTATGTTCCCCAGGAACCGGCCTGCCTGGCTGTGGGGTCCGGCCTGCTCCCATCCTTCACGCTGTTTTCCTCATCACCCATGCCCACGGCCAACGCCCTGACCGACCCGTTGCCTCAGTCCGTGGCAGCGGAACCCGTACCATCTGTGGGGGAAGACCCAGTCACTGGGTCCTCAGGCTTTACCATTACCATCACTCCAGCACTGCTGATGACATCAGACTCGGCCCCGAGCCAGGCCGCAAAGCCGATGATGACCATCCCGGCCCCTAGCCAGGCCGCACAGCTGATGACGTCCCCGGCCCCGAGTCTGGCCACAGCCCCAATGATGTCTGATCCATCCCTGAGCCCGGCCGCTACGGAGGTGGCACCTGTCCTTGTTTGTACCCCAGCTGCAGCACCAACAACTCCCAAGCACCCCACCCTGGCTGAGGAGCAGCCGGAGGGGTCCTGCAGGGGAGAGAAGCAGGCCACTGATCGATGGGGCCCATGGCAACCTGTAAGGCCAGTTGTAGCCGGTGCCGAGGGCATCCGAGTGGGCCTGGCTCCTGAGCAGGAGGAGGAGCACGGGAACTGTGCCCCATACTGGGAACGGCAGCAGCAGCTCCGCAGAGAAATAGCTGCCCTACCCGTGGAGGGGACACCATCCTGCTGCCCCGCTCCATCAGCCCCGGGCACCCCATAACAAGGCAGCAGCGGTGTCACCAACAATCACCGTAACCCAGGGGTGGCGTCACTGACAAACTCTCCCCTGTAAATAAACCCCCCTTTTTTCTCCGTTGTGGGCGATGGACGGCTGCACGAGCCCAGGTTCGGCTGCTACTCGAGCCACAGCAACCACCCGGATCCAAGTGTCTTGAGCAGCCCCCCTGGCATGGTATGTCCCCCCGCCCGCAACAAAAGCATCATATGTTATTACAAGCATTTTAGGAAATGAAGACAGTGGATCATTACCGGGTTTTCCCAAAATGGTGAGGTACACGACTTAGAACCAGATAGGGAATTGCTCGTACCAAATTTGAAATTGGACAACACGATTCCAGCAAGTTTGCTCATCTCTAACTGGGAGTAAATGGCATAGATTACAGCTGCACAAGGATACTCCTGTATGTGTATTAGGGCACAGTCACAAAGGTGTATAACTTGTCTGGGGATCTCATTTCAATGCTTGGACTGGCCAGCGGCTCCCCTGACCCAAGCATGTTGGCTTGTATTTCTGTGACTGTCATGCTTTGTTCAAGAGCCGCCAGCCAGTCCAATCACTGCGGCTTGATCCTCGGATGAGTTATAAAGCTATCTGACTGCACCTGTAGGCGTACTCTTGGGTTAGACTGTGTCTAATATCATGAAAAAAATGTGTTATAAAGCTAAATTATCTTCAGAGCATCTCACATACAGTGGGGCATGGAACAAGAAAAGATAAAGCTATTAAAGAAGCAAACTCTTTGTAAAGAGTAATACGACTAACCTGTATACTCCACTTATTTTGACGCAAACAAGTTTTTCAGATTGCTTTAATTTATATTTTTTATTTCCAAAATTTTAGGACATAAATTTAATATCAAATTGCTGTAAGGACTCTAAACAGGCTTACCATACATATAAATACACTGAAACATATTTATTGCAATTGTAACCTTAAGGCCAAATTCATGCATACAAATTTCCTGTCTGAATAGAGACCACAATGCACAGACCAGCTGCTGCTCTCATGACCTCAGCTCAATAGCCTCATAAATGCCTATAACGCTGTTGAGTTTGGATCAGGAGACCCACTGCCAGTCTGTCATACTTGGACTTCAAAACTCAGATGTGTCAGTTTGGCCATTTTAGAACAGTTAATTTCAAAGAAAAAATATAGTTATCAAGAGAAAAAAATTCCTAACTGGACTACTGCTAGACATAGGCATGACAGGACGTCCTCATGGGGATATCAGTGGATAGTACTGTTACTTTTAGGATCTGGGATTCTGGGTTCAAGGCAATGACAGGACGACAGCACATAGTTTCCATGTTCCTCCTTTGCTATTGTCCTTCTACATTCTAGATGATGCATGCTGATTGGGCATTTGGGCTGGGAAACGAGTAGGGTCAGTGAACAATGACAATATTTGCATTTAACAGTGGAACATGTTACATAGTTGTATATGTTAAAAAAGAGTTAAGTCCATGAAGTTCAACCTTTTATCGACCAGTTACACATTCTTTATCACTGCATTATTTATAACCAATAAACAATGTCACTTGTTGTGAGGAAATCATCCAGCCCTTTTTTAAATGGTGTTATAGTATTTGCCAGTACTACATCTTCCCAGTCTTACTGCTTTTATTATAAAGAACCCTTTCCTATTTAGCTGCCGTAATCACCTTTCTTCCAGCCATAATCCTTTGTAAGGTCTTTGGAAGGAATAAGTCATGTACCAGTGCTTTTGTATTGACCACACATTTATTTACACATAGAGATGAGACTGAGACATCTTTTTTCTAAGCTAAACAAGCCCAACTTTTCCATCCTCTCATCATATGGGAGGTTTTCCATCCTTTGTAATAATCTAGTTGTCCGCCGTTGAACTAACTCTAACTTTCAAACATCTTTTTTATAATGTGGGGCTCAAAACTGAATCCCATATTCCAAATGAGGCCTGGCAAGTAATTTATAGAGGGGTAATAATAGGTTGGGATCATTAAATGTATCTTTCTTTTTATATACATTAAAATTGTGTTTGCTTTAGCTGGTTGACATTGAGTGCTGCTGCTCAGCTTACTTGTAACCATCTCAATCCCTGGTGAATGTGATTGTGATCAGATATCATTTGGCTATCATGGCAATAGGGGGCCTGCTGAAGGACTCCATGATTGCCATCTTTGTCTGCCTCTAGCTGGGCCTCACAATAGAACATCATTATATCTACAGTATATACTGCAATACTATTGTATTATAATATATGCAGTTAGGTCCTGGAATATTTGGAAAGTGACATAAGTTGTATCATTTTGGCTGTTTACCAAAACATATTCAAAATACAGTTATCTAATCAATATGAGCTAAAGGTGAAGAATCCCAGCTTTAATTTGAGGGTATTTAGATAATAATTGGAGTAAGGGTTTAGTAATTACAGCACTTTAATATTCAAATTGTCTCTCCAGTAAAGGAGACAAACTCTAGCACAGCGCCACCTATTGGAAGTAGCGATCCTAAAAGTCAAATGTGGATTTTTAACAATCCTTTGCATATGACCTAGGATATATAAGCCAGATCAGAATCCCAATTTGCAGACACAGTGTTTCGGGGTGCTTGCCCCTCGTCAGTGAAAAGTATGGGGTGTCTGATCTGGCTCATGAGAAGCTTTGTGGGGACCATGGGGGAACACTATTCTCCTTAAGGAGACTTTGCAAGCCAGTCTGGCTGCCAGTAAAGTAAGGGGACTTATAGCTGCCACGCCCCTCTGGGGAATATTCAAATTGTCTCTCCAGCAAAGGAGACAAACTCTAGTGCAGCGCCACCTATTGGAAGCTCTTTAATATGTAGCTTCCTCTTTTTCAAGGATCCAAAAGTAATTGAACAATTATATCAAAGTATCTTTACAGAGCTGAGTTCCCTCATTAATCCATCATTACTTAAGCAGGTAAAATGTCTGGAGCTGATTCCAGGTGTGGCATTGTATTTGGAAGCTGTTGCTGTGAACCTACAAAATGTGGTCAATGGAGCTCTCATTGGAAGAGAAACAAACCATCATTAGGCTGAAAAAAAAAAGAATAAATCCATCAGAAAGATAGAAGAAATGTTAGGCGTGGCCAAATCAACAGTTTGGTGCATTCTGAAAAAAAAAATGAGAGCACAAGAAAGCTAGGGAACACAAAAAGGCCTGGACTACCATGGAAGGAAACAGTGGTGGATGATTGAAGAATACTATCCATGGGGAAAACAAACCCACAAACCTCTTCAGAACATCCACCCAAGTGAAGAACAGTCTCAACGGAGTAGGTGTTTGAGTATCAAAGTCTACCATAAAGAAAAGACTTCATGAGAGGAAATACAGAGGGTTCACTACAAGGTGCAAACCATTAATCAGTCTTGAAAATATAAAGGCCAGCTTAAACTTTGCCCAAAAACAGCTAAAGAAGCTGGCTCAGGTCTGAAAAAAGCTTTTTTTGGGCAGATGAAAAAAAAACTATATGTATCGGAATGATGTAAGGAAGAAAGTATGGGGAAGGCTTGGAACGACACAAGGTGGATGCAGTGTGATTGCCGGGCATTAATTGGCTTCGAATTTAACTGGGTCACTAGTGTTTATTTATGATGTCACTGAAGACAGAAGCAGCCGGATGCATTTTGATGTGAACAGGGAAATACTTTCTGCTCAGATTCAACCAAATGCAACAATGATTGAACATCACTTCACAGACTGATGGACAAAAACCCAAACTGTACTGCCAAAGGAACCGAAGAGTTTTTTAAGACAAAAAAATGGAATATTCTGCAATGGCCAAGTCAGGAACCAGATTTCAACCCTATCCAGCTGCATTTCACATGCTTAAGACAAAACTTAAGTCAGAAAAACCAACAAACAAGCAATAACTGAAGTCACTGCAGTAAAGGCCGGCAAAGAATCACAAAGGAGAAAACCCAGCGTTTGGTGACGCCGATGGCTTCCACACTTCAGGCAGTCATTACCTGAAAAGGATTCTCTAAAAACTATTAAAAATTAACCTTTTTTTTTATAGTAAAGTAAATTTGTCAAATTACTTTTGTGCCCCTGAAATGAGGAGGCTTTGTAGAAAACTGATTGTAATTCCCAAACGATTCATAGAATATTTTTCTTCAATCACTGTAATTAAATCTGAAATTCTACACTTCAATTGCAAATCGATTGTTTCAACCTAAATCCAAAATAGTGGCACACAAAGCCCAAATCTCAAAGATTAGATCACTGTCCAAATATTTCTGGACCTAACTGTAGATCGCAGATATTGTTCCCTGAAGGTGAAGGACAAATCAAAAAGAGCAAAAGAGGATCAAAAAGCTTACACAGAATAAGATCATTATTCTAAGAGCTGAAGGAAAATTAGGGTGCATTAGGAGTAGGAGAGGAGGTGCTTATCTATCAAACTCTGATATATATACTGTGCCTTGCGAAAGTATTCGGCCCCCTTGAATTTTTCAACCTTTTCCCACATTTCAGGCTTCAAAAATAAAAAATGTAAATTTGATGGTGAAGAATCAACAACAAGTGGGACACAATTGTGAAGGGGAACGGTATTTATTGCTTATTTTAAACTTTTATATAAAATAGTAAACTGAAAAATGGGGCGTGCAATATGATTTGGCCCCTTTAAGTTAATACTTTGTAGCACCACCTTTTGCTGCGATAACAGCTGCAAGTCGCTTGGGGTATGTGTCTATCAGTTTTGGACATCGAGAGACTGAAATTCTTGCCCATTCTTCCTTTGCAAACAGCTCAAGCTGAGTGAGGTTGGATGGAGAGCATTTGTGAACAGCAGTTTTCAGCTCTTACCACAGATTCTCGATTGGATTCAGGTCTGCACTTTAACTTAGCCATTCTAACACCTGGATATGTTTATTTGTGAACCATTCCATTGTAGATTTTGCTTTATGTTTGGGATCATTGTCTCTTGGAAGACAAATCTCCGTCCCAGTCTCAGGTCTTTGGCAAACTCCAAAAGGTTTTCCTCAAGAATGGTCCTGTATTTGGCTCCATCCATCTTCCCATCAATTGTAACCATCTTCCCTGTCCCTGCTAATGTAAAGCAGGCCCAAACCATGATACTGCCACCACCATGTTTGACAGTGGGGATGGTGTGTTCAGGGCGATGAGCTGTTTTGCTTTTACACCAAACATATCGTTTGGCATTGTGCTCAAAAAGTTCGATTTTGGTTTCATCTGACGAGAGCACATGTTTGGTGTGTCTCTCAGGTGGCTTGTGGCAAACTTTAAATGACACTTTTTATGGATATCTTTGAGAAAAGACTTTCTTCTTGCCAGGGCAAGGCCAGATTTGTGCATTATACAACTGATTGTTGTCCTATGGACTCTCCCATCTCAGCTGTAGATCTCTGCAGTTTATCCAGAGTGATCATGGGTCTCTTGGCTACATCTCTGATCAGTCTTCTCCTTGTTTGAGATGACATTTTTGAGGGATGGCCGGGTCTTGGTAGATTTGCAGTGGTATAATACTCCTTCCATTTTAATATGATCGCTTGCATAGTGCTTCTTGGGATGCCTAAATTTGTGGAAGTCTTTTTGTAACCAAATCCATCTTTAAACTTCTCCACAACAGTATCACGGACCTGCCTGTTGTGTTCCTTGGTCTTCATGATGCTATCTGCGCTTTAAACAGAACACAGACTATCATAGAGCAGGTGCATTTATACGGAGACTTGATTACACACAGGTGGATTATATTTATCATCATCAGTCATTTAGGACAACATTGAATCATTTAGAAATCCTCAATGAACTTCTGGAGTGAGTTTGGAGCACTGAAAGTAAAGGGGCCGAATAATATTGCACGCCCCAATTTTCAGTTTATTATTTTTTACAAAAGTTTAAAATAAGCAACAAATTTCGTTCAACTTCACAATTGTGTCCCACTTGTTGATTCTCCACCATAACATTAAATTATTTTATCTTTATGCTTGAAGCCTGAAATGTGGGAAAAGGTTGAAAACTTCAAGAGGGCCAAATACTTTCGCAAGGCACTGTATGTATACAGTGCCTACAAGTAGTATTCAACCCCCTGTAGATTTAGCAGGTTTGATAAGATGCAAATAAGTTAGAGCCTGCAAACTTCAAACAAGAGCAGGATTTATTAACAGATGCATAAATCTTACAAACCAACAAGTTATGATGCTCAGTTAAATTTTAATAAATTTTCAACATAAAAGTGTGGGTCAATTATTATTCAACCCCTAGGTTTAATATTTTGTGGCATAACCCTTGTTTGCAATTACAGCTAATAATCGTCTTTTATAAGACCTGATCAGGCCGGCACAGGTCTCTGGAGTTATCTTGGCCCACTCCTCCATGCAGATCTTCTCCAAGTTATCTAGGTTCTTTGGGTGTCTCATGTGGACTTTAATCTTGAGCTCCTTCCACAAGTTTTCAATTGGGTTAAGGTCAGGAAACTGACTAGGCCACTGCAACACCTTGATTTTTTCCCTCTTGAACCAGGCCTTGGTTTTCTTGGCTGTGTGCTTTGGGTCGTTGTCTTGTTGGAAGATGAAATGATGACCCATCTTAAGATCCCTGATGGAGGAGCGGAGGTTCTTGGCCAAAATCTCCAGGTAGGCCGTGCTATCCATCTTCCCATGGATGCGGACCAGATGGCCAGGCCCCTTGGCTGAGAAACAGCCCCACAGCATGATGCTGCCACCACCATGCTTGACTGTAGGGATGGTATTCTTGGGGTCGTATGCAGTGCCATCCAGTCTCCAAACGTCACGTGTGTGGTTGGCACCAAAGATCTCGATCTTGGTCTCATCAGACCAGAGAACCTTGAACCAGTCTGTCTCAGAGTCCTCCAAGTGATCATGAGCAAACTGAAGATGAGCCTTGACATGACGCTTTGAAAGTAAAGGTACCTTACGGGCTCGTCTGGAACGGAGACCATTGCGGTGGAGTACGTTACTTATGGTATTGACTGAAACCAATGTCCCCACTGCCATGAGATCTTCCCGGAGCGCCTTCCTTGTTGTCCTTGGGTTAGCCTTGACTTTTCGGACAAACCTGGCCTCGGCACGGGTGGAAACTTTCAAAGGCTGTCCAGGCCGTGGAAGGCTAACAGTAGTTCCATAAGCCTTCCACTTCCGGATGATGCTCCCAACAGTGGAGACAGGTAGGCCCAACTCCTTGGAAAGGGTTTTGTACCCCTTGCCAGCCTTGTGACCCTCGACGATCTTGTCTCTGATGGCCTTGGAATGCTCCTTTGTCTTTCCCATGTTGTCCAAGTATGAGTGCTGTTCACAAATTTGGGGAGGGTGTTAATTAGTCAGAAAAGGCTGGAAAAAGAGATAATTAATCCAAACATGTGAAGCTCATTGTTCTTTGTGCCTGAAATACTTCTTAATACTTTAGGGGAACCAAACAGAATTCTGGTGGATTGAGGGGTTGAATAATAAATGACACTCTGAATAAACTTTTCACAATTTAAAAAAAAAAAAAAAAAAAGAAATAACATTCTTTTTTGCTGCAGTGCATTTCACACTTCCAGGCTGATCTACAGTCCAAATGTCACAATGCCAAGTTAATTCCGAATGTGTAAACCTGCTAAATCTGCAGGGGGTTGAATACTACTTGTAGGCACTGTGTAAATATATATATATATATATATATATATATAGATATATATAGATATATCTATATATATATATATATATATATATATATATGTATATATATATATATATATATATATATATATATATATATGAATATATAAATATATATGTGTGTGTACAATTTTAAATATTTTATCGACTGTAGAAAAATGTCCACTGGATAAATAATGTAAATTATGATATATATAATTAATGTAAATAATGAAAATTTAGATTATGTATACATATGTAAAATAAGTAATCACATGGTAGATAAAACATTATAAGGGCTCGTGCAGACCATCTTATTTTTGTCTGCAAAATATCGAGTCACACTCTTATCAATGTTATTTACTGAGACAGTGTACAGAGAGGTCCGAGGAAAAAAAAAAATCAGAGCATGCACAATTTGCCTCCGACAATAATATTGCACTCGGGCATTCAAGTCTGCGGGTTTGTTAAAAAAAATCAAACTGAACTCGAATGACATTTTAATTTTTATGAACTGAAAGAATGGAGAAGGTGGAGAATTTTTTTTTAATTCTTCTATACATCTGAGAGAAATGGATCTCACTCTAAACCAGACCTGGGCAAGGGGCAGCCCGCGGGCCGCATCCGGCCCACCTACTCTCTGTGACCGGCCCGCCCGTCTTCAGCCGGTGCAGTGGAGCCGGGCTGCAGCTTGCCGAGCAGGGAGAGATCCTGTGCAGGTCCGCACAGTAAGTGCAGGCAGCGGAACGCAGGAGTCTTTCCTCTGTTCCCTGCTGGCACTAATTGTCAGTGACACACGCGCGCGCTCTGACGTTGTCAGTACTGCGCTGCGTGTGTCATTTCAAAAGTTCCCGCCCGCCCTGCAGGAGAAGGAGCAGCACAGCAGACGGAATAATTCATGCTGCAGGACCTGCGATGATGTCACGCCCATGTGACTGTGTGGGAGGAGACACGGGATGCCGGGCAGAAAGCAAAGATACTGAATCCTGAAGGAGATGTGGACACATGATAACTGGTAATAAGAAAAGAAAGGACATGAGGGGGAGGGGGCTGCAGGGTGAGTGGCATATGAGGGAAGATGGAGTTGCAGGGTGAGTGGCATATGAGGGAAGATGGAGTTGCAGGGTGAGTGGCATATGTGGTAAGATGGAGTTGCAGGGTGAGTGGCATATGAGGGAAGATGGAGCTGCAGGGTGAGTGCATATGAGGGAAGATGGAGTTGCAGGGTCAGTGGCATATGTGGGAAGATGGAGTTGCAGGGTGAGTGGCATATGTGGGAAGATGGAGTTGCAGGGTGAGTGGCATATGTGGGAAGATGGAGTTGCAGGGTGAGTGGCATATGAGGGAAGATGGAGCTGCAGGGTGAGTGCATATGAGGGAAGATGGAGTTGCAGGGTGAGTGGCATATGTGGGAAGATGGAGTTGCAGGGTGAGTGGCATATGTGGGAAGATGGAGTTGCAGGGTGAGTGGCATATGAGGGAAGATGGAGCTGCAGGGTGAGTGCATATGAGGGAAGATGGAGTTGCAGGGTGAGTGGCATATGTGGGAAGATGGAGTTGCAGGGTGAGTGCATATGTGGGAAGATGGAGCTGCAGGGTGAGTGGCATATGAGGGAAGATGGAGTTGCAGGGTGAGTGGCATAGGAGGGAAGATGGAGCTGCAGGGGGAGTGGCATATGAGGGAAGATGGAGTTGCAGGGTGAGTGGCATATGAGGGAAGATGGAGTTGCAGGGTGAGTGGCATATGAGGGAAGATGGAGTTTCAGGGTGAGTGGCATATGAGGGAAGATGGAGTTGCATGGTGAGTGGCATATGTGGGAAGATGGAGCTGCAGGGTGAGTGGCATATGAGGGAAGATGGAGTTGCAGGGTGAGTGGCATATGAGGGAAGATGGAGCTGCAGGGTGAGTGGCATATGTGGGAAGATGGAGCTTCAGGGTGAGTGGCATATGAGGGAAGATGGAGTTGCAGGGTGAGTGGTATATGAGGGAAGATGGAGTTGCAGGGTGAGTGGCATATGAGGGAAGATGGAGTTGCAGGGTGAGTGGCATATGTGGGAAGATGGAGTTGCAGGGTGAGTGGCATATGAGGGAAGATGGAGTTGCAGGGTGAGTGGCATATGTGGGAAGATGGAGTTGCAGGGCAAGTGGCATATGAGGGAAGATGGAGTTGCAGGGTGAGTGGCATATGAGGGCTGCAGACTGACAGAAGGATGTGAAGGGGTGCAGAGTGTTTGAGAGGGGTAAGTTGGTGTACAGGCAGGGTGAGATATGTGGGCAGGGTGTGTGACATATCGTGGTGTAGTGTGTGTGATCTGGGGGGTGCAGGCTGTATGGGGAGCAGGGTGTGTGAGATATGGGGGTGCAGGTTGTATGGGGAGCAGGGTGTGTGACATATGGGGGTGTAGTGTGTGTGATATGGGGGTGCAGGCTGTATGGGGTGTAGTGTGTGTGATATGGGGGTGCAGGCTGTACGGGGAGCAGGGTGTGTGACATATGGGGGTGTAGTATATTACAGGTGTGCTATATGGAGGTGTATATAGTGGTGTAGTATATGGGGGTATAGTGATGTAGTATATTACAGGTGTGCTATATGGAGGTGTATATTACCGGTGTGCTATATAGGGGTGTAGTGATGTAGTATATTACAGGTGTACTATATGGGGGTGTACTATATTACAGGTGTAGTATATGGGGTGTAGTGATGTAGTATATTACAGGTGTGCTATATGGAGGTGTAGTATATTACAGGTGTGCTATATGGAGGTGTAGTATATTACAGATGTACTATATGGGGGTGTACTATATGGAGGTGTAGTATATTAAAGGTGTACTATATGGAGTTGTAGTATATTACAGGTATGCTATATGGAGGTGTAGTATATTACAGATGTAGTATATGGGGTGTAGTGATGTAGTATATTACAGGTGTGCTATATGGAGGTGTATATTACAGGTGTAGTATATGGGGTGTAGTGATGTAGTATATTACAGGTGTGCTATATGGAGGTGTATATTACAGGTGTGCTATATAGGGGTGTAGTGATGTAGTATATTACAGGTGTACTATATGGGGGTGTACTATATTACAGGTGTAGTATATGGGGTGTAGTGATGTATATTACAGGTGTGCTATATGGAGGTGTAGTATATTACAGGTGTGCTATATGGAGGTGTAGTATATTACAGGTGTACTATATGGGGGTGTACTATATTACAGGTGTAGTATATGGGGTGTAGTGATGTAGTATATTACAGGTGTATATAGGGGTGTAGTATATTACAGGTGTACTATATGGAGGTGTAGTATATTACAGGTGTACTATATGTAGTTGTAGTATATTACAGGTGTGCTATATGGAGGTGTAGTATATTACAGATGTACTATATGGAGGTGTAGTATATTACAGGTGTACTATATGGAGGTGTAGTATATTACAGGTGTACTATATGGAGGTGTACTATATTACAGGTGTAGTATATGGGGTGTAGTGATGTAGTATATTACAGGTGTAGTATATAGGGGTGTAATGATGTAGTATATCGGAGGTGTATTATATAGTGGTGCAGTATAATACAGGTGTATATGGGGGTGTAGTATATTACAGGTATATGGAGGGAGTGTAATATAATACAGGTGTAGTATATAGGGGTGTAGTGGTGTAGTTTATTACAGGTGTAGTATATGGAGGGGGTGTAGTAATGTAGTATATTGGGTAGAACTGAGGTAATTATATTAGTCCGGCCCTCTAAACCAATCCCAATTTCTCATGCAGCCCCATGGGAAAATTAATTGCCCACCCCTGCTCTAAACAGATGCTGAACAAACACAGATCAGAGTCTGATTAGCATAATTGGACCGTTTTCCTCTGATGGAAAAAATACAATTGTGTGAACCTACCAAGCCTACAATATATTACCCCAGCACCCCAGGCCCTTCCCCAGTGTCAGAGCAGTAATGCCATATGCATTTACTAATTAGTCCCATATTTTACTATTGTTAAACAATAAAAGCATGTTTATAGACAATAAGCTTCATAACTTTTCTTTTTTCCCACCCATTGACATAGGTTTAAAAGTGATTTTTTTCTTCCAATGGCATCTTTTGTGGGTATTTATCAATTACTTACAATTTATGACGTTTTTATTTTTTTCTACTTTTGCACTGTAAAAACATGTTTTATAGACAAAATTTTTTTTATTGTTACCACGTTCTTGAGCCATAACTTTTTTAAAAAAATGTCAATGAAGAATCTGATTAAAGTAATACTTTGGAGGAGATAAAAAATTCTTCTAATGGTAAACCCATCATAAACTATAATGATGAGATCCATAGTGCTGTTTCTCCCCCTCACAGTACCTGTAATTTATTGTAATGCAGGAGCTCCTCCTTGGTGCTCCCCCCTCCCTTCTGGGATGCAGCATAAAATCAGGCGGCATGGCCTGCTCCTTGCTATTAGTAACAGCCAGCCCCTCAATACAATCTGTTTTCTTGCAGTCTGATAACGGGAGACATGGTCACATGCTCTGTTCTCGGACTGTAGGGAAAGAGATATTATCAGGGTGCTAACTTGTACTAATAGCATGTAAGAAGCCAGGCCCCCTGATGTGTGATGTAACATTCCAGAAGGGCGATGGAGCACCAAGGAGCAGCTCCTGTCACACTGAATTACAGGTACTGTGAGGATAGGGAACGGCATTATGGATCTCATTTTTATAGTTTATGGGAGCATGGCCATTAGAAGAAAATTTTATCTCCCCTGGATTACCCCTTTAAAGGTTTGTTTTTAGTAAGATGAGCTGCAGTTTTTATTAGCACCAGTTTAGGTTACCTATAATTTAGTTACTAACTTTCATTACATTAGGAAAAAATGGAAAGTCCAATTCTTTTTTTTTTTCATGTAAAGCAGAATGCAATAGTAATTCTACATTAACTTTGTTCTATGGGCCATTAGGATAGTTCCAGATATAAATTATTTATTGTTTATTTTTACTAAATAAACATTTTTATTTTTTGTAAAATAGATTTATTGTTTACTTTTTATTATGATTTTTTTTTCCAGAAAAAATAGTTGAGTCCCCCATTGACTTACATTATGCTCAGTTGCTCAAATAGCGCTCATCCGAGCCTCCAACTGCTCTTATCAAGTACCGAGCACCTGCGCATGGTAGTGCTCGCTTATCATTTTAGTAAAGTGTATATGATTTCTCTTTCATGCCAACATTCATGGGGAAACAAACAGCCTAAGCACTTTACTGATAGAATACCACTCTTCTCGCACAACACACAAAAGTATCAAGATTATATCTAGCATTACAAAGATTGTGTCTTTACTTCCATGTTTTCTGTACATCTAAGCCCTTGAAGTATTATTGCTTTTTTCCCAATATGTTATAAATACTTTTCAGGAATTTTGGCAAATAGCATAATGTTTTAAGCATAACAAATGGATTACTTCATTGTATACCCTGGTCTGACAAAGAAAACCAGGAAGCTCCCCTGCTGTTAACTTGTTATCCTAAAATATCTGTGAAAGTGGTAAGAGGAACTTCTTCACAGAAACCTGTCAAAGAAACTAGTAACAGATGTTAGATCCTGTGTTCAAGGATGGATACCAAGAGGATTTATAGACTTCTTGTCAAGGTTTGAAAAATAACATGTTTTAAAGCTTCATGTGCACAAATTCTTTAGGACTATAGTCCTTCATGCTTCAAAAACCACAAGAAATTAGAACATTGTTATACTGTGTACTTTGGAAAGAAGCTTCATGTGCAGAGAAGACTTTGTAATGTTGGGGCCATGGTTTTGGAGTTCATCTCAGTAACATTTACTTAGAATGCTGTAGGTATGTCCTCCCGATGACACTAACTCTACACCAAAATCAGCAACAAAATCCGCACATCTCAGAACTTTTGCAGGCTGGTTTAACAACGCATATTTTACGTCAGATGTAATCCAGGCCCTACATTCTGACTTAAGTATTACGTGGTGTTGTTTACAAAATCTAATAACTATGATTGCTGTTTAAATTTAGAACATATAGTAATTTTCACTGCTGTTTTTCCAGAAATTATTATTTCCTAGAGGATCATTGCAGCTTAAAGTCTCTTCACTACTGGCACACCAGTTTGGTGTGTCAGTCTCTGCAAGGATAAAAGTTTTCCTCTTAGGCCCTATCTTAGCATCTCATACAGCCAAATCGTATCTCATACTTTGCACTGACGAGGGGCAATCAACCCGAAACATTGTGTCTGCAAATTGAGGTTCTGATCTGGCATTAAATCCTGTCATATGACAGAAATCGTTAAAGGGTCACTTTTGACTTTTAAGATTACTACTTTCAATAGGTGGCACTAGAGTTTGTCTACTTCATCCCTGAAGAGACAATTTGCATATTTCCAAGATGAGTGGCTTAAAGTCTCCGCACTACTGGCAAGCGAGATTGATGTGTCAGTCTCCGCAAGGAGAAAGTCTTTCCTCTTATATGCCATCTTAGCCTCTTATGCAGCTAGATCAGATCTCATACTTTGCCATTTAGTAATTTGCACTGGTGTTTTTACAGAAATTATTATTTCCTAGAGGAGCATTGCAGCTTAAAGTCTCCTCACTACTGGTACACCAGTTTGGTGTGTCTGTCTCTGCAAGGAGAAAAGTTTTCCTTTTAGGTCCCATCTTAGCATTTCATACAGCCAAATCAGGTCTCATACTTTGCACTGACAAAGGGCAATCACCCCGAAACACCATAGCTGCAAACTGAGGTTCTAATCTGGCATAAATTAGTAAGCAAAAATAAATAAATAAATAAATAAATAAGTAATATGACAAGACTCATTATAGGGTCACTTTTGACTTTTAGAATTGCTGCTTCCAATAGGTGGCACTAAAGTTCGTCTACTTCCTCCCTGAAAAGACAATTTACAGAAATATAACCAATCGTAATCGTTAATAATGGAATAGTTATACCTGTCACAGATCATGGATCCATCAGATTTTTTTTTTTTTTTTTTTTTTTTTTTTTTAATGAAAGTGTGTTCAAGCCTTATTCAGCCAGTGTCTCAACATTTGTTCTAAAGGTTTATATTTTTTTTTTTTGGGTGACAGATTTGGCATTGACAACTTTTCCCAAGCAATTTGATTCAGAAAGCTTGTAAGCTATAAAATACATGTGAGGTAGAGGAGAAAGATAGAACACCACTGACCATAAGAGCTTGAACTCTGTAGGAGAGAGAGAAAGAGGGAGAGCAAAAGAGGACCTTGCTAACTATGAGAGCTGATACTCTGCAGGAGGGAAAAAGATCAAGAAGACCTTGCTGATCAAGAGAGCATATATAATCTACAGACAGGAGAGACAGGATCCTGTTCACCATAAGAGCCTACACTCTGCAGAAGGTAGAATATTGTAATGTGACTGTAGGGAAGGAAAACAACTCTGCCATACAAACCGGGAACTGCTCATCTGTGATGGTCCAAGTACTGGCCACTACTATAAAAGGTATGATAATTCGCTAGTTGTAGGGCATTGTAGGCATATTTGCGTGTCCTCCTAAAAAGATATTTATTCACTCTCCTATGCTTCATCAGTATGGGAAATAGTGCCAGCAAGTTTCTTTTTTGTGAACCCATAAATCAAAACTCCAACTGTTAGAATTCCCATGAAGCTGCGATTTTCAGGAAACTCAATTCAAACTCAATCCTCCATGGATCTGTTCATGTCTATCAATCAAGCAACTAAATGACATACTGCTGTCATCTGAGCAATGACATCCATTATCAGCTACTTGGAGATGGCCAATGGTTCTCACTGAATATGACATAAAAAAGAAATCAAACACAAACTTTTGGAATATAATTAAAACAGGAGGGGCGGAATGGCTCATCCACGTTGAATTACAAATTCTTCAAACTTTAGTACATATTCATCAAATAAAAATCCACATGATGGTTTTGGAAAAAAAAACAATCTGAAGCATTTCTGCCTCTAACTGCACCCTTAGTCATAGAATATAACTAATAGAATACCTTTGCTCTGTAATTTTCCTTCATACAGTTTCCCTTACTACTTTTCAGACATTATTGTTCACAGAAAACCTTATTTATTGGATGGCATAGGCCCAGTAAACTTCGTTATATAGTCAACATCCATTTTATAATAATCAATAAATCAATACCATATTCTTTCTCCTTAAGAGTTAGTTAGCATCGATCAATTTGCCCCATTGTGTCCATTCGTACTACCACTAGAGTGGATCTCAAAAAATAAATACTAATTTGTCAGGCTGCTTTCACACTTCCGTCTTTTTCTATCAGTCCCAATCCATCGTCTTGAGTAAATATGGTATCCTGCAAAATATTTTGCAGGATTCAGTTTTTTCCCCATAGACTTCTATTAACAACAAATTGCAACTGATGGCCCTGCGTTGCATCCACCGTGCGACGGACCAGTCGTTGAGTGACTTACCATCGGGTGGAAGCAACGCAAAATGTAAAGTTTTTTCTGTGCGGCAAAAAATCTGACAGCGACGGATGCGTCGGCGTCCATCATGTGATATAATGGAAGCCTATGGGCAGTGGAATCCATCGGAATCCGTCAAATGACGTATTCCGGTGACAGTTCCATCTTTTAGCAACTGAGCATGCTCAGATGTGTAAATTCCTTTCTGGTTAGAAAATTTCTCTCTCTGTCTGTCGGTCTCTCTCTCTGCCTGTCGGTTTGTCAGTCAGTGTCTCTGTCGGTCGGTCTCTCTCTCTCTCTGTCGATCTGTCGGTTGTTCGGTCTCTCCCTCTGACCCCCTCTCTCCTACTCACCGATCAAAGGGTGCAGCACTGCACAGCTTTCACACTGGTCTGGCAGCTTTTCCTGCTTTTGAAATTGCCGGCCACTCATTATTCTATCTCGTATTCACTGCTTCCCTGCCCACCAGCGCCTATGATTGGTTGCAGTTAGATGAGCCCTCACTCTGAGTGACAGCTGTCTCACTGCAACCAATCACAGCTGCAGGTAGGTGGGTCTATATCTTGTAGTAAAATAAATAAATAATTTAAAAAAAACGACATGCGGTCCCCCTAATTTTGATACCAGCCAAGGTAAAGCCAGACAGCTGAGGGCTGGTATTCAAAGGATGGGGAGCCCCACGTTAAGGGGAGCCCCCCAGCCTAAAAATAACAGCCAGGAGCCACCTGGAAATGCCTCATCAATTAGATGTGACAGTCCCGGGACTCTACCTGGCTCATCCCTATTGCCCTGGTGCGGTGGCAATCGGGGTAATAAGGAGTTAATGGCAGCCCATAGCTGCCACTAAGTCCTAGATTAGTGATGGCAAGTGTCTATGAGACACCCCCCATCACTAAACTGTAGTGAAAGTAAATAAACACAAACACCAAAAAATCCTTTATTTGAAGTAAAAGAGAAAAAAACACCCCCTTTCACCACTTTATTAAACCCAAAATACCCCTCCAGGTCCAACGTAATCCACATGAGGTCCCACGACGCTCTCAGCTCTGCTACAGCGGAAGCTGACAGGAGCGACCGTAGAACACCGCCGCTCGCTGGGAGCTCCACGAAGCAACTGAAGTGAGTTGTGTTGTCAGCGGTGGCATCACTCAGGTTACTTGCGGCCATAGTTGGATTCTCTTTGCCAGGTACAAACTGCTACAACTGACTCGTTTTTTTAACGGATCCATCCCATCAGTTGTACCACAATCTCCAACACATCCGTCACATCAGTCATAAAACGGATTGTGACTGATACAAAAAGACGGAAGTGTTAAAGCAGCCTCAGAATATACCCATACAGTCAGGGCCAGAAATATTTGGACAGTGACACAAGTTTTGTTATTTTAGCTGTTTACAAAAACATGTTCAGAAATACAATTATATATATAATATGGGCTAAAAGTGCACACTCCCAGCTGCAATATGAGAGTTGTCACATCCAAATCGGAGAAAGGGTTTAGGAATCATAGCTCTGTAATGCATAGCCTCCTCTTTTTCAAGGGACCAAAGGTAATTGGACAAGGGACTCTAAGGGCTGCAATTAACTCTGAAGGCGTCTCCCTCGTTAACCTGTGATCAATGAAGTAGTTAAAAGGTCTGGGGTTGATTACAGGTGTGTGGTTTTGCATTTGGAAGCTGTTGCTGTGACCAGACAACATGCGGTCTAAGGAACTCTCAATTGAGGTGAAGCAGAACATCCTGAGGCTGAAAAAAAAGAAAAAATCCATCAGAGAGATAGCAGACATGCTTGGAGTAGCAAAATCAACAGTCGGGTATATTCTGAGAAAAAAGGAATTGACTGGTGAGCTTGGGAACTCAAAAAGTCCTGGGCGTCCACGGATGACAACAGTGGTGGATGATCGACTCATACTTTCTTTGGTGAAGAAGAACCCGTTCACAACATCAACTGAAGTCCAGAACACTCTCAGTGAAGTAGGTGTATCTGTCTCTAAGTCAACAGTAAAGAGAAGACTCCATGAAAGTAAATACAAAGGGTTCACATCTAGATGCAAACCATTCATCAATTCCAAAAATAGACAGTCCAGAGTTAAATTTGCTGAAAAACACCTCATGAAGCCAGCTCAGTTCTGGAAAAGTATTCTATGGACAGATGAGACAAAGATCAACCTGTACCAGAATGATGGGAAAAAAAAAGTTTGGAGAAGAAAGGGAACGGCACATGATCCAAGGCACACCACATCCTCTGTAAAACATGGTGGAGGCAACGTGATGGCATGGGCATGCATGGCTTTCAATGGCACTGGGTCACTTGTGTTTATTGATGACATAACAGCAGACAAGAGTAGCCGGATGAATTCTGAAGTGTACCGGGATATACTTTCAGCCCAGATTCAGCCAAATGCCGCAAAGTTGATCGGACGGCGCTTCATAGTACAGATGGACAATGACCCCAAGCATACAGCCAAAGCTACCCAGGAGTTCATGAGTGCAAAAAAGTGGAACATTCTGCAATGGCCAAGTCAATCACCAGATCTTAACCCAATTGAGCATGCATTTCACTTGCTCAAATCCAGACTTAAGACGGAAAGACCCACAAACAAGCAAGACCTGAAGGCTGTGGCTGTAAAGGCCTGGCAAAGCATTAAGAAGGAGGAAACCCAGCGTTTGGTGATGTCCATGGGTTCCAGACTTAAGGCAGTGATTGCCTCCAAAGGATTCACAACAAAATATTGAAAATAAAAATATTTTGTTTGGGTTTGGTTTATTTGTCCAATTACTTTTGACCTCCTAAAATGTGGAGTGTTTGTAAAGAAATGTGTACAATTCCTACAATTTCTATCAGATATTTTTGTTCAAACCTTCAAATTAAACGTTACAATCTGCACTTGAATTCTGTTGTAGAGATTTCATTTCAAATCCAATGTGGTGGCATTCAGAGCCCAACTCGCGAAAATTGTGTCACTGTCCAAATATTTCTGGACCTACCTGTACGTGTCTGCAGAAGATTTACCAACTCCAACAGGGATTGGTTTGTTACACACCATTGATTGCATTTGCGTTACTGTTTGGTACTTACTGTGAGACATTTCCCTGCAATCACATTGTAGCAATCATATTGTCGGACTGCGCTTGTGATTTTCACTTTAGAGACATAGGGGCACTTTGCACACTACGACATCGCAGGTGCGATGTCGGTGGGGTTAAATTGAAAGTGATGCACATCCGGCTTCGCAGGCGATATTGTAGTGTGTAAAGCATTTTTGATACGATTAACGAGCGCAAAAGCGTCGTAATCGTATCATCGGTGTAGCCTCGGTCATTTCCATAAATTGGGAATGACCAATGTTACGATGTTGTTCCTCGTTCCTGCGGCAGCACACATCGCTGTGTGTGAAGCCGCAGGAGCGAGGAACATCTCCTACCTGCATCCTGCGGCTCACGCCGGCTATGCGGAAGGACGGAGGTGGGCGGGATGTTTACGTCCCGCTCATCTCCGCCCCTCTGCTTCTATTGGCCGCCTGCCCTGTGACGTCGCTATGACGCCGCACGACCCGCCCCCTTAATAAGGAGGCGGGTCGCCGGCCAGAGCGACGTCGCAGGGCAGGTGAGTGCGTGTGAAGCTGGCATAGCGATAATATTCGCTACGCCAGCTATCACCATGATATTGCAGCTGCGACGGGGGCGGGGACTATCGCGCATGGCATTGCAGCATCGGCTTGCGATGTCGTAGTGTGCAAAGTACCCCATAGTCACAAATGTGAGTTAGGTAAACAAAAGGATTTTACTTCTTTTCTTCAAATAATTGCTGTTGTTCCTTGGAGCAATGTAGGGACACTGTAAGGGTACGTGCCCACCATCAGTTTTCACAGTGTTTTGAATGCAGCACTGCTTCCAAAACTCTGCAATGTAGAGTATAAGCCGAGTGCATGAGATTTCTAGAAATCAGATGCCCACTTTGCTTGCTTTTTTAGCAGCAAACACTGACATGCAGTGCGAGTTTCTGAGCCGCAGTATGTCAATTGTTTGCTGCGGAATCGCAAGCATCCTGTGCAAGAGAACGGAAGAGAGAGACCACAACTGCCCGAGACCGGATCGTGGGCACGTACCCTAAGGCCCGTTTCACACGTCAGTGAAAAACAGTGACGTTTTTCACTGGCGTGTAAAACACGCACATGTCCCTGCGTGTGCCGTGAATCACGGCACACGTGGGTTGTCTAAGTGCAATCCGGGCTCCGTTCTCCGTGGCCCGTGATTGCACTTAGAAAACAACTCACCTGTGCGCGCTCCCGCTATCCATGGTGCTGATCGCTCCCGCGGTGCAGCATCCGGCTGGCGCTGACCCCCGCAGCAGCTGCTTCCGGGTCGGCTGTGTCGCGCATAATGAATATGCGCGACAATAATGAGCCGGCTCAGAAGCAGCAGGGAGAACGGGCTACAGAGGACATCGCTGGACGCCGGGTGAGTAAAAATAATTTTTATTTTAAAAGCACGTTTTTTCTGGCACGTGTTTCACGGACCACACCACTGCATGGTCCGTGGGACATCAGTGATGCCAGAAAAAAATGGACATGTCTCCGTGCGGCAAACACGCACACACGGGTACGCCGCACGGAGACACGTGCAGTGAAAAATCACTGACGTGTGAGCAGACCCATTCATTATAATGGGTCTGCGTATGTCAGTGATTCTGGTACGTTTAAAAAAAGCACAAACGTACCAGAATCACTGACGTGTGAAAGGGGCCTAAATGTTGGTCTGGCAGCTGGCAAGATAGCCAGGGGGTGATTTGACATCTTGGTCAGTGCTGCAGCTGTAGATTCCAGTGCAGAGTGCAGCAGTCAAAAACAGTTTGTCATGAGCCTCTGTGCTCAGAAGATATGGGGTTAAATACTAGACTGGTAGAAGAGACTAAAGGAGTGCTAATGTTACATAAGTAAGGGGGTACAAAATAATGTTAGCCCAAGAGCTAGCAGTCTACACTATGCCACTGGCAACCATCATTTCCTGATAATAATTCCCAGGCCTGATTACCAATTACAACACTCACAGATCTTCCAGGCATCACACAAGGATTCCAGATGCTATTCCACACCCTTTTTGTGATGCTAGTTACTATGGTAGCAGGGTTGTGACAGAGAATGTGAAGTATGTCACTAGGCAAAGACTAAAGCCAGCTTTACACCTTACAATTAGGTGTGCGATCTCGTATGCGATGTGACACGCCCAGGTTGCATATGCGATTGAATGAGATTGCACGTAGGTCGTTCATTTGCTGTCACACGTGCGTTAGTAGTCTATGTTAAATTGATCAATTTTGCGTGCGATCCTTTAGATCATGTGTTCTGTGACGTATGCATTGGGCACCCCTTTTTTTTTTTTTATTTATTGACTTGCCAAGCGTGTGTAATGTGTAGGGATGCGTTTTTACTATGTCATCTGCCATTCAGCTCTGCTACATGGCCGCTGACAGCAGACACAGACAGCCATGCAGCAGAGCTGAATGGCAGATGACAGCAGACACAGACAGAGCCGCACTGTCAGAATGAACTCGGGTTAACTTCACCCGACTTCATTGTCATGCTGCGGCTCTGTCTGTGTCGCGTCCTGATTAGCGGTCACCAGTGAAGGATTCACCGGTGACCGCTAATCCCCTGAGTAAGTGAATTGAGCAGCCCTCTCTCATACTCACCGATCCCCGATCCCCGGCTCTGCACGGCATTCACACTGCTCCGGCGGCTTTTACTGTTTTGAAAAAGCCGGCTGCCCATTAAACAACCTCGTATTCCCTGCTTTCCCCGCCCACCGGCGCCTATGATTGGTTACAGTGAGATACGCCCCCACGCTGAGTGACAGGTGTCACACTGCACCCAATCACAGCAGCCGGTGGGCGTGTCTATGTCGCGGGCGGGGAGGAGGGTGTCAGCACACTACGCTCACCCCTTCTGCTCGGGTCCGGCGGCTGCTGCTCAGTGGTGGCTCGAGCTGTGGGCCGGATCCCGGGGGTTTCTCGAGCGGCACTCCTCGCCCGTGAATGAAAGGGGGTTGTTGGGTGTGGGGATAGTTTATTGTCCGTGACGCCACCCACGGTTGTGGTGATTTCACCACCGCTGCTCAATATGGGGATCCCGGGGATGGTGATGCGGAGCAGCCAGGTGTTGTGTTGCCCCTCCGTGGGTAGGGGTTGGTGATCCCGGGGCCCGGTGATGAGATGGGAGATGCAAAGCCTGGTGGGCGCAGGGACGCGGGGGCAGCGCTGTGCCTTGCGGCACTGTGGTACTCACTCAGCCTGAGACGTTGACACAGTTTTACGGTAAACCACACGGCTGGAAAGATGGTTCCCACGGACGGCTGCACTTGCTCTCCCAGTAGGTGACGGTGATGTCCCTTTTCCTTGCACCTTTGTTTCTGTGTTGGTAGCGATGGGTTCCCACCGGTAACCCGCTCCCCGGCTTCAAGCTGGACCGGAGGAGCTCTACTCTTTGCCCGCAGGCGCTGGCCCTGAGAAACTGGTTCCTTGGCGGTGGCGGTGTTTCTGCTACAATGGTTGGGCTGTTGCCTTCAATCGGGACTTGGTTGTTGGGGGATCTACGTCCCCTTCACTGACGGATTTGGCAAATTATGGCGACTCCTAGCCTTGCCGGGGTCCGAGAGGCCCCTGCCCTGGTGCTGACTGTCGTTTGGTACACTGCTCCAGACCGCCGGGCCACTACCCGTCCGCGGTCCTTCCAGGAACTTCCAAACGGTCACCCCTCCAGACAGTCTCCGCCGTTGCTGACCTTGCTGACCCTGTCCTGCACACAGCTGGACCACTTCAGGCTTTCTTTCTGTCACCTTTCACCTTCCTTCAACTTCTCCTACTCCTCCTTTACCACTTCCACTTCACTTCCTTTCACTTTCACCTCCTAAACTCATCTTCACTCTAGCCCTGCCTGGGTTAATCTGCCTGGTTCTTCCCGCCTCCAGGGCTGTGAACTCCTCGGTGGGCGGAGCCTACCGCCTGGCCCACCCCCTGGTGTGAACATCAGCCCCTGGAGGAAGGCAACAAGGATTTTAGTTTAGCTTTGGTGTACCTAACTGGGGTGTAGGGTGTGGTGGTGCAATGACCTGTGACCCCTGGCTTGCCCAGGGTGTCACATTCCCCCTTAGCAAAATGCAGACCGTCCGCGGGCTGCTCGTCCAACACCGGTTTTATTTTTCTGTAAATCATAAAAAGGTATAACATGGTAAAACGGTAACATATTTACATTTTTAATGAATCTTCCCATAACGGGAGGCACTTTTACTTAAACGTTTCAAACGGTTTACGGTTACGGTTTCCGCTCTCTCCCACCCAAGCAACCTGGCCTGATGCTGCCCCTAAAGCTGAGGCAGCACCCCTTGACCCACAGTCCAGCACACGGTACCCGAGCGGGATCTGTCCTTCCCCTCCAGAGGGTAGCCACCGGTTCCTTTGATGGCTGGGCCCCAGCCTGCTCTGCTGAGGGCCCTCCCTCCAACCTGCCTCTCCGGAGGCGGCAACTGCGGAAAACGGTAACGTAAACAACCTATTTACAAGCCACTTAACGTTTGTGGGTGCCCTGCAAGTTCACGGGCTTGTCCATGGATAGTTCCCATGCAAACTTTTTAAACGGTCCCCACTGGGACAACGGTGCCGGCTCCGGCCGGTTGCAAATCACTTTTTGACAGGTGAAGTACACGATAATCATTTTTCTTATCATTCTTTTTCAAACTTTCAAACTTTCAAACACAATGGTGGTCCCAACGGGGACTGGACAACGGCGCTCCGCTGCCCTACTCCAGGCCTTCAGCTTCATCCGAGGGAGGGGGTGCAGGACTCACTCTGCTCTCCTGGCTGCCCCGCAGTTTCACATCCAGGGCAAACCACCCCCTCTCTCCGCAGTGTCGGGTGTACTGAACGATGTCTCCCGGCATTAGGTTGCGGCCGGGATGCTCCTCAGGCAGGTGGGCATTCACATCCCGCCGGGCTACAAACACTTCGGCCTCCAGGCCCGGTTCATAGATAAACCCGTAGCCCCGGCGGACATCAAACCGCCTCACCTGCCCCTCGTACAGCGGACCCCGGACACGGAACGTGGCCTGGCGGAGATTCTCCTTCTCCCGGATAGCTCGGGCCACCAGCTCGGCCTTCTTCCGTTCCCTCTCAGCGATCTCTAGGCCCAACGGTACCGGCTCCCTATCCCAATACGGCGCTGCTGCGAGCTCCGGCGCACGGGTTGGGCCCCGCGGGACATTCTGGACGTTGCCCACTGTCAGGAATCTGGGCGGCGTGTCCCGCGGTGTCTTGGCCTTGGGCACTGCCTTACAGCAACAACCCGGCGCTACCTCAGCCGAGGTGTGGTGGATGGGCATAGGGGCTTTCCGCTGCTGGGCCTTCGGCTCGGAGCGGGTCATCGGCTCTGGCTCGAGGGACATTTCAGGGGATGCCTCCGGTTCAACCTTCGGAATCTTCCACGGCAACACCTCCGGTTTACTGCGGGCTCCGGCTACAGGTTGGCCCGCCTGGGCGGGGACGCTGGGTGTTGCTACCGGTTGCGGTGGTAGCAGGCCTAATGGCGGGGTCACGGCCTCCGGGACGGGTGGCGAGGGAGGCAGCGGGGGGAGAGGGCTTGGACCGGGTCCCTCAGCCGCAGCGACCGGTCCCTCGGGGACATAGGGGCGTGGGTCACTCACCCTCCCTTTCTCCGCTCCCTCCTCGCGTCTCCGCACGGTGGCTATAACGTCCGCCATGTCGGCCTCCCACTCCTCCATGAGGAGCTGCATCTTCACCTGTAGCCGTTGGTAGAGCTGCGCGGTCCGGATCTCCACCCACGCCGCGGTTCCAGGCGCGGGGGCTACGGTGTCGCGGGACGGCATCCACATGGTGACTTCTTCTTCTTCTTCCAGGAACGGTATGTCTGCAGAGTCCTGGCGTCCCTGCTTTTATAGCTGCAGCTACATGCAGCCAGCCGCCATCGCGTCCCCCTTAGCTCTTTCCGGCCACTCCTCTCTCGGGGCGGGGTTTTGGCCTTCGCGCCTCTGCTACTCGAGAAGACGCTCGAGCGGGAACTTTTCGCGCCAAAGATGGCGACTTCTGAAATTTTTCAGCCGGATACCTCCGGCGGTAACAAGGCGCACCTCTACCAAACGGCAGAGCGGTAAGATCCTGTTCGTGACGCCAAGTTGTCGCGGGCGGGGACGAGGGTGTCAGCACACTACGCTCACCCCTTCTGCTCGGGTCCGGCGGCTGCTGCTCAGTGGTGGCTCGAGCTGTGGGCCGGATCCCGGGGGTTTCTCGAGCGGCACTCCTCGCCCGTGAGTGAAAGGGGGTTATTGGGTGTGGGGATAGTTTATTGTCCGTGACACCACCCACGGTTGTGGTGATTTCACCACCGCTGCTCAATATGGGGATCCCGGGGATGGTGATGCGGAGCAGCCAGGTGTTGTGTTGCCCCTCCGTGGGTAGGGGTTGGTGATCCCGGGGCCCGGTGATGAGATGGGAGATGCAGGGCCTGGTGGGCGCAGGGACGCGGGGGCAGCGCTGTGCCTTGCGGCACTGTGGTACTCACTCAGCCTGAGACGTTGACACAGTTTTACGGTAAACCACACGGCTGGAAAGACGGTTCCCACGGACGGCTGCACTTGCTCTCCCAGTAGGTGACAGCGATGTCCCTTTTCCTTGCACCTTTGTTTCTGTGTTGGTAGCGATGGGTTCCCACCGGTAACCCGCTCCCCGGCTTCAAGCTGGACCGGAGGAGCTCTACTCTTTGCCCGCAGGCGCTGGCCCTGAGAAACTGGTGCCTTGGCGGTGGCGGTGTTTCTGCTACAATGGTTGGGCTGTTGCCTTCAATCGGGACTTGGTTGTTGGGGGATCTACGTCCCCTTCACTGACGGATTTGGCAAATTATTGCGACTCCTAGACTTGCCGGGGTCCGAGAGGCCCCTGCCCTGGTGCTGACTGTGCTTTGGTACACTGCTCCAGACCGCCGGGCCACTACCCGTCCGCGGTCCTTCCAGGAACTTCCAAACGGTCACCCCTCCAGACAGTCACTGCCGTTGCTGACCTTGCTGACCCTGTCCTGCACACAGCTGGACCACTTCAGGCTTTCTTTCTGTCACCTTTCACCTTCCTTCAACTTCTCCTACTCCTCCTTTACCACTTCCACTTCACTTCCTTTCACTTTCACCTCCTAAACTCATCTTCACTCTAGCCCTGCCTGGGTTAATCTGCCTGGTTCTTCCCGCCTCCAGGGCTGTGAACTCCTCGGTGGGCGGAGCCAACCGCCTGGCCCACCCCCTGGTGTGAACATCAGCCCCTGGAGGAAGGCAACAAGGATTTTAGTTTAGCTTTGGTGTACCTAACTGGGGTGTAGGGTGTGGTGGTGCAATGACCTGTGACCCCTGGCTTGCCCAGGGCGTCACATCTATACTGTGCAGTGAAATAAATAATTAAATAATTAAAAAAAACGGCGTGCGGTCCCCCCCAATTTTAAAACCAGCCAGATAAAGCCATACGGCTGAAGGCTGGTATTCTCAGGATGGGGAGCTCCACGTTATGGGGAGCCCCCCAGCCTAACAATATCAGCCAACAGCCGCCCAGAATTGCCGCATACATTAGATGCGACAGTTCTGGGACTGTACCCGGCTCTTCCCGATTTGCCCTGGTGCGTTGGCAAATCAGGGTAATAAGGAGTTATTGGCAGCCCATAGCTGCCAATAAGTCCTAGATTAATCATGTCAGGCATCTATGAGACACCTTCCATGATTAATCTGTAAATTACAGTAAATAAACACACACGCCCGAAAAAATCCTTTATTATAAATAAAAAACACAAACATATACCCTGGTTCACCACTTTAATCAGCCCCAAAAAGCCCTCCATGTCCGGCGTACTCCAGGATGATGCAGCGTCGCTTCCAGCGCTGCTGCATGGAGGTGACCGGAGCTGCAGCAGACACAGCCGCTCCTGTCACCTCCACACAGCTAATGAAGACAGCCGCGCGATTAGCTGAGCTGTCACTGAGGTTACCCGCTGTCACTGGATCCAGCGGTGGATGCAGCGGTGGCCGCGGGTAACCTCAGTGACAGCTCAGCTGATCGCGCTACTCACCTCAGTTGCTGCGTGGAGGTGAGAGGAGCAGCGGTGAGTAGCGCGATCAGCTGAGCTGTCACTGAGGTTACCCGCGGCCACCGCTGCATCCACCGCTGCATCCAGTGACAGCGGGTAACCTCAGTGACAGCTCAGCTGATCGCGCGGCTGTCTTCATTAGCTGTGTGGAGGTGACAGGAGCGGCTGTGTCTGCTGCAGCTCCGGTCACCTCCATGCAGCAGCGCTGGAAGCGACGCTGCATCATCCTGGAGTACGCCGGACATGGAGGGCTTTTTGGGGCTGATTAAAGTGGTGAACCAGGGTATATGTTTGTGTTTTTTATTTCTAATAAAGGATTTTTTTCGGGTGTGTGTGTTTATTTACTGTCACTTACAGATTAATCATGGAAGGTTTCTCGGGGAGACGCCTGACATGATTAATCTAGGAGTTATTGGCAGCTGTGGGCTGCCAATAACTCCTTATTACCCCGATTTGCCAACGCACCAGGGCAAATCGGGAAGAGCCGGGTACAGTCCCAGAACTGTCACATCTAATGTATGCGGCAATTCTGGGCGGCTGTTGGCTGATATTGTTAGGGTGGGGGGCTCCCCATAACGTGGAGCTCCCCATCCTGAGAATACCAGCCTTCAGCCGTATGGCTTTATCTGGCTGGTTTTAAAATTGGGGGTACCGCACGCCGTTTGTTTTAATTATTTAATTATTTATTTCACTGCACAGTATAGACACGCCCACTGGCTGCTGTGATTGGGTGCAGTGTGACACCTGTCACTCAGCGTGGGGGCGTGTCTCACTGTAACCAATCATAGGCGCCGGTGGGCGGGGAAAGCAGGGAATACCAGATTGTTTAATGGGCGGCCGGCTTTTTCAAAACAGTAAAAGCCGCCGGAGCAGTGTGAATGCCGTGCAGAGCCGGGCCGGGGATCGGAGATCGGTGAGTGTGAGAGAGGGGGTAAGAGGGATAGACTGACATGGACAGAGAGAGAGGGACAGAGATAGTGACGGACTGACAGGGATTAGTGAATGACAGACATTATGAGGCGCTTCAGAACGCAGCTTTTCAGCTGCGCTCTGAAGCAGACCTTTTTTAAGCTGCGGTGCAGAGCGCACACCTGCGCACATAGCCTCAGACATCAAAATCGTATGAGGGATGTCACACGTTTCAATTGACTAGGTTCATACAACAAAACGTCCAATGTATGAGGAATAAACGACGTGTATGCGATCACCGTATTTTCGTTCAATCTTGATTGCATGTAGGTGTCACACGCAAATACGTCACGAACGATGCAGGATGTGCGTCACTTACAACTTGACCCCCGACGACGGATTGAAAGATTTATTGAAGCGTGTAAAGCAGGCATAAGATGTGACAGAGTCTCTACTTACGGGGATACAGACTACAGTGTGGTCAGGCAATCCGCGGTCAGTTCAATGAGAGGTCGTTATACTAAAGGAGAAGACAGAGACATGGTCAAGTAGCAGTCCAAGGTCAGGTATTTCAGGAGAGAGAGATGAGGATACAGGAATAAAACAGACGTTTCTTTTCTTCTCTGCTACCTGTCTTATATGCATATATCGCACTGCACTAGGATGACATGCGAGTGCAGTCTGGTGTTTCACACGCACCCATGAACTTGTATGGGTGCGTGTGAGCCGAGACTTGCTGCCAAATGCAGCATGCTGCGATTCTTTCTCATGCCAATATGGCATGAGAAATTAATCGCAGATGGACACTGCCCCATAGTTTTGTACTGGTGCGAGTGCAATCCGATGTTTTATCGGATTGCACTCGTTCGTGAAAAACGCAAGTGAAACCGGGGCCTATAAGTCATAGTAGCCCTGAAGGATACAGTGATCTGCCACACCAGGAAATTATGCAGTGTGTAACACTTTACCATAAAGTACATTGCAGTACAGAAAAGTAGCTTATTAGCAATAACAGTCCTGTACAAGAAATGCAGTCTCTCTCTACCTAAAAAACAGCATAATGTTTACCTCCTTACAATGTGCTACTTAGACCACATTCTGTGTCTTTTGCGTTTAAGCACAGTATAATCCAATTGATATACCATATAAATCCACTGCACTTTCTCTGAAACATCAAGGTCAAGGAATTAAATTGATTTAAAACACTTAGGCGGGCTTTGCACACTACGACATCGCAGGTGCGATGTCGGTGGGGTCAAATTGAAAATGACGCACTTCCGGCATCGCATGTGACATCGTAGTGTGTAAAGGCTCGATGATACGATTAACGAGCGCAAAAGCGTCGTAATCGTATTGACTCGCCGACCCCAGGGCTGTGGGACACCCAGTGCCGGGCCGGACTAGTCCGGTGGTAGTCAGTGGTGGCTGGGCCCGGCTCCGTGGCCCTGGTGGGTGTCAGTAGAATATGTGGCTTGCTTGTTAATGGTTGTGTTCGTGACGCCACCTGTGGTCTGCGGCTATTAAGCCGCCACTGCTGTGTGGGGCCTCCGGGGTGATGTTATGGCAGCAATGGTGGTACTGCTCCCCACAGGTGGAGCGGAGCCCCGGGGATACTGTTAATGCTCGTGGAAGTCTATGAGGTTGTGTGGCTAACACGGTGCAGGGCCAACAGGCGAGGAAAGAACCAGGCATAAACAACAGTCTCTTTACCTTTTCCTCTTTACTTTGGAAACAGTCCAGTCCTGGGAGACCGTTACAGGTGGTGATGGGGATCCGGTCGGCCTGGAAGTTCTTGGGGTGATCTCTCTGGCCAGCTGAGTATGAGGCCTACTCCTGTACTTTGCTTTGTTACGATAGGACCCTGCTTCTCTGAATCCAGCAATGGCCCTCTGTGTTGCTGGGACTGTTGGTGCGTCCCTTTCCCTCTGTAGCAGGCTGCGCAGGCTCTCTCTCTGGTGCTTCTCTGTTGGAATCCACACCGGCCTTGATGCTGCAGCTGTACTTTTGGGATGCTTTTGGGCCAGGTGCTTGCAGCACTCCTGCCCTTTGGATTCGGCTACCAGGGAGTATTTTAAGCCCTGGTGGCCACAGACACCGATGTCCGCGTTTCTCTGCTGCCTCTCAGCTACTCCTGCTTCTCTGGGCCAAGCTACTCTAGCTCTAGGCCCCAGATTCACAGGACAGCTCACTCTGCGTCTGTTCACTCCTACTGCTCTCTACAGACTGAACACTACTTCCTCCCTCAGATCAGACTTAAGGGGATCCTCCCTGGAATCCCAGGTTCAGAGCTCCCCCTGCTGGCCGGAGGGAGAACTGCGTTGGATGTTAAACTTGCTGGCCAATGGACCTCCCAATTACCTCCAGGCTCAGCATTAACCCTTTGGGAGGGCAATGCTGTTGTGGCGACCAGGTCCTGGGGCGCCACACTTCCCCTTAGTTAAATTCAGTACTCCCGGACTGTGGAAACAAAACATAACATGTTACAACATTTCATCCCATTATGGGAGGCGCATTACTTAAACGTTACAACTTAAACACTACTATAAGAGTCCAGTGTGGCTCCCTGCCGGGTGTCCATTACACTACTCCATGGGGGACCCGCCGCGATCAAACCCCCAACGTAGGCTCTGGGCGTGCGTCAGAGCATTGATGACCCCACTCTATGCACGCCGGACGGGTTTTTCTTCAGGGGTGTGGAGCACACGAGTGCTAACTATGAACAATTTCGGTGTTGGCCACCCATAGTCCAGTGGCCCAATTGTCCATTTACTTAATCGCCTAAGATTTAAAAGCATTTTATACACAACATTACAGACATTTCACATAACTATTTACATTCTGTTAGGTATTTTACTTTCTATGTTCTATACCTTGGAGGGGGCTGTCCCCGAGTGCTACGTTGGGACCGGCGTAGCTCTGGGGTTTGTCCCTGACTACTTAGAGTGTCTGCCCCCCCGTGTGATTGGTAGGCCTAACCCTGACAGGGATACGTGTCGGTTGCCTACGGGATCTCAGATTCGCCAAGGGTACGGCAGGTTCACCACTGGCAGGGGGTTGAACCTCCTGTTCCACTGCTGGCGTGTCACTTCGTGTTGGAGCGGCCGGTTCTTTAGGTGGATCTGGAACCTCTTCTGTTTCTGGCTTGACCAACTGCAGGAACGTCAAGACTGGTACCACTATGGCATTGTTTATTCGGGTCCAAGTTTTGGGGAATTTTCCAAGGATTGTTTGGATCATCCCTTTCTCTTTTTCTTGACTTTGGGGACTTTCTTGTACTTCTTCTACTTCTTTTTGGGCTCTGCACCGTTCAGGGCACGCTTTCAGGCGGTCCCGAGAAACTGCTTGATAGGTCTTGCCTTCATCCTTGCTTATGAGGCATACCTTACTATTGTCAAAGTTGGAGGGGATAATGGTGTAGGGCTCGTTTTCCCACTGATCATCCAATTTATGCGTCCTCCACTTCTTCTTGAAGACTTGTTCTCCAGGTGCTAAGGGAGTTGCTGGGGCTGTTTGATTGTAATGCTGCTCTTGTCACGTTCTTGCTTGAGACAGGCTCCTTTCTACGCATTCCTGGATCTTACGGTACCGCTGCTGCCGCTCTGTATCCCAATACTCTATTTCCTGAACCGCCTCAGGTGACACAGTCCCCATCTCAAAGTCTACAGGTAACTTGCCAGGTCTGGCTCGCATCAGGTAAGCAGGGCTGCAGTTGGTCGAATTTACCGGGATATGGTTGTACAAGTCTACCAGATCTGGTAACTTTTCTGGCCATTGGTTTCTTTCTTCCAAAGGTAGAGTCTTAAGCATGTCAATAACCACATGGTTCATCTTCTCGCACAATCCATTGGTTTGAGGGTGGTACGGTGTAGTTCTGATTTTCTTACAACCGTACATGTTACAGAACTATTGGAACACTTCTGCCTCGAATGCAGGACCCTGATCAGTCAGTACCCTTTCAGGGTAACCGTGAGGTCGACAAAAGTAGGCCTGAAATGCTCTCGCTGCTGTTCTGGCTGTCTGGTCCTTCACGGGCACTACTACCAGGAAACGAGAGTAATGGTCCACAATGGTGAGGGCGTACACATAGCCTGACCGGCTTGGTGTTAACTTCACGTGGTCCAGGGCCACCAACTCCAGGGGCTGCTTCGTGACAATTGGCTGTAGGGGAGACCTCTGGCTGGCATCATCTTTCCGCCTCAGGTTACACGGACCACAGTTTCGGCACCACTTCTCGACTGTCTTTCTCATGTGCACCCAGTAGAACCGATCACGGAGTAGGGTCTCCAACTTCTTCCACCCGAAGTGTCCTGCATTATCATGATAAGCTGCTAGGACCATTGGAGCATCCCTCTGCGGAACCACTATCTGCCAGACGAGTTCATTCGTTCGCCAGTTGACATATCTCTTACAGAGCTTGCCTTGATAGGTGAACAGTCGTCCCCTCTCCTTCCACAACTGCTGGGCTTCTTCTGGAGCATCTGGGCCAAGATGAGTCTCAGCTTGTGCTAGCTTTTCTTTGACCAATCGCACGGCCGGGTCACCGTTCTGTGTCTCTTCCCAATTATGGTGGAGTAATGGGTTGACCGAGACCTCGTGCTGGCTCGAGCGCTTCACTCCTACAGCATGCTCACACTGGGAAACACCTTGGTGATGGAAAGCCGGTAACTCTATCTCTTCGAGTTCATCCAGGTCTTCTCCAGACTCGGGTAAGTGAGGCATTCTGGACAGCGCATCAGCATTGTTATTCTTCTTGCCAGCCCGATACTTGATCGTAAAGTCAAAGTTAGACAGTCGGGCCATCCATCGCTGTTCCAACGCACCTAACTTGGCTGTTGCCAGGTGTGTCAACGGATTGTTGTCCGTGAAGATGGTGAACTTGGCCGATGCCAGATAGTGCTTGAAGCGTTCAGTCACTGCCCAAACAATAGCGAGGAACTCCAGCTTGAAGGAACTGTAGTTTTCTGGATTCCTTTCTGTGGGCCGAAGCTTCCTACTGGCGTACGCTATCACCCTCTCTCTGCCTCCCTGCACCTGGGACAGAACGGCTCCCAGTCCCACGTTGCTGGCGTCTGTATACAGTACAAACGGCTGGCTGTAGTCAGGGTAGGCCAGAATTTCTTCTCCCGTGAGAGCCCCTTTCAGCCGGACAAAGGATGTTTCTAGTTGGCTGCTCCATTCAAATGGAGGGCTCTGCTTCTTAGCCTGCTTTGGCTGGCCCACCAGGAGATCTTGAAGGGGCACTGCTATCTTGGTGAAACCATCAATGAACCTTCGGTAGTAGCCCACCAGCCCAAGGAACTGCCGCACCTCTTTCACCGTGGTGGGCCTTGGCCAGTCCTTGATTACGGTGACTTTCTCCGGATCAGGTGCCACACCTTCTGCGCTGACCACATGACCCAGGTACTGTACCTTTGGCTTCAAGAGGTGACATTTGGACGGCTTTATCTTCAGGCCATATTTCGACAAGGACTCAAACACTTCAGCTAAGTGCCTCAGGTGGTCTTCATAAGTCTTGGAGTAGACTATGACGTCATCCAGATACAACAGCACGGTTTCAAAGTTGTGGTGGCCCAAGCAGCACTCCATCAACCTTTGGAATGTCCCTGGGGCGTTGCAGAGCCCGAATGGCATATAGTTGAACTCACAGAGGCCCATTGGTGTCGTGAATGCAGTCTTCTCCTTGTCCGCCTCTGCCACGGGAACCTGCCAATACCCACTGGTGAGATCCAAGGTGGAGAAATAGTTAGCTGACTTTAAGGCTGTTAGTGACTCCTCTATTCTGGGCAGTGGATAAGCATCTTTATGTGTAATGCGGTTAATTTGCCTGTAATCTACACACATTCTCATTGTACCATCTTTTTTCTTTACGAGCACTAGTGGAGCTGCCCAGGGGCTACAACTATCTCTGAAAACCCCAGCCTCCTTCATTTCCCGTAACATTTCTTTGGCACATTGATACTGTGCGGGGGGTACAGGGCGGTATCTCTCTTTAATGGGATGATGATCACCCGTGGGGATTTGATGTTAAACCCCTTTCACCTGCCCAAAATCTAGGGGGTGTTTGCTGAAGACCCGCTCGTACTCCTGTACCACCCGGTAAACCCCATGCTTTTGGTGTGAGGGGTTGGAGTCGGTGCCCACATGTAATTTTTGGCACCAGTCTTCCAGCTGCCCCTTGGAGCCATTGTCTTCCGCCTGGTCGGACGGGATCAAGGGTTCCACTGCTTTGATGGTATTGTTGCTGACAGTGTACAGTTTTGCTACAGTGGTGTATCGGGGCAATTTGGCTTCCTCCTCCCCACAATTCAGGACACGGACGGGCACTCTCCCCTTGCGGACGTCTGCTACCCCTCTGGCTATCAGGACTCCGGGCCTACTATCTGAATACACCGGTTCTACCAAGGCATGGTAGTCCTGACCCTTGAGGCCTATTGCTGCCCGACACCATATCAACATTTCACTTCTTGGGGGTATTGCAATGGGGAAGGGGTCACTTACCCTCACACTGCCAATTTCTCCTCCGGCCAGCTCTACCTGCTGCCTCCTCATCAGGGCTCTGATCTCCCTCTGTAGGGCACGCTGTTGCCCGGAGCTGGCAGTTTCAGACGCCTGTTGCAACAAAATTATCACTTCGGCAATACAATTTTCTATCACATTTGTACCAATGGTTAGCAGTGGGTCAGATTCTTTGCGATCAATGTCTACAATTATCATCCCCTGACATGGCAATTCTACCCGCCCCACTTTAATGGTTACTTCTTTGTACCCAATTTGAGGTAAGGGCTGACCATTACTGGCCACAATTGTTAAATCATCATCTGGGCCATGGTCAATGTCTGAATCAGCCCAATATCTTTTGTACAGCTTATAGGGGATGGTTGTTACCTGGGACCCCGTATCCAGGAGGGCATTCAAAGGGATCCCATCCAGCACAATAGGAAGGACCGGTCGTCCTCCCACATACTTGCTGCGGCTGGGGGTTGAGCCGGGCTTCCTTACACCTGGGGGTCGTCTCCTGGCCCCAGGCTCGGCCCATTTAAAGGACAGTGTCGTGCAATGTGGCCCGCCTGGCTGCAGCGGCGGCAGATCGGTTGTCCCGTTGAATCATACCGGTCTGTGTCTCTGCCTCGGGTCGGCGGAATCCTCCTCTGTCGCATCCATGGGACGTCATCTGGGCTGGAGGCCAACTCGATTCTTGCAGGTGATGGGGTCACTTGTAGAGACTGCACGGTCTTGGCCAGGACAGCCACAGTCTTGGTCAGCTCCTGGACCTGCTGTCTGAGCTCTGCAGTGGGATTCTTATCCAGGGACTGCGCCTCAGCCCCTGCAGCGGCTCGTGTTGCAGGCACCACCCCGGGGTACGTGATAGCAAGAGGCCGGAGGGGTACTGGGTCATTCGGTGTAGATTCTCTCAGTACCCGGACGGCTTGGTCCTTAAACTTTGCAAAGTCCAGAGAAGGGTTCTGCAGGACCTGTGGGCATCTGACAGGAGCCCCTCTATGAACTGCTCAGTTAGGAGTTTGTGTTCTTCACGTACACTCTCTGGGTCCACCTGTTTAACTGCTTTCAGGGCCTCCTGCAAGTTTAAGGCATAGTCCCTTATGCTGTCTGTGGCCCGTTGTTTGCACCCAAAGAATCTCATCTTTATTTCTGCTGCGGTGCGGGTGTCAAAGGTACTCTTTAGCTTGGCCAGTATCTGGGTTACTGTCCCTTTATCGGTATCAGGCCAGGACTTCACTTCACGCTGGGCCGCGCCAGCTAACTGCCCCATTAATATGCCCACCTTCTGGCTCTCAGTCAGAGGATACACCCGGAACAAGCTGTGCAGACTTTCTCTGAAGTCGCTCAAGGTATGGAACTCCCCGGAGTACTGCGGCAGCCACTCCGCTCCCGGGATGTACGGCATTGTGATCGGCATTACCGGCGCTACAGCGGGGGCTGGGGCGACGGCGACTGGGATCGCGTCGGCTGGTGCTGCGGCGTCTCGGGCTATGGCAGCCACCTGCTCTCCCTCCGAATCGGACATCTTCCTCCCCCTTAGTGAACCTCACCAGGCTCCGTTCACTTTTCAAATTCCCTTCTGGGTCGTGCGGGGTTAACAGCGCTCTGCTCTGATGGCGCGCTCCCTTCGCGCTCTTTGTCAGGCACGCCCTTTTCTTCTTGCGCTCAGCGGGGCTAATGGCGGCGGCAGTTTTCAAACAGTGAAACACGCAGTAACACAGTCTTTTAAGCGCAATTCTTCAGGCGCACAGTACCCGGTGGGACCGGGCACGAAATCCTGTTCGTGACGCCAAAGTTGACTCGCCCACCCCAGGGCTATGGGACACCCAGTGCCGGGCCGGACTAGTCCGGTGGTAGTCAGTGGTGGCTGGGCCCGGCTCCGTGGCCCTGGTGGGTGTCAGTAGAATATGTGGCTTGCTTGTTAATGGTTGTGTTCGTGACGCCACCTTTGGTCTGCGGCTATTAAGCCGCCGCTGCTGTGTGGGGCCTCCGGGGTGATGTTATGGCAGCAATGGTGGTACTGCTCCCCACAGGTGGAGCGGAGCCCCGGGGATACTGTTAATGCTCGTGGAAGTCTATGAGGTTGTGTGGCTAACACGGTGCAGGGCCGACAGGCGAGGAAAAAAACAGGCATAAACAACAGTCTCTTTACCTTTTCCTCTTTACTTTGGAAACAGTCCAGTCCTGGGAGACCGTTACAGGTGGTGATGGGGATCCGGTCGGCCTGGAAGCTCTTGGGGTGATCTCTCTGGCCAGCTGAGTATGAGGCCTACTCCTGTACTTTGCTTTGTTACGATAGGACCCTGCTTCTCTGAATCCACCAATGGCCCTCTGTGTTGCTGGGACTGTTGGTGCGTCCCTTTCCCTCTGTAGCAGGCTGCGCAGGCTCTCTCTCTGGTGCTTCTCTGTTGGAATCCACACCGGCCTTGATGCTGCAGCTGTACTTTTGGGATGCTTTTGGGCCAGGTGCTTGCAGCACTCCTGCCCTTCGGATTCGGCTACCAGGGAGTATTTTAAGCCCTGGTGGCCACAGACACCGATGTCCGCGTTTCTCTGCTGCCTCTCAGCTACTCCTGCTTCTCTGGGCCAAGCTACTCTAGCTCTAGGCCCCAGATTCACAGGACAGCTCACTCTGCGTCTGTTCACTCCTACTGCTCTCTACAGACTGAACACTACTTCCTCCCTCAGATCAGACTTAAGGGGATCCTCCCTGGAATCCCAGGTTCAGAGCTCCCCCTGCTGGCCGGAGGGAGAACTGCGTTGGATGTTAAACTTGCTGGCCAATGGACCTCCCAATTACCTCCAGGCTCAGCATTAACCCTTTGGAAGGGCAATGCTGTTGTGGCGACCAGGTCCTGGGGCGCCACAGTATCATCGGTGCAGCGTCGGCGTAATCCATAATTACGCTGATGCGACGGTCCGATGTTGTTCCTCGCTCCTGCGGCTGCACACATCGCTGTGTGTGAAGCCGCAGGAGCGAGGAACATCTCCTACCGGCTTCACCGCGGCTTCCGTAGGATATGCGGAAGGAAGGAGGTGGGCAGGATGTTTACATCCTGCTCATCTCCGCCCCTCCGCTCCTATTGGCCGCCTGCCGTGTGACGTCGCAGTGACGCCGCACGACCCGCCCCCTTAACAAGGAGGCGGGTTGCCGGCCAGAGCGACGGTCGCAGGACAGGTGAGTCCATGTGAAGCTGCCGTAGCGATAATGTTCGCTACGGCAGTTATCACAAGGATATCGCTGCTGCGACGGGGGCGGGGACTATCGCGCTCGGCATCGCAGCATCGGTCTGCGATGTCGCAGCATGCAAAGTGCCCCTTAGGTTAGGAACAAGGTGCATTTTTGCCTAATGTCATGCTTATATGCTCAAGACGTATACGCCTGCCAGTAGTCACAGTCAGAGATGCTGAGTAGTGATGGGCGAGCACTAAAATGCTCAGTCCTCGAGTCAAGCAGGTCAGATTCTCTTAAAGTACTCAACTTGAGTAACAAGTATAATTGAAGTCAATCATTAGACTGTTCAGCTGTCATGATCCAGGACAGGTATTCTCCGCTCCAGAGTTTCCCAGACCCGACCTGGTCATATCAGGGGTTAGACCACATTGCCCAAGCACCTTCCATGAGGGAAAAGTGGTTTAAATACCTTGTGTTTCTCAACCATAGGTTTAAAGTCTCTTCTGGGTTAGGGCAGACTGGCCCTTTATGAAAAGATCATGGGAGCCAGGGACCAGGGACGGAGCAGCAACCACTGAACGGCCAGGAGGGTGAGTGAGCTGGCAGCAACACCGAGAGATAGAGGCAGGACAGTGTGAGGATGCTGGTAAGGGTGTTACAGTACCCCCCCCCTTTTCCAGGAATCTCTTAAGGAGAAAAGGGGCATTAATTTTCTCCTTGGGCTCCCATGACCTCTCCTCAGGACCAAAACCCTTCCAATCCATCAAGGAGAGAGTCCTACCTATCACTCTCTTCATGGTAAGCATGTATTTTACCTCAAAGATGTCTACTAGTTCTACATGGAAAGATGCCCTGTCAAGGCCATCCCTTCTGTGCCCTATTTGTCAGCAGAGGTCTGCACCTTATATGACGATGTGGCTCTCCCATTCCGTGTAAACTGCTCCTAACATCACTCTACACATCCCTGCCAGAAAAAAAATGCAAGTGCTAAATAAAGTGCACAGTGCAAAAAAGTGCTATAGTGGAGACTGGCAGGTGCAGGGTAAATATACTGCAGTGAGTTGATGTATAGGGGGTACTTATCATACTCCAAATTGTGTCTGCATCCAAGATTTGCCTCAATGCATTTCCCCGCTATTGGTTCTTCAGGAGGCTGTATATGGAAACCGGGAGTTCTCCCAGCTTTAGTATGATCCCAATTTTCGTGTTGGAATTCAGATCATGGATGGGTATAACCAAGTCCTGGCCCAATGGCTTATCTGCATCAGCAGTTCCTCCTATGAGTAGGGAGATCAGAAGAGAACACAAGAATGTTGTTCAGATACATCACCATGTATAAATAGAGAAGATCCCGGAAGATATCTTTGACCAATTCTTGGAAGACCACCGGAGCATTGCCCACCCGAATAGCATTAACTGATACTCATAGCGGCTGTCACGGGTATTGAGGGCAGTTTTTCATTCGTCACCTGACTGTAAATGGACAAGATTGCACGCACCCCGGATGTCGAGCTTGGAGACTATCCTTGACACTTGAGATGGTAGACAAAGTCCGGTGTAAGCAGCAGCGGATGCTTATTCATGACCATGATTTGTTTGAGTCTCATGTAATCGATACAGAGGCGTAATGATCCATCCATTTTCTTTACAAAAAAGACCCCTGCTCCAGATGGTGAGGAGGACTTCTGGATGAATTCCCTTGCCAGGTTCTCCTTGATGTATTCAGGCATGGTTAGGGTCTCCGCCTGTGACAGAGGGTAAATTTGACTGCAGGGAGGTGAGTAACCAGGAAGAAGGTCGATTAGGCAATCATACAACCTATTTGGTGGTGTGGAGCCCCTGAGGCTTCAGTCTCCACAGAGTATTGTATCTGACATAAGATGCAATGCTCATCTTGGGTAAGGAAGAGGTTAACCACTGTTTTTCTTTTACACAATACACTTACATAAACACCCAGTTAGTGAGCCAGCACTTACATTAGGAAGCCAGGCTGGGAAATTCCCGTGCAGAATGAGTCATCAAAAAGATGGGGGCTAACCTATAAATGATTCAGGAATCATACACTATAATATTGAAACATTAAATTTTTATTTATGTAAGGTGCTCGTGCTAAAAATACATAAAAATTTCATCATACACAGGATAACATTTTTGGAATATAGGGAGGGATGTCAAGCCGCACTTATAAGGAGTGGCACAATACTACAGTAGCTGCGTCTGCCCGTATAATAACGGCCAGTATTGATTATAGATGGACATATATATACATCATATATTTACAGGAACGGACCAAAGGGGATGTGGTTTACATAGTATTAGATGACATAGTTCTGAGATTACAAAAGTATACAGATATAAGTATATATATAAGATATAGGCATATCATCAACCACTATATAGATTGGCTAGGAGGCACCATGATTCACATACCATGTGAATTTAGAATAGCAAACATGTGCCTATAGTATTGCCCCCACCTATCTATTAGCCCTATAAGTCAGTCCAGTTACCTGTTGTCATTTGTAAAGGGTAAATGTCCTCAGCAGCACCGCAAATTGCACCCACTCCAACCTCCACGCGCGTTTCACCGCACTGCCGGTTTCATCAGATCCATCCATTTTCTTTACAAAAAAGAACCCTGCTCCAGATGGTGAGGAGGACTTCTGGATGAATTCCCTTGCCAGGTTCTCCTTGATGTATTCAGGCATGGTTAGGGTCTCCGCCTGTGACAGAGGGTAAATTTGACTGCAGGGAGGTGAGTAACCAGGAAGAAGGTCGATTAGGCAATCATACAACCTATTTGGTGGTGTGGAGCCCCTGAGGCTTCAGTCTCCACAGAGTATTGTATCTGACATAAGATGCAATGCTCATCTTGGGTAAGGAAGAGGTTAACCACTGTTTTTCTCTTACACAATACACTTACATAAACACCCAGTTAGTGAGCCAGCACTTACATTAGGAAGCCAGGCTGGGAAATTCCCAGGCAGAATGAGTCATCAAAAAGATGGGGGCTGCCTGGGAAGTGAGCAAACACACTTAGTTTCCCTTTAGAAGGGTTTTTACCTCAGAACAGTTTTGACGCAGAAGAGAGCAGACAGCCTTAGGAGAGCAGCATTTAGCAGACTGGTCCTGGGGATGGGAGGCTGGGGGAATTAGTCTCAGGACCAGGGGCTACGACACTGAACTGAGTTTGCACAGGACAGACTGGGAGAAGCAGGAGACGACCAAGTAGAGCTGTAAGACAGAGGAGTAACTTGGTAGCCGGAAGGTGAGCCCCCAACAGCCCCTTCGGGACCAGCGTCAGTCAGGGTGCAAAGCCCTCGGTTAGGGGAACCTTCATAGACTCTAACCGATCTGCAGGGAAAGGGGATATCATATACCATTGCCCACCACCAAAAGTCTCGGGGCACAGCAGCAGAAAGAGACAGGAGCCATGGCCACGGTCAGATTCATAACAAGTTTCGCTCTGCCTATGTACGGGACAACAACTAAAGGCAAGGACACTGGGGTCACCACTACAAGGCACAGGGAGGAAGGTCTCACATGCTTCACAACACCAGTGGTGACCTCTGCTTCATCTGGGATCGGCTGGGGCCAATCACGGCGATGACCGGTACTCTGCGGGTGCAGCACATAAACTGTGAGTAAAACACCTGGAACCACAGCTCCTGTGTGAGACTCTGATTTGCCGGCACCGCCACTCGGCGCTTCGGCGCCAACGGCCTTTCCCCCATCAATACCGTCCTCCCTGGGGCTCGCTCCACCTGTGGGTTGCTGGAGTATCTGAGCTGCAGTAACATCAGCCTCAGAGGAGAGCGACCTCTTGCAGCGGCAGCTAATCCCTGGCCATGCACCACGGGTGGCACTGCAAAGCAAGCCCCCATTTCCCCCTTTTTGACTCTCTCTTTGTCTGTAGCCGACAGGGCCATGGAGCCAGGTCAGGCCATTCACAGCAACCCCAGAAAACCACTGGTCCGGAGATAAGTTATGCCCTGCAGGTCCCGTGGGGTGCTACAGTGGCAGTGTCTCAGCCTCCTTCTTGTTGAAGACATCCACATACACCCAGTTGGCGGATGGCAGGCCTGGAAGATTAGAGGCCATCACTAGCGGGCATGCAGGATGAACTGTAACAAGACATTTTTAATGACAGCACTCACTCCATCTGGGCACATCTCTGGATCTCCAGTCCAAGACAGGCTCATGTCTCTGAAGCCACAGCAAACCAAATAGCAGAGGGTGTGACATCCCTGGTAACCCGTGGAAAGTGATTCTTTCCGTGTGCAGCATTAACACTTGAAGCTCAACCTGCTCAGTGACGAACTGGTTAAATTTGGATATAGACTTTCCATCCACGAACTGCTATGGGAACTTGAAGTTGAAGATGAGAATTGGATACTGTTCCACAATGGCCTGCTCTTTGATGTTCCCGATGGAATAAGAGTCCAGAAAGGCTGACTCGGTGAATCGGATGTTGCCAATAGATATTGCCACGGATATGAATAAGGATGAAGAGGACTTGATCTAAGCTGGGGTAATCTCTCTCACAGACCCTAGGCTTGGAAGTTTTCCTGCTTCTTAGGACATAAACAGAAACAAATCATGTGAGTAGGACATTTGCAGTAGAAGTATCCCTCTACAGTGCAATGGATCTCTTGGTGGATCTTTGCCAAATGCACCTGATCCACCTCAATAGGCTCAAGAAGGGTCCTGAAGACCATGGTTCGCAGCAAGATAAGTTTCTTGAATGAAGGAGCCAGGTGTAACGATCTCCTGGATCGTTCTTGAAACCTGAAGGTGATGTCGATAGCCAGTCATACCAGTTCATCCAGCAAAGAAGGCACATCATGGCTGGCCAGCTCGTCCTTGATGGTACCGGATAATCCTTCACAGAATGCAGCCACCAGTGCTTCATTGTTCCAGCGCAGTTCAGAGTACAGTGTGTGGCAACAGACAGCATACTGGCCTATGGTGAGACTCCCTTGGTGAAGTCTAAGTAGTGAGGATGCTGCTGAGGAGGCTTGGCCCGGCTTGTCGAATATCTTGTGAAACAGCTTTAAAAAGGTCTGCAGGTTCAAGACGATAGGATCACTCCTCCCCCATAATAGATTGATCCAAGCCAGGGCCTAGCCGCTCAGGTGCGATATCATAAAGGCTATTTTGGCCTCATCAGAGACAAACTGATGGGACAAAAGTTCAAAGTGAAAGTAGCACTGATTTATGAAACCCCTGCATGTTTGTGGATCCCCATCAAACCACAGAGGAGTAGACAAATGAGGACTGGATCTTGCAGGCGAAATTGCTGCCAGAGTAGGGACTACAGCAGGAACCAAGGCAAGTGGAGACATTTGCGTCAAGGAGTGCAGACAGATATCCACTGACTGCAGATGAGTCAGAATTGAGTCCTGTTGTTTTCAATGCTGGACAACCTCTTGTTGCAGGCCGGTAAGCAGGACAGCACTGGAGCCAGTGGGATCCATGGCCTGGCCAAACAATAATGCTTGCGGGTGCAAGTGAGCGTGAACCCACTGAGCCACAGCCCACTGTTGACTTGAGGGGCATAACTTAGGCGCATACTGGGTTTTCACGAGATCCTTTAACAGTGAGGATGGAATGGGCTACTGGTAGCAACCAGGTGCCACTAGGCTGGGAGGCACTACTGGGATAGCACCCACTGGCCCTAAGCATCCTCCCAGAAAAACTGTGAGAGGAATCTGGTAAGGGCATTACAAGGGAAAGTGCACTGAACATGGTTAGCATGTGAGAATGATTTGATATTGTGCTATCATGTCATCTACAGTCATGGGTGAAAGTGTTAGCACCCTTCAAAGTGTTCCAGAAAATGAAGTATTTCCCACAGAAATCATTGCACATGTTTTGTTACATACATTGTTATTTCCTTTTTGGGAAAATGTGCCAGACAAAATTGTTCACCCCCTCAACTTAATATTTGGTTGCACACGCTTTGGAATAAATAATTGTAATCAATCACTTCCTATAACCATCAACAAGCTTTTTGCACCTCAACTGGAATTTTCATTCATTTTTCTTTTAAAAACTGATCCAGGTCTCTCATATTTGAAGGGTGCCCTATACCAACAGCAAATTTAAGATCTCTCCACAAGTGTTCAATAGGATATTGATTGGTACTCATTACTGGCCACTTCAGAACACTCCAGCACTTTGTTCCCATCCATTTCTAGGAACTTCTTGAAGTATGTTTGGGGTCATTGTTCTGCTGGAAGACCCATGACCTAGGACACAAACTCAGCTTTCTGGGCATTGCATTGCAACCCAAAATCCTTTGGTAATCTTCAGATTTCATGATACCTTGCACACAGTCAAGGTAACCAGTGCTGGACGCAGCAACACAACCGCAAAACATCTTTGAACCTCCACCATATTTAAATCTAGGTACTGTGTTCTTTTCTTTGTAGGGTTCTTTCCGTTTTGGGTAGGATGATGAGCTTTATCAAAAAGCTCTGTCTTCTTCTCATCTGTCCACAAGATGCTTTCCCAGAAGGTTTTTGGCTTACTCAAGTACCTTTTGGCAACTGCAGTCTAGCTTTTTATGTCTCTGTGTCCAGCACTGGTGTACTCCTGGGTCCCCTGCCAGAGTGTTTCATTTCATTCATTGTTGACGGATAGTTCTTGCTGACACTGATACACCTTGAGCCTGCAGAACAGCTTGAATTTTGTTTGGAGATTGATTGGGGCTACTTACACACTATCCGGACAATCCTGCATTGCAACCTTTCATCAGTATTTCACTGCCATCCACGTCCAGGGAGATTATTTACAGTGTCATGGGTTGTAAACTTCTTGATTTTGTTGCGCACCATGGACTAAGGAATATCAAGATCTCTGGAGAGGGACGTTCAATCTTGGGATTGTTGATGTTTTTCAATAATTTTGTTTCCCAAGTCCTTAGACAGTTCTCTTCTGTTCGCTGTGCTTAGTGTGGCACATACAGACACGCAATGCAAAGATTGAGTCAACTTCTCCAAGTGTGATTTTCTTATTGCTCACACCTGTTACTTGCCACAGGTGAGTTTTAATGAGCATCACATACTTGAAACAAACTTTTTTATCCACAATTTGGGAAAGGTACCAAAAATGTTGTCTGGTCCACTTTGGGGGTTTTGTGAAATTATATCCAATTTGTCATTTTTCTCTGTTTTTTGTTTTGCTACACTACACACAAAGGAAATAAACATGTGTATAACAAAATGTGATATTGCAATAATTTTTTGGGAGAAATAATTCATTTTCTGGAACAATATCAAGGGTGCCAACACTTTGGCCATGAATGTATGTATCTAAACACATTGATATTGATGAACGAACTGCTCCTCATGACAAACATAAATAGTATGTTATATTCTGTGTACATATATTTCTATTGTTCTGAATGTCCTTTCTTTGTTGTACACCTTTAATACCACATATTTAATATAAAGTGGATCCTTTTCCAATAGTTCTACAAAGATTCAGAGATAAAAATATATATAAATTGTGTTAAAAACATCTTACAAAATCTGTGTCGATGCTGTCCAAAATTATGTTATGGAAAATAAACTCATAACACAGTATAAACAGGGGCTCATGGAAGACTTGTCTTGCCAAGCCAATCTGATTAGTCTTTTATGAGGTGCTAAGATGCAAACTGGATCTTAGTAAAATAGTGAATGTTAAATATATCTGGCTTTTCAAAACAATTTGTCTCTAAAGTTAAAGAATAAAACAAATAAAAGAAAAAATAATTCAGCCTTGCCATTGCGCCTGTGTTTTGTCTAGCCCCTTACCAACATTTGCAGTACATGTACGGCGCAAGTTCATATCGGGTGTAGGAAGTGGGCTCATAGAGTACACTTGCTGTATACTGGGCAAATAATGGCTTTATCACTTACCCAGGAACTACTTCAGCATGTGACTATTAACCTGATAAATGCAGCTGTGAAACTGTGACAGCAGCATTAATAACTCACTGGCATGGGGGTACGTCATTTTATGCGACCTTAGGCGTACCCATGACATGATCACGGGGTGCTGATGGGTTGCTATAATGGAAGTGAATAGGAAACTCGAGCATTTTTCCAAAAGACCCTACCAGTGTTCAATAGGATTTTGATCAGTCCTCATTGCTGGCCACTTTTTAACGCTCCAGTACTTTGTTCCCATCCATTTCTGGGAACTTCTTGAAGTATGTTTGAGGTCATTGTCTTGCTGGAACACCCAAGACCTAAGACACAAACCCAGCTTTCTGAAACTGGGCACTACTAGGGGGTTGGAGGTAGGCAGGAAAATCATTTAAATGGATGAAAACAAAGCTCAAATGGAATGGGAACAGCATGGGGAAGACACCTGGATGCATTCCTAACTCCCAGATCACTGCTGGGAACAGTGTTGTCAGAATATTATTCTTTTACTGACTGACAATAAAACATACAAAACTGAAGATAAAAGGCATTTTACATGAAAAAAATGGCAACCCTCTCATGTTGCTCCTCAACCTCCTCAGCCTCCTCTTCGCTATTATACAATCCATACTGAAAGATGAGATGAGGCATGGTTGCCTAGTATCACCTGATGTACTTTCTTCCTCCATCTCCACCTAGTCCACATGTAAAGCATCCTCTTTAATTGTCTGCAGCAAGCATTTGAGCAAACACAGAAGCGGTATGGTTATGCTGATCATGGCTTCATCGCCACTCATCATCTTGGTTGATTCCTCAAAGTTTTGTAGAACCACACAGATGTCAGAAATCCAAGGCCATTCTTCGGTTCTTTTGTGCAAAGGCTGACTGGAATACAGGAGGGCATGTTGTAGCTGTTATTCAACTACTGCCCTCTGCTCCTCACAAAGCCTTGCCAATATGTGTCATGTGGTGTTCCAGCAAGTGGGTATGTGGAACACTAGTCAGTGAGCTGGTACTTGCAAGCGTTGCTTCAACACTTTCATACTATTGGCAGATGTAGCGTACTTGCGGAAATTGGAGCACCATCACAAGTAGCTCAGGCAAATCTAGGTAGGTTTTCAGAAACCACTGAACCATTAAGTTGAGCTTGAGGTCCAGGCATGGAATTTGTGCAAGCTTGCCAAGCTTCAGAGCCGCCACTAAGTTACAGCCATTATAGCACACGACCATGCCTGGTGGTAAGTTGAGCAGCAACAGCCACAAATCTGTCTGATCTGTTATAGATATCAATAAATCTGTGGTTGTGTGTTGTTTTCCACCTAAATAAATTAATTTCAGCAGAGCCTCTTGCCACTTCAACGAGGCAGTACTTCGAGCTTGCGACTGATATGTACAACATGTTCTGAGTTGACAATTTGGAGATGCAGGATGAGGAGGAGGAGGGGGTGCATTAATTGGTGTAGTAGTTGGAGGAAACCCTGAGGGAACTAGGACCTCAATCCTCGGTGTTGGTAGCATGTGTACCTTCCCAGGGTGTGAGTCGTCTGGGGCTTCACAGAATTTACTCAGTGTGCTGTCAGGGAAATAAAGCATCACTAGCCACAAGCACTTGTCCACGTGTTAGCCATTAAGCGGAACTTCACAGTAACTGTGTTAGCTAGGGGATGAGTAAATTTGTGGGCCACTTGCTGGTGTAGGGTGGGGGCCTCATGTTCGGAAAAATAGTGACAGCTGGGGACTGAGTACATAGGGATGGCTGCTGCCATGAGGTTGTGGAAAGACTCAGTGACCCCATCTTCTGTGTGCACCATCAGTAGCACATCCACTTCCCTGTTCCTTACCGTACTCCTTGTGCATTTTTAAATAGGTATATAATAAATGCCTGCAAACTTTCCATTATTCATAAGGACAAAAAATTGTAGCCAGTCAAGAGTCTTTAAATTCATGTTTGAGGGATTTTCATCTATTATTCCTTAGAAAAGAATTCCAGTTCTGTGAGATTCCTGGGTCGTCTTGCACACACTGCTTATTTGAGGTCTAGCTACAGATTTTCAATGATGTTCAGATCAGGAAAATGAGAGGGCCATTGTAAAACCTTCAGGTTGTGCCTATTGAGGTAGTCTAATATGGATTTTGATGTGTGTTTATGATCATTATCCATTTGTAGTATGATCTAACAAAGAGCCATGTGTAAAAAGCATGAGCCCACATAGCCTCTATATACGTTATCTGCCTTCATATAGCCTCTATATACAGTATAAGCCCACACACAGCCCCCACTACGTACAGTATGAACTTGCACATAGCCTCTATTTATAGTATGAACCCCAACATAGCCCTCTCTATATAGAGTAGAAGCCCCCACATAGCCCCCTATATGTAGCATGAGTCCCACATAGCCCCGTATATACAGCTTGAGCCCACACATATCTTCCTATATACTGGCAACCATGTCAAACACTTATAAAAAAATAAAACCACCCACTTAATTGGCTCCCGTTTCCTCAGCTCTCTGCTCTGTTCCACCAGGCTCCATGTCTTCTTGATGCCGGCTTGCAGATGCTAGTGCTGGCACCAGCGCTGGCTCATGCCATCATCGCGCCGGTGATGGGAGCTTTCCTGGAACTGCGCTTCTATTCTGTATTGCCAGCAGAGTAGTTCCAGGAAAGTTCCCTACCCAGAGATCTGAGCCTTGGGAATAGGAGCAAGCTGAGTATGTGTTGCCGCACAAATCATTATAATGAGGGCAATCTGGATATGGGCCCTCCCAGAGTTTAGGTCCCTGGGCAGTTGCCCAAATTGCCCTCATTCTAAAGATGAGTGAATCCGTGGAAATTTGGTTCAGCGGGTTCAGCCGGACTTTTGATAAAAATCGGTTTGAAACGCAGACTTGACCTGAACTCCAATCGAAGTCACTAATTGGACAGTTTGGGTCTCCGCCCACATGCAGTCAGCTATAAACAGAACACTTCCGGGGGTGGGTGGTCGGGGTTTTCCAATTTTTTTTTTTTGTTTTTTTGTGCACACTACTTCTGATCACGCTGTTGCTATCCCCAGTGCGAGCCGATCAAACACTGCAAGCAGCTTGCACTGTGCAGAGCACTAAGCATACCCGGGCCAATTCTTTCAACAAAAAGTTAACTCCCCATGCTCATACAGATCACAAACTGAGCTAATTTCAGACTACAATCAAATCACTACCTTTAACACGATGCAAAATTGTGATGTAAAAAGAGCCAAACTTTCAGGTGTGTGAGCTTTTTTTTTGTTCAGAAGAATTGCATTCAGATCTTTATGAAGCATGCAGTTTATCAGCTTTCCAGTGTAAAACTGAATGAAATGTCATAAAACGTTTGCGAAATTCAAAACAGAAAATATGGTGATGTTTTGTGTTTTTATGCCATTCCCAGCCAGCTCACCGAACTTTTTGAAAAGTGAAAGTAGTGTAACTGAGATGGAATGTGGCTGGAATATAGTGAACAAATTAATTATAATTTACGCCAAAGCATGCTTCATCAGACTGGTGTACAGAACTCAAGTCTTAAACAATCCAGCCCAACGTTTTTCAGCCATTACTGTAAGCACATCTATGACTACAGCTGTTAACAAATGTAAGAATAATATTTCGGTATCGTCCTACTAGATGCCAGAAAGAAGTATTTATATTGCATGAAGAAATAATCTTTATGTCCAGTAAAAATTCACTTTGGACATACATAAAGATATTTCATTACATAAAAAGTATTTAAGCCTATACTCACCTCCATGGTACCAGGGATATCTAAGGCTGTGTTGCCTGGGCCATGTGACATTGTTATGACCAATCAGTGCCCGGAGTCTGTCTCCCCACCTTCAGACATTGGAGCAGGATGTGAGAGCTGCGCTGACTTTCTGCTCAAACGTCCAAAGGCAGGGAGAAGGAAGCCAGCGCTGAATGGTGGAGGGGCATGCGTGTCATAACAATGTCCTGTGGCTCCCGGAAATGCGACTTTAAACATCTCTGGAACCGTGGCTGCACCGGAAGTGAGTATAGCCTTATTTGTTTTTATAGGGGCGAACAAGGGGAATGACAAAGTGGTTGACCAAATATTGGAAAACCCCTTTAAAGGCTTTTTAGCATCTTGGCATACAGTATGTCCATATACCCTGTTAGAGTAATAACAGACCATATAGTGAGATCCACTGGAGAACTGCTTTGTAGCAGCAATTGCCAGTCCCATTCATGTGTGTACATGCATTAAATGGTCACACTTTATTGACTGGCTGGCAAACAATGCTGATTGTTTTCATTTTTTGTGCAGTAGTCACTGGAAGGGAAAAATACTGTATACAAGCTACAGCTCTCCCAGCATTATCATATGTGAAAGTTGGACCTGCATCAACTGTTTACCAAGCAAATATTTTTTTGGGGAGTTTTGGAAGGTATGACATACAGAACCATGAGGTGGGTACTGCACCAATAAAATCTGGTTGTAACTAGTTAGGACACGTGCACACATTGAGTATTTGGTGAGTTTTTTACGTCAGTATTTGTAAGCCAAAACCAGGAATGGGTGAAAAAATGCAGAAATTGTGTTCATGTTTCTATTCTACTTTTCCTCTGATTGTCCCATTGTTGGTCTTGGCTAACAAATGCTGAGGTAGAAATCTCACCAAATGCTCAACATGTGCACGTTATCTTAATTTAAAATAAAAGCTCCATGCGGTTCCTCTTATTTTGATACATAGCCAAGATGGCTGGGGGATGCAGCCTGTAGCTGTGGACTTTATCTGTGCTTGTATCAATGGATGGGTGGACCCTATGCCAATTTTATTTATTTATTTAATTATTTTATATCACCATATAAACATGCAGACAAGGTCTGTGATTCTAACCAATTACAGACCCTGTCTGGGGGCGGGGCCTGACAGCAGCCAATCAGAGGCATTGGGGAGCGGTAAAAGCAGTGAATATGTATGAAGGATAATCAGCGGCCCCAGAAGTACAGTTACTACCTCGGGGAGACTCAGTAAGTATCTTGTGCTTTAACCCTTTTGCTTCCTTTTTTTTACAGTGATTTTCCTGGCCAATCACAGCCATGACAATACATGACATGGCTGTGATGGCACCGGGAGTGGAGTTTTCTGCACACAAACACTTACCGAATATTGCCGACTTTTCATCTAAGTGTTCTGTAAGCCAGCCCAAACAAACTGAAAAGGCTCGTATTGAATATGAAAAAAAAGGTTCGCTCATCTCTATCCATAACTCCTCTACATAAAGCACCAAGGTCTCAGCTGCATTCAGCATTATTATTATTATTTATTTATTATTTATTATTATAGCGCCATTTATTCCATGGCGCTTTACAAGTGAAAGGGTATACGTACAAAAATCATTAACAGTACATAACAGACTGGTACAGGAGGAGAGAGGACCCTGCCCGCGAGGGCTCACAGTCTACAGGGAATGGATGATGGTACGATAGGTGAGGACAGAGCTCGTTGCGCAGTGGTGTACTGGACTGAGGGCTATTGTAGGTTGTAGGCTTGTTGGAAGAGGTGGGTCTTGAGATTCCTCTTGAAGCTTTCCACGGTAGGGGAGAGTCTGATGTGCTGAGGTAGAGCGTTCCAGAGTATGGGGGATGCACGGGAGAAATCTTGTACGCGATTGTGGGAAGAGGAGATAAGGGAGGAGCAGAGAAGGAGATCTTGTGAGGATCTGAGGTTCCGTGCAGGTAGGTACCGGGAGACTAGGTCACAGATGTAGGGAGGAGACAGGTTGTGCATGGCTTTGTATGTCATGGTTAGTGTTTTGAACTGGAGTCGTTGGGTGATGGGAAGCCAGTGAAGGGATTGGCAGAGTGGTGAGGCTGGGGAGTAGCGAGGGGAGAGGTGGATTAAGCGGGCCGCAGAGTTTAGGGTAGATTGGAGGGGTGCAAGAGTGTTGGAAGGGAGGCCAGAGAACAGGAGGTTGCAGTAGTCAAGGCGGGAGATGATGAGGGCATGCACTAATGTTTTTGCTGATTCTTGGTTAAGGAAAGCACGGATCCGGGAGATGTTTTTGAGTTGTAATCGGCATGAGGTGAAGAGGGCTTGGATGTGTGGCTTGAAGGATAGAGCACAGTCGAGGGTCACTCGAGCATGAACCAGAATCATACAGTTTATGCAGATAAGACCAGCTAAGGACTCTATGCACCTAAGATACAACAAATTCCCCCAGATATTGCCTGAGAACTGCTGTCTCACTTCACAGAAACTACTTGCTGGAATAGAATGGAAACTGTGTTCAAGAACCGTTAAGATAGATGTACCTGTTATTTATCCACAAGTAAATGGCTGCAATTAACCCTGTGTCCACCCTGTTTCTTGGATTAATTTGAGTGCACCACATTACATCACATCATTAAGAAATAGAAGTTTACCAAGTGCACTATGGCGTCGGATATCCTTTCCTTTTTTGTCACTGCCGTACTGGAATGGGAACTTCTGCACATAAATGTAATATTATAATTTCACCTTTTATACTCCAGTTCCCCTGCATGGATTGTACATTTTTATAGTATGAAGCAGCTTGTTCTCATTTCACAGAGCTGTTAATTCACTCATTGCTGTTTTATGACAGTGATTTACCTTTACAACTGCCACCATTTAATGACCCTGAAATATGACCTAGTGCACAACACGTGTAAGAAATTCATAAAATGACCATGGTTGGATGCATTTCCTGCAGTGATACCAGAAACCCATAGTGCAACATGTCACAGCATACAAGTGAAACAAGGTCATGGAGAACGTCAAAAAATGGAAAATACAACCCTACAATATAGGATTGTAAAATATCCACAGTAAATTCTAACAAAAATTTTTCTCTAAGGTTGGGCCTTTAGCCACTTGAATGGTTGCTCTGTTAGGAGAAACTTAGCTTAGAATGAGCTCACATGGATCAGATTTCCTCTGCTGCAGATATTGGACGTGAAACCTTAGAAATTATTCCTCCTGAGCTTTGCATTACCCCTTTCTATCCTACGCTCGCTATGGTCTTTATGATAGTCTTAAAGCACAAATTTTAAACAAGTTTAAAAAGGATGGTCCACTACTATTGTGTAGGTGGTCGCCCCCTACTGTTTTATGCTAATTGTCTGTGTTGTAAAAGTAATGTGTTTTAGGTACCAAGCATGCTGTTAATGTATGTGGTAAAATTATTGCTGCTAGTGAAGTATGGGTCCCCAATGTAGCAGAGCCAGGTCTAGGTAGCGGCTGGCGCCATTTTGCAGTCGGGTGAAAGCACTGTTAGATTACATGTTGGATAAGATAGGAGGAGGAGTTAAGCTGGGGTCACACTAAGCGACAGCGACAACGACGTCGCTGTTACGTCACCATTTTCTGTGACGTAACAGCGACCTTGTAAGTCGCTGTTATGATCGCTGCTTAGCTGTCAAACACAGCAGAAGCAGCGATCATAATGTCGCTGTGCTACATGTGCAGAGAGCAGGGAGCCGCGCTTAGCGCTGGCTCCTTGCTCTCCTAGGTACAGTACACATCGGGTTAATTACCCGATGTGTGCTGCAGCTACATGTCACAGTGCAGAGAGCAGGGAGCCGCGCACACTGCTTAGCGCTGGCTTCCTGCTCTCCTTGCTACAGTATACATCGGGTTAATTACCCGATGTGTACTGCAGCCACATGTGCACAGAGCAGGAGCCAGCACTGGCAGCAAGAGCGGAGGCTGGTAACGAAGGTAAATATCGGGTAACCAGGGAAAGGGCTTCCCTTGGTTACCCGATGTTTACGCTGGTTACAGCTTACCGCAGGCTGCCAGACGCCGGCTCCTGCTCCCTGCTCGCTTCATTTCGTCGCTCTCTCGCTGTCACACACAGCGATGTGTGTGTCACAGCGGGAGAGTGACGACCAAAAATTGAAGCTGGACATTCAGCAACGACCGGCGACCTCACAGCAGGGGCCAGGTCGTTGCTGGATGTCACACACAGCGACAGCGACGGGACGTCGCTGCAACGTCACAGAAAATGGTGACGTAGCAGCGACATCGTTGTCGTTGTCGCTGTGTGTGACACCAGCTTTAGAGGTGGCCAGGGGGGTGGTTCAAGGGATGGGCCCAAGGAGAGTCAGTTCTGCGGAAAGGTGCGAGGACTAAAGACACAGCATGGAGTAAGGGCTGGCCAGGGAATCTTGAGATAACCTCATAAAGGTTCAGAGCATACGGCTCACCCCTATGGGCCCAGAGAAGTCTTCCAACTAGACAGAAGCAGACAGTGGTGAAAATAAGATTGGGGGAATGGGGCACAGGTGCCTGGCAGCTTGCGGACAAGTTCCAAGAGGCTGAGAGAGGGTACCCCGGAGAAAACATCGGCAGAACCGTAGGAGTGAGGCCATGTCTGTTATAATGGTGTAAAGGAAAATTAACTGTTCAAATTTGGTTGGCAAGAGTACTCCGGTGCCACATGTTTGTCTACTGCATCTACGACGGGTACCATCTGTGGGGTGATTAACACCAACCTGAAGAAAATAATAAGTGTCACACACCTCACCCGAAGACCTACACAAACTGACTCTCTCTGGTGAAGGAGTACGGGGCCCCCACGTCCTGCTGTCCGTACCATCCTTCAAGTGGCACTGTGAGCAGAGTCGTTCCTGGCACAAGCTTTCAAGAGGAACTGTGTGGAAGTCTTCTGACTAGACAGCCATCGGTGTCCAGAAGCAGGCAACAGTGAGAATAAAAGTGCAGCAATGGAGATGCAGGTGCCAGGCAACTTGCGGACTAGATCCAAGATAGCGGGGATAGGTTGAGTGAACGTACCCCCAGAGAAAACATCAGCAGAACCGTAGGAGTGAGGCCATCTCTATCATAACAGTGGAAAGAAATTAACTGTTCAAGTTGTGGTTGCCAACAGTACTCCGGTGTTATGTGTTTGTCTACTGCATCTACAATGGGTGAACACCAACCAAAGAAAATAGTAAGTGTCACACACCCAACCCGAAGACATACATACACACTCTCTGGTGAAGGAGTGCAGAGCCCCCACAGCCCGGCGTTGGTAGCTTCTTTAATTATATGATCTAATCCATGAATATCAATATCATAGAGGTTCAACCGCAGTCACCCCCACAAATTAAATTTTCTCATATAGATGTTAGCCATTGCTGAGCTGAACAGCACAGCTACGTCATCTGAGTCGTAACGACCACTGGGTACTGAACATTTGCCCCTATTCAACCCTTTAACTAAAATTACATTAAAACATATTTTATTTTAAATTTGGTTTGTAATTCTTATATATTGGGCCTGAACCTCTGTTTTGTCAAAGAGATTGGAAAATGATTGAGCTAGTAGTAAACAAATTGGAGATCTCCACATTTAGAAGGGAGCAATGTGTTCTTTGTGAATTCAAGTTTATTTTTATTTGAATATCAAAGAAGTTGGGCTTGTAAAAAAGCACCCAGTCCTGCCAGCTCCATGTCCAGTAAGCTTCATTTAGGATCCGGGGAATTCATTTTAAAACAGGATACAGCTCTTGCCTAATTTTTGTGGTGCAAACTCTAAACCACAAAATATATTAATATGGTAAATTTTCCACAATCCCCTGGTGAGTGGGAGTAGAACAATGACTTAAACAGGATGATGCCAAAACACAATTCACATTTCTAACTATTAATAATGAAGAATATTCAAAATAAAATTTTGTTTTAAGCAGACACCAAAACAATTTATTAAACACATACAATATAGGAAATCTATATACATAAAAATAGGAAAATATTCATGTTTGAACAGTCTTCCAAAATTAAGAAATAAGTGACCAAGGCTAAATGCACATTTATATTAGCCTATAATATACATTAGAAGCTTCTTGCGAACATATTCTATTAAGTTCCCATATAACCAAAGTGGACTGTCTAGCGACAGGTTGGTGACAGTGCTCAAAAATAAGTCCTAGTTCAATAATGAAGTGGCCATGCAGCTAAAAAAGTTAAATAATAGAGCAGGACACTTCATTAAAGAAAGCAGATACCCACAAAAGAGAGACGAGAGATCCAAAAGAGAGACGACAGACCCAACAGAGAGAAGACAGACCCTGCAATCGCACTCATCAGACCCCAAACAGCTAAAGCTAGCAGGTGCCGATGGTGGATAGGATTTCCCACAGAGATCTGTGTCACTGTTAGGTCCCTCGCAATTCTGCCCACACACACACACACACACACATATACATCGGGTCCTGGATCCCTTCGCTCACACACATACACATACTGTATACGATCACAGTAACATCACACACACTTGATGATACAATATGGCTTCTGACCAGCAAGGAGTCCTGGGACACAGTGTAATGCGAGGACCTGTGGTGGAACACATTGAGGACCTCCTGTGGAACACTTTGAGTACCTATTCTTTGATGCATTTCACTGCAGGTCCTCAATGTGTTCCACCACAGGTCCTCGATGCATTCCAGAGCATCCAGAAGAAGTATGGTATCACTGGAAGTGTGTGTGTGTGTGTGTGTGTGTGTGATGTTACTGCATTTGGATGTGTGTGTCTGGGGTGTGAGAGCAGAGGGATGTCGGTTGGAAGCAGGGTAGGACTGCTGTGGAACACCCGAGGACCTGCTGAGAGTGACTGCTGTGGATCACAGGAGTTCCTTGGAGCAATGCAGATGTCTGTGGGCTGTTTAGTGCGATTCTCCTGGAGAATGCCTTTGGTGAGGGGTAAACTTACCCGCAACCTGTGCTTCCCCCAAAAATAAGCCCTATCCCAAAGATAAGCCATAGTGAATTTTTTTGGACAAAAAAATACTATAAGACAGCGTCTTATTTTCGGGGAATCACGGCATTAACTGAAACATAAACAACGGTGTAAGAAGCTTTAAAGAGGGTGAGGAGCAGCCAATCCACAACAAAAAAAGTTAGGATGTGGAAGACAGTTTCATGAAACATGTCATACATCATGAAAAGAAAGATCACCTCAACAGAAAACAAAGTACAGTTGAAACCAGAAGTTTACATACATTATCTAAAAAGACACACATTTGCATGTTTTTTTTCACTATCTCACATGAAATCAGAATAAACCTTTCCCGTTTTAGTTCAGTTACGAGAGAGAGAGAGAGAGAGAGAGAGAGAGGGTTTAAGGCATTTTTATCACTTTCTCCAAAGTTAAAAGTTTACATACATTTCATTATTATTTGTTACTTTGTAGTTTGATCTGTCGTCTCCCAAAAAACTAATGCAAGCATCAACATCAATCAGGATAGAAATAACAGTTAGAAGGAATCCAATTGAAAATAAGCAAAAGATTGATATTAGAACACTTGGCCAAGTTAAAGGAAATCAAGTCCGTAGGAGCAGATGATTTATACTCTATAGTCCTGAAAGAGATAGCTGAGGAAATAATAGTACCACTTGCCATAATCTTCAGTAAGTCATGGGAAACAGGAGTGGTCCCTCTACATTACAAAAGGGCAAATGTGGTATCTATCTACAAAAAAGGGGAAAAGAGGATCCAGGACCCACAGACCAGTTAGTTTTTTTCTTTAAGAAGCCCTTCTACTCTGCACTCATTAGCTGTATTAATTGCACCTGTTTTAATTTGTTACCTGTGGACACCTGTCCACACACTCAATCACACTCCAACCTCTCCACCATGGCCAAGACCAAAATGCTAAGGACACAAGGGACAAAATTGTAGTCCTGCACAAGGATGAGATGGGCTACAGGACAGTAGGCAAGCAGCCTGTTGAGGTGGCAAAAACTGCAATTATTAGAAAATGGAAGAAACACAAGATGGCTGTCAATCTTACTCAGTCTGTGGTTCTATGCAAGATCTTACCTCGGGAGGTAAGGATGATTCTGAGAAAGGAATCAGACAAGAACTACACATAAGGACCTGGGACATGACCTGAAGAGAGCTGGAACCACAGTCTCAAAGATTACCATTAGCAACATATTATGCTAGTGTAACGCCCCTGCAGCCGGGTCGTTACAGGGTATTAAATATTACCCCCATTTTTCCCGGGCATGAGGAGTTGAGTCCACACACACACAAACATCACACTGTCAGGAAGGAGTTAATAGCTTTTCAGCATAGTAGTACAGCACAGTAGTTTGAGCCTCATGACTCAACCTGTCTCCTAAATGAGCAGGTGGCAGCACACAGGCAGGTCCCCAGGACAACCCAAGGGGAGGGGGGCCTGAGCAAGGAGTGAGTACAGTGCAGGGCAGACAGGAAATCTAGCAGAACGACAGAGGCTGTGACAGAGTACAGACCTCAGGAGAACAGCTCCTGCTGAGAGACATGCCACGAGACAAGGGCTGATAACATCCAGAGGAAGGGGATGGAGCCGGGCACTGGGGATCTTGGAGAATGGTGTACTGGGTGCGGAAGTGGCGTACGCTACCGGGAAGAGAGAGACAGAGAGGTGGCGAGGCCCCAAGATGCTCTATGCCACGGGGACGGCACTAACGCACACGAAAGAGAGACCCCCCCAGATCACCCTACCAGACCCTTCCTCCTACCTGCCTGGGACTGATCAGAGGCTAGAGGCGGCGAGGACCAGCACTCAGGTGCGATGTGGAACAGACTGTAAGTAAAGAGAAACTGGAACCAGCACTCCGTGACTGGTGTGAGTAATGCTACCGCCCTTTGCCCCCGGTGTCCCTGAGGACTGTTGCTCTGGGTCTCACTAACCTCCCGGGGCTCCCCCACTCCACCCGTGACGAGCGATTCCATCTGGCTGCCTGTAACACCTGCCCCAGAGAGAGGCTGCGCAGCGGCGGCCAAACACATGACCGCATACCACGGGTGGCGCTGCTAGCACCCCGTCCCCGTCCCATACCATTTCCTGGGGGAGAGCTGCGTCAGAGGAGGCCGAGGCCCCGGTGGCCTCTCCGACCGATGGCAAGCTCCCCAGGAACTCCGTCATCCTCCTTGTAACACCAGACTGACTGTCAGACTTTCCCTTTATTGAAACCCGCCGGGATCACGGACGCCGGGTCGGGCCACTCACAGCCTGACCCCGAATAGCACCGGCCCGGTGACCGTGCCCGCCCTGCAGGCCCCGGCACGGGCGTTTCACTGTCATGGTTTAAAATCCTACAGGACATGCAAGTTCCAAGTCTTTTGAGTGTCCTGTGCACGGATCTGAATAATTTTGTAAGGCAAACAGTATAGGAGGCCTTGCAGAAAATGACTCTGGAGGAAAATGTCAAAGCTTTCCTGACTGTCTTTGACAGTTTGGCACACAGGGAGAAACTGCCACAGAATAATGGGCAGAGGTTTTAGCTCCGTACCTTACTGGGGAACCACAAAAAGCATACTACGACAGTGCCCTGATTGTCAAGTAGTACAGCAAGCTGGAAACAAAGATAATGACAAGGAAGGCATAACCCCGACCATGAGGGCACAACACGTGCAAGTCTGGTGCTAACAAAAGGATAAGCCTCCTCAACCCCAGATGTTCTTGGTGCCTATACTTCTCTTCAGCCTGATTCCTTGGTGCCTATACTGTTATTCAGCCTTATCATCCTGGTGTCTATACTTCTGTTCAGCCTGATCCTTCTGGTGCCTATACTTCTGTTCAGCCTGATCAACCTGATGCCTTAACTTCTGTTCAGCCTGATCATCCTGATCTTCATGGTGCCTATACTTCTGTTCAGTCTGATCTTCCTATTGCCTATACTTCTGTTCCGCCTGTTATCCTGGTGCCTATATTTCCATTCAGCCTGATCCTCCTGGTGTTGAGAGAGAGACTGAGACTGAGACTCAGAAAGCACCTGGAGTTCTTCAGCTCTAAAAGAGTCCAGCAAATTAACATGTTCTTGCGCTTATGTGACGCCCTGGACCCCAGGGGTCACAGGTCACTACACAACACCATACACACCCCTTCCCTGGACAGGTCACACCAGTCAAACATTAAACCCTTGTTGCCACCCTCCAGGGTTGATGTCCACACCAGGTGGGGCGGAGCCAGGCAGTTGGCCCCACCCACCGAGGAGTTCACAGACTGGAGGCGGGAAAAACACAACAGTGCAGTTCAATTCAGTGAAGTGGAAGGAAAGGAGTGAAAACTGTTGGTGTCTGGGTCAGAACCCGGGCACATCCAGCAAGGTCGGCAGATGGTGGTGGCCGTCTGCAGGAGTTGGCAAAGGTCAGCGGAACCGTAGGACCGGGGTCGGGTGGTGGCCCGCCGGTACCGAACCGGGGAGCAGATTGGAGCCAAGCACCAGGCAGGGTACTCAGACCCCGACTAGGCTTAAAGCCAACTTTTAGTCAAATTCTCTGATTGCGGTCTGGACCTCAGGGGTTCATTCCCACCCAAGTCCCGATTGAAGGCAACAGCCCAACCGTCCCGGATAAGTGCCCCCGCCAAGGGCCAGAGATCCAAAGGGCCAGCGTCTGCGGACAAACGGGCTCCTCCGGCACGTATATGTGGCGCCCTGGACAAGCCAGGTCGTCACAGAACAACACCAACACACCCCACACCCCGGTTAGGCACACCGAAGCCAAACACAAAATGCTTGTTCCCTTCCTCCAGGGGCTGACGTCCACACCAGGGGGTGGGCCAGGTGGTTGGTCCCGCCCACTGAGGAGTTCACAGTCCTGGAGGCTGGAAAAGAGGGGAGTTGAGTCTTAGAGTTTGAAGTGAGAGGAAGTGAAGTGGTAGTAGAGCAGACTGAAGGCGGTCCGGGTGTGTGGCCCGGACGGTACAGCAAGGTTGGCAGATGGTGGTGACCGTCTGCAGGAGAGGCCATTTGGAGTGAGCCGTAAGGACCGTAGACGGGCGGTGGCCCGGCGGTACCGGACCGGTGAACAAAGAGAAGCCAGCACCATCAGGTAGGGCTTACGGACCCCGACAAGGCTAGGAGTCGCCATTTAATTTGTCAAATCCGTTAGCGAAGGGAACCTCCGGGGTTTCCCAGCAGTCAAGACCCGATTGAAGGTGACAGCTCAAACTGTAAAGGGAAACACAGCCACTTCCAAGGCTACAGTTCCCCGGTCCAGAGCCTGCGGGCAAAAGGGGCTCCTTCAGCACCCATCCAAGCTGGGGAGCGGGTTACCGGTGGGAACCCATTGGAACCGTACACACTACACAGGTGCAGGGAAAGGCAGTCAACATCAACCTGCCGGGAGGCGAAATACCGCAGCCGTCTGTGGAACCCATCCATCCAGCCGTTTGTTTTACCGGAGACTTTGCATTCATCATTGGCTGAGTGAGTACCACCATGCCGTGCAGCACAGCGCTGCCCCCGCAACCCTGCACCTCACCAGGCCCCGTAACCCGCCTGCCATTCATCCCTACCCCTCACCGGGCCCCGGGACAACCAACCCCCTACCCACGGAGGGGAGAACCAACATTCAAGCTGCTCCCTGTCATCACTCCCGGGATCACCGTCCAGAGCAGCGGTAGTGTCACCACCTCACCACAACCGTGGGTGGCGTCACGGACAATATCACTAAACCAAACCACCCCCTTTCACTCACGGGCGAGGAACGCCGCTCGAGTCCTCGGGATCCGGCCCACCGCTCGAGCCACCACCGAGCAGCAGCAGTAGCCGGACCCGAGCAGTGGGTGAGCGCTGCGTCCCCTCCTCCGCCCGCGACATATACATCGAGGAGCGGACTCCCGGTGCCCAGGCACTGGAGTCAAGACACAAAACACAGGTGCAGGGAATGACAGCCACCATCAACCCGTCCAGGGAGAACACCGCAGCCGGCTGCGGGCCCCGTCCAACCAGCCATTTGGTTTACCAGAGACTCTGTCCATCTGTGTCTGAGTGAGTACACCAGTGCCATCTGGCACCACGCTGCGCTGCACCGCAACCATGCACCCTGCCAAAACTCATTCTACGGGAACCCAACCTCCTACCGGGCCCCCGGGACCAACAGCCCCTACCCACGGAGGGGTCAACACCTAGCTGCTCCCTGCCATCGCTCCCGGGAACCCCGTCACCAGCAGCTGTGGTGCCCAATGTCACCACAACCCGTGGGTGGCGTCACAAACACTCTATCCATCTCAAAAATCCAACTCCCCTCCCTTTTCACTTATGAGCAAGGAGCGCTGCTCGAGCCCCGGGTCCGGTCCGCTCGAGCCACCGAGGAGAAGGTACCGGATCCGAGCGCAATCTCCCCAAGCAGCCTCCGCGACGGGGAAAGCTCGTCCCCTCCCTCAACAACTTGGCGTCACGAACAGGAATGAACCAGTCTACTTACCAGTAGAAGTGCACCTTGTAGTCCCTGTCAGCGGCGTCCCGCTGAAAAATCTGAAGATCCGCCATTTTGGGCGCGAAGATTTCCCGCTCGAGTCGTCTTCCTGAGCAGTGAAGGCGCGAAAAGCGAAGCCCCGCCCCCAAAAAGGTGAAGGGCTGTAAAAAGACCAAGGGGGCGGGTGAAGATTAGGCCCCATGTGATCCTGGGGATAAGAAGCGGGGACGCCAGGACTTTGCAATCGTCTTGTTCCTGGAACCCGTGCATGCAACATCCCATGTGTGCAACATGTCTGCCCCGTCTGGAAGGCCCGAATTCCCGGAGCCCGCGCCTGGAACATCGGCGTGGGTGGAAGCCTGGACGATCCTTATGTGCTGCCGGCTGCAGGTCCAGGTGAGGTACCTGATGGAGCAATGGATGGCCGAGATGGGGGAGATCGCCGCGCCTGTGCGGGCGCGCGAGATGGGGATGAATTTGGAGGAGAGGTCGAGCAACCCACGCCCCTATGTCCTTGAGGGACTGGCCGCTGTGGCTGAGGGACCCGGTCTGCCCCCGATTCTCCTGTCACCCCCTCCGCTCCCCGTGTTGGCCCTGGCTACTCCTCCGCTTGGCCCGCCGTCCCAAACACCGGCGGCGGAGTCCACCCCAGATGCCCTGAAGGACCCGCCTGTGGACGCAGCCCGCAGGCGATCGTATGCACGGTCCGCTCCCATCCCGCTTCCGTGGAAGGAGGACTCCCGAAAGAAGCCCGTTCCCGAGGATGCCCCACCGCTCCTGGAAGCGACCACGCCCGAAGAAGTCCAGGCCCCGGCGGTCCACCCGGCCAAGACGGAGGTGCCCGGTATCCAGAGGCCCGCCCGGCAGGCAAAGCTGGCCGCTACCCAGACCCAGGCCTCAGCTGAGGCGGCGCAGGGTTGTTGCTGCAGGGCAGCGTCTTAGGCCACGACACAGCGGGGATCCCAAAGGAAGGTGCTGATCGTGGTTGGCACGGGGGAACTCCAGCTGGGCCCAACCCGCGCGCCCGAGGGGCAGGTAAACGTCCCCTATTGGGAGCGGCAGCGGAGCCAGCTGGGCTGAGAAATCAAGGCCCGGGAAAAGAAAAAGGCCGAGGTCCTCACCCGCATGATCAAAGAAGAGGATAATCTGAGGTGTGCCATCTTCTTAGTGCGGGGCCCGAGGTACGAGGGCCAGGTCCGGCGCTTTGACCTTGACAAGGGTTACGGATTCCTGTATGAGCCCGGCCTGGAAAAGGAGGTGTTTGTGGCCCGCCGGGACGTGTACCCCCATCTGTCTTTGGGCCACCCGGACCGTGACCTAATCCCCGGTGAGTTGGTGACCTACACCTGCCACTGTGGAGAAAGGGTCTGGTTTGCCCTGAACGTCCAGAAGAGGGCACAGCAAGTAGGCCCGCAGCGCTCCCGGACCCCTCCCCCACTGTACAGCCCAGATGTGGAGCTGGAAGAGGAATATGAGGAAGGCGACCTCAAATAGGCACCGGATTCCCGTTGCTAAAGAACTGTCCCCGTTGGGACCACCTGTGTTTATTTTATGGCAGCGCTGAGCTGTTGAAGCGCCCATCCCCGTTGGGACTGATGTTGTCCCTGTTGTCCCCACTCCCCAAAGAACACGGCCGAGAAATTGCAGGCCACCCAAAAACTATTGGGTTTGTAAATATTCTCCCCCACTTGCCCTTCCCACCACTGCCAGTCTCCGGAGAGGCTCGTTGGAGGAAGGACCCGCAGCAGAGCAGGCTGGGGTCCGGTCACCACCGGGATCGGTGACCATCCTCCGGGTTAGGGGTCCCCTTGGACGTGGGGCCCCTGAGTGACTGCCGGGTGCGAGACACCGTACCCGTTCCCGATTGGGTAGCCTGGGCCAGGTTCCTGTTTCCGGACTGGGGAAAAGGGGTGCTGCCCATTTCTTAGGGGCAGCATCAAGGTCTAGGTTGCTTGGGTGGGAAAGCGGAAGGACATGGACCCGTTCCCTGTTATTAATAAAAATGTTCTGTTTGTAACAGTTTAAGAATGTGCCTCCCGTACGGGAAGAAATGAAAGAAATGCTTAATGTTTTTACATGTTTTGTTCCCGTGTTTTTATATCTTTTCAGAAAAATAAAACATGTTCTTGCGCTTATGTGACGCCCTGGACCCCAGGGGTCACAGGTCACTACACAACACCATACACACCCCTTCCCTGGACAGGTCACACCAGTCAAACATTAAACCCTTGTTGCCACCCTCCAGGGTTGATGTCCACACCAGGTGGGGCGGAGCCAGGCAGTTGGCCCCGCCCACCGAGGAGTTCACAGACTGGAGGCGGGAAAAACACAACAGTGCAGTTCAGTTCAGTGAAGTGGAAGGAAAGGAGTGAAAACTGTTGGTGTCTGGGTCAGAACCCGGGCACATCCAGCAAGGTCAGCAGATGGTGGTGGCCGCCTGCAGGAGTTGGCGAAGGTCAGCGGAACCGTAGGACCGGGGTCGGGCGGTGGCCCGCCGGTACCGAACCGGGGAGCAGATTGGAGCCAAGCACCAGGCAGGGTACTCAGACCCCGACTAGGCTTAAAGCCAACTTTTAGTCAAATTCTCTGATTGCGGTCTGGACCTCAGGGGTTCATTCCCACCCAAGTCCCGATTGAAGGCAACAGCCCAACTGTCCAGGATAAGTGCCGCTGCCAAGGGCCAGAGATCCAAAGGGCCAGTGTCTGCGGGCAAACGGGCTCCTCCGGCACGTATATGTCGGGGAGTGGACTCGGTGCCCAGGCATTGGAGTAAAGACACAAAACACAGGTGCAGGGAATGACAGCCACCATCAACCCGTCCAGGGAGAACACCGCAGCCGGCTGCGGGCTCCATCCATCTAGCCGTTTGGTTTACCAGAGACTGTCCATCTGTGTCTGATTGAGTACACCAGTGCCATCCGGCACCACGCTGCGCTGCACCGCAACCCTGCACCCTGCCAAAACCCATTCTATGGGAACCCAACCTCCTATTGGGCCCCCGGGACCAACAGCCCATGCAAAGGTCAACACCTAGCTGCTCCCTGCCATCGCTCCCGGGAACCCCGTCACCAGCAGCGGTGGTGTCCACCGTCACCACAACCCGTGGGTGGCGTCACGAACACTCTATCCATCCCAAAAATCCAACTCCCCTCCCTTTTTACTCGTGGGCGAGGAGCGCTGCTCGAGCCCCGGGTCCGGCCCGCTCGAGCCACCGAGGAGAAGGTACCGGATCCGAGCACGATCTCCCCGAGCAGCCCCCGCTACGGGGAAAGCTGGTCCCTGCCCTCGACACTTAGCTAGGTGAATATTGGGCAGCTTAGATCATTAAGAGGTGCTGCTTCCTACACTAAAGCGGGCTTTATATGCTACGATATCGTTAATGAATTATCGTCGGGGTCACGGTGTTTGTGACGCCCATCCGGCGTCATTAACGATATCGCAGTGTGTGACACTTATGGGCGACCTTAATTGATCGCAAAAGCGGTCAAAATTGTTTGCCGCGGAGAGGTCGTCCTGAAACAAAAAATTGTTTTCTGCTTATTAGCGATGTTGTTCCTCGTTCCTGCGGCAGCACACATCGCTGTGTGTGACACCGCAGCAGCGACGAACATCTCCTTACCTGCGTCCACCGGCAATGTGGAATGAAGGAGATAGCCGGGATGTTACGTTCCGCTCATCTCCGCCCCTCCGCTTCTATTGGATGCCTGCCGTGTGACGTCGCTGTGACGCCGCATGAACCGCCCCCTTAGAAAGGAGGCGGTTCGCCGGCCAGAGCGACGTTGCTAGGCAGGTAAGTGCGTGTGATGGGGTTAAGCGAGGTTGTGCGGCACAGGCAGCGATTTGCCTGTGTAGCACAACCGACAAGGGCGGGTACGACCGCTTAACTTGAGAGCTAGAGCACTATGCAATGATCATTACTCGGGAGCACCCCAATGCTTGATCGAATAATGAGTAGTGTTGAGCACACCTGCTCATGAATAATTAGGGGCCATAAGTCTGCATTAAAAATGGGACCATTAAACAACATAATTGGGGTACACATATTTTAAAGTACTACTGATCTGATTAAGTGATTATCATTAGACATCTATAGCTGTTCAGAAGGTGTGCCATTCTCCTACTTAAGGATGAACATTTTGCATATCTACTTCCAAGCGGATTCCTTCTTGTTTCTGTCACCATAGCCAGAAGTCCCCAACCTTTCTGACCTTTAGAGCCACACTCAGCTCTGAGAGAGGGTCACAAACCACATTCAGGTCTGAGAGAGAGTAAAGAACCACATCCAGCTCCAGCACCCCTCACACTAGTGACACCCAGTCCCCCCTTTTACCGCTATAATGACAGCCAAAGCTTATCCACAGAAATTACAATGAGGCAGTATACGAAGAACCATGGGTTTCTGCAAAAACTCCATCTAGATCTCTTCTTTTGTGCAGTGCTACTTAAGGGGGCTTTACACGCTACGACATCGCTAATGCGAAGTCGTTGGGGTCACGGAATTGGTGACGCACATCCGGCCGCATTAGCGATGCCGTTGCGTGTGACACCTATGAGCGATTTTGCATCGTCGCAAAAACGTGCAAAATTGCTGCTCGGTGACATGGGGGTCCGTTCTCAAATATCGTTACTGCAGCAGTAACGAAGTTGTTCCTGCGGCAGCACACATCACTCCGTGTGACACCGAAGGAACGAGGAAGCTCTCCTTACCTGCCCCCCGGCCACAATGCGGAAGGAAGAAGGTGGGCGGGTTGTTACGTCCCGCTCATCTCCGCCCCTCCGCTTCTATCGGGTGGCAGTTCAGTGACGCAGCTGTGATGTCGCTGTGACGCTGAACGAACCGCCCCCTTAGAAAGGAGGTGGTTCGCCGGTCACAGCGACGTCGCCGGGCAGGTAAGTACGTGTGACGGGTCCGGGCGATGTTGTGCGGCACGGGCAGCGATTTGCCCGTGTCGCACAACAGATGGGGGTGGGTACGCACGCTAGCGATATGGGTACCAATATCGCAGCGTGTAAAGCGGTCTTTACAAAAGTCACCATCTGAGGATCTGCTCTTCTTTCAGTTGTGCTCAAAACTTTACATTACCCCGGCAAATTTTTACTTCTTGGCCTTTTTTCAGAGAATATGAATGAAAACACTAAATCTTTTTTTCCACTCATGGTTAGTGGTTGGGTGAAGCCATTTATTGTCACAGTAAATAGTAAGTTAGGCCCCTTTCACACGTCAGTGATTCTGGGACGTTTGTGCTTTTTTTAAAATGTACCAGAATCACTGACATACGCAGACTTATTATAATGAATGGGTCTGCTCACACGTCAGTGATTTTTCACTGCACGTGTCTCCGTGCGGCATACCCGCGTGTGCGTGATTGCCGCACGGAGACATGTCCATTTTTTTCTGGCATCACTGATGTCCCACGGACCACGCAGTGGTGTGGTCCGTGAAACACGTGCCAGAAAAAAACGTGCTTTTAAAATAAAAAACATTTTAACTCACCCGGCATCCAGCGATGTCCTCTGCAGCCCGTTCTGCTTGCTGCTTCTGAGCATGCTCATTATTGTCGCGCATATTCATTATGCGCGACACAGCCGACCCGGAAGCAGCTGCTGCGGGGATCACTGCCGGCCGGATGCTGCACCACGGGAGCGATCAGCACCATGGACAGCGGGAGCGGGCGCAGGTGAGTTGTTTTCTAAGTGCAATCACGGGCCACGGAGAACGGAGCCCGGATTGCACTTAGACAATCCACGTGTGCCGTGAATCACGGCATACGCAGGGACATGTGCGTGTTTTACACGCCAGTGAAAAACGTCACTGTTTTTCACTGACGTGTGAAACGGGCCTAACACAGTAATTTATTAATAAATGGCTTCAGCCAACCACTAACCATGAGTGGAGAAAAAGATTGTGTGTTATCATTCATATTCTCTGAAAAAAAGGCCAATAAAGCAAAAAATCTGCTGGGGTATGTAAACGTTTGAGCACAATTGTAGTTATTTGCAAGACAAAGGTGTTAAGGCACTAAGCTGGCAGACAGCCATGAGCACAACATCACAGACCCGCAAGCCACATGTGGCTCCTGAGCTACAGGTTGGGGACCTCTAATGAAGGCAGTCAGCCGATTATAATCAGGAGGAAGGTTGGATCCTGCACAAAAATCCGTTGTATAAAATGTTCAAGTTTATTAGAAAAATATATAAAAATTCATATAAAAAAGCAGAGAGATGGGGCAAAGTGCATGAAACACCTTACACGTTTCGGACGGTGAATTAAAAGCAGTCCTTAGTCATAGGTGTTTATGCGGGAAGACAAAGCATGTTATATGCCACAAGGTAGGACTAGTAACAAGATTGGGAAACGCTTCTCAAGCTGTGGCGTCTAGGGGGGAGGGGGAACATTATAGCTGGCGAAAATTTACAAATACATACAGACAGTGTACTACATAGATAAATATCATCAATCTGGCAGGTGCATATATATGTCAGAAGCAAAGAAAACGGAACATAGTCAATGTAAATACTGAATTAGTGCATGTAGAAGTAATATTATACGTGTTGGAAGCATATATCAAGTACTTCATATAAGGAGTATGTGTCAAGATCACAGGTGTAACTATTATTGTCATTAATTGATATATGTGATAAATTTTAATAACTATAATATAATGTGGTTGTAGTTTCAGATACACACTATAATATATGTGCTTGATACATATATTGTATATGATATTAATTAGAATAGAAGATACAATAATTGTCCTATCTATTTATTTGGTGTTCTATAAAATATATCTTTGGTCAGAGCGATAGTTTAAACCGTTAGGGAAATGTACATTTAATTTTAGAATCCATTTGGCTTCTGTATAGAGAAGCTTTTGAAACCAGTCTCCGCCTCGTGGGGGGGGGGGGGGGGGTTGGGCGGTTAACTCGTTCAATGCCAACAATCTCAAGATACAAAAAATCTCCATTATGCACTCATAGAAATGTTTGGCAAGTCAGCCGATTATCCCAAAGTTTGAGTCTTTCCTGCACGAAAACAAGTCTCTAAACATTGATAGGGTGAGTCACTGGGTAAAGCTTACAACAAAGCTTACAAAAGCTCAGCATTGCTATATACACCAAAATGTCTGAACTTCCTTTTTGTAAAAACAGGATATTTAATTGAGGGATCTGTAAAAATGTGATCCTTTTTGTGTAAAAGGACTGAGAGTCCTCAGTAGTTGATACCTTTTAATGGCTAACTGAAAAGATGGTAATAATAGCAAGCTTTCGAGACTACTCAGGTCTCTTCATCAGGTGAAGAGACCTGAGTAGTCTCGAAAGCTTGCTATTATTACCATCTTTTCAGTTAGCCATTAAAAGGTATCAACTACTGAGGACTCTCAGTTCTTTTAAACAAACTTTTTTTTTTATCTCTACTGGCTAACACGGTAGAAAGATATATTTTACCTGCATCCTTTTTGTGCACACTTATTGACTTTTAATGTATGAGTCTGATCCAGCATACAAATCAAAGTAGTGCCTGCTGCGATGTTTTACATGCACACCAGCGGTCCGTGAGTAAAAACATTTCTATGAACTTGCTTGCTGACTAGCATTGGAGAGTGTGTTACGTGTCTGATGTTTGCACATGGATGTTGTATCCTAGTCTGAATGAGCCTTTAATTAGAGTTCATGGTATAGAAGAGAAAAAGAGTAGGCAAGGAGCACTCAACTCACTAAATAATTATCAGTGTAATAACATTTATTATATGCATAAGGTGCAAAACAGTATAAAATCAATTAAAAACAAGGACACCTGTCCCATGGACTCAGTGAAAAAGCGCAATGCACTAAATACTATCAGACAAGAGGCAAAAGTATTATCCCAAGGACCTACAATAAAGTGCTAATGCAAACAGATATGGCCATAGGGTACCGCATCATTACATAATATCAAGACATGGAACACAGGGAATGTGAGATGAAATAAAACCCTGAAAATATTCCTGCTTGGAGATAGCGCACTACCATGTAAAACCCAAACAGGTCCAAAGGGATATCACCTAAGTCAGAACAAGGTAAGAGCCATGGGATGTGTCAGAAGTGAGGTACCAGCCCAACGCGTGTCGCTCAGAAGAGCTTCATAAGGGGAGGTACCATATCTGTTTGCATTAGCACTTTATTGTAGGTCCTTGGGATAATACTTTTGCCTCTTGTCTGATTGTATTTAGTGCATTGCGCTTTTTCACTGAGTCCATGGGACAGGTATCCTTGTTTTTAATTGATTTTATACTGTTTTGCACCTTATGCATAATAAATGTTATTACACTGATAATTATTTAGTGAGTTGAGTGCTCCTTGCCTACTCTTTTTCTCTTCTATACAATGTTTTTGTAGGCTTTGCACCATCACTTGGTTCAATTACCTTTTTTCTATTTTAGCTGTGCGGCCCTGTCCCTCCTTATGCTTTAATGAGAGTTCAAACCAAACACAGAAGCTTGGAGGACCTTGATGAGGCAAAGACGGACAGTGCACTCTTTCATTTTCATGTGATGCATGTATTTCCACCCTCTTCTTCCTTGACTGAGTCTCTGGCTCCTGTAAAGTCCCAGTTGTCAGAGAAGGTGTTAAGGTGCACTGAATTGCTTGGCCATGCCAGGGTGCCTCGAGCACATGTGCTGGACTTGAACAGTCATTTTTCTCTAACAGATTCACTTGAATGATTTCTGAACTAAGCTACAGAATATGTTGGCTCCACACGAGCAACAAGAAATAAATAATATAGAGACAGCTGTGAGACAGAGATAACGCTTGGCAATCGTAGTTTCTTCTTTTTCCCTTGTAAAAACCATGTACAGATGGTCAAGGATCGCATTACTAAACGCTCATTTAGCCTTGTAATTGCCTCATTGCTACTTTTCCCTTGATCTAATTCAGCATCCAGGTAAATGACTGGAGCTTAAAATATATCCAAATTTTGATATGTGATGCTATTTTCGTTACCGAACACTCTCATTAACCCACCATTTTCTAAGCTGCACAAACCAGGGTTTACATCTGTAAGTAATCCTGAATTTTCTGCATAGTAGTAGCTGGAGGAAACGTGCATTTTGTGCTAGGCTCAAATATGTAAGGTTAAACAGGTTGATGATAAATTGTTTGATTTTTTTCTAGCTGGGTAAATATGATTTATAATGCGGGGTTTGTCGCAGATGGATGTAGTTTATTACAACGTCTGCTTTTTACAGATCCAAACTAATCTGCAGACGCTGTTTGTGCTTTGATATTTTTATACTGGAATGTGCGGTATTATTTATTATGTTTTAAAGTATACATCATTTAATTACTTCTGTCTATTTTGCATATTTGTTTTCCTGGCTGCATGACTACTGAATATGTCATCCAGGTAAAAGCTCATGCAGCGAGCCAGCGTATACGGCTCATTTCATCAATCTGTACTTGAGTCAATGTCTATATGAAAATATTCTCCTAGAGGAAAATCTCCTACAGACTCCAATTAAGCACAAACAATTCCGTTTTTCGAGGGGAGTCCTTTTCCATACTGAAGTATAAACTTGTAGATTGCACACAGGTAGAGAAGAAGTCTCGTACACCTCTATGGCAGTCCTGTTTTCCTGCAGAGTGTACAAGCCCTTAAATGAGTTGTCCTATAAACAATATTTATCACCTATACAAAGTATAGATTATAAATGAAGGATTAATGAGATTCTCACTGCTGAGACCCCAATTGTGGCTGGGGCCACACAAACATATGGCTTCCGCTGTGCTGCAAGGAAAAGCTGAGTGCCACACCACTGTGATTCGATCCTGCAAAGGCGGGTGCTGCAAAGGAGGAGGGATTAAACTCCCTCTCTCCTCCATTACCAGCTGTCATCCGAGTGCAGTGCAATGTTTAACTCGCACCCAGAAACTTGTATGGGTGCAAATGAAAATGTATCAGATTCCACCCGCAGCATGCTGCAACTGTTTTCTCAGTCTGATTAGGGCTGAGAAAATAATCCCAGATGGGAACGTCCCCATAGAGTAACATGGATCTCGTTGGAATGCGATCTTTTTATCACATTCCATACAGACCGTTTTACTCACCATGTGTCCTAGCACTAAAGTCAAGAATGGGGGGGCTCAAAATCCCCTATTTCAATGAAAAGTGACTGAGCTGATTGGACTATTTCTCTATTCATGGTCTATAACACTTATAAGAACTTAAAGGGAACTGGTCACCACGTTTTTCCCATATTTACGACAGCCACCACCAGTAAGCCCTTATATGCAGCATTCTAAAATACTGTACATACCCCCTAAAGGCCAATCTGCATAACATAAAAAAGAGCTTTATTATACTCCTTTGTGGGGTGGTCTAATCCGACGGCTGTCGTTTGTCTTCATCCGGCGTCTTCTCTCTGCTTGTAATTGCTGTCCTCCTTCCCTGCTTCATGTGGATGACGTGTCCTATGTCATCCATCCAGTGACCTCCATTCCCGCTTCTGTCCAAGTGCACTTCGTTCTGCCCTGCCGAGTGCAGAGCAAAGTATTGTAGTGATTATGCATGTATTGTCAAAGAGTGTAATTACATGCATACTACAATATATTGCTCTGCCCTTGGTAGGGCAGAAAGAAGTGAATGCGCAGGAGCACAAGGGAGGACTCTGTGTGGATGATGTAGGACGCATCATCCGAAGCAAGGAGGCACAGGATCAAGACTAGCGATGCCCATCGGACTGGACCGTCCTGCAGGTGAGTGTAATAAAATGTCTTTTGCATGTTATACAGATTGGCTTGGGGGCACTTATATACAATATTCTAGAATGTTGTATATAAGGGCTTACTGGTATTGTCCGCACTTTACAGTATATGGGAAACACCTGGTGACAGGTTCCATTCAACAGAATAATGTTCACTATCATTTATTTTACAAAAGGAACTTGTGATTCTAGGGATCGGTGGGAATCACAGAATTTAAGCTCTCAGAAACCATATCTATCTTGTGGAATATCACAGGATGAAAACAATCCAAAGACGGCAACAGCACCCAGTCACAAAATCAAATATGTTACCTTTATTCCAAAATTATATAAAATACAATATTTTGGCTTGCTCAAAGACTTAGCTTTTAAAGGGAATCTGTCAGCAGTGTTTTGCTATGCAAGCTGAGGACAGCATGTTTTAAGGGTATGTGCGCACGTTGCTTTTTACCTGCTTTTTACCTGCTTTTTTGCTGCTTTTTCTTCTGCGCTGTTTAATGCCAAAATGGATGTGTTCTTCTATTCAAGCAAAGTCTATGGGAATTTGGGTTTCTGGTTCACACTATGTTGTTCAAAATGCTGCCTTTTTGTGGCAGAACTTTGGTCAAAAACTCAGCTTTTCAAAGAAGCAACATGTCAATTGTTTTTGCCATTTGGGTTTTGCACTGCAAAGCTGAGTTTTTGACCAAAGTTCTGCCACAAAAAGGCAGCATTTTGAACAACATAGTGTGAACAAGAAACCCAAATTCCCATAGACTTTGCTTGAATAGAAGAACACATCCATTTTGGCATTAAACAGCGCAGAAGAAAAAGCAGCAAAAAAGCAGGTAAAAAGCAGGTAAAAAGCAACGTGCGCACATACCCTAAGAGTTAAAGAACAAAAAGCAACTATGCCTCACTTATCAGTGTGTGTGCAATTGTTTACATAAACTAAAAGGTTTATTACCTTGTGATTAACATTGCGGGACTAGAAACTCACATGTACAGCAGTCTGACACCCCCCTGCTGTGATTGACACCTCATGGTCAATGCACAATTTCTTTTGAGAGCCTGTTGTTGGCAGGGGCAGCTCTCTCAGCCCTGCTGTGTTGCTGAATATAAATTCTTGGATTGTTTCAGAATAGCTTCAGCCAGTCCTCTATGTGATACACCTTTGGATTCAGAATCTCCTTGCCTACATTATTATGCTGCCAGATGTAGCAAGAAAAACCTGCTGCCAGATTCCCCTTAAGAAAGAGAGGACAAAATCTTACAGCAAAAATAATTTCAGTGTTGGAGCAGTGGTGTTGTGTATGTTGCCTGTGCATGAGGAAAAACCAAAACTATTTTCTTGTGCCATCTAGTCTGTAAACCATTAGCAATCTATTGCTCTATTTTACGGAAAAAAACTGATGTATTATTTTTTTTTACGTACTGTTTGTTATCTTTTCTTTATTTTATTTTTTCATTTACAGTTTTTTGCAAAAATTTGAAAAGTAAAAATTGCTAAATTGTTATATATATATATATATATATATATATATATATATATATATATATATATATATATATATTCAGTATATAATTTGAGAGTATTTTACTCTTTATTTTTAGGCCCCAATCCTGTGCCACACCCTAGCCCTAAGCTTAAAGGGGGCTTTACATGCAGTGACATTGCTAGCGATATCGCTCGTGAAAGTGTACAACCCCGGGGCTCGGCCGGCTGCCGAGCCGCACGGGTCCGTGCTCATCGGTGAGTGGCACGAACTCCTCACGGACCCGGGGGTCATGTCGCTCTGAAATGGGGCTGGCACTACACATAGGGACTTCAGTGGGGAGGTCCATAGCCGGGGCCATGGTTGTTTGGGGATTTAAGTTCGTGACGCCACCCACGGGTTGTGGTGAATGGATAGACACCACCGCTGCCGTTGACTAGGCTCCCGGAGATGGTGTTGCGCAGCTTGGTGTTGACCCCTCCGTGGGTAGGGGGATGATGGTCCTGGGAGCCCGAGGGAGGTGCTGACGCTGGGGAACGGATGCGTGCTGGGGTGTCGGTGAGGCGCGGTGCCCGGCCCAAAGGGACTGTTGTACTCACTATCACAAACACGCTGGAGTCTCTGGTAAACCAAACGGGATGGTGATCGGTGCTTGCAGCCGGCTGCAGTTTTCCCCTTATCAGGTTGGTGGTTTCCGCCTTTCTCCTGCACCTTACTTATGTAGAAAACGTCGACTCATATGCCTGAGCAACGGTAGTCCGCTCCCCGGCTTGGTCTGTGACGGGATAGCCCTTTTTGCCTGCAGAAGCTGGCCCCTCGGGTCTCTATGCCTGGGCGGTGGCATTACTCTAATGGTTGGGCTGTTGTCTTCAGTCGGGTCTTAGGTGGGATAGGTCCTAAAGTCCAGTCCTCAATCAGTTGATTTGTCTCAGCCCGGTTGTTTCTGGGCCTCGTACTGGATCTGAGTACCCCTCCTGGTGCTCCGGTTTCCAATCGGTTCCCCGGTTCGGTACCGGCAGGCCACAGCCCGTCCCCGGTCCCTACGGTTCCACCGGCTGTAATCCCAGCTCCTGCAGGCGGCCGCCACTGTCTGCCTCCTTGCCAGAGGTGACTGGGCTCCAACCTAGACACCTGTGTAGACTATGGCAGACCTAGGCACAGGTCTTCCCTTGAACTTCACTCCACTCCACTTCACTGTCAAGACGCAACAAGACTACTCTTTTTCCCGCCTCAGGGCCTGTGTATTCCTCAGTGGACGGAGCCAACCACCTGGCTCTGCCCCCCTGGTGTGAACATCAAACCCGGAGGGAGGTGACAAGGGTTTTTTTTTGTAGTTTTGCTGCTGTCACCTTATTAAGGGGGGAAGGTGTTTGTGTAAGGGCCTACCGGTGACAACCTGGCTAGTCCAGGACGTCACAAAAGCACCCACCCCCGTCGTTTGTGCGTCACGGGCAAATCGCTGCCCATGTCGCACAATATCGTTAGTCCCTGTCACACATACTTATCTTCCTAGCGACGATGCTGTGGGCGGCAAACAACCTCTTCGTTAAGGGGGGTTCGTGCGCTGTCACAGCGACGTCACACAGAGGCCGACCAATAGAAGTGGAGGGGCGAAGAGCAGACACATTACTGACATGCCCATCTCGTTGCCAAAGGATGCAGGTAAGCTGCTGTTCGTCATTCCCGGGGTGTCACACGTAGCGATGTGTGCTGCCTCAGGAACGACAAACAACCTACGTCCACAACGACCAACGAGATTTTGAAAATGAACAATGTGTCAACGATCAACGATTAGGTGATTATGTTTCATCGTTAACACTCACTCGGAGCTGTTACGCGCAACGATGTCGCTAACGACGCCGGATGTGCGTCACGAATTCTGTGACCCCCGACGACATATCGTTATATATGTCGTTGCGTGTAAAGCCCCCTTTAACCTAATCATAGTAAATTCCTATCCCTAACCATAACCCTGGGGTTAAAATAATTGTAAAATTATAAAGGCAGTTCTCAGTAATGCAGCTCTTGGTGGTGCAGTAATGGATCATATGTACTGCATTTGATTCAACCCTGTGTTCATTATTTGCTCCTGTTTTGTCATCTTGGTTGTTGAATATGCCGAGCACATTATTCAAGATGAGATTTTGAAAATGTGTTTACAGAGACTTGAGCAAATGAGGCAAGTATTCCCTTGCCCTCCACCATGCTATTCTACAGCAGATTATTTTTGTCATTTGTCAACAGTACATGCTTAATAAGGTTAGTTTTCGTCACCAAAAAACACAGCAAAAATGCATAAAAAAAGCAGTAAAAAAAGTCTTGGTTGCATTTTTGCAGCTTTTCTGTTCTTCCTCAATGCTTTCTATGGTGAAAAAATGTTTAAAGAATTCACATGCTGCAGTTTTCAAAACCACAGCAATTTTACAATTCAGTCTAGAAAAAAACCAATCCTGTGCATGAGGTTTCTGAAAGCTCTTAGATTTTGCTGGTACTGTAAAAAGCAACTTTTAATTTGGATTAAAAAATCCACTGTAAAAATGTTCCTATTGACTTTTACTGAAAAATACAGAACATCTTCTGAGCAGAAAACGCCTGAGGATTGGTCAGGTCACTTTTTTAACCGTTTTGTGTTTTTACATGTCTGAAGTGATTAAAATTAATTGAAGAGCCTTAACATATGGCAGTATACATGTGCATTCTTTCGGGAATTTTCCGATACCATGGCGGACTCTACCTAAAAAAAGCATTGTGTGCATGTACCCGAATCTATGGCTTCAATATAATTGTTATTAATCTGGGAATAACTATTCTGAGTTTCCTATAAAACATAAGCCATATAGAAGAATAATACGATTCACCGCATAAAGCCCAAACTATTTTAAAAGATTTTTTTTACAGAGTTTAGCTATTTACCGTAACTCTTATTTACATGAAAACTATGTGGATAAATCAGAACAGAAAACAGGAATGAGACAAACACTTGGTGCATAGGGCAATGCTTTAAGGATGTGCCCACCTACCTGGGCTCCTGGAGCACTGCATGATGGTTAGACAGTCAGATTATTTACATTCTCCAGTGTTATTGTTATAATTTTAATTATATAGAGAAATAATTATTCTTAAAAAATACTATCTATCTTTTTTATCTATACATTTATCTGCACACTCCCCACACTTATGCTATAGGCAACTGCTGTAACCTTTTTTTCTCACCTCAGATAAGGGCCCATGCAAAAGTTAAATAATTTACCCACTACAGTAATATTGATGGCCTAGCCTTAGGCGGGCTTTGCACACTACGACATCGCAGGTGCGATATCGGTGGGGTCAAATCGAAAGTGACGCACATCCGTAAATTCTTTTTGATATGATTAACAAGCGCAAAAGAGTCATCGTATCATCCGTGTAGGGTCCGACATTTCCATAATTTGGCAGCAGAGACAGGTACGATGTTGTTCCTCGTTCCTGCGGCAGCACATATCGCTGTATGAGAAGCCGCAGGAGCGAGGAACATCTCCTACCTGCGTCACCGCGTCTAAAGCCGGCTCTGCGAAAGGAAGGAGGGGGCGGGATGTTTATGTCCCGCTCATCTCCGCTCCTCCGCTTCTATTGGCTGCCTGCCGTGTGACGTCGCTGTGACGCCGCACGACCCGCTCCCTTAATAAGGAGGCGGGTCGCCGGCAAGAGCGACAGGGCAGGGCAGGGCAGGTAAGTGCGTGTGAAGCTGCCGTAGTGATAATGTTCGCTATGGCAGCAATCACAAGATATCGCTGCTGCGACGGGGGCAGGGACTATTGCGCTCGACATCGCAGCATTGGCTTGCGATGTCGCAGTGTGCAAAGTCCCCCTTAGGATAGGTCAAAAATGTCTGATCGCCCGGGGTCTGACACCGGCGCCACTGCCAATCAATCGTTCTCGGTCTTGCTGGTAGCAGTAGGCAGCCGTAAATGCTCAGTTCCAGGGTTGCCCTAACAAATGAAAGTGGCCGCTGCCAGGTACTGCACATCCACTTCCTATTCAAATCAATAGGAGGCAGATGTGCAGTACCCGGCCACTATCAGAAGATGAGGCAGGTCTGCAAATAAGCATTTCCAGCCGCTGGTGACACCGAAAACAACTGATTGGAGGGGTGCTGGATGTTAGACTCGGATGATCAAACATTGATGACTCATTCTAAAGTGGGCTTTACACGCTGCGACATTGCTAGCATTTGCTGGTGATGTCGAGCGCGATAGCACCCGCCCCCGTCGTACAGCCGATATGTGGTGATCGCTGCCGTAGTGAACATTATCGCTACGGCAGCGTCACATACACATACCTTCTCTGCGATGTCGCCCTGGCCGGCGAACCGCCTCTTTTCTAAGAGGCAGTTTGTTCGGCGCCACAGCGACGACACACGGCAGGCGTCCAATAGAAGCGGAGGGGCGGAGATGAGCGGGACGTAATATCCCGCCCACCTACTTCCTTCCGCATTGCCGGTGGAAGCAGGTAAGGAGATGTTCATCGCTCCTGCGGTGTCACACACAGCGATGTGTGGTGCCGCAGGAACGAGGAACAACATCGCTAATAAGCAGAAAACAATTTTTTGTTTCAGGATGACCTCTCCGCGGCAAATGATTTTGACCGCTTTTGCGATCGTTTAAGGTCGCTCATAAGTGTCACACACTGCGATATCGTTAATGAAGCCGGATGTGTGTCACAAACACCGTGACCCCGACGATAATTCATTAACGATATCGTAGCATGTAAAGCCCGCTTCAGGATAGGCCATCAATAATTAACTAGTTTCAAACCTCTTTAATTATTGAGTATTTACACTATATGATAACGATTTAGCAGTCTTTTTAGGAATGGTGATTTAATAATTATTGTGCAGTTTAAACATGCTGACAATCACGTGACAAAAGAGCAAAAACATTTGTATGTTGGGTTAAATTATCCTCTGTTTTTGCCACAAAATCCTTTTTTTCGTAGCTCATTTTCCTGTGTCAAGAAGACCTGTGCTGCTGAGAACAATGGCATCTTCCGCACACTAAACAATCTAATATTAGACTTTTCTAAACAGGTTATTAAATGACCGCCATTGTTTACTCCATCCATCGCTGAAAGTAAAACATTATTTAAGTAGATTTTACAGTTTTATATACAGTTAGAACTAAACACAATCACTATATGATGAAAAATTACACTGTGTACATTTTGTAGTTTCCTATTAATGAAAAAGAGAACATTGTCACTTTGATCCAGAAGTTCAATCTGTACATGGATTATCTAGTTCCCAATGGCATAAGATTCAGCACCACCACAGTTCATCTTCTACATAGTCATCCATTATAAGTGCACAATCTATATATAATTGTTTTATTCTGTCTGTCTTACTCCAAAATGAGTCATTACAGTGACAACCGTCGCATTATGCCGCTCGGCTCAGGCCGGCCCCGCCCCCCACACGCATTGGCCGCACGGCTCGGGCCGGCCACGCCCTCCGCACGCATTGGCCGCTCGGCTCAGGATGGCCACGCCCCCCGCACGCATTGGCCGCTCGGTTCGGCCTGGCCACGCCCCCCGCACGCATTGGCCGCTCGGCTCGGCCCAGCCATGCCCCCCACACACTGCGCCCGCTGGCCACGCCACCCACACACTGTGCCCTCTCGGCCACGTCCCTCACACTGTGCCTGCTCGGCCATGCCCCCACACACTGTGCCCGCTCGGCCACGCCTCAACACACTGTGCCCGCTTGGCCACCCCCCCACACGTTGCCCGCTCAGCCACGCCCCCCACATACACTTTGCCCACTCGGCCACGCCCCCCAAACTTTGCCCACTCGACCACGCCCCCCACACACATTGGGCACCTATACACCTCCCCCAGGACTACTCCACCTATTAGACACCTCCCCCAGGATAACTCCCCCTATTAGACACCTCCCCCCAGGACTATTCCACCTATTAGATTCCTCCCCCCAGGACTACTCCTACTATTAGACTCTTATCCCCCCAGGACTACTCCTCCTATAGACCCCTCTTCTCCCAGGACTACTCCTCCTTTTAGACTCCTCTCTCCCCAGGACTACTCCTCCTATTATACTCCTCTCCCCCTAGGACTGCTCCTCCTATTATCCTCCTCTCTCCTCAGGACTACTCCTCCTATTATACTCCTCTCCCCCAGGACTACTCCTCCTATTATTCTCCTCTCCCCCCAGGACTACTCCTCCTATTATATTCCTCACCTCCAGGACTACTCCTCCTATTATACTCCTCACCCCCCAGGACTACTCCTCCAATTATACTCCTCTCCCCCCAGGACTACTCCTCCTATTATACTCCTCACCTCCAGGACTACTCCGCCTATTATACTCCTCTCCCCCCAGGACTACTCTTTCTATTATACTCCTCTCCCCCCAGGACTACTCCTCCTATTATCCTCCTCTCCGCCCCCAGGACTACTCCTCTTATTATTCTCCTCTCCCCCCAGGACTACTCCTTCTATTATACTACTCTCCTCCCCCAGGACTACTATTCCTATTACACTCCTCTCCCCCCAGGACTACTCCTCCTATTATACTCCTCTCCCCCCAGGACTACTCCTCCTATTATCCTCCTTTCTCCCCAGGACTACTCCTCCTATTATACTCCTCTCCCCCCAGGACTACTCCTCCTATTATCCTCCTCTCTCCCCAGGACTACTCCTCCTATTATACTCCTCTCCCCCCAGGACTACTCCTCCTATTATCCTCCTCTCTCCCCAGGACTACTCCTCCTATTATACTCCTCTCCCCCAGGACTACTCCTCCTATTATACTCCTCTCTCCCCAGGACTACTCCTCCAACACACACACACTGCACAAAACATACCTCCCTCCAAAACATACACACACACAAACCTTCAACACACACAGCACCACACACACACAATGCTGCAGACACACAGCGCTTCACAAACAACGCAACACACACAACGCAATACACAAACAACACCGCTCTCACACACTGCCACACCCAGACAACACCCAGAACATTTACAGCGCCCTACACAAACACTTGGTAACTACACACAACAACATCTATATATATATATATATATATATATATATATATATATATATATATAACAAAAATCATACATTAACTACACAATAAATTCTAGAATACCCGATGCGTTAGAATCAGGCCACCTTCTAGTACTAGTAAATTTGTGCCTGTCCTGTAAAGGTTCTGGGCCTTGAAGTCAGAGTCTTTCACTTTAGATATATATCTTTGCAAACTGTTAGTTAAGACTGTCTTTCAAAAATTGCACACACCATCATAGAATATTAGCTGTGTTCCAATGTTCTTTTTTTTGTCTGTATTGGCACTACACAAGTGTAACATCTGGTCAGGTGTAATCCATTATAAAAAGTGTTTAATTGAGATGAAGAGTGTTGACATGTGGGCTGGTCACTTGGAAAATGAACAAAATTAATACATTATATAGACATTACCATCTGAGTCTTCCATAATTATCATTTGGCCTTGCATGCATGTGTTTAAGACTTGTATACTGAATGATGGCATCTCTCCAGAAAACCATTAGGAAGAAAGAAGGTAATACAGCTAACACTTAAGCTGGAATATAAAACATAGAAATATAGTATTTTCCTGGGAATGCATTTTATTACATATGTGTTGACCACAACTTCATGAAACTTCCTCCTTTAACCACATGTATCCCCTGTCAAAGCAGTTTTCTAACTAAACCCATGCTTTTAAGGAAGGTGTGCTGCTCGTTTTAATGTCCTGTTTTGTAAATTACAATACGGTAGTATGTAATCTCTGGGGTAATAGTATATAGTGACATAAAATATTTTATCATTTTGAAATACTGTATGTACTCAATACACAACATGCCAACCAACACGTCTCAACATGTGGATAATACATTACTATAAAAGAAAGTGTCAATGAGATGTTGTAATGCAACCTTATCAGTAAATGTAGTTGTATTTTAGAATTAATCACCCAAAGAGCAAACAAAGGGTAATTAAGTGACCCTACACCCTGGGACAAAAAAGTGACCATACAGTAACCATACTCTTTTTACCTGGAGGACTTTATCAGATAGATAGTCTCCATGTTTTTATTGGACAGAAGACGGCTTTAGGATCCATGTAATGGCACCTTGTAAAGCAGTGGGTAAGAATTTCTATGAATTGTGGTCAAATTGAGGACATTGCTCTTCACCTCATACTTGACCACTAGCATGTTGTTCCTTCTTTGGGCTTCGCTCTCACCCTTTCTGAGCAGCTTCCCAATTAGCAATCAAGGGAGGTCTCTCTGGTTTCTGTGCAGAGTACAGCATTTAGTGGTAGCTATGCCAGAGAGGGTCTTGAAAAGTGTAACGTTGAGGTAGAAGTTATCTACATGTAGGTAGTAACTCTTTTCCAGCAGGGGATGCACCAATTCTCACATAATTTTCCACTCATTTCCAGGACAGAGAGGAATTCAGGGGGTTCAATTTGGGTGTCCTTCCCTTCATAACCTCTAAATCTGTGAGTGTACCCCAACATACTCTCACACAGTTTGTGTCGCCCAGGGTTATGGGGTACTCGGTCCCGGGCAGTGTATAACTGGGGAATGTCACTTGGTGGCCGTTGCCCAGTTCCGTGCCCTGGGTGCTTTTTAATGGGGAGTATTTAAAAGGGAGATTAAAGTCATTGGTGTGACGCCACCTGTGGGTTGCGGTTAAGATGGTGGAACCGCCGCTGCTGAGTTGGTTATCTCTAGGGCTGGTGGTAATGGCAGCTATGGTGAAAGGCCCTCCACAGATAGGGCTGAGCCCAGGAGATGTATGGTGGAGACTTTCGGCGAAGAAGGGAGGCCACACCGGGGGTTGTAGTTTAACAGTCTTTACTCACAGTTGTTCCCTTAGATAACTGTTTCAGGTCCCTGTATTTACAGTGCCAGTTTGATGACTCGGTTGCTCAGTCTGTCAGTTTGGGGGCCCCGAATGTCTTTTGGCAGTCTCCTTATCCGTATGGCGGGCAGTTTGGAGCCTGTAGGGCCGGTCCGTGTTCCGAACCCTGATCTGCTCGTTACTGCTGATGCCCCCGGATCTGTGGGTCAGTGAGATTCGTGAAGGTCCTCTCACTGTGCAGGTATTTGCCAGGCCATGTGAAACTGATGCCTGACCTAGGGCCCTGTGCCCCGTTAGTGCTCTGGTCCCAGTGGTACTCGGGTGTACCTACCCTGGCGACCACTCTCCTGTGCCCCTGGGTCACTGTTACACGACCCAACTCTAGGCACGTCTCTCTGCTTCTCTACTCTACTCCAGACTGCTCATAGTCCCCTCCCACCAGGCTGTAAAGTCTCCTGGACTGGCTCCGCCCTCTTGGTAGCCACCCCTTTGGTGTCCGACTAGCCAATTACCCCTGGTGTGGAGTGGAAACTAGGATTTTGGTGTGTGCATATGTCACTGGCACTGGTGTTCCAGGTCCCTGGGGGTAGGCCCTGCATCCCGGTGAGGATTCAGTACCTGGTAGTGCCCTGAGTGGTTCAGGGGCACTACATTTATATATTTGGATTCTGTATCTTGCCCTCCTACTGGGCAGTTAATGTCAGAATGTAAGCCTCCCCATGAAAGGGGATGCTTATTTATGCATATGGGTGATGAATTACTGGCTAACTTTAAAAAGGTGGCCAAAGTTGGGGTCATCTCGCACAGACAATGTGCATTATCATTATGATGAAAAAACTTGAGTATGGCCTCAATGGGTAATAACTATTCAGAAAAATGGAGGGTTACATAAAATATCATCAATCCAATACTGCCAAACTTCTGGTGTCTTCAGTATCACCATGTGAAGCACAAGGCTCCAAAACATCAGAATTTTTACCCGATTTTTGGTGATCCAATTTGTAAATGATAAAGTGGGGTTTTGTGTAAGAAATTGTTGTGCATATACATGTGTCTAAACCACATTGAGATTTTCAAAAACCTGAGAGAAAAGTATATTGAAATAATAAATTTCTGTGAGGCCTGCAGTATCAAATTGGATTCCTAATCTGGCCATAAAATCTGGCATCATAAGCTCATAATTTTGAGAGAACTGAGTCAACAGGGGGTCACAACCTGTGGGTGTTGCCTCATCTTCAGTTTCCAGTCTTCTACGTGATGGTTCATGACTTCTGGCTATGGGATAGACCCTAATTTATTAGCATGACCAAAACTACATAGCCCAATAGAATAAAATACACAACACGTTACTGTTTTGGTGTTAAAAGGCCACAGCTTTTTTTTTTTGTAAATCACATGAGTACGGTAAGAGGCATGTGAAATGCTGAGCAAATATATTCTGAAATTCACAGGTACTGTGAGATGTCCTAGCTGCCTGCCACACAGCAATCGTCAGGCAAAAATCCTGAGCAGCACACTCTGACTTGCCACAATAACAAAGCCAGTCCACTTCAAGGCCTCCAAAAACCCTGCCCAATCATTTACAGATAAATGATAGAATGATACTTAAAATTAACCTAGACAGGTAAGCAGTCAAGTAAGATATCAAATATACAATTGCACAGTAAGGCTTGAAACACACATCCGTGAAACACGTGCGTGTTTGGTCCGTTTCCGTGTATACTGGAGACACGGCCAAACGTGCACCAATGTTACTATATCTCTGCGGTTACAATTGCGTTTTTGGTTATGTCCGTGAGTCCGTCTCCGTGATGCGTTTTGTGGGCCGTGTCTCACGCCAGCATGTCCGTTTTATTCACGCAACACGCAGCACGGACCCAATGAAAGTCAATGGGTCTGTGCGCACGTCTGAGTGACACGGACGCATCTCTGTTTGTTCCCTGTATGTTTTGTGCTTTTTTCATGTGATGTCAGTCTTTTTTCTTTTTATGTTTCGTTCTCTCCCTCAGTCCGTCGGTCGGTCTCTATGTCTGTCTGTCCCTCTAGCTGTCTGACGGTCAGTTCCCCCCTCTCTCATACTTACCATTCCCCGATCTCCGGCGCGGCGCTGCACGGCTGTTATAAAAACTCCGGCGGCTTTTCCTCTTTTGAAAAAGCCGGCCGCCCATTAATCAATCTCGTATTCCCTGCTTTACCCGCCCACCGGCGCCTATGATTGGTTGCAGTGAGACACGCCCACCACGCTGAGTGACAGGTGTCACACTGCACCCAATCACAGCAGCCGGTGGGCGTGTCTATACTGTGCAGTAAAATAAATAAATAAATAATTAAAAAAAACGGCGTGCGGTCCCCCCCCATTTTAATACCAGCCAGATAAAGCCATACGGCTGAAGGCTGGTATTCTCAGGATGGGGAGCTCCACGTTATGGGGAGCCCCCCACCCTAACAATATCAGTCAGCAGCCGCCCAGAATTGCCGCATACATTATATGCGACAGTTCTGGGGCTGTACCCGGCTCTTCCCGATTTACCCTGGTGCGTTGGCAAATCGGGGTAATAAGGAGTTATTGGCAGCCCATAGCTGCCAATAAGTCCTAGATTAATCATGTCAGGCGTCTATGAGACACCCTCCATGATTAATCTGTAAGTTACAGTAAAAAAACACACACACACCTGAAAAAATCCTTTATGAGAAATAAAAAACACAAACAAATTCCCTCATTACCAATTTATTAACCCCGACAAACCCTCCATGTCCGGCGTACTCCACGGACCTCCAGCGTCGCGTCCAGCTGTGCTGCATGCAGGTGACAGGAGCAGCAGAAGACACAGCCGCTCCTGTCACCTCCACGCAGCTAATGAGATGAGTAGCGCGATGAGCTGCTGTCACTGAGGTTACCCGCGGCCACCGCTGGATCTAGCGGTGGCCGCGGGTAACCTCAGTGACAGCAGCTCATCGCGCTACTCATCTCATTAGCTGCGTGGAGGTGACAGGAGCGGCTGTGTCTTCTGCTGCTCCTGTCACCTGCATGCAGCACAGCTGGACGCGACGCTGGAGGTCCGTGGAGTACGCCGGACATGGAGGGTTTGTCGGGGTTAATAAATTGGTAATGAGGGAATTTGTTTGTGTTTTTTATTTCTAATAAAGGATTTTTTCAGGTGTGTGTGTGTTTTTTTACTGTAACTTGCAGATTAATCATGGAGGGTGTCTCATAGACGCCTGACATGATTAATCTAGGACTTATTGGCAGCTATGGGCTGCCAATAACTCCTTATTACCCCGATTTGCCAACGCACCAGGGTAAATCGGGAAGAGCCGGGTACAGCCCCAGAACTGTCGCATATAATGTATGCGGCAATTCTGGGCGGCTGCTGACTGATATTGTTAGGGTGGGGGGCTCCCCATAATGTGGAGCTCCCCATCCTGAGAATACCAGCCTTCAGCCGTATGGCTTTATCTGGCTGGTATTAAAATAGGGGGGGACCGCACGCCGTTTTTTTTAGTTATTTATTTATTTATTTTACTGCACAGTATAGACACCCCCACCGGCTGCTGTGATTGGGTGCAGTGTGACACCTGTCACTCAGCGTGGTGGGCGTGTCTCACTGCAACCAATCATAGGCGCCGGTGGGCGGGTAAAGCAGGGAATACGAGATTGATAAATGGGCGGCCGGCTTTTTCAAATTAGAAAAAGCCGCCGGAACAGTGTGAACGCCGTGCAGTGCCGGTGATCGGGGAACGGTGAGTATGAGAGAGGGGGGGACACTTGAGTCACTCGGGGGATTAGTGGTCACCGGTGAATCCTTCACAGGTGACCGCTAATCAGTACACGGCACAAAGACAGAGCCGCGGCATGACAATGAAGTCGGGTGAAGTTCACCCGAGTTCATTCTCATCCCGCTACTCTGTCTTCCGACATGTAGTAACGACATTTTGCATCACACACGTACATTTCACACGGACAACACATACACATGTCAGTTATTTCACTCACGCACACACGGACATTCCCCACGCACATACGGCTAGCATACGGGATACACACGCAGGCCACACATACCATAAAAACGGACCTAAAAAACGGAAAACGGACCCGAAAAACGGCCCGTTTTACACGGACGTGGTTTTCACGGATGTGTGGCGGAGCCCTAGAACAAAGAAACAGAGACCGGGTGGGCAAGAAACGCTTCTACTATCTCTTCTGGTAGGAGAAAGTGGAAGAGGCAATGAGAGACCTTATTATATTTTCACACAAATGGACTCCTGTTTGTAAAAGGGGAAACACCCAGCCTAATACAATCGCTATAAATATAGATAATAAAAACTTAGGGAGTTGAGGTTTCCATCCTTCCCACAGTCATGTGTCCCTTGTGCCTAGTACTCCGGGGAGTTCACTATTACAGGAGGAGGGAGATAGGAAGGAAGATGAAGAGGAGGAAAAATAGAGGAACGTGGCCCCTCTCCATCACTACATGTGTTAGAGGCAAGAAAGGCATTGCCTCCGAAGTTAAATACAGTCTTTGGGAAAAGTGAGACCTTTTATTTGTTTGAATTTCACGTGGGTACTGTCAGAGTGTTTGTATCATGTAACCAAATTTTATTTAGGTGGGTTTGATGTATACTTTATTTATTGGATTAGAATAGAAGATAAAAAGATAATGAAAAGAAAAGGATAGAAAACAATACGACATTATAGACATTATTGATCCCGAGTTAAATTGTAATACAAAAGAAAATAAAAAAAGTGGAATAGAATAATGAAAAAAGGAAAAAAATGAGGATATAAAAATTTAACAAAGTCTAAAAAAACTACTAGGCAAATAAAGTTCAGTAAAAACATTACCTGATCACTAGCAATTGAAATTAACTGTAATTCTATTCAAAGAATTGTAGTGCGATAATTACTTCAGTAAATTTTTGAAACAAGACTCAAAATATACTGAGCGGATTTCAGTAAAAAAAAAAAAAAAATATACAGTTCGCCAACAATTAACTGAAGCTAATCTTGATTCTGTATACAGGAAAAAACTGTTGTAAAATAATTACTACAGTAATTTTCCAGTAAATTGCTAACTACAGTTAGGTCCAGAAATATTTGGACAGTGACACAAGTTTTGTTATTTTAGCTGTTTACAAAAACATGTTCAGAAATACAATTATATATATAATATGGGCTGAAAGTGCACACTCCCAGCTGCAATATGAGAGTTTTCACATCCAAATCGGAGAAAGGGTTTAGGAATCATAGCTCTGTAATGCATAGCCTCCTCTTTTTCAAGGGACCAAAAGTAATTGGACAAGGGACTCTAAGAGCTGCAATTAACTCTGAAGGCGTCTCCCTCATTAACCTGTAATCAATGAAGTAGTTAAAAGGTCTGGGGTTGATTACAGGTGTGTGGTTTTGCATTTGGAAGCTGTTGCTGTGACCAGACAACATGTGGTCTAAGGAACTCTCAATTGAGGTGAAGCAGAACATCCTGAGGCTGAAAAAAAGAAAAAAACCATCAGAGAGATAGCAGACATGCTTGGAGTAGCAAAATCAACAGTCGGGTACATTCTGAGAAAAAAGGAATTGACTGGTGAGCTTGGGAACTCAAAAAGGCCTGGGCGTCCACGGATGACAACAGTGGTGGATGATCGCCGCATACTTTCTTTGGTGAAGAAGAACCCGTTCACAACATCAACTGAAGTCCAGAACACTCTCAGTAAAGTAGGTATATCTGTCTCTAAGTCAACAGTAAAGAGAAGACTCCATGAAAGTAAATACAAAGGGTTCACATCTAGAGGCAAACCATTCATCAATTCCAAAAATAGACAGGCCAGAGTTAAATTTGCTGAAAAACACCTTATGAAGCCAGCTCAGTTCTGGAAAAGTATTCTATGGACAGATGAGACCAAGATCAACCTGTACCAGAATGATGGGAAGAAAAAAGTTTGGAGAAGAAAGGGAACGGCACATGATCCAAGGCACACCACATCCTCTGTAAAACATGGTGGAGGCAACGTGATGGCATGGGCATGCATGGCTTTCAATGGCACTGGGTCACTTGTGTTTATTGATGACATAACAGCAGACAAGAGTAGCCGGATGAATTCTGAAGTGTACCGGGATATACTTTCAGCCCAGATTCAGCCAAATGCCGCAAAGTTGATCGGACGGCGCTTCATAGTACAGATGGACAATGACCCCAAGCATACAGCCAAAGCTACCCAGGAGTTCATGAGTGCAAAAAAGTGGAACATTCTGCAATGGCCAAGTCAATCACCAGATCTTAACCCAATTGAGCATGCATTTCACTTGCTCAAATCCAGACTTAAGACGGAAAGACCCACAAACAAGCAAGACCTGAAGGCTGCGACTGTAAAGGCCTGGCAAAGCATTAAGAAGGAGGAAACCCAGCGTTTGGTGATGTCCATGGGTTCCAGACTTAAGGCAGTGATTGCCTCTAAAGGATTCGCAACAAAATATTGAAAATAAAAAATTTTTTGGGGGGTTTGGTTTATTTGTCCAATTACTTTTGACCTCCTAAAATGTGGAGTGTTTGTAAAGAAATGTGTACAATTCCTACAATTTCTATCAGATATTTTTGTTCAAACCTTCAAATTAAACGTTACAATCTGCACTTGAATTCTGTTGTAGAGGTTTCATTTCAAATCCAATGTGGTGGCATGCAGAGCCCAACTCGCGAAAATTGTGTCACTGTCCAAATATTTCTGGACCTAACTGTAAATAAAAATGTACTGAATAGAACTTAGTAAAAAAAATTACTGGCCAAATCTACTCAAATTCTATAGATTAGTAGAAAAACTGTAGTAAAAGAAGTGCTACTGTAATTTAGTAATAAATCTCTTAAACTACACATATTAAAAAACTTACTGTTTGAACACCAGTAAAAAATACTGAACGCCTGGAACTGCTGCTATTAGTAATTCTGTGGAATAGTAGAAAAATACTGAGACTACACCAGATACAACGTACAGTGCATATATCAGTAACAACAATTAACAAGTGCCCTTAGTCTAACCGCGTATATCTAATATACAGTATGTATGTATGAGTGTGTGTGCGTGTGCGTGCGCGTGTGTGTGTGTGTGTGCGTGTGTGTGTGCGTGTGTGTGTGCGTGTGTGTTAAAAATCTGTGGTCTAAAAGTTACAACAGTAATTTTCCACTAAAATTCTAAAGCTACACTAAATTCATTTTACGACACGGATGTCATTAAACACAATTACTGAGGCACCACAACTGACGCTAACTGTAAAGCCCTCTTTACACGCTGCAATGTATCTTACGATGTGTCGGCGGGGTCACGTCGTAAGTGATGCACATCCGGCATCGTAAGGTACATTGCAGTATGTGACAGGTACGTGCGATTGCGATTGAACAAAAATCTGTTCATCGCATACACGTCGTTCATTCCTCATGAATTGAACGTAAGGTTGTTCAATGTTCCCGAGGCAGCACACATCGCAGTGTGTGACACCCCAGGAACGATGAACAGATCTTCCCTACGTCCCGCGGCTGCAGCCGGCTATGCGGAAGGAAAGAGGTGGGCGGGATGTTTATGTCCCGCTCATCTCCGCCCCTCCGCTTCTATTGGCTGGCTGCCGCGTGACGTCGATGTGACACCGAACGTCCCTCCCACTCCAGGAAGTAGACGTTCGTCGCCCACATCGCGGTCGTATGGACGGGTAAGTACGTGTGACGGGGGTTAATCGTTTGTGCGGCACGTTCAACAAATTGAATGTGCCACACATACGATGGGGGCGTTGCAAATCGCATATAATATCGTATGCTAAATTGCAACGTGTAAAGCAGGCTTTATTCTATATATTAGTAGAAAATACTGTTTTATAAGCCAATTAACATGATACATTTTTAATACATATTATGCTGTCCCTAATTTACACTATTGTATTTTTTTTATTTATCTTTCTTATTATACTTTAAAAAAGAAATGCCTGCAGAAAATTTGAAAGCGCACCAATCACCAGGATTTTCCTATATGACCTAAAGTCACTGCTATACTGGCACTATCAGGCTGATTCTATACATACCTTTAGTTGTTAGCTAGGATGTATAGGTTTTGAAACACAAGCAAGTAAATATTTGTAAAATGAGCAGCTTTTTGAATGACAGCATCTGTCGATCAGCTGATAGCTGGCGTGGATATTCATAGTGATTCCTGCCCCCCCCCCCGTTACTTATGCTAATTCTATTATAGAATCAGCACAAAGTACATCAGATCTATAATAGAATTAGCATAAATAACAGGGGTTGGGAATCACTATGAATACCCACCCCAGCTATCAGCTGATCGACAGATGCTGTCATTCAAAAAGCTGCTCATTTTACAATCTGACATAGTCTTCGCCATAGTGGAGAGGTTGGACTGTGATTTAATGAGTATGTGGACAGGTGTCTTTTATTCAGGTAACAAGTTCAAACAGGTACAATTACTACAGGTAATGAGTGCAGGAGAGCTTCTTAATGGGAAAAATAACATGTCTATCAGAGCTAGAATTCTTGCTGGTGGGAAGGTGATCAAATACTTATTTCATGCAATAAAATGCAAATTATTTAAAAATCATACAATATGATTTTTTGGATTTTTTATTTTATTCTGTCTGTCACAGTTGAAGTGTTTCTACAAGAAAAATTACAGTCCTCTCCCTTATTTTTTGGTGGGAAAACTTGTAAATTCGTTAGTGTATCAAATACTTATTTTCTCCACTGTATATAAAGATTTCTTTTTTAACATATGTTAAATTAAAGGATATGTGCACTAGCAGACCTCACAGATGGGAAAATGGAGGGCTATTACTAACTGGCATATATAAAAGGTACGAGGTTAAATAAAGGTCAGTCAGGAGGGAATATATTTGTAAACCGGCCATATGGCTCTACTAATATCCCCCAAACAACCACACTAACAAGAGAGCTGCAGTAAATGATATCCTAATATCATAAAAAATAAGATAATTTACCCATCGTAACGCTGTGTCAGAGAACCGGCCCCGTGAATCCCTGACGTGTGTTTCGCAGTAGCATTGTCAAAGAGAAGAGCACGGGGCTGGGTCTCTGACACAGCATTACCATGTTTATATTATTTACTATGTTATTGGGATAACATTTACTGCAGCTCTCTTGTTAGTGTGGTTGTTGGTGAATATCAGTGGAACCATATGGCCGGTTTACAAATATATTCCCTCCTGACTGACCTTTCTTTAACCTTGTGCCTTTTATATATGTCAATTGGTAATAGCCCTCCATTTTCACATCTATGAGGTCTGCTAGTAACCATTCTGAGCTTTTTACCAGTGCGGTTTTACTTTCCTAAATAATCATTTATCATTGATATACTACCACTTTTGCAACTATTGTGTCTTTAGAGAACCCTCACAATTTTTTTTCCTCACCTTCCTGCCTCTATATTGTATTTTTGAATTTTGTATTCTGTTGCATTTCAAATGTAATTTTAACACTTTATATGACTGAATAAAGAACATTTTTTAACTACCTTGTTTTTGTTAATTTGTTTGCCTAATCTTTTTGATTAATGCATTTCTTGGGGTAACCCAGTAGTTGGGATCATGATCCCGCATCATTTCCATGTGATGAGAAAAAAAAATTTCCAAGTTGCACATTGGCCAAAGAATCTGACTTAGAAAAAGACTCGGCCCGCGGATGCGCACTCGTCCGCTTTACACACTTAGATTCTGGTGGCTGAACAGCCACCAGTAATACAATGGATTGGGCCAACCGCTGCAAACGGTGCTGAGGCAGAGCAGCACCCGCAGAATGGGTCTTGGGCAGTGGAGAGACAGGAGGCACCCTGACTTTGACACGAGAAGGAGAATGCCTTCGGCGTATAGCCATAACAGCAAGTTGAATATTAAATGATCTATAAAAGCCATAAAATTAAAGCTGACAAAGTTATTTAGCATTTTAGGCAAAAAATGAATGGCAGCTAATAGAAACAGCAGAGGTCAAGATAAGATTTGGAAGACCAAGCTAAATTTCTGTGAGAGCTTCTCATAGGAATGTTACAGAGGAAAATCAGAACCCCTGTTTGACTACAAAATACCTTAAGGAAGATTTAGCAGACTCTGAAGACACCTGCACAAATATGACATTCATGGAACAATCATCAGAAGAAAATCTCTCCTGCATCCTCGCCATAAAATTCAGCATCAAAAGTATGCCAAAGAACATCTAAACAAGCTGATGCATTTTGGAAACAAGTTATATGGACTGATGAGGTCAAACTGATTAGCGACAATGATCAAAGATACTTGTGGAGAAAAAAGAGCACATAATCTTAGAAAGAGAATACAGTCATGGCCAAAAGTTTTGAGAATGCTACAAATATTAATTTTTACAAAGTCTACTGCTTAAGTTTTTCTAATGGTAATTTGCATATACTCCAGAATGTCATAAAGAATGATCAGCTTAACAGCAATTACTTGCAAAGTCAATATTGGCTAAGAAAATGAACTTTAACCCCCAAAACACATTTCAACATCATTGCATTCCTGCCTTAAAAGGTGCAGCTAACATTGTTTTAGTGATTGTTCCATTAACACAGGTGTGGGTGTTGATGAGGACAGGGCTGGCGATCAATCAGTCATGATTAAGTAAGAATGACACCACTGGACACTTTAAAAGGAGGCTGGTGCTTTGTATCATTGTTTCTCTTCAGTTAACCATGGTTATCTCTAAAGAAACACGTGCAGCAATCATTTCTCTGCACAAAAATGGCCTAAAAGGGAAGAGTATCGCAGCTACAAAGATTGCACCTCAGTCAACAATCTATCGCATCATCAAGAACTTCAAGGAGAGAGCTTCCATTGTTGCCAAAAAGGCTCCAGGGCGCCCAAGAAGGACCAGCAAACGCCAGGACCGTATCTTAAAACGGTTTCAGCTGCAGGATCGGACTACCAGCAGTGCCGAGCTAGCTCAGCAATGGCAGCAGGCTGGTGTGAGTGCTTCTGCACACACTGAGGCGGAGACTCTTTGAGCAAGGCCTGGTTTCAAGGAGGGCAGCAAAGAAGCCACTTCTCTCCAAAAAAAACATCAGGGACCGACTGATATTCTGCAAAAGGTACAGAGAGTGGACTGCTGAGGACTGGGGTAAAGTCATTTTCTCAGATGAATCCCCTTTTCGATTGTTTGGGACATCTGGAAAACAGCTTATTAGTAGAAGAAGAGGTGAGCGCTACCACCAGTCTTGTCTCATGCCAACTGTTAAGCATCCTGAAATGATTCATGTGTGGGGTTGCTTCTCAGCCAAGGGAATCGGCTCACTCACAGTCTTGCCTAAAAACACAGCCATGAATAAAGAATGGTACCAGAATGTCCTCCAAGAGCAACTTCTCCCAACTGTCCAAGAGCAGTTTGGCGCCCAACAATGCCTTTTCCAGCATGATGGAGCTCCTTGCCATAAAGCAAAGGTGATCACTAAATGGCTCATGGAACAAAACATAGAGATTTTGGGTCCATGGCCTGGAAACTCCCCAGATCTTAATCCCATTGAGAACTTGTGGGCAATCATCAAGAGACGGGTGGACAAACAAAAACCAACAAATTCTGGCAAAATGCAAGCATTGCTTATGCAAGAATGGACAGTTATCAGTCAGGATTTGGTCCAGAAGTTGATTGAGAGCATGCCGGGGAGAATTGCAGAGGTCCTGAAGAAGAAGGGTCAACACTGCAAATATTGACTTGCTGCATTAACTCATTCTGTCAATATAACCTTTTGGTACTCATAATATGATTGCAATTATTTTTCTGTATGTGATGTAAACATCAGACAAATGCAATTAAAAACCAGAGGGCAACAGGTCATGTGAAAATATAATTTTGGTGTCATTCTCAAAACTTTTGTCCATGACTGTATATTGAAATCCATTAAGCATGGGGGTGCATCAATTATGTCTTGGGGTTGTGTTGCAGCCAATAGCATGGGAAACATTTCATGGGTAGTGGGAAGAATGGATTCAATGAAATTTCAACAAATTCAAAAACACCATCAGTAAAAAAGCTGAATATGAAAAGAAGATGGCTTTTACAAATGGACAATGATCCTAACCACGTGTTAAAATACACAATAGAATACCTTAAAAAGTGCAAGCTGAAGTTTTACGATGGCCCTCACAATCCCCTGATCTGAGCATCATTGAAAATCTGGCTAGACCTCAAAAGAGCAGTGCATGCAAGAAGAGCGAGGAATCTCACAGAACTAGAAGACTTAAAATGAGGGTCTGTCTTATAATTCTAGTGTGTCTTAACCCTAATGCTTACCAGAGGGAGTGGCGGTGGTGGAGAGGCTCAGGATGGTCACAGAAGACAGGGTCAGCTATGCTTTGGACTCACAAGAGGGGGTGTTGTGTCTCAGGAGCAGGGCCGGCTCCAGGTTTTTGTGGGTCCTGGGCGAAAGAGTCTCAGTGGACCCCATCCACAAATAGACATGCACAGATGCATACACATACAGGCATACGTACACATATATGTTTAAAGAAAAAGTCACAAAAACACACACACATTTATATATATAATTGCCTTATTCTGTCTGTCTGTCTGTCTTGCTCCAAAATTATGTTGTTACAGTGACAACCATCGCATTGGCCACTTGCCTCGGCTTCGCCCCCCCTGCACGGATTGGCCGCTCGGCCAGGCTCCCCCCCCCGCACGGATTGGCTGCTCGCCCCGGCCCACTGCACGCATTGACCGCTTGTCCAGGCCCCGCCCCTTCACGCATTGGACGCTGCCCTGGCCCCGCTACTCTCACGCATTCCCCGAACCCACACGGAGCCCCGACTCCCAGGTGACTGCTGCACCCCCGGAAGCTTACACCGGCAAGACAAAGTGGAGAAAAGCTGGATGTGTGAAACCACGAGCTTAGCCCGGCTCCCGGCACACGTGTGACGGAGCCAGCGTAGGCTGGTAATCATGGTACACATCGGGTAACTTTAGAAACCGCTTTCCCTAGTTACCCGATGTGTAACATGGTTACTAGCTTACCCCGGCTCCCGGCACATGTCAGCACTGTCACTTTGAATAGTTACAGTTAGGTCCAGAAATATTTGGACAGTGACACAAGTTTTGTTATTTTAGCTGTTTACAAAAACATGTTCAGAAATACAATTATATATATAATATGGGCTGAAAGTGCACACTCCCAGCTGCAATATGAGAGTTTTCACATCCAAATCGGAGAAAGGGTTTAGGAATCATAGCTCTGTAATGCATAGCCTCCTCTTTTTCAAGGGACCAAAAGTAATTGGACAAGGGACTCTAAGAGCTGCAATTAACTCTGAAGGCGTCTCCCTCGTTAACCTGTAATCAATGAAGTAGTTAAAAGGTCTGGGGTTGATTACAGGTGTGTGGTTTTGCATTTGGAAGCTGTTGCTGTGACCAGACAACATGCGGTCTAAGAAACTCTCAATTGAGGTGAAGCAGAACATCCTGAGGCTGAAAAAAAAGAAAAAATCCATCAGAGAGATAGCAGACATGCTTGGAGTAGCAAAATCAACAGTCGGGTACAGTCTGAGAAAAAAGGAATTGACTGGTGAGCTTGGGAACTCAAAAAGGCCTGGGCGTCCACGGATGACAACAGTGGTGGATGATCGCCGCATACTTTCTTTGGTAAAGAAGAACCCGTTCACAACATCAACTGAAGTCCAGAACACTCTCAGTGAAGTAGGTGTATCTGTCTCTAAGTCAACAGTAAAGAGAAGACTCCATGAAAGTAAATACAAAGGGTTCACATCTAGATGCAAACCATTCATCAATTCCAAAAATAGACAGGCCAGAGTTAAATTTGCTGAAAAACACCTCATGAAGCCAGCTCAGTTCTGGAAAAGTATTCTATGGACAGATGAGACAAAGATCAACCTGTACCAGAATGATGGGAAGAAAAAAGTTTGGAGAAGAAAGGGAATGGCACATGATCCAAGGCACACCACATCCTCTGTAAAACATGGTGGAGGCAACGTGATGGCATGGGCATGCATGGCTTCCAATGGCACTGGGTCACTTGTGTTTATTGATGACATAACAGCAGACAAGAGTAGCCGGATGAATTCTGAAGTGTACCGGGATATACTTTCAGCCCAGATTCAGCCAAATGCCACAAAGTTGATCGGACGGCACTTCATAGTACAGATGGACAATGACCCCAAGCATACAGCCAAAGCTACCCAGGAGTTCATGAGTGCAAAAAAGTGGAACATTCTGCAATGGCCAAGTCAATCACCAGATCTTAACCCAATTGAGCATGCATTTCACTTGCTCAAATCCAGACTTAAGACGGAAAGACCCACAAACAAGCAAGACCTGAAGGCTGCGGCTGTAAAGGCCTGGCAAAGCATTAAGAAGGAGGAAACCCAGCGTTTGGTGATGTCCATGGGTTCCAGACTTAAGGCAGTGATTACCTCCAAAGGATTCGCAACAAAATATTGAAAATAAAAATATTTTGTTTGGGTTTGGTTTATTTGTCCAATTACTTTTGACCTCCTAAAATGTGGAGTGTTTGTAAAGAAATGTGTACAATTCCTACAATTTCTATCAGATATTTTTGTTCAAACCTTCAAATTAAACGTTACAATCTGCACTTGAATTCTGTTGTAGAGGTTTCATTTCAAATCCAATGTGGTGGCATGCAGAGCCCAACTCGCGAAAATTGTGTCACTGTCCAAATATTTCTGGACCTAACTGTACTTACCTTTTCTCCACTTTGTCCGATCCAGCACGCTCCCGTGCACTGTATACACTACAGTGGCCGCGCGACAAGCTCCAATCACGTGTTATGATGTGACCGGGAAGTTGCAGCGCGGCCATTGTACTGTAAACAGTGTATGGCTGCTTTCAGACGTCCGTGTTTAATCAGGTACCAGTCACACGCATGGTTATGGTAGTACGTGTGACATCCGTGTTTGCATGCGTGTGACAGGTACCGGAGAAAACACGGGTCTGTGAAATAAAAATATTTTTCATATTTACCTGCTTTCTCCGGCTCTGCTGCCTCCCGCTCCTGACCGCCTATCAACACACACACACACACACACACACACACACACTGAGCACATATACACACATAGCAGACACACATGGGTACACCGTGCGCGTACACACATAGCGCTCATGCATGTATACACACATAGCGCACATGCATGTCCACACACACACACACAAACACTGAGCACACACACACTGACCACACACACACACACACACACTGAGCACACACACATAGCAGACAGACACACACACACACACATAGCAGACACACATGGATACACCAAGCGCATACACACATAGCACACATGCATGTATACACACACACACACTGAGCACATATACACACATAGCAGACACACATGGATACACCAGCGCATACACACTTGGCGCACATGCATGTATACACACACACACACACACACTGATCACATATACACACATAGCAGACACACATGAATACACCGTGCGCATACATACATAGCGCACATGCATGTACACACACACACACACTGAGCACATATACACACTGAGCACACACACACTGAGCACACACACATAGCAGACAGACACACACACACATAGCAGACAGACACACACACACATAGTAGACACACATGTATACACCGAGCGCATACACACATAGCGCACATGCATGTATACACACACACACACTGAGCATATATACACACATAGCAGACACACATGGATACACCGAGCGCAGACACACATGGATACACCGAGCACATACACACATAGCGCACATGCATGTATACACACACACACACTGAGCACATATACACACATAGCAGACACACATGGCTACACCGAGAGCAGACACACATGGATACACCGAGCACATACACACATAGCGCACATGCATGTATACACACACACACACTGAGCACATATATACACATAGCAGAGACACATGGATACACCGAACGCATACACACATAGCGCACATGCATGTACACACACACACACACACACACACACACACACTGCTGTATACTCACTCAGCGATGCGGTCCCCACCACTGAAGTCCCCAGCGCTGTTCACCACGCTTCCAGCTCCACAGGGCACTGAATATTCAGTGAGTATAATGAGCGGCAATAAGGAGAGGGAGGCAGCAGAGCCGGAGACAGCATCGCTGGAGAGAAGTAAATATAGAAAATAGTTTTATTAAAAAGACCCATATTTTCTCCGGTATGTTTTACACTGATGTCACTCGGATCACATCAGTGTGCGATCCGTATGACATCCGTGCTCCCGGAGATGCCTGCGTGTGTGCGTGTGGGGTCATGAAAAGTCACACGGTCCGTGTGCAAACACGGAAGTGTGAGGCACATCATAGAATAACATGGGTACGTGTGACATCCGTGTTAAAAACGGATGTCACACGTACCTAAAACACGGACGTCTGAAACCAGCCTACGGCAGCGTGCTGGTTCCGACAAAGTGGAGAAAAGCCGGATGTGTGAAACCACTAGCTTATCCCGACTCCCGGAGGTGGCGTAGGCTGGTAACCAGGGTACACATCGGGTAACTATAGAAACCACTTTGCTTAGTTACCCAATGTGTAACATGGTTACTAGCTTACCCCGGCTCTCGGCACACGTGTGCTTGAGCCGGCGTAAGCTGTTAACCAGCGTACACATCAGGCAACTATGGAACCCGCTTTGCATAGTTACCCGATATGTACCATGGTTACTAGCTTACCGCGGCTCACTGCCCATTCAGATTGTTGGTCTCCCACTGTCAAACACGCCGATGCGTGCTGCACAGCAGGAGACCAACGAGCAAAAAATGAACTATCATTATTCAAGACTTACTGATTTTATTGTTATTCAATTTGCTAACCTACATACACATTCTAGACTACCCGATACGTTAGAATTGGGCCACCTTCTAGTATATATATATATAGACAGAAATCTAGACACAGTCATATACACTGACATACATAGATACAGATTGTACATGCACACACAGACACATGAGAGATATTTCTAATATTGGGAAGGCGGCAACAGCCTTCATTCACCTCCCCACTTGTGTCCATCCAGCTCCTCCTGGACATGTGTTGGTGCCACGCTGATTGGTGGCCATGACTAAAGGCTGCTTTACACACAATGATTTCACTAGCGATCTCATTAGCGATGTGACATGCTAGATCGCAGATGCGATTTGCCGAGATCGCACATGTGACCGGCGATACAAAAACGACCTATGTGCTATCTCGGCAAATCATATCTGCGATCTGACGTGTCACATCGCTAACGAGATCGCTAGCGATATCGTTGTGTGTAAAGCAGCCTTAACAGACATGGCTGCACATAAAGAACACTAACACTGCTGTATACATCGCAAGAGAGTTTGGGGACATACAGTACTGGGAGGCATACATATTACTGAGGAAAGGGTATACAGCAAAGGGAGGTATACAGCTCTAGAGAGGGGCAGTAGCTCTGGGGTGGGGGACAAAAAGCTCTGAGGTGGGGCCTCTATATTGCACTATGCATCCCCAATATGGCATTATGCAGCCCCCATATGGCACTATGCAGCACCCATATGGCACTATGCAACCTCCATATAACATTAAGCAGTCCCCATATAGCACACTGCAGAACCATAAAGCATTAGGCACCCTCATGTAGTATTCAGCCCTCATATAGCACAATGCAGACCCATATAGCATTAGGCACCCTCATGTAGTATACAGCCCCCATATAGCACAATGCAGATCCATAAAGCATTAGGCACCCTCATGTAGTATACAGCCCACATATAGCACAATGTAGACCCATATAGCATTAGGCACCCTAATGTAATATACAGCCATATATAGCACAGTAAAGACCCAGATAGCATTAGGCACCCTCATGTAGTATACAGCCATATATAACACAGTACAGACCCAGATAGCATCAGGCACCTTCATGTAGTATACAGCCATATATAGTACAGTGCAGACCCTGATAGCATTAGGCACCTTCATGTAGTATACAGCCATATATAGCACAGTACAGACCCAGTAGCATTAGGCACCTTCATGTAGTATACAGCACCTATTTACCACAGTGCAGACCCTGATAGTATCAGGCACCTTCATGTAGTATACAGCCATATATACCACAGTACAGACCCAGATAGCATCAGGCACCTTCATGTAGTATACAGCCATATATAGCATAGTACAGACCCAGTAGCATCAGGCACCTTCATGTAGTATACAGCCATATATAGCCCAGTACAGACCCAGTAGCATTAGGCACCCTCATGTAGTATACAGCCCCATATAGACAGTGCAGACCCAGATAGCATTAGGCACCGTCATGTAGTATATAGCCCCCATGGTCATCTGGCCACAGTAACTAGCACAAACTCCCTTTTCCCCCATTCCCCCGCTGGTCCAGTCTCCTTGGCGCGTCCACTGCCGTCGCTCGCTCTGACCTCACTGCAGGCGAGCGGTGGTGACGTCACCTCGCTCCGCCGCAGTCCTGTCAGAACGCCGACACTCGAGAGACACAGGGGGGAGAATGATGAGAGAGGGAATGCGCCTCTCCCTCTCTCATCATTGCTTTCAATTGTATCGGCAACTGCGATGCCGATACAAGTGAAAGTGCGATCCTCGGCGGGGAGGGCGGTGACAGTGTAACGCCCCTGTAAACGGGTCGTTACAGGGTATTAAATGTTACCCCATTTTTCCCGGGCAGGAGGAAGAAGGGTCCCCACAACACACACTAACATCACACTGGCAGGAAGGAGTTAACAGCATTTGCAGGGTGAAGTTTGTTCTAAGTCCATGACTCATTCTGTCTCATTAATGAGCAGGTGGCTGGACACAGGCAGGTCCCCATGACAACCAAGGGGAGGGGGGCCTGAAGGAGTGAGTTTAGTGCAGAGCACACAGAAGTTTAGGCAGAACGTCAGGGGCTGCAAGGGAGAACAGACGTGCAGAGAAGTGCTCCTGTTGAGGAGATGCCACGAGACCAGGGCTGATAACACCTAGAGGAGGGGAATGGAGCTGAGGACTGGGGTTCCCTGGAGCAAGTTGTACCCAGTGGCGGTTGTGTTAGGTCCACTACCGGGGAGGAGAGAGACAGAGAGGCAGCGAGTTCCCAAGATGCTCTATGCCACGGGGACGGCACTAACGCACCGAAAGGGAGAGACCCCCAGAACACCTCACCGGACACCCCTTCCTCCTACCTGCCCGGGACCGACCAAAGGCTACAGGCGGCGAGGACCAGCACCCGGGTGCGATGTGAAACAGACTTTAAATAAAGAACAACTGGAACCGCACACCGTGACTGCTGTGAGTAATGCCGCTGCCCTGTGCCCCCGGTGTCCCTGAGGACTGTTGCCCTGGGTCTCATTAACCTCCCGGGGCTCCCCCGCTCCACCCGTGAGGAGCGATTCCATCCGGCTGCCCGTAACACCTACCCCGGAGAGAGACCGCGCAGCGGCGGCTTAACACCTGGCCGCAAACCACAGGTGGCGCTGCAAGCACCCCCGTCCCCGTCCCGTACCGTTTCCTGGGGAAGAGCGATGGCAAGCCCTCCCCAGGGACCCCGTTACCCTCCTTCCGTCCCCCTTGTAATACCGGACTGACGGTCAGACTTTCCTTTTTATTGAAACCCGCCGGGGGTCACGGAAGCCGGGTCGGGCCACTCACAGCCTGACCCTGAATACCACCGGCCCGGTGACCGTGCGAGCCCTGCAAGCCCCGGCGTGGGCGTTTCAATTGCGCGGGCACCAGGTCCTCTGCTACTGCGAGTGGGCCCCCCGGCAGCCCAGGGCCCCGGCATTTGACCGGGTTTGCCAGGTGCTGACGCCGGCTCCTGAGTCAGAAGGGTCAGTGGACGGAGGGTCGGTGATACTGCAGCCTTGGGGGTGTCGTGGTGGCGGAGGCCATTGATCTGCCGTCATGCTGCAGGGGTGTCAGTACAGTGGAGCAATTCAGGAGGGTTACAGGGTGTGGGTGTGTTGCTGCGGTGGCTGGTGTGCCTGATCTGACTGCTGGCTCCATTTAAAAAAGAATACTCTTACTTATAACTGGAAATTTTATTTCACAAACTAAATCTTGCTAACATTTTCTATTGCAGGCATTGGGCTATTTCTTTCTGTCTCTACCTAGCATTTCTCATTTTTGAGTAGGGTTACATTTTTTTTATCAAAATAGAAAAAATAATAACTTAGGCCTTTAATTGTGCAGGTCTGTTTTTGCATAACTCTTTTACTAGCCCAACTGTACGTGCCACATCCATATTGCTACCTGCTGCATTTTGTTTTCAGAACATGCAACTAACTTCCTAGCATTTCTTATTGCATCCTTTTTAGCAATGGTTGGATAATTTGGGTTGAAAATATTGTTTAAAGTTAATAATATTGTTCCACAAAATATATCCCATCTCGGCAGTAGTACTACTAAACACAGGCCACAATTGGCTTCCTTTGCCTCTGGCAAGCGTATTAGTGAGAAAGTGGAAACCGTTATGAATTCTAAAGCTCATCACTCATCTCAGTCACAGCAGAATGATGTTTGCTGTATCAGTGACGCTGTAAGTTTCAGTCACTACTGGGTTACCATCTGTTATTCAAAGCAAATTTATTCACAGCCAACCTGGTAAATTTGAGTTAAAAAGATGTGATCCTCTAAACTATCATTATTATTAAGAGCAGTTGGATGCTCAGATGGGTGCAATTTGAGCACTGAGTATAATGGAAGTCAATGGGTACTAAAGCATTTTTCCAGGAAATCATCTGAAAAAATTCTCAAGACTCCCATTGACTTCCATTATATTTGAGAGCTCAAGTTGCTCTCATCTGAGCATCCAACTTCTCTTAATGAGCACCGAGCACCTAAGAATGGTAGTGTTCGCTCATTACTAAACATTATGTAGTGCTGGCTCCCCTAGTACGCCAGCACTCCTCTGCATCTTAGCACTGTGTCCCTGCACTCTCTTTTTCCCTGCACGATCATGCTTATACTATGGTTATCAGATCCCACCTAGACCCCAGGCACTGTGCATGCTGCGTGGGGTTTCCTGGTCTCCAGCCTAGGGGATGCACGCGTATAGTTCTTGTCCCTTTATGAGGAAACATGCACATCCTGCTAAGGAGGCACCGGCTATTTAAAGCTCCCTCCCATGATGGGAGGGGCCAGTGCAACTCATTAGATTTACTACCTAGTACCTATGTGTTAGTCCTGTCAGGTGTCTCTGGTCTGCAAGCCTCCAGCACCAGTCCTGCTTGTAACCAGTACTGCTCTACTTTATTCCTGTGTTTTCCTGAATCCGTCCTGTCTGCTGCTGAAGTTCAGTGTTGTGCTGCTGAAGTCTGGTGTTCTGTCTGAGTCCGGTCGCCTGAATGAGTCTACTATCCTGTCTGACTCCAGTTAACCTTGGATCCAGCATATTCAGGTACCTGCATATCCAGTTACTGGCATGTTCTGTACCTGAAGCCTTACTGTGTTCCGTACCTTCCATTTTGCTGTGTTCTGTACCTGAAGCCCTGCTGTGTCTTATGTCTGAAGCTTGGGAGTTACTTTGTCTGTGTCCTGAGAATAAAGCCCTGTTTGTACAGTGCCTACAAGTAGTATTCAACCCTCTGCAGATTTAGCAGGTTTGATAAGATGCAAATAAGTTAGAGCCTGCAAACTTCAAACAAGAGCAGGATTTATTAACAGATGCATAAATCTTACAAACCAACAAGTTATGTTGCTCAGTTAAATTTTAATAAATTTTCAACATAAAAGTGTGGGTCAATTATTTTTCAACCCCTAGGTTTAATATTTTGTGGAATAACCCTTGTTTGCAATTACAGCTAATAATCGTCTTTTATAAGACCTGATCAGGCCGGCACAGGTCTCTGGAGTTATCTTGGCCCACTCCTCCATGCAGATCTTCTCCAAGTTATCTAGGTTCTTTGGGTGTCTCATGTGGACTTTAATCTTGAGCTCCTTCCACAAGTTTTCAATTGGGTTAAGGTCAGGAGACTGACTAGGCCACTGCAACACCTTTATTTTTTCCCTCTTGAACCAGGCCTTGGTTTTCTTGGCTGTGTGCTTTGGGTCGTTGTCTTGTTGGAAGATGAAATGACGACCCATCTTAAGATCCTTGATGGAGGACCGCAGGTTCTTGGCCAAAATCTCCAGGTAGGCCGTGCTATCCATCTTCCCATGGATGCGGACCAGATGGCCAGGCCCCTTGGCTGAGAAACAGCCCCACAGCATGATATTGCCACCACCATGCTTGACTGTAGGGATGGTATTCTTGGGGTCGTATGCAGTGCCATCCAGTCTCCAAACGTCACGTGTGTGGTTGGCACCAAAGATCTCGATCTTGGTCTCATCAGACCAGAGAACCTTGAACCAGTCTGTCTCAGAGTCCTCCAAGTGATCATGAGCAAACTGTAGATGAGCCTTGACATGACGCTTTGAAAGTAAAGGTACCTTACGGGCTCGTCTGGAACGGAGACCATAGCGGTGGAGTACGTTACTTATGGTATTAACTGAAACCAATGTCCCCACTGCCATGAAATCTTCCCGGAGCTCCTTTCTTGTTGTCCTTGGGTTAGCCTTAACTCTTTGGACAAGCCTGGCCTCGGCACAGGTGGAAACTTTCAAAGGCTGTCCAGGCCATGGAAGGATAACAGTAGTTCCATAAGCCTTCCACTTCCGGATGATGCTCCCAACAGTGGAGACAGGTAGGCCCAACTCCTTGGAAAGGGTTTTGTACCCCTTGCCAACCTTGTGACCCTCCACGATCTTGTCTCTGATGGCCTTGGAATGCTCCTTTGTCTTTCCCATGTTGACCAAGTATGAGTGCTGTTCACAAGTTTGGGGAGGGTCTTAATTAGTCAGAAAAGGCTGGAAAAAGAGATAATTAATCCAAACATGTGAAGCTCATTGTTCTTTGTGCCTGAAATACTTCTTAATACTTTAGGGGAACCAAACAGAATTCTGGTGGTTCGAGGGGTTGAATAATAAATGACCCTCTGAATAAACTTTTCACAATTTTAAAAAAAAATAAAAAAAGAAATAACATTCTTTTTTGCTGCAGTGCATTTCACACTTCCAGGCTGATCTACAGTCCAAATGTCACAATGCCAAGTTAATTCCGAATGTGTAAACCTGCTAAATCTGCAGGGGGTTGAATACTACTTGTAGGCACTGTATCTTTAATCTGAAGTCCTGAGTACCTGCTAGGCCTGCACCACCCTGCTATGGTCCACACCTGTTGTAAAGGCACCATGCTATGGTCGATGCCTATTGTGCCAACACCACTCTGCTACAGTCCACACTTGCAGTGCTTGCACCATCCCACTACGGTCCACGGCTGTTGTGCCTTTGTGCTGCCGCACGACAGCTGACGGGATGCTCTGATATGGATCCGCAGTGGCTCGAGGGGTCTCCGGACCCGAGGCGGGATCGCACGGCCACTCGAAAATAAAAAGGGGGTGAAAGGGTGGATTGGATAGTGTTCGTGACGCCACCCACGGGTCGTGGTAAAAATGGGATACCACCGCTGCTGTTGGGGGAGCGCCCGGGAGCAATGGGATGGCAGCTGGAGATGTTAACCCCTCCGTGGGCAGGGGAAGGTTTCCAGGGCTCGGTGCTGGGCAGGCTGGGGACCCGTTGGAAGCAAAGGGGCACAACGTACTCACACAGTCCAGAGATGCTGAAACGGACACCAAGTAAACCAAAGTCCTGAATGTCCTGCAGCCTTAAGCTGAACACGTGCCCTTCTGGCATTGCTGGTTGGTCTGAAGCCTTGTCCTTGGCATTGTGTGTAACTTGGTGGATCCCTTTTGCCTAAGACTACTCGGGTCCCGCTCACTTGCATGGCTAGCAAGGTGAGCCTGCTCTCAGGGTTCACGCTTGGGATTTTCTGGACAATTTTGGGAAGTCTTATCCCCCTCGTTGCGCTAGTACCCCAATTTTGGAGCGGGTGGAGAGCAGTTCATGAAGATTCCGCCCTCGTCGGGTGAATTACTGGGCTGCATAAAGCTACTTCCAAGCCTAGAGTCTGCGTACCCCGTCGTGCCCTGGTCCCTGCCCGGTTGTAGCACAAGGCCGCCGGTCTGCCCTCCATGGCAGTACCGTGCCCCTTGCCACTACCCCCTGCGACTGGGGTTCCAGCTCTTTCCAGGCCAGACCAACGTCTGGCACCTGGGACGGGTACAGGAGCCCAGCTCCGCAGCGTGACCTTTCCTGTCACTGCTCACTGACACTCTCTGACTACAACTGACACTTCTGGCACTCTTCTACCATCCCTCCATCTGGGGGGCCCTTTTCCCCTCAGGCCGCCCAATGGATGTCTGGTGGGTGTGGTGCAGAGTGTTCCTCAGGATTTGTGTGTACCTGTTCTTAGCAACACCAAAGGGACAGGACCCGTAACCAAGGAGGAGCGGGTACCATGCATAAGGGCAGACTGCACAGTACCCTTGTGACGACCTGATAGGCCAGGGTGTCACACCGGCACACCCTGCTAAGGTCCACGCTTACTGTGCATGATGACCTGCGCCTGATGACCTGTGCCTGATGACCTGTGCTGATGTCCTGTGCCTAATGACCTGTGCCTTATGTCCATTGCAGAGTGATCTGAGCCTGAGGATGTTGTACGCTTCCTGCCTGTCCTCATCTAGATTTTGCCCCTTGAGCTGTTCTGCTGTCACCCTGTTTTGCTCAGCTGCCAGTCCCGGTCACTGCCCCGAGAGTGGCACCTGGCATTCTGCCTCACGATGGGTGCTTAGTTAAGCCCCTCCCACCAAAGGGTAAGCCTGAGTTTCCCCTGTGGTGCAGTGGGTCCACGTCCGCTTGCCTTTTCATCCCCGGCGTTGCGAGTGTAATACATTTTTATTGTTGACCTGTGAATGTAGTAGAGTAAATAAAGTCAATAATATATAGAAACCGTGAATAAGCTGTGATACATTATGACCTATTCCTATTTCATCTTTGTGAGTTTGAATGATGCACTGTATGTTCTGCTAGATGTATAATTACAGTTAATATTATAGAGTATTGCTTGATAATCTTACTGCAGCCATACTGGATTATGTCAGTTTTCTAAATAAGCTGAAAACCCTATTTAACTAATCAGATCTCCATCTATTAGAAGTAATGGAGTAATGTAATGTGACATTAAAGTTGTGATAAAGCCTCTTTTAAATATTTTATAGGTGGAGGGTTAGCCAATGTAAATATGAACATAAACTCAAACAGCCACATGGTTCACGACTTCTACAAATACAATCATATTTAACATTTTTGTCTCGGATTTTGCACAATTTTGATGTAAAACATTATCAGCAAATTATGCCGGCAATACCCTTTTAAGTTCCCTATGGCACAGGGTAATATGAATATGTATTTAACTTAATATTAGGATATTTCCTGCATTACCAACAATATATTTGACCATATTTTAATGTCTTCAAGACCACACATGATCTGTGTCATATATACTCTGAATGTAAAAACCATTATTGCTCTAAGCCAGATTGTCAGCCAACATCCTGATGTAATCTTCAATAGTTGCTGCTTTCTAAAACCTCAAAGTAAAGTGCTGAAATACAATCTTAAAACTGAGATCTGGAATACACAGGTTGAAAAAAATATCAAGCATAGTTAGAAAACTCCCTGGAAAAGCAAATTGCATGTCTTTATATTGTCCAATAGGCTGCTACATTGTTGTAATACCATTACATCATCTACTGCAGTAGGGTTTATGATAATATAGACTAATACATATATTTTTTTTTACATTTTTCACAAAATTGGGTTTGGATTTTGGCTGTGACAAAACAATAAATAAAGAAAAAAACAATTCTACCGGGCCGCATTGAAACTGGTAAAACTCAAGGAAACGTTTCTGTGAAGCACCTAAAGGGTTTGCAAACATCTTGAATGTGGTTTTGAACATTTTGAACACTTTTTGGGGTGCAGTTTTTAAAATGGTGTCACTTTTGGATATCACATACAGTACGTCTCTCAAAGTAAAAAAAAGTTTGTTTTGTAAATTTTGTTGGAAAAATGTTCGAATTTTTTGCCAATTTATTTATTTTTTCATAAATAAAATGCAAATCATATTGACCAAAATAACAAAGTACAATTTGTCACAAAATACAATTTCAGAATCACTAGGATATATTGAGGCATTCCAGAGTTATTACCATATTAAAGGGAACCAATCACCAGGATTTTTGTATATAACCTAAAGCCAGTGCTATACTGGCACTATCAGGCTGATTCTATACACACCTGTAGTAGTCAGCTCCAATATATATGTTTTGAAATCCAAGAAGGTAAAGTTTATAAAATCAGCAGCTTCTTGATTGTCAGCAGCTGAGGAGCAGATAATATCTGGGGGGATTCATAGTTATCCCCTCCCTCTATTACAATTAGCATAAGTATTATACAATCGATTTAACTTTTCACTTGCAGGACCTGTGGTGAGGTCATACCCATGTGACTTGGATTTAAAAACCTATACATCCGAATTGACCACTAAAAGTATGTAGAGAATCAGCCTGATAGTGCCAGTAAATATATATATATATAATATATAATATATTTATATATATATAATATATTTATAGCACTGGCTTTAGCTTATATACGAAAATCCTGGTGATTGGTTCCCTTTAAGTGACACTGGTCAGGATTATAAATTTTGGCCTAGTTAGGAAGGTGAAAACAGGCTCTGGTGCGAAAATGTTAATTTAATTATTTTAAACATAACGTATATCATTAATATGTGTATTAATTCATATGAATGTTAAAAGTTAACTTTAAATGTTAAAGGATGCCTATACTAAATAGATGCCTATACTAAAAACTTGTACATGTGAAAATTATATTTACATAGTGTATAAAGTATTATTTTCCAATTAGAAAAATAAGGCTTCACCATTTCCCACAATTACCATTGTATCAGAACTCAAACTTCTAAAAACATTATGTTTTTGAGCTCATTAAAAGGGTTCTCAAAGAATTTAATAAAATTGCCTCATTACATAATTAAAATGGCAACTTGCCCTAGGCATGTGTTAGAATGGTCGCAGTCTAAAGAAATATATCTCCCAAGACCTGTGTTTCAACTGTCAAACGAGCTGTATCATAAGCACTTATACAAGTGAGTGACAGGGCTGGGGCAAGGAAAGAAATGTCTCCTTGCCTGACTGTGCAAAGACAACTGAGGCTGGGAGAAAAAAATCCTTTGTCATCCGCTACTCTATATTTCTTTTCATGTCATAGCATTTCTTCTCTGTTCATAGAGGTGCATATGCTTACAATACTAGACTTCTGTCATACATAGGTATTAAGAGCTGTATTTCTTCAGACTGCAGCCTACTCTGACATATTATATGGACAAGATACTATTTGAATTACATGATGGGGGCCAATATTATTACATTCTTGGAAAACCTCATTATGCAATACAATATTATTCAATTTACATTTTAAACTAACATACATAAGTGATGATAAGTGAGCACTAAAGTGCTTGAGAGCTTATTATTCAAATCAAGCAGGTCAGACGCTTGGACAGGCTCAACTTGAATAGCGAGTAAAACAGAAGACAATGGGAAACTCGCAATGAAATGAATAGAAACAGCACTCAAATGGAATGAGGACAGCATAGTGAAGATTAGCAAAAAGCATCTCTGATAGGGCTGGGTGGACTGAAAAAGTCTGGCTCTGCACGGTTTCAAAGTTGCCTGGGTGCCGGATCCGGGCCCAGGATTCCAGGTGTTTGATCCAGATCTGGCACTCGAGAAAATAAAAAAAGGAAAAATAAAGAAAATAAGAATGACTCCAGCACTTCATACTTACCCAGACTCCGGCCGGCTGTACGCTGCTCCCACACTGCTGCACGCTGCTCCTGCTGCATCCCTGTGTAGCTTATTTCATATGCACGGCTTTCCACACCCACCAGCCGGCCTGGTGTCTGTGATTGTTTGCAGTCATACGCGCCCCCAGCCTGTGTGATGCATCTCCCTGCATCCAGTCAGTGCTCATTGCGGCTCACTCATTCTGCACTTACCGCTCGCTGTGATATTCAGATGTCACAGAGCTGAATCATTGTGGGACCTCGTGTGGATTACTTTGGACCTTTATTACCTGTTTGGGTTAATAAAGTGGTGAGAGAGGGTGAGTTTTTGTATTTTATTCCAAATAAAGGATTTTTTCGTGTTTGTTTATATTAATTTAGAGATTAATGATGCGGGTGACATAGACGCCTGCAATCATTAATCTAGGGCTTAGTGGCAGCTGTGTGCTGTTATTAACCCCTTATTACCCCGATTGCCACCGCATCAGGGTATTCGGGAAGAGCCGGTAAAGCGCCGGGCTTGTCACATCTAATGGATGCGGCAATTCCAGGCGGCTGGAGGCTGATATTGTTAGGATGTGTCACTCCAGCCTGAGAATACCAGACCCCAGCTGACCTTATCTGGCTGGGTATAAAAATTGGGGGGACCGCAAGTTGTTTTTTTTAATTATTTATTTAAATAATTAAAATTAAAAAAAAAAAAAAGCTGCATGCGGTTCCTTTTAAGCTGGAGTCACACTTTCGAGGGACACTCTCCTGACAGGAGTGGGTCAGCTGCATGTAGTTCTATGCAGCTGCATGCTCATGTCTGGAGAGGCCGTGCCGGGTGATGCGATGCGAGACTCATGCAAGTGTGACTTTGTCCTTACAGTGCGCTCACAAGAACCGTATGACTCGCATGAGTCTCGCATCCCATCACCTGGCAGCTCCATACTCTCCGGTCATGAGTGTGCAGGTGCATAGAACTACATGCAGATGCATGCTCCTGTCAGGAAATTGTGCGGCTGCCGGGTGATGCAATGCGAGACTTACGCAAGTGTGTGACTCCGGCCTTATTTTGATAAACAGCCATGTTAAAGCTGGTGACTGCAGCCGTGGACTTTATCTGTGCTGGTATCAGAATACGGGGGACCCTGCGCTGATTGTTTTATTAATTTATTTCTATACCACGATACTCACCCGCAGACAGCTGCACTGCTTTCCCCACCCACCGGCCATCCTGTCGCCTCTGATTGGTTGCAGTCAGCTGACACGCTGACACTCATGGCGGGGGCGCATCTAATTGCAACCAATTACATGCACCGGTGGGTGGGGAAAGCAGTGAATATTCAATGAGGGTTAATTGTTGGCTCCAGAAGGGAAAGCTTGACCTGGAAGTAGCTTCCTGCCAAGATGGAGGTTCAGTGAATACACCACGCACTCTCCTACCCCCATATCCCTTCTACCAACATTTTTAATCTCTGGATCCAATGTCTGACTCCCAGTTTGCTGATAGGAACAATGCTGTCAGAGTATTACAGAGTATTACGTAGGGACAGCTGCATGCTGCGCTGACACAAAAAAGTGGGCATGGTGGCTGATGGTGCTTGCGAATGTGCAACAACAGGTGCAGGGTGGTAGGCATCCATGGACCGAGAATTGGCAAGAATGTAGCACAGGAGAAGAGGCAGTGGTGTCACTTGCAGACAATGATTGTGGACCCAGACGTTCGCCCCATCTAGTCTGGTGCTTTGATGACATGTGCCTTAGCATGCTGGTGGTGATCTGGCTAATATTATTCAAGCCCTTGCTGAACATCTAAGTCTGGGCCTGGGAATTTGCCACATGTGTGAAGTATGAGAAAAAGTAAAATGCCTACTCCTTCGGACCACCACACTGTCTCTTGCCTGTTGTGGTTTTGCAGATCCCTGCCGCTCTGCACTGCTGCTGTCCTGGCTCTGCATACCACCTTCCCAGGTTGAATCAGCGACTTCATCGTCCACCACCTCGTTTTCCACTTCCAAACTCTGGTACTCCTTCTGACTTGTTGACTTAACGACATGACTCATTTGCAACTGTTTCTCATCATCATCCACCTCTTGAGACAGTAATTGCCATTTCTCATCGTCTTCTTCTGACTGTGGCTGCTCAAATATTTGGGCATCACTGCACACGATCTCCTAATGTCCCTCTGGAAAAGTGCAAGGCAAGAGGCCAGAATCAATACGTGTATATGTAAAGAGCTCCTTGGAGTGTCCCAGTGTGGAATCCCTTGTTTCATGGGACTGGCCATGGTAGGAGAAAGGAGGATCAGGGTGATGATTATGTGCTTTTTAGAATACCAAAAAATGTTACTGGGTCCCAGTGCACTTATAACATTTATATCAAACCTACAGATAACATGCAAAAGGAATACAATTGAAAACTCATATAATTTTATTTAATCAAAAAATGGTTAAAAAAATACACATTATTTAAAAAATTGACAGGAGAGTTTTTACAGATGAAAAAAGTTCCCATGGGGTACAACTGGTATGTCAAAAATCTCAATATGAGAACTAGCTATTTTTAGCATGGGACAGACAATTACGAGAAATCTCTGTGGGAAAATCCGTATACAAAAATCAATATAACAGAATTGAATAAATTGCTCCTGTGGTTACATTAAATCCAAATGTACAATTCAACACATTGATTATGCCTATGATGACCAAACAGAGATTATACATATATAAAGAGGTAAGAAACACCAGAAACCTGAGCTGAAACAATGTTCAGTAAACATGCAACATTATAAGCATGTGAATTGCAGCCTTAAGACTAGAAAATGCCTATGATGACCAAACAGAGATTATACATATATAAAGAGGTCTATAGGAACATGCTTAATCAATAACTAGCATTACATAGACATATCAGCACGCAATCACAATCATATGCTGGAATGGAACAAAGTTCCACCTATGATACCATAATTCACCTATGGTGACATGACTATGCAGTGTATGCAAAGATGATAATTTCAACACATAATCACATTTGCATGCTAGTATGTGAGTAATAATAGATACCAGGAACCCCAGGGGTGCTCTCAATACGTGTTTTGTCGTCTTTCTCAAGGGAGATAATTTTTAAATAATGTGTATTTTTTAACCATTTTTTTATTAAATAAAATTATATGAGTTTTCAATTGTATTCCTTGTGCATGTTATCTGTAGGTATGGTATGAGGAGTATGTGGTCCAGATTCTTAGCTAGTGAGACTGACCATGTGAAAGACAGGGTGATGCTGGGAATCAGACTGTAAGCATTAGTTGCCATCCAACCCACCACCTGTATGCACTGTTCTGGCTTCAACAGTAGTGTTCTGCTCCCACCTGCAAAGTGGGGCTGGAAGCTAGGTCTCGTGGGTAGGAATGTTTTTTGTGTGCCTGCATCAGGCATACTTTGCCTTGGCCTATGGCCACAGCCTCTGTATGCACCTCCATCACCAGGACGTCTACTTCTTCATCCCTTATGAAGTTTAAATCAGGTATATAGCTAAGAGCAGTATTAATAGGAACTAGAATAGAATAGACGTAGGCCGGAAAACTACTTTTGGTTTTATGTTGCAGGAGCAAGTACTGTAATGCAATAACCCTTCCCTAGATGCCTCTAATGCTAAACTAGCCCTTCTCCAGCAACTCTACATACACTAAATGCAGCTAAGAGTAGTATTATTTGAGAATAGAATATATACTTTTTTACTATGCATCAGCAAGGACTGTAAAGCAATAACCCTTGCCTAGATGCCTCTAGTACACTATTCCTTCTCCACAAGCTAGCTCCACACTAAATGTGTGTCGCTCACCTGCAGCGGTCGCCCCAGGGACACCGCTCCACCTTCAGGGACGCCACGGGGTCTCCACTTGTTGGAATCTCTGGCCACAGGTATGTCAGGTTTATTTACATAGGAGTCGTGACGCCACTCATGGTTTGTGGTCAGGGTTATGGGTGACCGCCACTGCAGGTTTAATGAGCGTCTGGGGCTGATGGAGTCTGCAGTCTGGTGGTATGGCCTCCCGTGAGTGAGGCTGGCCCCAGGGGCTCGGGTGTGTAGAACAACAGGTTCCAGAATAACTCAGTCTCGGTCCAAGATGTCTTTCAACTTGTTTACTCACTTTTGATGTTGTGTGAGGTACCCAGGTGATGCTGAGATAAACCAGGAGAAGCCAGGTATCCTTTAGGCCGGTGTCTAAGGGTAACCATTAACTCGCCTTCCTAGCACTTCTTGTTTTGGATAACCCCTGACTTGAAGTACCGTGGGATTCATCCAGGGAAGTCGCTACTGTCTTTTCTCCCCTTTTTGGCCTGTTTGCCAGCAGCGTGGACCAAGGAGGATGGCTCCAGGCTCGATCCCCCTTACGGGGCCCCTCGTTGCTGCTGAGGCTCAGACTCTAGTTGGTTGGTGTGGGACTTGTGGTTCCCCCCACCGGCAGGTTTAGCAAATCAATAAATGGACGTCTACTCTAGGGACCTGTTCCCCGTGCATGCCTACTCACCAGGAGTCTCCGTACATGACCAGCTGACTTCCTCAGCATCTTTCTGTCTGACTGGCTGGTGACCGTTCCCCCACGCCAACGGCTACTACATGTGCACGGTCTGACAAGCATGTCAGCGCGCGTCTCTCCTCCAGCAACCTCCTTTTGTGCCTGCCACTCTCAGACTGACTAGCTCCTCCTACTTTCCTTATAGCCGCTGCCACCTTAGCTTTCAGACCCTCCCCTACACCCCTAGATGAGATGTGGAGGAAAACCCCCTCTTGGGTCTGCCCAAGGGTCCCCTCTAAGGTTTGGGAGACCTGGTTGCTATGTGTCTGTGCATACACACCCCTTTCCGGCCTTTGGAATTACCTGGAAGCACTGTCCCAGCATGGGTGCAGTACTCAGTGGTGCCTGACCAGGTCAGGGGTGCCACAAATGCAGTTGAGTGGAATTAAATAAAATAGATTAGATATAGCCCTGAAAATATTTTTTGCTTTATGATGCAGCTGCAAGGGCTGTAAGGCAATAACCCATCTTGATGTCTTTAATACACTATCCCTTCTCTAGTAGCTCTCCCTACTTTAAATGCAGCTAATAGCAGTATTATTTGACAATAGAATAGATTCAGCTTAGCCGTGAAGGACTTTTGGTGTTACATTGCAGCAGCTAAGACTGTAAGGCTTTTATCCCTGCCTAGATTCCTCTAATACACTATCTCTTCTCCAGCAGCTAGCCCCACCCTAAATACAGCTAAGAGTAGTATTATTAGAAAAGAGATTAATTTAGAACTTAGCCCTGTAAAGGACGTTTGGTGTTACGTTGCAGCAGCATGTGGGATAGTGTGGGGAGTCTTTATTCAAATTAACCATTTTTTCCTGTGCATGTGTTTTTTTCACTTTACACTTACTGGGAAAGTATTGGAGGTGTATGATAGACACCTCTCTATTGGTAACCCCTGGGATTGATGCCAGCTGACACTACACAGCTGAATCAACCCTAAAAATATTTTTAATTGAGAAGAGTGTAGGCAAAATGCCATAATTAGCGCATCTAATGGATTGCCCAATTTTCGGGTGGCTGCGGGTTGCTATATTTAGGCTTTGAACGGCTAAGTAATCATGGACCTTCCTAGACTGATAATACAGCCATCAGTTGTTTGCTTAAACTTGACTGGTATTCAAAAATTGAAGGTATCCCACGTAATTTATTTACTTTCCAGCAGTGAACTGGGAGTCAGAGATGTGTCCAGTTGCTTTCCCCATGATGATCCCTTTCCATTTGAGCACTGTTTCCATCCATTTCAGGGATGCTGTGGTACCCCAATCCCTCCTAGGTAGGTTTATTTAAGTTTCCTATTGAATTCCATTATACTCTTTACTCGAATCAAGCCCATCTGAGCATTGGACCTGCCCGATTTGAGTAACATGCACTCGAGCAGTTTAGTGCTCGCTCATCACTACACTACAACCATTGCTGTAGAACCACTAGTTGGAAATCTGATTAAGACCGCTAACCATCTTAGTAGCCATTTTGAAACTCTGCAGAAGTGGCAGAGGTCATTCATCTGTATACATTTTTCCATATTAGACTTTGATGGATGTTGCAATACTAAATATGTATTTTTTAGATTTTCCATTTTTTATTTTCAACTGAGAAAAGCGAGTTGATTTGAATTTTATTATATCATTAATATTTTTTAAAAACTTCTTTTTTTGCATTTCAATTCATATTTTAGACTTTTTAAGAGACTTGCACCTAAAATCGCTTGATTGTTTATCTACAGAGATACATTAGTGTTGCTGTATATATGAAAAATCAGTCTCCTATGATGCTCAGCTGCATATTATAAGAAAAATAGCATCACAAGCACAGGAACCTTCAGCTGGCCCCCAAATGTCATGGCATCCCATCAGCTCTCTTTCATCAAGTTTAGTGCGACTGATGAGCACCCAACAAATATTCAGACTGCTGAAAATGATGAAAAGAGTTTCAGCAAAACAAATTAAAAGCAAAAAATCTTTATTGTGACTTCATTAAGCTACTAGCATGGGCATAGAAAAATCTCAGATATTTTTTTCATGGCCATGCAAGTATTTTAATGAAGTTGCAATAAAGAATTTTTTGCTTTAGATTACTTTGCTGGATTGAAAAACCTTTTTCATGAATTTGAACAAAGCTACTTGATACCTCACAAACCTTATCTGGGCATAGTGGAGTGCATTGCCAAGGAACCAGATTGAACAACATAGATACAGTCATATGAAAAAGTTTGGGCACCCCTATTAATGTTAACCTTTTTTCTTTATAACAATTTGGGTTTTTGCAACAGCTATTTCAGTTTCATATAGCTAATAACTGATGGACTGAGTAATATTTCTGGATTGAAATGAGGTTTAGTGTACTAACAGAAAATGTGCAATCCGCATTTAAACAGAATTTGACCGGTGCAAAAGTATGGCCACCCTTATCAATTTCTTGATTTGAACACTCCTAACTACTTTTTACTGACTTACTAAAGCACTAAATTGGTTTTGTAACCTCATTGAGCTTTGAACTTCATAGTCAGATGTATCCAATCATGAGAAAAGGTATTTAAGGTGGCCACTTGCAAGTTGTTCTCCTATTTGAATCTCCCATGAAGAGTGGCATCATGGGCTCCTCAAAACAACTCTCAAATGATCTGAAAACAAAGATTATTCAACATATTTGTTCAGGGGAAGGATACAAAAAGTTGTCTCAGAGAGTTAAGCTGGTGTCACACATAACGACGACGACAACGACGTCGCTGCTACGTCACCATTTTCTGTGACGTTGCAGCGACGTCCCGTCGCTGTCGCTGTGTGTGACATCCAGCAACGACCTGGCCCCTGCTGTGAGGTCGCCGGTCGTTGCTGAATGTCCAGCTTCATTTTTTGGTCGTCACTCTCCCGCTGTGACACACACATCGCTGTGTGTGACAGCGAGAGAGCGACGAAATGAAGCGATCAGGAGCCGGCACTGGCAGCTGCGGTAAGCTGTAACCAGCGTAAACATCGGGTAACCAAGGGAAGACCTTTCCCTGGTTACCCGATGTTTACGCTGGTTACCAGCCTCCGCTCTTGCTGCCAGTGCCGGCTCCTGCACTGTGACATGTGGCTGCAGTACGCATCGAGTAATTAACCCGATGTATACTGTAGCAAGGAGAGCAAGGAGCCAGCGCTAAGCAGTGTCGCGGCTCCTTGCTCTCTGCACTGTGACATGTAGCTGCAGCACACATCGGGTTAATTAACCCGATGTGTGCTGCAGGAGAGCAAGGAGCCAGCGCTAAGCGCGGATCCCTGCTCTCTGAACTGTGACATGTAGCTGCAGCACACATCGGGTTAATTAACCCGATGTGTGCTGCAGGAGAGCAAGGAGCCAGCGCTAAGCGCGGCTCCCTGCTCTCTGAACATGTAGCACAGCGACCTTATGATCGCTGCTTCTGCTGTGTTTGACAGCTAAGCAGCGATCATAACAGCGACTTACAAGGTCGCTGTTACGTCACCGAAAATGGTGACGTAACAGCGACGTCGTTGTCGCTGTCGTTTAGTGTGACACCAGCTTTAAACTGTCAGTTTCCACTGTGAGGAACATAGTAAGGAAATGGAAGAACACAGGTACAGTTCTTGTTAAGCCCAGAAGTGGCAGGCCAAGAAAAATATCAGAAAGGCAGAGAAGAAGAATGGTGAGAACAGTCAAGGACAATCCACAGACCACCTCCAAAGACCTACAGCTTCCTCTTGCTGCAGATCATGTCAATGTGCATCGGTCAACAATACAGCGCACATTGCACAAGGAGAAGCTGTATAGGAGAGTGATGCGAAAGAATCCGTTTTCTGCAAGCACGCCACAAACAGAGTCGCCGGAGGTATGCAAAAGCACATTTGGACAAGCCAGTTATATTTTGGAAGAAGGTCCTGTGGACTGATGAAACAAAGATTGAGTTGTTTGGTCATACAAAAAGGCGTTATGCATGGAGGCAAAAAAACACGGCATTCCAAGAAAAGCACTTGCTACCCACAGTAAAATTTGGTGGAGGTTCCATCATGCTTTGGGGCTGTGTGGCCAATGCACCGGGAATCTTGTTAAAGTTGAGGGTCGCATGGATTCAACTCAGTATCAGCAGATTCTTGACAATAATGTGCAAGAATCAGTGACGAAGTTGAAGTTACGCAGGGGATGGATATTTCAGCAAGACAATGATCCAAAACATTGGTGCTGTCCATGCTCGGCGACCATCAAACTTAACTGAACTGGAATTGTTTTGTAAACAGGAATGGTCAAATATACCTTCATCCAGGATCCAGAAACTCATTAAAAGCTACCGGAAGCGAGTAGAGGCTGTTATTTTTGCAAAAGGAGGATCTACAAAATATTAATGTCAGTTTTATGTTGAGGTGCCCATACTTTTGCACCGGTCAAATTTTGTTTAAATGCGGATTGCACATTTTCTGTTAGTACAATAAACTTAATTTCAATCCAGAAATATTACCAGTCCATCAGTTATTAGAGATATGAAACTAAAATAGCTGTTGCAAAAACCCAAATTGTTATAAAGGAAAAAGGTTAACATTAATAGGGGTGCCCAAACTTTTTCATATGACTGTATATTGAATGGGGTGAGCTGTATCCACAAATATTCTTACATTACACACTGATTCGATGCTGCAGTTATTGATTTACAGCAGCATATAAAAGGTTAACAGCAGTGATCAGCTCTAGGTTAGATCTCTGTTGTTAAATGCAGACATCAACTAAGTAATACAGTTGCCATTTGTCCTATGAGTACTGATGTTACATGACGTATATATCCAACATGGACCATTAATTCATTATTATTCATGTACACTTCCAGACTATTATGTACAATAAATACATTCTATTAAAGTGACTAAAAACGTATTATTTTGAGGGTGGGGTTTTTTTCATGAAAACACTGATTTCTTCTATTTTTACTTGTTTGTCATAGATATTTGTTTTGGATTTTTAAATAAAATGAAACATGAGATGAGGACAAACAGGCACAAAACAGATTTAAACAACAATCATGGAAAGTAAAAAACACTCTTCCTCTGCTAAGCTTGCAGTTGGCACAAGCAATGATTGGCAGCACCTACTGCAACTAAAAACGTCTGACAAATTTAATCAAAGGTTTAAAAGTTTCTCTTTTGTGTGATTTTAGATTTTAAAACGATATTTTTTTAACTGTTTATTTCTCATTCATAGATATAAACATGATAAAGTGAAGTTCAAAGCTAAAATATTTTCCAGATCAACTGGATTGTAAGTTAAAGTCATTATGTTAAGCTTAATGTAGATGTACAACATCTGTAATTATTCTCATGTGAGAGTTTGAAGCTATTCTTAAATAAGTAATGCTGACTATACCGACCAAATACTAATACAAAACTAGTACATGTGAGGCTCGCAAGATCCTTAGTCTGGATTCACAAAGAGTAATGTACAAAAGTTTTAGGCAAGTGTGGAAAATTGCTGCAATGTAAGAATGCTTTAAAAAAATAGAAGTGCTTATAGTTTATCAATTAAAAAATGCAAAGTGAATGAAAAAAGAATGGTGCAAAGCAAGCTTTAGGTTATACGATCCAGCATACGATATCGTATGTGATTGTACCCGCCCCCATTGTATGTGCGGCACGTTCAATTTATTGAACGTGTCGCACAAGCAAATAACCCCCCGTCACACGTACTTACCCGTCCATACAACCTCGATGTGGGCGGCGAACATCCACTTCCTGGAGTGGGAGGGACGTTTGGCATCACATCGACGTCACGTGGCAGCCGGCCAATAGAAGCGGAGGGACAGAGATGAGCGGGATGTAAACATCCTGCCCACCTCCTTCCTTCCGCATTGCCGGCGGGAGCCGCTGGACGTAGGTAAGATCTGTTCATCGTTCCCGGGGTGTCACACACTGCGATGTGTGCTACCCCGGGTACGATGAACAACCTGACGTTCAATTTGTAGGAATTTAATGACGTGCATGCGATGAACGTTTTACCGTTCAATCACAATCACACGTAGCTGTTACATGCTACAATGTAACTTACGATACCGGATGTGCGTCACTTACGACGTGACCCCGCCGACACATCGTAAGATATATTGTAACGTGTAAAGCGCCCTTAAATCAAATAAATATTTGGTGTGACCACTGTCATGCTGTACTAGAGGGGGCACTGAGAAACACTGGCAAAGCTGTTTCTAGATGCAGTTAACAGACTATCCACTTGAGGGCCCACAAACAATAGAATAGTCAGCAGGCCGAGTTAGTACCAGGATGTCAAGTCAAAACCAGGGGAGAAGCAAATCATACAAGTGCTAGCCAGGGGTCGAGAACCAGGAATTAACGGCAATTACAGAAGGAAGAAGCAGAACCGAAGTCGGGTACAACAAAGCAGGGTCAGCGGCCAAGATATCAGAGCTAGAAATAGGTACGGGAGAGTCATGTGATGGGACTGGGAAGTCAGGAGGAGCTGAGCAGACAGACGGTATGGGGAGGGCTCAGGTGAGGATTGTAGCTGGTAGGTAGAATGGATCAGGGAACACTCACGGGAGCCAGACTCATGTGCTGCGAAGCAGGAGCTACTACTGGCAGTGTTCCAGTAACAGCAGTCCAAAGATATAGCTGCTGCCTGACTACCGAGATAAGGCAGAAAGGAATAAGCCCCTACCATGACCTGTAACCCAGAAGAGAGATACATGCAATGACTCAGCAGTGCCTGAGCCTGGCACAGATCATGACAAGCGCCCTTTGCCTTCAAACCTTCAAATCATCAATGCTTCTAGGTACACTTGAACTCAGTTTTTTTTAACAAACTCAGCTGGGAGGTTTTTCCATACATCTTGGAGAACTAACCACATATCTTCTGCGCATGTAGGTTTCCACAAATACTTTTTGTAATCCCACACTGTCTTGAGTATGTTGAAATCAGGGTTCAGTGTGGGCTATATAATCACTTCTAGGATCGTTCTTCTTTTTTTAAAGTGCAGATAGTTCTAAAAGACATTAACAAAGTTTAGGATCAATGTTTTGCTATAGAATAAGTTTAGAATCAAATCTCTCAAAAACAGGCAACCTGAGGACCATGGAAATAGTGGTCGGCCAAAGTAACTTAAAGTAACTTAGTGCAGCAGATGAAAGACACATAATTCTCACTTTCCTTCAAAACTGGAAGATATCCAGCATTTTAGTCAGCTCAGAACTGACAGCAACCTGGGGTGCAGCAGAATACAGCAGGTGCTTTGGAATGCTGAGGGAAAATGTGATATATTTGGCTGTAACAGAAGACAGTTTGTTTGCAAAGGCTGGACAGCAGTATAATAAGGAGTGTCTGCAGGCAACAATCATGCATGGATAAGTAATAAAGGCTAGCTATACTGTAGAGGGGAGGGGTGCCCAGAAAAATGGTAATCAAAATATAGAAAATTCTGGCACACCGTTAATGAGAAAAATAGATTTTCATGCAAAATGTTATTTTTTATTTTTTTTTATTCAAGCCGCCTTCAGGGAATACACAATGGAACTAAAAATATGGTATTCTTCATGAATATGCGTGTCATGACATATTTTTGGTTCCAGTCTATATTCTCTGAAGAAAGATTGAATATTTTGTATGAAAATCCATTTTTCTCATTATTGGTGTGCCAGAATTTTCTATATTTTAACAATTGTGCATTGTTTATATTCCTTAGCCATTTGTGGCTGCATTTCAGCAAGACGAGTTGGGGACTTAGTCAGGATTAAAGATGTCATCAATGCTAACAAATACAAGCAAATATTTACCCATCCTGCAATCTCATGATTGAGGGGTTTGATTGCCTCAATTTTTTTTAGCTAGACACAACTCAACTGGATCTGAATTGATTACATACTGATGGAAAAATCCATCAGAATTTTCTCAATTTTTATCCAAGCAAGAGAAATGGTGAAAAGTCTGATTACAACTGATGGAAACTACATTGCAGTGCCAAACATATGTGCCTTACACACTTGCCAATTTTTCCTTCTAATAGATTATCTTCAAGAATTGCCTGTTTCCGTCTGCTAAATATTTCCTACACCTTTACAGGTGCCATTATAAAAAGAAAATCCACATTATTAACTTTACCCATCAGATTTTTTTTTTCCTTCTTTATTGCTGCATTCCAGGTGCCATATATTTTTTTTTGTGACAGTCATATGAGGACTATTTTTAGGGTGAATTCTATTTGTCATTGTATACCTAATATGTATGGTCCCTGTCACTAATGTCTATGTGCCAAGTCAGGCCTTATCTGAACTGGGAAGTAAAATTAAACCAGGCATATCTCACAATTATATCCTTATGTGGGAAAGATGGGTAGGAAAGATTAGGTTTTAATTGGGAGCTAAGTCTGGTTTACTTTTACTGACCCAGTTCAAATTCAAAGAAGCTTTATTGACAGGACTAAGTACAAATTAGTTTTGCCAAAGCTAGTGTACAATAAAAATAGGGACTGTGGTGATGATGGGTAGGGACTGTAGAAACGATGAATGGGGGGTACACCCATGGTGTAGGCTATGGAAGTTCAGTTCATATAAGGCTTGGCTTGATGTCACACTGGGTACAGGACAAAACCAAGCGAATAGTCAAAGGGAAGGGAAATTAAATGTTGACCCCTTACTAACCTTCTGGCCTCTGGGGTCCCTTATCACCCTAGATAGATTCCGCACCTATGCTCCAAGCCAGATACCTGACCCTAGAATGACCCTACAGCTGGGCCCTAGATAGAGAATGGGTGGGATAAGCTCTTTGTCAACCCCGCTAACCACTAAAGAAGACACAGGGGGCTGTCACGCTCCCCGGGTCCCCTGCGCTGCTCCCCGGCTCACCTGCCTCGCTCCCCGGTTCCTCGGTCCGGTCACTGCCGCTCCCCGCTCTCCAGCATCCATTGCCGGCGCGTCCCCGACGTCCTGGTCCCCGCTCCCGGCGCCCGTCGGCTTCTCAGCCCCAGCCCGGCTCTGCTGCTTCCTCCTCTCAGCTTCCTGCTCTGGCTTCTGGCACTCGGGCCGCGCGCATGCGCATTAGGGCGCGCGCGCGGTCATTGACCCTTTCTTAAAGGGCCAGCGTCCATTAACAGGAAATGAAGCACAGAGGTACAGGGTATAAAGGGGTTTAATGTCCAAGTGGGCGGGGCCTGATCTTCGTCTTTCTCAAGCTAGGAGTCAGGTCTCCTTGTGTTCTCGTGAGATACTCACCTCTCTCTCTTCTAGAGCCGATCCTGCCTCGCCATCCGGTCCTGCCGAATCCCGAAACCCGAACGCTGTCCATCTGCCATCTTGACAGTCCGTACCATCTCGGATCCCTGCGGTGACCCGTCATCTCGCTCCAAAGGTTCCGGACTCCGCCTGACACCATCTCGGCTTCCGAACCTGAGCTCCGTCACCCGGACTACCTTCAGTGACTCCGCGGTCCCAGGGACTTCTCCATTTGTGCACGGACTGCTCTGCTACTTGTAGTGCTCCAGCTACCGGACCCCTTACCATCATCAAGGAGTTCGGCCCAATGGATCCACCTCCTGGGTCTGCCCATCCACCTGGCCCTGACAGTAAGATCAGGCCATGGATCCCGCTGAAGCACTAGCAGCCGTACAGGAGGAACTCACACGTCAGCGTGAGACTCAGACCCGCATGCTGCAATTCATGTCTTCTGTGGACGCCCGCCTGAACACGCTACAAGCGTCAGTTACGTCTGCAACGTCCCGGGCTTCCACTAGACAATCCACGGCTCCAGCTCCCGTGGCGACTTCTTCGGACGCTTCCAGACTTCGTTTGGCCTCACCACCCCGGTACGCCGGAGACCCCAAGACCTGCAGGGGATTTATAAACCAATGCTCCCTCCATTTCACGCAGCTGCCGCATTTGTTTGCCTCCGACCAAGCCAAGGTCGCCTTCATCATGTCCCATCTAGAGGGTGAGGCACTGGCGTGGATGAACCCCTTGTGGGAGAAGGGGGATCCTGTGACCACGAACATCCAGGAGTTCCTGCAGGCATTCCGTGGCACCTTTGACGAGCCCGGACGTGCCTCCGCGTCTGCCTCATCTCTTCTCCGGTTACGTCAGGGGACTCTGACGGTTGGTCAATACGCAATCCGTTTTCGCACCTTGGCTTCGGAACTCGGGTGGAACAACGAGGCCCTAACCGCCACCTTCTGGGAAGGACTCTCGGGTAGAATCAAAGATGAGCTGGTGGGTCGTGACGTACCGACCACCCTGGATGCCCTGATTACCCTAGCGACTCGAGTGGACATTCGCTTTCAGGAGCGATCCAAAGAGGTGTCCCGTGAGAGACGTCCCGTACGGCATTCCTCTCCTCCGCAGAAGCCTGCCGTACTTCCGTCAACGGCATCTGGTGCCTCCGTCCACGAGCCCATGCAGATCGACCGTGTGCGGCAATCTGAACAACGTCGAGCAGAGCGGCTCGCCAAGGGCCTCTGCTTCTACTGCGGAGAGGGCACACACCTGCTACGCTCCTGTCCAGAGAGGCCGGGAAACTTCAAAGCCTAGGGTTGGTAGGAGAGGCCACCCTAGGTGCTGGGACTCTCTCAGACCCGGTTACGTGGACTGTGCAAGTGACAACGGGAGAGATGCGGTTCACGGCTGAGGCGTACCTCGATTCCGGGGCAGCAGGCAATTTCATCCAGCAGGCCACGGTGGACAAGTACCAGGTGCCTGTTACTCCACTAGACAAGCCCCTAGTGATTGCCTCTGTGGATGGGAGACCCCTCTCTGACACCATCTCCGGGATCACCAGGCCGGTCGAACTGGGTATCGGTGCCCTGCACACCGAGAACATCGCTCTCTACGTCCTCCCACACATGTCCCATCAAATCCTGCTGGGATTTCCCTGGTTACGGACACACGAACCATCAGTCAGCTGGGGCACTGGTGAAATCACCCGATGGGGTTCTTCGTGCCATGAGAAATATCTGAAGACCATACAACCCATCCGACGACCTCCGGTTCCAGAGAACCTACCGGGACTGCCCTCGGCCTATTGGTCCTTCGCAGACGTCTTTGATAAAAAAGAATCTGAGGTACTTCCGCCACATCATCCTTACGATTGTGCCATCGACCTGCTCCCAGGAACAACACCACCTCGAGGACGGATATATCCATTGTCTCCAGCCGAAACAAGGGCCATGTCTACGTACATCACGGAGAGCCTGGCAAGGGGATTCATTCGGAGATCCTCCTCTCCTGCTGGAGCAGGCTTCTTCTTCGTGAAGAAGAAAGAGGGCGACCTACGCCCATGTATAGACTACCGGGGATTGAACCAAATCACCATAAAGAACAAGTACCCTCTGCCGCTCATCCCCGAATTGTTTGACCGGCTTAGAGGAGCTCGTGTGTTCACCAAGCTGGATCTTCGGGGTGCCTACAATCTGGTCCGCATCCGCTCTGGGGACGAATGGAAGACCGCGTTCAATACACGCGATGGGCACTATGAATACTGCGTGATGCCCTTCGGCCTGTGTAACGCACCAGCCGTCTTTCAAGAACTGGTGAACGACGTTTTCCGGGACCTTCTCTACGTCTGTGTGGTAGTGTATCTGGATGATATCCTTGTCTTCTCTCCGGACCTCCAGACCCACAGAGAGAACGTGCAGCTGGTTCTACAAAGACTGAGAGAGAATCGTCTGTACGCCAAGTACGAGAAGTGTGTCTTTGAGCAGTCTTCTCTCCCCTTCCTGGGTTACATCATCTCCGATAATGGACTGCAGATGGATCCTAAGAAGGTCTCCTCCATTCTCAACTGGCCTCCTCCTTCTGGACTGAAGGCAATCCAACGCTTCCTGGGATTCGCCAACTACTACCGCCAGTTCATCCCTCACTTCTCTGCTCTGACTGCTCCTCTCTCCGCCCTGACCAAGAAGGAGGCTAATCCAAAGGACTAGTCACCCGCGGCCGACACCGCGTTCGCCTCTCTGAAGCGGGCATTCGCCTCCTCTCCTGTACTCCACCGTCCGGAGTTAAACCGCCAGTTCACCTTGGAGGTGGATGCCTCCTCCTCGGGAGCCGGAGCAGTGCTCATGCAGAAGTCCTCCTCCGGGAAGATGGTGACTTGCGGTTTCTTTTCAAAGAGCTTCTCAGCGCCTGAACGCAACTACACCATCGGTGACCGAGAGCTATTGGCAGTCAAACTGGCTCTGGAGGAATGGCGCTACCTTCTGGAAGGAGCAGTGTACCCCGTAATCATTTACACGGACCACAAGAACCTGGAATACCTGCGGTCCGCTCAGCGACTGAACCCACGGCAAGCCAGGTGGTCCTTATTCTTTGCCAGGTTCGATTTCCAGCTCCATTTCCGACCCGCGGACAAGAATGTACGCGCTGATGCCTTGTCCAGGTCTCTCATGCCCATGGAGCAGGAGGAGGAGACATCCCAACCCATCATCTGTCCTAGTAAAATCATTCCGGTGGCCCCTGTCACCCTGGCCCAGATACCACCCGGGAAGACCTATGTCTCTGAGACCGACAGGCAAAAAGTGTTACACTGGGGCCATGCCTCGAAAACAGCCGGTCATGCTGGTCAGAAGAGAACATGGAGCACGATTGTACGTCACTACTGGTGGCCATCCCTTCGCACGGACGTCGCTGCTTTTGTCTCTGCCTGCTCCTCTTGTGCCAGGAACAAGACGCCCAAACACCTGCCATATGGCGTCTTCTGCCTCTGCCTATACCCTCAGTTCCGTGGCAACACATAGCGATGGACTTCATTACGGACTTGCCATTGTCCTCCGGACACACTGTCATATGGGTCGTGGTGGATCGGTTCTCTAAAATGGCTCATTTCGTCCCTATGGCTGGACTGCCCTCTGCTCAGGAACTCGCGGACGCCTATATACATCACATCTTCCGCTTGCATGGCTTTCCATCACACATCGTGTCCGACAGAGGAACTCAGTTCACCTCCCGCTTCTGGAGGGCTCTCTGCAAACATCTGGGAGTGACTCTGGACTTTTCTTCTGCTTACCATCCTCAGTCTAATGGCCAAGTGGAAAGGGTCAATCAAATCTTGACCTCCTTCTTACGACACTACGTCAACGCCCATCACGACGACTGGTCCACGCTTCTTCCTTGGGCTGAATTCTCCCATAACCACCACATCAGTGAGTCCTCTTCCAGCTCTCCCTTCCATGTCGTTTACGGACTTCAGCCCTCCGTCCCATTGCCTGTGTCCCCTTCTTCGGACGTCCCTGCTGCTGATGCTGTAGCCCGTGACTTTGCAACCATTTGGGACTCTGTCAAGGCATCCCTTGGGCGTGCTTCCCTGCGGATGAAGAAACACGCAGACAAGAGACGACTGGACCCTCCGTGTTTCTCTCCTGGAGATCTAGTCTGGCTTGCTTCCAAGTACGTCCGATTGAAGATACCATCCTACAAGCTGGGTCCTCGCTACATCGGGCCGTTTAAAGTCCTCACCAAGATCAATGAGGTCTCCTACAAGCTACAGCTCCCGGCCACGATGAGGATACCCAACTCCTTCCACGTCTCCCTGCTCAAACCGGTTGTCCTTGGTCCCTTCTCCGCTGCTGCCAGTTCGGCTCCTCCTCCTATTGCCGAAGATGACATCTATGCGGTAAGAGATATCGTGGCCATGAAAACCGTACGGGGCCGACAGTTCTTCCTGGTGGACTGGGCAGGATATGGTCCTGAGGATAGGTCCTGGGAGCCCCGGGAGAATGTGGGTACTCCTCTGATCCGTGCCTTCCTGTCCCGGTTGTGGGGAGGGGGGCATGGGGGGGGTACTGTCACGCTCCCCGGGTCCCCTGCGCTGCTCCCCGGCTCACCTGCCTCGCTCCCCGGTTCCTCGGTCCGGTCACCGCCGCTCCCCGCTCTCCAGCATCCATTGCCGGCGCGTCCCCGATGTCCTGGTCCCCGCTCCCGGCGCCCGTCGGCTTCTCAGCCCCAGCCCGGCTCTGCTGCTTCCTCCTCTCAGCTTCCTGCTCTGGCTTCTGGCACTCGGGCCGCGCGCATGCGCATTAGGGCGCGCGCGCGGTCATTGACCCTTTCTTAAAGGGCCAGCGTCCATTAACAGGAAATGAAGCACAGAGGTACAGGGTATAAAGGGGTTTAATGTCCAAGTGGGCGGGGCCTGATCTTCGTCTTTCTCAAGCTAGGAGTCAGGTCTCCTTGTGTTCTCGTGAGATACTCACCTCTCTCTCTTCTAGAGCCGATCCTGCCTCGCCATCCGGTCCTGCCGAATCCCGAAACCCGAACGCTGTCCATCTGCCATCTTGACAGTCCGTACCATCTCGGATCCCTGCGGTGACCCGTCATCTCGCTCCAAAGGTTCCGGACTCCGCCTGACACCATCTCGGCTTCCGAACCTGAGCTCCGTCACCCGGACTACCTTCAGTGACTCCGCGGTCCCAGGGACTTCTCCATTTGTGCACGGACTGCTCTGCTACTTGTAGTGCTCCAGCTACCGGACCCCTTACCATCATCAAGGAGTTCGGCCCAGTGGATCCACCTCCTGGGTCTGCCCGTCTACCTGGCCCTGACAGGGGCATATACATGTGGAAAGCACATGAACAACTTATCTACAGATGCCTCAGGAAGAAGTTCGTCAAAAAGCAGCAATGATCCTACAGATGAGGGCCATCTATCTGCTTGCATCCAGAGCTTGTGAAGGAACTGAACATCACCAGCACAAGTCCAGGGAAAATGAGAGTAATTGAACCGAAGGGGCAATACAGATGATTAGCAGCTTAAGAGAAGAGTAGCTCCCAAGGGTCCTAAATGGAAAAGGGATGAATACCCGAGCTAGGAGATACCTAGTACACTGAACACTAACAGCAGAAATAATACAAAGTCAGGAAGCACTTTGCGCAGACAAAAGCTGTGACCTTCTATTGCCGGACACCACGGGACTATTTATCATTCATCACAGACCCGTGAAACTTGGCACATGTAGAGGTAGGACATTACTAATAGGAAACATCAATATTTAGGTACAACGTCCGTTATTGACGATACAGCAATATTTGAATTTATGTACTCATTATCACAGTGTGCTGATGCATCATATATGTACAGTATGTTCGGGCCCTATTTTTTCTTTGCTATAAATGTAAAGGTGATGTTTACAGAAACATCTACAATAAACACTCAATACAAAGGCGTAATCCTCTTCTTAAGTTTGCACATAAGTAGACTGTAAAAGTTACAGAATTATTTGGAGCTTGACTTTCGGGGAGCAGCAGTTTTCCACCCATTTTCTTGTCTTTCAGTACCTTGATATTTTTAACTTAATTATTTCCTGAAATCTTGCACTATGGTTTTGGCTATATACAGCTTTGACAAAAATTAAGAGACCACTGCAAAAGTTTCAGTTTTTCTGATTTTCTCTTTATAGGTATATTTTTGAGTAAAACGTAAATTGTTCTTTTATTCTATAAACTACTGACAACATGTCACTGAATTTTCATGCAATACATTTTGTATTTATTTTCTAAAACTGAGAAATGGTCAAAATAACAAAACAATGCATTGCTTTCAGACCTCAAATAATGCAACGAAAACAAGTTCATAATCATTTAGAAACAACAATACTAGTGTTTTAACTCATGAAGAGTTCAGAAATCAATATTTTGTGGAATAACCATGTTTTTTAATCACAGCTTTCCTGCATCTTGGCATGCTTTCCACCATTCTTTCACACTGCTTTTGGGTGACCTAATGCCACTCCTGGTACAAATATTGAAGCAGTTCTTTGTTTGATGGCTTGTGACTATCCATCTTCCTCTTGATTATATTCCAGATGTTTTCAATAGGGATCAGGTCAATTTCAGCCTTGCTGAAGCATCCCCATCCACCCAATTTCACCGTTGGTGCAAGACACTGTGGCTTGTACGCCTCTCCAGGTGTCCATCTAACCATTAGATGACCAGGTGTTGGGAAAAGCTGAAAATTAGACTCATCAGAGAAGATTACCTTACTCTAGAAATTAGGCAGGAATTGGGCAGATTAAACTTTGCAAAGGCCGTATGAATCAAGCCGCATACAAGGTTATCGTGGAAAAACAGTTGCTTCCTTCTGCTCAGGCAATGTTTCCCAACTCTGAAGATTGTTTTTTCCAGTAGGACAATGCACCATGCCACACACCTAGGTCAATCAATGTGTGGATGAAGGACCACCACATCAAAACCCTTTCATGGCCAGCCCAATCTCCAGACCTGAATTCCATTAAAAACCTCTGGAATGTAATCAAGAGGAAGATGAAGAGTCACAAACCATCAAACAAAGAAGAACTGCTTAAATTTTTGCACAAGAAGTGGCATAAGGTCACCCAAAAGCAGTGTGAAGGACTGGTGGAAAGCATGCCAAGATGCATGAAAGCTGTAATTAAAAATAATGGTTATTCCACAAAATATTGATTTCTGAAATATTCCTGAGTTAAAACATTATTAGTATCGTTGTTTCTAAAAGATTATGAACTTGTTTTCTTTGCATTATTTGAGGTCTGAAAGAAATTGTTTTATTATTTTGACCATTTCTCATTTTCAGAAAATAAATACAAAATTTATTACTTGGAAATTCGGAGATGTGTTCAGTACTTTATAAAATAAAAAAAAAACATTTTACTCAAAATATACCTAAAAGGGAAAAATCAGAAAAACTGACAATTTTGCAGTGGTCTCTTAATTTTTGCCAGAGCTGTATGTATAACAAATATGTTTGGTTTTATATTTATTTTTGAATGTGGCTAAAAAATTTTTCAAATTCTATATATTTTTTCATATTATTGAAAAGTTTTTGTACTTTATTTTTTAGTCTGCTTAGGGAAAATTGCTTTTACTTTATACTGTAATACCATAGTATTTATATTTAGTGATGGGCGAGCACTAAAATGCTCAGGTGCCTCGTTACGTGAACAAGCAGTACTAGGATTATGGAAAGTCAATGATTGGGCAGTTTTGATCCTTGTTCACATACAGCTAGCCATAAACAGCATTTCTTGGGGAGAAATGTCAGGGTTTTTTATTTTCTTTTGGCATACTACATCTGAAAACGTTTTAATGCCAGAGGGAGCCATTCAGAGACTACGAATATGTCTCCCTGTGGTGCCTGCACACATCATGCAGTGAAGCAAACCTGTGCTTTGTGGTCGTTTCATTAATGACACATCCATGCACCCGCGATACTCGGCCAAGCACTGTGAGTACCCGACCAACCCCTTGGTCAAGTCTCAAGCAGTGGCGAGCACACTCGCTCATCACTATTTATACTATAAATACCATACATTATAATTACTATAATATTTATAGCGAAAAAATACATTCAATGAACTCCACTCACAGGCTGGGCTTAATGGGAGGGCTAAGATGGTGGTGACCGCAAGTCAATGTCTGCCATAACAACTCTTCGATTCTCCATGGTGCAATGGAAGCCAGGAACACCATGTAATTTAAATGGTACTGTCAGATATTCATATGCATTAGACTGATATAGTATAGTGTGGACTCAGCTCCTGAGCCCACTCCAAAAAAGGGACCCTACATAAGACATAATAGTTAGTGATGGGTGAGCTTGCAGATATCCGGGATCAGTGGGACTAACCGGATTTAAAAAAAATGGTTCCAGCCTGGAATTGATCAAGGATATCTGGCCAGATGCCAGTCCTCATATAAGTCTATGGGGACAAGAATCTGGCTCTTAAAAAATAGTGGTAGAAGGAATACAAGGATTATATTAAGCGCACTGTACTTACCAAGTCTTCAGCGAGGCTGTCACTGCTTTCGGGCCACTCACGGCTCTTGCAAGGCCGCTCATTTACCTTCATGCATATTCACTGCTTCCCCCACCCACCGACAGTCCTGACATCTGTGATTGGTTGCAGTCAGACGCTATCACACAGGTTGGTTGCACGTCTAACTCCAATCAATCACAAACACCAGGACTGTCGGTGGGGAGGGATATTGTTGAGGCTAGTATGCAGACCTGGAAAAAGGGTGAGCATTAAAGAAGTTACAGCTGTGCCGGAGACTCAGTAAGTATGGTACATTAACTTTATTTTTCCTTAATTTCTTTTATTTTTCAGGTTTCCAGATCCAGATCATTAGCCAGAGTTCCCTGAGAACTCCATGCCTGAGCCAGTACCTAAATACTTTTGAAACTGCACGGATCCAGACTTTTACAGTCCGGGTCCGCCCATCACTAATACCAGTACTTCTTTTGTCATGAAGGTGCCTATCTCACCCCAGAGAATGATTATCCCTATGAAGTTTAATTTTCCAAACTGGCAATTCAGTCCAAGGCTGCGGGCACATATTCCTATTCCATGGTAGTGTTTTCACAACCAAGGCTTTTTTTTCATCCAACGTCTGGATCAGATCTAGCTATATTGAAAGGCAATAACATGTCTGCACCATACTGTTACTTCAAGTTTATGTCTGTTGCCCAATACAAGCTACAAATGCAGTGTGAATGAGTGGTGACCAGTGACAAACTGAGTTCTTAGGGTATGTGCGCACGTTGCGTTCTGGCTTCACAAATAAAATGCAGTGTTTTGTCACTGCATGTGTGTTTTAAAACGCATCCAAAACTCTGCGTTTTGGATACATTTTTAATGCATTTTGAATGCAGATTGGATGCGTTCTGGATGCTTGCTCTCCCACAGAGAGGGAGAAGCATCCAAAATGCACAAAAGAAGTGACATGTTGCTTTTTAGAAAGCATCGACTTTGTCAAAAATTTGGCATTCAAAACGAAAAGCGCACATGGAATTTGCTTAATTGTCATAGACTTTTCTGGAGATGCACAACGCATGCGTTTATGCTGCAGTTTATAACGCTGCTTAAACGCATGAAAAAACGCAACGTGCATACACAGCCTTACACATGTACTACAGTTTATGCCATATGGCAATAGAGATGTGACGCCCCTGGACTATAAGGTCATCACAGTGTACTGCACAAGCTGCCCTTCTGTGCAGTATTCCACCTCCCTCTTGGTTCTGGGTCCCTATCTAATAGTGTTGCCTCCAACAGCAAATCAAATCCTAGAAACACCCTGCACCACACCCACCAGGCACACCAGTGGACGGCTTGAGTGGAATAGAGTCGCCCACCTGGGGGTCAGGGAGAGGAGGTGAGGAGTGTAGTGAGAAGAGAGTTAGTGAGAAACCCTCGAGTTTTGAGGAGCTCAGAGGAGGTCGGGAGTGGTGGCTCCTAGAGAAGCAGTCTAGGTTGCAGACGGTGGTCTGGGCCTAGAGGAGTCGGACCCCCGGGTGCAGGAGATTGTGGCAAGGTGTCTGGACTTGTCGAGGAGGACAGCCGGCATCCTAGCACTGTCACCAGTCCGGGACCGAAGGCATGACGAGGTACACAGATCCTAGGTCAAGGAGTAGCTTGAGGCAACCCGACAATTTCACCTGAAGAGAACGGAACCTTTATGATCTGTTCCCACCCACTCCAGAATCGGGGAATTAGCACAACGAGGGAGATAGGACTTTCCAATCCAAAACGGTCCAGAAACTCTCAAGCGTGAGCCCTGAGAGCAAGTGTCGCGGGCGGAGGAGGGGACGCTGCGCTCACCACGCTCGGGTCCGGCGCTGCTGCTGCTGCTCGGTGGCTCGAGCGGTGGGCCGGATCCACGGACTTGAGCGGCGCTCCTCGCCTGTGAGTAAAAGGGATGGTTTGGGTTTTTTGGGGATGTAATCCGTGATGCCACCCACGGTTTGTGGTGATAATGAGACACCACCGCTGCTCTGGACGGGGATCCCGGGAGCGGTCACAGGGAGCAGCTGAGGTGTTTCTCTCCCCTCCGTGGGTAGAGGGGGTTTGGTGGTCCCGGGGCCCGGTGATAGCGACTGGAGGGTGGATGGCAGGAGTTGGGGAGGTGCAGGGTCGCGGGGGCGGCAGCGCAGTGCCAGACGGCACGGTGTTACTCACTCAGCCAGTAACGTACACGGAGTCTCCGGTAAAACAAACAGCTGGATGGACGGGTCCCACAGATGGCTGCGGTGGTCACTCCCGGTAGGTTGGCGGTGACTCTCTCTCCCTGCCCCTTTGATGTGTTTTCGGCCCCCGATGGCTTCCCACCGGTAACCCGCTCCCCAGCGGTGTAGTTGCCAGAGGAGCCCCTTTTGCCCGCAGGCGCTGGCCCTGGGAACTCTAGCTGTGGCGGTAGCTGTATTTCCCTTCACGGTTGAGCGGTTGCCTTTTGATCGGGTCTTTGCTGCTGGGAAACCCCGGAGGTTCCCGTCGCTGTCGGATTTGACCGGTTTAACGGCGACTCCAAGCCTGGTCGGGGTAGGCCCTGCCGAATAGTGCTGGATTCTCTTCGCTCCCCGGTCCGGTACCGGCGGGCCACCGCCCGACCCCGGTCCTACGGCTGTGTGGCAATCGGCCTCTCCTGCAGACGGTCACCACCGTCTGCCAACCTTGCTGTATGTGTCCGGGCCACGTACCCGGACACGGTCAGTCTGCTCCTCTACTACCACTTCCCTCCTTCCACTTCACTCTCCCTCACTGTTCTCTTTCCTTTTCCCGCCTCCAGGACTGTGAACTCCTCGGTGGGTGGAGCCAACCATCTGGCTCCGCCCCACCTGGTGTGGACATCAGCCCCTGGAGGGAGGCAACAAGGATTTGTGTGTGACTTTGGTGTTCCTAACCGGGGTGTGGGGTGTGTTGCTGTAGTACCTGTGACGTCCTGACTTGTCCAGGGCGCCACACAAGCTCCCAAACTTAGCTATAGTGGGGAGTGGGGCCTGGCAAGTTCCATACTACTGGGCCACCATGTTGAAGTTAAACTTAATGCCAGGAGGCAGGTTACAGATCACCAGGCAACACTATAGGGGACGGGACCCGGACGAGCTCCCCTCAGCGGCAGCGGTACCCAGAGACTTGGTTTACCCGGTTGTCAGCGTCTGCTTATGAACTGAGGGAGTACGAGAGTGACCCCTGCACCCCATGGCACCCCACACCGAGTCCCGGGGCATTCCTCCTACCCGTGGAGGGCTACGACAAGTTGCTGCCCCACCCCATCACCCTGGGTACTCCCAACGGTAGTGGCGGTACTCCCCAAATTACCGTACACCACGGGTGGCATCACAAACTATGCATCAACTCCCTTGTAAATACCCCCATTCATTTGAGTTGCAGCACAAACCCCGGGTCCGGAAACGCTTGAGCCACAGTGAACCAGGATCCGAGCAGCTTGGCTGCTTCCACGGGGGCGGCACATAGAGACCATGAAAACTGGTGCAAATAATTTAAAATATATTTGCTAAATTTAACGAAAAGGTGTCGTAATAAGACATCCATAGCAGTAAATGTTATTCTGTCTTGTATTTTCATACATTTTCTATTTTCTGCAGTAATGAGAGCACAGAACAACTCTATAACAGACTATGTGCATGACTTTTTGGTGTCACTTCCCTTTAATAAATCAGCATTTTTGGCAATAATTCAGATTTAACTATACATCTACTTTGACAATAACCTTGTGCTACATGCTTCACATACACATGGCTGCTTTCTATGTCTGGAAGATATATACAATTGCAAAGCAATTAGCTGTGATTGCGTGGGAAATCCCAAGTCCCATCCACCTTTGCTCCTAACACTCTGCTTTACATTCCTAGTCAGAGGTAACAATTTATCTGACTAAACACGAAAAAGTGGGAGATTGAATAGGAAAATAGTTTAGATCGGTCATATAAAATCCATTGTTTATCAAGCATGAGAAAATACACTGATAAACAGAGATGTAGGTGCCAACAATGTCTGAACGGTTTTATATTAAGTTTATGGGGCTGATTAAGAATATGACTTTAGTTTTGCCAGATTGGTTCTAGCATCTGAGATACTTCATAGTAAATTAATTAATTAATTAATTAATTAATGCAACACGATTGAAAAGCATTTAGAATTGTTAGAACAGTTTAATATCATAGAAAAACAAGAAATGTAATATCTTAAAGTGACAGGAAAAAGTTATATATGATTTAATTAATTAATACAATATTAATTAGTTATTTTTGTTAATATAAATGCTTCAAAAATTGCTGGTTATGCAATTTGCTTTTATGTGTCATCAGGACAATCACATTGGAGACCTCAACCATAGTCTGCCATCATATGTATATCCCATCGGTCTTGATATCTCTCCTCTATCACCTTCATATCCTGGCAAAACTTTTTGCCTTGTTCCTCGCTGAAGTCTCCAAGGTTATCTGGAAATCTGTTTAAATGCTGTCACACCCGGGTTACCAGGCGAGATGAAAGTGGGTTCCCTTGACCAAGGTACCATTCACTGACCTAGAGGAGTGGACCTGGGCAGCCACTGAGTTTTCCCTACTTCCACCAGCAGTGGCAACAGGTACACACGCTGGTAAGTATCCACCCAGCAGCAGCCCCAGGGGATCCCAATACCTCAGCAGCTGGCGCCAGAGGATATAGACCAGGGACAGATGAATCAGAGATTGGTGCAGTCCGGTACTGGCTGGTACTAATGGTAACAGGCAGGTGGTAGGTGCTTGCAGGAACTGGATGGAACCAGGAGGCACTTTTGAGGAAATGATGCGCTGGCCACACCCTAAGCAGGCTCCAAAGGGCCCTACCGCACATGCATGGCCCTCGAGAGCCAGAGGATGGAGCAGACAGCGGGTAGCAGGTGGAGACAGCGGGGAACTGGCTGGCACCCCTTACACACAGGGAGCGGGGATTCCAACAGGGCAAAGAAGCCCCGAGGACCGTGGGATCAGACAGGTGCAGCAGGCACAGCAGAGGTGAGCTGGTGACAGCATCGGCACTCCTGAGCTGGGAGTGCTGATGGCGTGACAGTACCCCCTCCGATGAAGAGTTGGCTGAGTACAATAGGCTTGAGCAGGGAAACATGGAAGGAGTTGGGTATGCAAAGCATGGCCAGAAGTTTCAATTTATTAGAGACTTCATTAATCTGGCTGATGACTTCAAAAGGACCGATGTATCTGGGACCCAACTTGTAGAACGGAACCTTAAGGTGGATATATTTAGAGGAGAGCCACTCCTTGTTCCCAGCGAGAAAGCGAGGGGGATCCAATGGACTCTTGTCTGCATGTCTCTTCATCCAGCCGGAAAGGGCATCAACTGAAGGAATACCAGAAGTGGATGAACATGGAAGGTGGACGCAAAGCTGTATCCCGTACACAATGAAGAACGGAGACTTAGTAGAGGACTCATTGATATGGCTATATATGAGAATTCAGGTCAAGGAAGCAGCTTGACCTAGTCACTATGATGTGCATTGATGAAGTGTCATAGGTACGAGGTTAAGATCTGATTGACCCGTTCCACTTGCCAATTGAACTGGGGATGGTAGGCAGACAAAAAAATCCAGAGATACCTCCAAGAGTTTGCAGATTGCCTTCTAGAAGCGAAACATGAATTGGACTCCCCAGTTTAGGGAAGCCATGAAGCCGAAAGATGTGCTGAATATAAGCATTAGAAAGCTCCGGAGCAGAGCCCAGTCCGGGAAACAGGATAAAATGAGTCATCTTGGAGAATCAGCCTACCACCACACAGATGACGGAGCAGCCAGAAGATAGAGGAAGATCCGTAATGAAGTCCATAGCAATGTGTTGCCAAGGAATGGAGGTTATGGGAGTAGTCGACCGGAGGTTGTTGTTTAGGAGTTTTGTTCCAAGCATAAGACGGACAGGAATTGATGAAGTCCAGAATATTTTTACGGAGAGCCAGCCACCAATAGTGTTGGGAGATAAGGAGAAGAGTTGTCTTCAGACCAGCATGACCGGCTACCTTGGATGAATGGCCACACTGGAGGACCCTCTTATGGTTGGCTAAATGATACTCGCTTAGTGATCCTACGACATGATACAACTGTCACTGCAGCCAAAACGCAGACCACCCATGCTTTGCCGATAGTCACATGTTGAACCTTCATAATCTGACACCCGTTTACCAACAGTGGGCATCAATCATATTTATGTAAATAACCACATAATTTCATGTCATCCTATGTGCAAAGCAAATATGACCTATGTGCTACAGTTGTCACCAAGATCAACCGTTGCTTACCTCAGTATTATACAGCAATTGCACATTATCACTACATCTGTATACTCCCTTGCAGCTTAGGTAAAGCAAGATCATGTGATGTTCATGTTGTTTGAGGGTAATATATATGGAGGTCCATAATCAAGACTTACGTACTTAGAAAATTAATGTAAAACTCAAGTACTGAACCAAAAAATATTTATATGAACATGAAAGGACCTGTCCAAAGGATACATTATCAATGAATAAGGCTTTTAGGTGGGGGCCATTCTAAACTTACAACAAACTGCATCCAAGTCTATGATTCATATGACTTATTCAAATTAGGGTCCCCTGAGTGGCAGCATAAGCGGGGCTTACTCAGTCTGGTTTTAGGCAACTTTTTATGGCTGACAAGTATATAGCATGAAAATGAGTCCTCTGAGATCGGCTATATTTCCTGTTCTTTATCTCTAAGCCCATTTATTTTGTCAGTAATGTTTAGTGGTACAATATATTTTCAGAGATGTTCTTTGGGGATGTGAGTTTTATGCACTCATACTAGGAATTTATGAAGTATTGCTCTTACCCTAATTTATTGTAATCATGTAAACATTAATTGATGAAATACACGACGACCAACTTTGCTTAATCTGTTTCATAAAATCTTTATGTTCCCTGCGCAACACATCATAGTTTAAAGATGAAAAGTTCAAATTAGAGGCTTTTTTTAATTATATCACCATAAACATGAAAACCAATAGAGGTTAATAAAACAGGGAGATTTATGCTGATGTTTTGCCTCATTCTTAAGGATGACTTATATGTGTTTGGAGCAGGTTACAAAACCAAAAAGGATGCGGTTAAAATTATAACCTATTAAAAATATATCAAAATTCCTCAAAAAAGAAATTCTATAATCTGATATATAAAAAAGCACTGATAAGGGTGATGCCAGGTCATAAATATTGTGTTTGTGACCTGGTATGACCTTAATCAGTATTTTCTGCATACGTCTGATTTTCTAAGACACACATTTAGGCTATGAGCACATGTTATAAAAATAGCCAAGTACCAGCTAAAAATGACGCCTAAATTTAACTTTTAATAGATAGTGTTAAAATCTTGCAACAAGACAAACAAACAAACACCTATTGCACAGCAAGTACCACATGTAGGAAGGTGTAATACCCTGTAAATACCCTGTGGGTTTCAAAAGGGCATAAATACACTGCTTGTTTCAGACCAGCGATTAAATTATGGTTCAATGACCTCTATGACACTATACCCCTACACAAGAGATGATAATAATAGTATGGGTCAGCAATCTTTATACATCAAAAAGGAACCGTCTCACCAATCTCCATTAGATATGGTCTGGTGTTCCTTATGATCGCTGTTAATCATAGACTGACATTTAGTGGATCCCCTGGTCCTCCCACGTATTGCTGCAGGATCCAAAATATCTGTCAGCTGGAAATATCATCATAGTAGGGCTCCACTCTCAACGCATTTCCTTATCATCAGGAGAGCGATACACAGTGTGTCTGGACATTTAATGTCCCCACATGAATCGACACATGCCGCTGAAAATATTAAAAAACATTCATAGTCACCAGTATCTAAGGTAGTTAACCGCGGTCAGTAACCCCAAGGAAATATACTCACTGTGATCCCGACATCAGGTGCGCATTCTGCTGCACAGCCGTGCCACCATTCACTGCCTTTTAATGTTTAAAACTACCGCGATGGCGTGTGAAGTCATATCCGCCCATCGATAGCGCGCCTCTCTTCCAGGCACGCCCAGCGATGAAGCGCCCAAGTCACTCAGAGGCATTATGGAACGCACCAATCTGCGCAAGCGCAGAATCGCTACAGCGTCCTCATTTACATCACAGCCACATACAGGTAAACAAACCATCAAAGTGGCATAAGTATTTGATGTATATGAAAAAGGGGGAGAAAACCCCCCAAAACAACGCCCCGTACAGGTATTGCCAATGTGCAGAATTCTGCAAACAAAAGCAATAATCCAGATGGGGCTATGCAGATGCATTTTCCAACAGGAATGTTAAACATACAGAAGCATAGATAAAGGGAAAGGAGGATCCCCCCAAGAAAGGGAAAACTGTCAGAATCACAGAAAAGACTACAAATTACATTAAAAATACCTAAACATTGTTTGGGTGAAACCTATGTTGTAGGAAACAGAATGGATATATTATGGGGCCCGGATCAGAAGCAGAAAAACCCATCACCAACCTATATCCTACACTATATCCTAACACTAAAAAGAGAGAATACCCTACCTATCATGTGGGGGTCGGGACTAGAGTTGAGCGCGGTTCGCGGTTCGAGGTTCTCCAGTTCGCGGCTCGAGTGATTTTGGGGCTGTTCTAGATCGAATTAGAACTCGAGCTTTTTGCTAAAGCTCGATAGTTCTAGATACGTTCGAGAACGGTTCTAGCAGCAAAAAGACAAGCTAATTACTAGCTGGCTTTCCGCTGTAATAGTGTAAGTCACTCTGTGACTCACACTATTATGAAATTTCAGCGTATAGTGTGAGGGAACAGCGCATTCAGATCACTGCAGTTTGGATAATGGCCATTTTTTTTTTTTTCCTTGTCTTCCTTCCCTAAGCGCGCGCGTGTAGTGGGGCGGGCCAGCATGTCAGCCAATCCCAGACACACACACAGCTAAGTGGACTTTTAGCCAGAGAAGCAACGGCATGTGTGATAGGATGTCCATGTCACATGTCCATGCATTATAAAAACAGACATTTTCCTCCAGCACGCCATTATTTGCCTTCTGCGTCTTGGTGTCAGTCACCGCTGGCGTAGCTCCTGTCTCCGATACTGCTTTGTACGCTCTATACACAGCGCTATACAGAATAGGGATAGAAGTTTCTATTAGTCCTTGTAAGGGCTAACACCGGCAGGGTCAGAGCCATAGGTGACAGTCAGGTCCGTGAAAACAGATTTTAACAGCTACACAAGATGACAGCGTCTGTGTAGCTAAGGTCAGGGATTTCCTCGCTGCATTTCCCCATTAAGAGAGATAGAAAGGGAGGCTTCCTTTCCTCTACCCAGACCCACAACCCTGCCACTGTACCCTCCTGCCCTTTGCACACTCAAACTCATTGTTACTAAGCCATTATACTAGCAAACACTGAGTAAACTTAGTGGCATCCTAAAAGTGGCTGTTGGACTTCCATTAGTGTCCCACTGGTGCAAACCTATGTGCAGCACCTCTGCATTGCACACTCAAACTCATTGTTACTAAGCCATTATACTAGCAAACTATGCTGCCAGTTTAAGGGCCGTAGTTGCATTGTCAGGGATAGTTATTGTTGTGTATTCTGCTGTTAATAAAGATAGACCACCGCTGCAATCTACACCACCTCTCAATTTTTACTACCACATTTTAAGTGCACAATCTTGTCGCAATCAAAATGAGTGGCAAAATGACAGATGCTGGTGGAAAGGGGAAGAGGCGTGTTGGAAAAGGAAAAAAAGGGTTTGTCCGTGGGGAAGGTGGCAAAGCTCCATTAACATCTGCTGAAGATAGACCATCTTCCAGCAAAAGTAAGATGTCTACTACTTACCGTGGACAATCCGATGTGCTCCCTTTTTTACTGACACGAACAACTGGAACAAAGGTAGATGATGGCCAAAAAAAGAAAATGCTTGAATGTATCTCAAGTGGTCCAACAAGTGCCCTCTCCTCCACCTCAACTACCGCATCCAAAAAACACCAGTCCTCTAAGTTGTGATCCCAATCACACTTGCTTTCTCCCAGCTCTGAAGTCTCCATCCGCCCTGCACAGTATGGTGGAACTGAGATGGCTGAGTCTGCAGAGCTGTTCAGTCACACTATAGCCTGGGAATCAGAGGTCTGCTCCCAAGCTACAGTCAGTACAGACCAGGAAATGGTCTGCAGTGATGCCCATAACCTTTGTGACTCAGATTCAGGCCGTGATGACCAAGTTTCTGAGCATAATGTTGACCCTTATTCACAAACTGAAACACCTGTTGTGATAGACAATGAGGAACACACTGATGACGATGAGACGCAGATACCAGATTGGGATGACAACTTAAATATTCAGTCAGGGCAAGAAGAGGCTCGGTCTGAGGGTGAGGGGAGTGCAAACACAACAATTGATGAGGAAGTTCTAGATCCCACCTACTGTCAACCCACAGTCAGGCCCTTGAGGAGGTCAACAGAGACGGTGGAGGAGGATGCAACTGATGACGAAGTTACCTTGCGCCTTCCTGGACAGAGTCGGAGTACTGGTAGCACATCTACAACTGCATCCTCAGCCACCACTGTGCCTCTGAGCACTAGTCGGGGTGGATCAGCAGGTCGCATGCCCTCTAAGCCTTGCCTAGCCTGGTCCTTTTTTGACATAGCAAAAGATCACCCAAATTATGTGAGCTGTAAAATTTGTCGAGATTCTGTTAGTAGAGGGCAAAACCTCAGCAGTTTGACAACTTCTTCCATGAATCGTCACATGAATAAATATCATATGTCCCAGTGGGAAGCTCACCGTGCTGCAATGCGGCCTAGCGGAGCGAACCATCCACCGCTTGCCCCTTCCAGTGCATCCGCGCGCTCTTCATCTTCTAGGACTGTGGGGACAGCTGTCACACCTGGTTTTCCACGCACAACTTCCACCACTGTAACCGCAACAGGCAGTTTGCTTGGTAGGTCGTCAGTTGGTTTGGAAGGGGAAACAAGTGCGTGTGTACAGCTCTCTCAGACATCGATAGCACTAACGTTGGATGAAGGCAACATCATGCCTACGCCTGCACTTTCCTCACAAACCTGCATTTTTCCAGGGACACCCTACTCAACACCGTCTACACACAGCAGCCAGATCTCTGTCCCTCAGATGTGGACAAATAAAAGGCCATTTCCTGCAACCCATGACAAAGCTAAGAGGTTGACTTTGTCCCTCTGTAAGCTCTTGGCTACCGAAATGCTGCCTTTCCGCCTGGTGGACACACAGGATTTTAGAGACCTTATGTCTGTCGCTGTGCACAAGTACCAGATGCCCAGTCGCCACTACTTCTCTAAGAAAGGTGTGCCCGCGCTACACCAGCATGTCGCACACAACATCACCGCTTCCTTGAGAAACTCTGTGTGTGAACGGGTGCATTTCACCACTGATACTTGGACCAGTAAGCATGGACAGGGACGTTTCATGTCGCTGACTGGAAACTGGGTAACTATGGTGATAGATGGTGAAGGGTCTGCTGCACAAGTCTTGCCGTCCCCACGACTTGTGTGTCAATCCTCTGTCTGTCCAAGTTCCGCCACTGCTTCTGCCTCCTCCACCTCATCTGGGTCCTCCACCTCCGCCCCAAGCCTGCCTGGTCAGGCCACCAGCGTTCGCACTGCGCAGAAGGAATCACGCACCCCTCATTACTATGCTGGCAGCAGAGCGCAACGGCATCAGGCGGTCTTTAGCTTGACATGTCTTGGGAATAGGAGTCACACAGCGGATGTGTTGTGGGCAGCTCTGGAGACTGAGTTTAATAAATGGATGTCTCCACTCAACCTGCAGCCTGGTAAGGCCGTGTGCGACAATGCTGCAAACCTGGGTGCGGCCCTTCGCCTGGGCAAGGTGACACACGTGCCTTGTATGGCTCACGTGTTGAACCTTGTTGTCCAGCAATTTTTAACACACTATCCCGGCCTAGATGGCCTTCTGAACAGGGCACGAAAACTGTCTGCTCACTTCTGCCATTCAACCGCCGCTGCTGAGCGACTTGCATCGCTCCAGATGTCTTTTGGCCTGCCGGTTCATCGCCTGAAATGCGATGTGGCGACACGCTGGAATTCGACTCTCCACATGTTACAGCGACTGTGGCAGCACCGCCGAGCCCTGGTGCAATACGTCATGACGTATAGCCTGAGCCAACGAGATGCAGAGGTGGGGAAGATCACCCTGATGGAGTGGTCTCAGATCCAGGACCTATGCACCCTTCTGCACAGTTTTGACATGGCGACGAATATGTTTAGCGCTGACAATGCCATTATCAGCATGACAATTCCCGTCATTTACATGCTGGAGCACACGCTAAACACTTTTCGGAGTCAGGGGGTGGGACGACAGGAAGGGGAGGAACTACAGGAGGATTCATTTGCGCAAGACACAACAACATCACCAAGGTCCAGACGTTCATCATCACCAACGCGGCAGGCATGGGACCATGGGGGACAGGGATCAACAAGGGCGCATGGTAGCAGGCAAAATGTTGAGGAAGGTTCATGAGAACATGAAGAAATGGAGGACGAACTGTCCATGGACATGGAAGACTCAGCAGATGAGGGAGACCTTGGTCAAATTTCAGTTGAAAGAGGTTGGGGGGAGATGTCAGAGGAAGAAAGAACGGTTAGCACCTCTATGCCACAAACACAGCGTGGACTTGGTCCGCATGGCTGCGCAAGACACATGAGTGCCTTCTTGCTGCACTACCTCCAACATGACCCTCGTATTGTCAAAATTAGAAGTGATGATGACTACTGGCTTGCCACACTATTAGATCCCCGATACAAGTCCAAATTTTGTGACATAATTCCAGCCATAGAAAGGGACGCACGTATGCAGGAGTATCAGCAGAAGCTGTTACTCGATCTTAGCTCGGCTTTTCCACCACACAACTGTGCAGGTGCAGGGAGTGAATCTCCCAGTTGTAACTTGACAAACATGGGACGGTCTCGTCATCTTCAACAGTCTACCCATACCAGTAGCACCGTATCTGGTGCTGGTAACAGCAATTTTATTGAATCTTTTCATAATTTTTTTAGACCCTCCTTTGCAAGGCCACCAGAGACAACAAGTCTGACACATAGTCAACGGCTGGAGAGGATGATACAGGAGTATCTCCAAATGAACATCGATGCCATTACTTTGCAAATGGAGCCTTGCTCATTTTGGGCTTCAAATCTTGAAAAATGGCCAGAGCTCTCCACTTACGCCTTGGAGATTTTGTCGTGTCCAGCTGCCAGCATTGTCTCTGAACGTGTCTTCAGTAGAGTTGAGCGCGGTTCGTGGTTCGTGGTTCTCCAGTTCTAGGCTCGAGTGATTTTTGGGCTGTTCGAGATCGAACTAGAACTCGAGCTTTTTGCTAAAAGCTCGATAGTTCTAGATACGTTAGAGAACGGTTCTAGCAGCAAAAAGCAGGGCTTTTTACAGCTACAGTGAGCAGGAGCCATCGCTGGCAGCCTGCCACAAGCTGGTAACCAAGATAAACATCGGGTATCCAAGCAAAGCGCTTTGGTTAGTAACCCGATGTTTATCTTAGTTACGTGCAGGAAGCCCACACTTTCCCGCTCAGCTCGCTCCACCCCCTCCTGCCCGCGGCATGTACACATACATACACATACACAAACACACACACACACATCCACCCCCCCCCCCCCCGCCCGCCCGCCCGCTCGCTCGCTCGCTCGCTCGGCTTACCTGCGGTGATGAAGTCCCGCCATCCCGACCTCAGCGCTGTCACTGTCCTCCATGGCCGCCGCTTGTCACATCACCTATCGCTTCCGACCCGAGACTGACACTGGCGGTGACGTCACGGACCTCTCGCGATACTTGATGTGAAGGCGCCGGTCATTGACCTCAGTGACAGGGGCTGTCAGTGTGCTGGAGATCAGCGCAGGTAATGTACCTCGCTGACAGCAGCACTTGTCATCCCCTGCAGTGACCTGGGCTGACCCATTGATGTTAGCTCAGGTCACTGCACTGCTCTCCCAGCCAATGGGGAACATCCTGCTCTTCATTGACTGGGACAGTGTGCATCGTCATGGCAACCCCTTGGATTACACCAGACCTGGATTTGTTTTTCAATCTAATAAATTGGTTAAAGAGGGAATGTTTTGGGGAGTGTTTTTTCAAATAAAAATGTGTTTGTCGTCTATTTTTTTTTATTACTGACTGGGTTGGTGATGTCGGGTATCTGATAGACGCCTGACCTCACCAACCCCAGGGCTTAATGCCAGGTGACATTACACATCTGGTATTAACCCCAAATATTACCCCGTTTGCCACCGCACCAGGGCGCGGGATGAGCTGGGGCGAAGCACCAGGATTGGCGCATCTAATGGATGCGCCACTTCTGGGGCGGCTGCGGCCTGCTATTTTTAGGCTGGGGAGATTCCAATAACCATGGACCTCCCTAGTCTGAGAATATCAGGCCCCAGCTGTCTGCTTTACCTTGGCTGGTGATCCAATTTTGGGGGACCCCTACGTGTTTTTTTTTTTAATTATTTATTTAATTTAAAATAACAGCGTGGGGTGCCCTCAGTTTTGGATTACCAGCCAAGGTGAGGTTGCCAGCTGTGGTCTGCAGGCTGCAGCCGTCTGCTTTACCCTAGCTGGCTACAAAACTAGGGGGAACCCTATGTCATTTTTTTTTCATTTTTTTGGCTAAATACAAAGCTAAGCACCCCTTAGTGCCACATGAAAGGTACCAAAGGGTGTTCCACTTTTTCTCCATTTTTTTCTCCACTTTCTCTCCACTTTTTCTCCACTTTTTCTCCATTTTTTTCTCCACTTATTCTCCACTTTTTCTCCTCTTATTCTCCACTTTTTCTCCACTTTTTCTCCACTTTTTCTCCTCTTATTCTCCACTTTTTCTCCACTTTTTCTCCACTTTTTCTCCATTTTTTTCTCCACTTTCTCCACTTTTTCTCCACTTTTTTCTCCACTTTTTCTCCTCTTATGCTCCACTTTTTCTCCTCTTAATCTCCACTTTTTCTCCACTTTTTCTCCACTTTTTCTCCACTTTTTTCTCCACTTTCTCTCCTCTTATGCTCCACTTTTTCTCCACTTTTTCTCCACTTTTTCTCCACTTTTTCTCCACTTTTTCTCCTCTTAATCTCCACTTTTTCTCCTCTTATGCTCCACTTTTTCTCCACTTTTTCTCCACTTTTTCTCCACGTTTTCTCCACTATTTCTCCACTTTTTCTCCTCTTATGCTCCACTTTTTCTCCACTTTTTCTCCACTTTTTCTCCACTTTTTCTCCACGTTTTCTCCACGTTTTCTCCACTTTTTTCTCCACTTTTTCGCCTCTTATTCTCCACTTTTTCTCCACTTTTTCTCCTCTTAATCTCCTTTTTTTCTCCACTTTTTCTCCATTTTTTTCTCCACTTTCTCCACTTTTTCTCCACTTTTTTCTCCACTTTTTCTCCTCTTATGCTCCACTTTTTCTCCTCTTAATCTCCACTTTTTCTCCACTTTTTCTCCACTTTTTCTCCACTTTTTTCTCCACTTTTTCTCCTCTTATGCTCCACTTTTTCTCCACTTTTTCTCCACTTTTTCTCCACGTTTTCTCCACTTTTTTCTCCACTTTTTCTCCTCTTATGCTCCACTTTTTCTCCACTTTTTCTCCACTTTTTCTCCACTTTTTCTCCACGTTTTCTCCACGTTTTCTCCACTTTTTTCTCCACTTTTTCGCCTCTTATGCTCCACTTTTTCTCCACTTTTTCTCCTCTTAATCTCCACTTTTTCTCCACTTTTTCTCCACTTTTTCTCCACTTTTTTCTCCACTTTTTCTCCACTTTTTCTCCTCTTATGCTCCACTTTTTTCCCACTTTTTCTCCACTTTTTCTCCACTTTTTCTCCTCTTATGCTCCACTTTTTCTCCACTTTTTCTCCACATTTTCTCCTCTTATGCTCCACTTTTTCTCCACTTTTTCTCCACTTTTTTCTCCACTTTTTCTCCTCTTATGCTCCACTTTTTCTCCACTTTTTCTCCACTGTTTCTCCTCTTATGCTCCACTTTTTCTCCACTTTTTCTCCACTTTTTCTCCATTTTTTTCTCCACTTATTCTCCACTTTTTCTCCTCTTATTCTCCACTTTTTCTCCACTTTTTCTCCACTTTTTCTCTACTTTTACTCCTCTTATGCTCCACTTTTTCTCCACTTTTTCTCCACTTTTTCTCCACTTTTTTCTCCACTTATTCTCCACTTTTTCTCCTCTTATTCTCCACTTTTTCTCCACTTTTTCTCCTCTTATTCTCCACTTTTTCTCCACTTTTTCTCCACTTTTTCTCCATTTTTTTCTCCACTTTCTCCACTTTTTCTCCACTTTTTTCTCCACTTTTTCTCCTCTTATGCTCCACTTTTTCTCCTCTTAATCTCCACTTTTTCTCCACTTTTTCTCCACTTTTTCTCCACTTTTTTCTCCACTTTTTCTCCTCTTATGCTCCACTTTTTCTCCACTTTTTCTCCACTTTTTCTCCACTTTTTCTCCACTTTTTCTCCTCTTAATCTCCACTTTTTCTCCTCTTATGCTCCACTTTTTCTCCACTTTTTCTCCACTTTTTCTCCACGTTTTCTCCACTTTTTTCTCCACTTTTTCTCCTCTTATGCTCCACTTTTTCTCCACTTTTTCTCCACTTTTTCTCCACTTTTTCTCCACGTTTTCTCCACGTTTTCTCCACTTTTTTCTCCACTTTTTCTCCTCTTAATCTCCACTTTTTCTCCACTTTTTCTCCATTTTTTTCTCCACTTTCTCCACTTTTTCTCCACTTTTTTCTCCACTTTTTCTCCTCTTATGCTTCACTTTTTCTCCTCTTAATCTCCACTTTTTCTCCACTTTTTCTCCACTTTTTCTCCACTTTTTTCTCCACTTTTTCTCCTCTTATGCTCCACTTTTTCTCCACTTTTTCTCCACTTTTTCTCCACTTTTTCTCCACTTTTTCTCCTCTTAATCTCCACTTTTTCTCCTCTTATGCTCCACTTTTTCTCCACTTTTTCTCCACTTTTTCTCCACGTTTTCTCCACTTTTTTCTCCACTTTTTCTCCTCTTATGCTCCACTTTTTCTCCACTTTTTCTCCACTTTTTCTCCACTTTTTCTCCACGTTTTCTCCACGTTTTCTCCACTTTTTTCTCCACTTTTTCGCCTCTTATGCTCCACTTTTTCTCCACTTTTTCTCCTCTTAATCTCCACTTTTTCTCCACTTTTTCTCCACTTTTTCTCCACTTTTTCTCCACTTTTTTCTCCACTTTTTCTCCACTTTTTCTCCTCTTATGCTCCACTTTTTCTCCACTTTTTCTCCACTTTTTCTCCACTTTTTCTCCTCTTATGCTCCACTTTTTCTCCACTTTTTCTCCACATTTTCTCCTCTTATGCTCCACTTTTTCTCCACTTTTTCTCCACTTTTTTCTCCACTTTTTCTCCTCTTATGCTCCACTTTTTCTCCACTTTTTCTCCACTTTTTCTCCTCTTATGCTCCACTTTTTCTCCACTTTTTCTCCACTTTTTCTCCATTTTTTTCTCCACTTATTCTCCACTTTTTCTCCTCTTATTCTCCACTTTTTCTCCACTTTTTCTCCACTTTTTCTCCTCTTATTCTCCACTTTTTCTCCACTTTTTCTCCACTTTTTCTCCATTTTTTTCTCCACTTTCTCCACTTTTTCTCCACTTTTTTCTCCACTTTTTCTCCTCTTATGCTCCACTTTTTCTCCTCTTAATCTCCACTTTTTCTCCACTTTTTCTCCACTTTTTCTCCACTTTTTTCTCCACTTTTTCTCCTCTTATGCTCCACTTTTTCTCCACTTTTTCTCCACTTTTTCTCCACTTTTTCTCCTCTTAATCTCCACTTTTTCTCCTCTTATGCTCCACTTTTTCTCCACTTTTTCTCCACTTTTTTCTCCACTTTTTCTCCTCTTATGCTCCACTTTTTCTCCTCTTAATCTCCACTTTTTCTCCACTTTTTCTCCACTTTTTCTCCACTTTTTTCTCCACTTTTTCTCCTCTTATGCTCCACTTTTTCTCCACTTTTTCTCCACTTTTTCTCCACTTTTTCTCCTCTTAATCTCCACTTTTTCTCCACTTTTTCTCCACTTTTTCTCCACTTTTTCTCCTCTTAATCTCCACTTTTTCTCCTCTTATGCTCCACTTTTTCTCCACTTTTTCTCCACTTTTTCTCCACGTTTTCTCCACTTTTTTCTCCACTTTTTCTCCTCTTATGCTCCACTTTTTCTCCACTTTTTCTCCACTTTTTCTCCACTTTTTCTCCACGTTTTCTCCACGTTTTCTCCACTTTTTTCTCCACTTTTTCTCCTCTTAATCTCCACTTTTTCTCCACTTTTTCTCCATTTTTTTCTCCACTTTCTCCACTTTTTCTCCACTTTTTTCTCCACTTTTTCTCCTCTTATGCTTCACTTTTTCTCCTCTTAATCTCCACTTTTTCTCCACTTTTTCTCCACTTTTTTCTCCACTTTTTCTCCTCTTATGCTCCACTTTTTCTCCACTTTTTCTCCACTTTTTCTCCACTTTTTCTCCACTTTTTCTCCACTTTTTCTCCTCTTAATCTCCACTTTTTCTCCTCTTATGCTCCACTTTTTCTCCACTTTTTCTCCACTTTTTCTCCACGTTTTCTCCACTTTTTTCTCCACTTTTTCTCCTCTTATGCTCCACTTTTTCTCCACTTTTTCTCCACTTTTTCTCCACTTTTTCTCCACGTTTTCTCCACGTTTTCTCCACTTTTTTCTCCACTTTTTCGCCTCTTATGCTCCACTTTTTCTCCACTTTTTCTCCTCTTAATCTCCACTTTTTCTCCACTTTTTCTCCACTTTTTCTCCACTTTTTCTCCACTTTTTTCTCCACTTTTTCTCCACTTTTTCTCCTCTTATGCTCCACTTTTTCTCCACTTTTTCTCCACTTTTTCTCCACTTTTTCTCCTCTTATGCTCCACTTTTTCTCCACTTTTTCTCCACATTTTCTCCTCTTATGCTCCACTTTTTCTCCACTTTTTCTCCACTTTTTTCTCCACTTTTTCTCCTCTTATGCTCCACTTTTTCTCCACTTTTTCTCCACTTTTTCTCCTCTTATGCTCCACTTTTTCTCCACTTTTTCTCCACTTTTTCTCCATTTTTTTCTCCACTTATTCTCCACTTTTTCTCCTCTTATTCTCCACTTTTTCTCCACTTTTTCTCCACTTTTTCTCCTCTTATTCTCCACTTTTTCTCCACTTTTTCTCCACTTTTTCTCCACTTTTTCTCCATTTTTTTCTCCACTTTCTCCACTTTTTCTCCACTTTTTTCTCCACTTTTTCTCCTCTTATGCTCCACTTTTTCTCCTCTTAATCTCCACTTTTTCTCCACTTTTTCTCCACTTTTTCTCCACTTTTTTCTCCACTTTTTCTCCTCTTATGCTCCACTTTTTCTCCACTTTTTCTCCACTTTTTCTCCACTTTTTCTCCTCTTAATCTCCACTTTTTCTCCTCTTATGCTCCACTTTTTCTCCACTTTTTCTCCACTTTTTCTCCACTTTTTCTCCACTTTTTCTCCTCTTATGCTCCACTTTTTCTCCACTTTTTCTCCTCTTAATCTCCACTTTTTCTCCTCTTATGCTCCACTTTTTCTCCACTTTTTCTCCACTTTTTCTCCTCTTATGCTCCACTTTTTCTCCACTTTTTCTCCACTTTTTCTCCTCTTATGCTCCACTTTTTCTCCACTTTTTCTCCACTTTTTCTCCACTTTTTTTCTCCACTTTTTCTCCTCTTATGCTCCACTTTTTCTCCACTTTTTCTCCACTTTTTCTCCACTTATGCTCCACTTTTTCTCCACTTTTTCTCCACTTTTTTCTCCACTTTTTCTCCTCTTAATCTCCACTTTTTCTCCACTTTTTCTCCACTTTTTCTCCACTTTTTCTCCACTTTTTCTCCACTTTTTTCTCCACTTTTTCTCCACTTTTTCTCCTCTTATGTTCCACTTATTCTCCACTTTTTCTCCACTTTTTCTCTACTTTTTCTATGGTCGGTCTACCCATTAGCTCTGCCATGCATAGTGTAGCTCTACACCTACTGCACATGTTACTTTATGATTGACATCTCTTTCGTACCAGAGCTGTCTAAGTCTACTCTGACCCCATATTTGTCATTACTATATTGTCCTTGTACTGTATTATGACATTTGTATCATGTGTTTCATTTCTTGCTGTGTTGCAATTTTTTTGCTGCATCCCAATTGTACCTCTACATTGTTCGAGTTTATGTTATTGTTCTCTCACTCTTATGTGATACTGATTATTGTCATTTTTCATGATTACATGCAGATAAGTCCAATCTGACGAAGGCTCAGGCCGAAACGTCATTTGTAACTTGTTTTGGACAAAAACATATATGCTTATGAAAAAAAAAATGTTCTTAATACGGACCAATAAAGAGTGATTTTGCATTACTATCCATTGGGACTTACTGACTTAGTCTGGGAGATTTAGAGTGCCGAGGTTACTCACTAATTTTATCTATTATTACCTCTGAGCACCTATATACCAGTGAGCAGAGCTTCCTCTACAGTAGTTCTCCTGATTAGGCATGCCCTTACCTCATGAGCAGGGCATTGCAGCTTTGGTAGCAACCATTACGACATGGACTCTGCTGCTGTGGACCCGGGGAGAGTGAGTGCAGATTCATTGCACCCACACTCCTCACATGAAGGGTCCGCACTCCTAGAAAATGGGGGATACGTTCCCTGAGTGTCTCCCCCCATATTCTAGACGGTACAGAGTCGTCGTGGGACCCCTTTATTTTTTTTCTTACAATAAATTGGTGAAAGAGGAAATGTTTTGGGGACTGTTTTTTCAAATAAATTTCTTTTGTCGATTTTTTGTTTTTGTTAGTACTGACAGTTTATGATGTTGGGTATCTAATAGACGCCATGACATCACAAACTGCTGGGCTTGATCTCAGGTGACTTTACAGCTAGTATCAACCCGATTTATTACCCCGTTTGCCACTGCACCAGGGCACGGGATGAGCTGGGGTGAAGCGCCAGGATTGGCGCATCTAGTGGATGCGCCACGTCTGGGGTGCCTGCGGCCTGCCATTTTTAGGCTGGGAAGGTCCAATAACTATGGACCTTCCCACCCTGAGAATACCAGACCACAGCTGTCCGCTTTACCTGGGCTGGTGATCCAATTTGGAAGGGACCCTACTTTTTTTGTGTAATTATTAATATTTATAAAATAATTATAAAAAAGAGCCTGAGGGGACCTCCACATTGGATCCCCAACCACGGTAAAGCTGCCAGCTGTGGTTTTCAGGCTACAGCCGTCTGCTTTACCCTAGCTGGCTATCAAAAATGGGGGGACCCAACGTAATTTTTTTTTTTTAACTATTTTTTAAATAGAAAAAATTAATGGGCTTCCCTGTATTTTGATTGCCAACCAAGGTAACGGCAGGCAGATGGGGGTGGCAACCCATAGCTGTCTGCATTATCTGCGCTGAGAATCAAAAATACCGCGGAGCGCTACGTCATTTTTTTAAAGATTTATTTTTACAGCACTGTGATGTCCAGCAATCAAAATACAGGGAAGCCCATTTTATTTTTAGTTATTTAAATAAATAATTAAAAAAAATATATGTTAGCTCCCACTGCATTTTTTGTATTGCTAGCTAAGGGTAATCCAAGCACCTACTGGCTGCTAACCCCCACTGCTTGGTGTTACCTTCACTGGCAATGGAAAATCCAGGGAAGCATTTTTTTTTTTTTTTTGCCAAAAAGCTACAAAAAAAGGACGTGAGCTTCGCCATATTTTTGTATGCTAGCCAGGTATAGCAGGCAGGTGCTGGAAGAGTTGGATACAGCGCCAGAAGATGGCGCTTCTATGAAAATGCCATTTTCTGAGGTGGCTGCAGACTGCAATTCGCAGCAGTGGGGCCCAGAAAGCTCAGGCCAACCGGTGGTGCGGATTCCAATCCCAGCTGCCTAGTTGTACCTGGCTGGACACAAAAATGGGGCAAAGCCTACGTCATTTGTTTTCTAATTATTTCATGAAATTCATGAAATAATAAAAAAAGGGCTTCCCTTTATTTTTGGTTCCCAGCCGGGTACAAATAGGCAACTGGGGGTTGGGGGCAGCCGTACCTGCCTGCTGTACCTGGCTAGCATACAAAAATATGGCGAAGCCACATAATTTTTTCAGGGGGCAAAAAACTTCTGCATACAGTGCTGGATGGAGTATGCTGAGCCTTGTAGTTCTGCAGCTGCTGTCTGTCTGTATGGAGAAGAGCAGACAGCAGCTGCAGAACTACAAGGCTCAGCATACTCCATCCAGGACTGTATGCAGAAGTTTTTTGCCCACCAAAAAAATGACGTGGGCTTCGCCATATTTTTGTATGCTAGCCAGGTACAGCTGGCAGCCACGGGCTGCCTCCAACCCCCAGTTGCCTATTTGTACCCGGCTGGGAACCAAAAATATAGGGAAGCCCGTTTTTTTTTAATTATTTCACTTATTTCATGAAATAATTAAAAAACAAATGACGTGGGCTTCGCCCTATTTTTGTGTCCAGCCGGGTACAACTAGGCAGCTGGGGATTGGAATCCGCAGCACAGGTTAGCCCGAGGTTTGTGGGCGCCTCTGCTGCGGATTTCAGTCCGCAGCCGTCCCAGAAAATGGCGCTCTCATAGAAGCGCCATCATCTGGCGCTGTATCCAACTCTTCCAACAGCCCTGGAGCCGGGTGGCTTGTTGGGTAATCATGAGTTAATACTGGCTTTGTTTTACCAGCCAGTATTAAGCCAGAGATTCTTAATGTCAGGCACGTTTGACCCGGCCATTAAGAATCTCCAATAAAGGGTTAAAAAAAGACACCACACAGAGAAAAAATACTTTAATAGAAATAAATACACAGACACATTAGAGACTCCATCTTTATTACCCCTGTCAGCCCTCCACGATCCTGCTCTTCTGTCTTCTTTCTTTCTAGTGTAGTAGTAGTGACGATTGTAGTGAGGGGCATCACTTGGGGCTGGGGAACCTCCATCCTAACTACAATGCTCACTACAATCGGGAAGCAGCGTGCAGCCTTCACTCCGTGAGTGATCACTGCTGGCTGCTAGCGGTAACGCTGACAGACGCGTTACCATAGCAACGGTGCTCCCGGAGCCGCGGTTAGCGGTGACGTCACCGCTAACTGCGTTGCTATGGCAACGGTGATCTCCGTTAATGACCGGCTGTGTCAGCCGGTCCCTAACGGAACGGGGAGTCGACCGTGTGCTAGAGCATGTCGCCGGTACACGGCGATACACATATGTGCACCGTGTACCGGAGAGATGCACTCGCAGGTCCTACATGACGTGTCATAGTCATGTGACCAGTCTGTAGCCAATGAGATAATAGCCACGTGACTGGTCACATGGCTATTTTGACGTCACGATAGGTCCTGCTTCTCTGCTGGCAGTGCAGGTCACCGGGAGGATTCAGCGATCATCGGATGGAATAGCGGCAGGAGACAGAGTGCAGAAGGGATCGCGAGGACCGGTAAGTGTTATGGCAATGTTTATTAACTGTTTGTGTACATTTATAATGCATTTTTATGTGTTTGTGATTGCCTCCCATTCTAGCCTATACGTTCGAGTTCGGTTCGTCGAACGTTCGACGAACCGAACTCGAACGGGACCCCCGTTCGGCGAACCGGCCTCGAGCCGAACCGGGACCGGTTCGCTCATCTCTAGTCTTCAGTGCTGCTGGGTGTGTGCTGACATATAAGCGCACGCGTCTGTCCAGTGACGATGTGGACAGACTAACGTTCATCAAAATGAACAAGTCATAGATCCACAAGGAATTTACTACCCCTGTGTCATCCTGGGGAGAGTAAATGCTTGTGGATTTTGAATGTGCTTGATGCAAATCTACCTGTGAAGTGTACAACTGGGGCACAAGTGCTGCCACTGAAGGGGTGGGTGTGTGTGGGGCCCAATTTTTGGAAAAAAGGGAGACTCCACTTCTAGTAACCCTTGCTTACAGTGTTTTTAAAAATGATCCAAAATGAACAGAGCTGGGATCAGGAAAGACTTAGCTACCTACCCCGCTGTCATCCTGGGGACGGTTAAGGATGGCGTATTTTTGAATGTTCTTGATGCAAATCTACCTGTGAAGTGTACAACTGGGGCACAAGTGCTGCCACTGAAGGGGTGGGTGTGTGTGTGGCCCAATTTTTGGAAAAAAGGGAGACTCCACTTGGAGTAACCCTTGCTTGCTGTGTTTTTTAAAAGGAGCCAAGATGAACAAGTCATGGTTCAGCAAACACTTTGCTACCTACCCCGGGGTCATCCTGGGGATGGTTAAGGATGGCGTATTTTTGAATGTGCTTGATGCAAATCTACCTGTGAAGTGTACAACTAGGGCACAAGTGCTGCCACTGATGGGGTGTCTGTGTGGCCCAATTTTTGGAAAAAAGGGAGACTCTTCTTGGAGTAACCCTTGCTGTGTTTTTAAAAATGATCCAAGATGCACAGCGCTGGGATCAGAAAAGACTTTGCTACCTTTCCCGGTGTCATCCTGGGGACGGTTAAGTATGGCGTATTTTTGAATGTGCTTGATGCAAATCTAGCTGTGAAGTGTACAACTGGGGCACAAGTGCTGCCACTGAAGGGGTGGGTGTGTGTGTGGCCCAATTTTTGGAAAAAAGGGAGACTCCGCTTGGAGTAACCCTTGCTTACATTGTTTTTAAAAATGATCCAAGATGCACAGAGCTGGGATCAGGAAAGACTTTGCTACCTACCCCGGTGTCATACTGGGGATGGTTAAGCATGGCGTATTTTTGAATGTGCTTGATGCAAATCTAGCTGTGAAGTGTACAACTGGGGCACAAGTGCTGCCACTGAAGGGGTGTGTGTGTGTATGGCCCAATTTTTGGAAAAAGGGAGACTCCGCTTGGAGTAACCCTTGCTTACATTGTTTTTAAAAATGATCCAAGATGCACAGAGCTGGGATCAGGAAAGATTTTGCTACCTACCCCGGTGTCATCCTGGGGACGGTTAAGTATGGCGTATTTTTGAATGTGCTTGATGCAAATCTAGCTGTGAAGTGTACAACTGGGGCACAAGTGCTGCCACTGAAGGGGTGGGTGTGTGTGGGGCCCAATTTTTGGAAAAAAGGGAGACTCTTCTTGGAGTAACCCTTGCTTACATTGTTTTTAAAAATGATCCAAGATGCACAGAGCTGGGATCAGGAAAGACTTTCCTACCTACCCCGGTGTCATTCTGGGGACGGTTAAGTATGGCGTATTTTTTAATGTGCTTGATGCAAATCTAGCTGTGAAGTGTACAACTGGGGCACAAGTGCTGCCACTGAATGGGTGGGTGTGTGTGTGGTCCAATTTTTGGAAAAAAGGGAGACTCCGCTTGGAGTCACCTTGCGGTGTTTTACATGATTTGAGAAGGGCGTGCCATGCCTATATCTGTGTCTCCTTCCCTTTTTCCTTGTCCTGCTCTTTTGTTTTCGCATGAGTATATGTCCTTGTCACTTTCCCATGTGTTTGTGTTGTGTTGTGAGTTGTTTGTCACCTTTTGGACACCTTTGAGGGTGTTTTCTAGGTGTTTTTATGTGTTTGTGATTGCCTGCCATTGTTTGCGGATCGAGGGGTTCGTCGAACATTCGCCGAACCGAACTTGAACGACACCTCCGTTCGGCGAACCGAACTCGAGCCGAACCGCGACCGGTTCGGTCATCTCTAGTCAGGACCCTAGAGGATGGTGGATGGTGCCCCAACTCGGCCGTCGAATATCCCTCCTAGCAGACTACAACTCAAAGCTACACAAAGGGTGCAAAAGAAAGTGTTTCATTCAGGCCCAGGGGTTTAACAGTTTTAAGCCAGAATATCCACCTTGTTTCCTGTTTCAATATGTTCCTATCTCAATCTCCTCCTCTCATTGGTGGTGGTACTACATCAATACCCTGGAAGGAAATCATATTAGGGTCCCCCCCATGTTTCTCATTAATGTGTCGTGCCAGTGGAGTGTCAGTCTTTAATCTGATGTCACGAAGGTGTTCTCCCACTCTTCTCCTGAATTCTCTCTTTTTCCGACATACTCTTTATTGCACATACACGTGGCCTTGTAGATGAATCATTTTTAATTTTCTTGATGAATGAATCAAATTGATTTCATTTCTTGATTTGACTTGAATCAGATGTCAGAAAGTTCTGACAAATAAACTGCAGCCAAAAACGCACCAAAAACGCAGCAAAAAAAGCAGTGTGCGCATGTAGCCTTAGGAGGATATCTGTTTGTGCAGGTAACTATAAGGCTACATGCGCACACTGCTTTTTTTGCTGCGTTTTTGGTGCGTTTTGGGCTGCAGTTTATTTGTCAGAACTTTCTAACATCTGACTTCCCAGCAAAGTCTATGAGAAGTCAGATTTTCTATGAGCACATTGCAGTTTATTTGTCAGCGTTTAAGGCTACATGCGCACGCTGCATCTTTTTGTGTTCACAAACTGCAGCCAAAACTGCAGCCAAAACTGCAGCCAAAATGCAGCCAAAACTGCACCTTGTCAGAGAGAGCCTGGAAATGTCACAAAAAACGCATGTAATTTTAGGTGCGTTTTCGGTGCGTTTTTCACACCCTGCGTTTTTGCTGCGTTTTTGTGACAAATGTTGACAAAAACGCAGGAAGAATGAACATGCTGCATTTTATTTGTCACAAACTTTTGACAAATAAAACGCTGACAAATAAACTGCAACGTGCGCATGACAAATCTGACTTCTCATAGACTTTGCTGGGAAGTCAAATGTCAGAAAGTTCTGACAACAAAACTGCAGCCAAAAAAACAGCAAAAAAGCAGGAAAAAAGCAGCGTGCGCATGTAGCCTTATTTGTCAAAAGTTTGTGACAAAAAAAATGCAGCATGTTCATTCTTCCTGTGTTTTTGTCAACATTTGTCACAAAAATGCAGCAAAAATGCAGTTTGTGAAAAACACACCAAAAACGCAGCAAAAATGCAGCAAAAACGCAGCAAAAACGCACCTATAATTTCAAGCATTTTTTGGCTGCAGTTTGTGAACACAAAAAGATGCAGCGTGCGCATGTAGCCTAAGGTAGCCAGATCTAAAAATAGCCCACTCTATCTTCCAAAAATATTAAGCTTTGATATTTATGAGTCTTTTGGGTTGATTGAGAACATAGATGTTGATCAATAATAAAAAAAAAAATCACTAAAATACAACTTACCTAATAATTCTGCACACGGTGTACATGCTGAAAATTCTGCAGTGATTTGTCAGCACATGTATGCTTCAAATCACTGCAGAAACATTGCGTATTGCAGTGTTTCAGCAGAATAGATGCCTATTTCATGCGCTCTGGATGCTGCCTCTCCCATAGACAGAGTGGGAGCTGCATCCAAAGTGCACAAAAAAATTGACATGCTGCATTTTTAAACGCACCGATTTGGATCAAAATTTCAGCATCCAAATCGCTGCATTCAAAAACGCATCGTGCGCACAGATTACGCACAATCTTCATAGATTGTGCAGGGGACGCAGGATGCATGCATGCACACTGCAGTGCAATACGCAGCGTAAATGCATGAAATTACACTAGATGCGCACAAGCCCTAATACTGATTAAATTAATACCTTTAGTCAAGAAATACGCTTTGTTGCTCTTTTTAAATCAGCATTTAAAGTTTCCTGCTAATTAGATTTCAGTTCACAGGGCCTGGATTGTACAATGGGTCTTCTCCTCCCTGTCTGTGATTCTCCGGCCCCTCTGTCTGCTTCCAGTCTTTGAAGGACCTGCCTCCTCTGTTTAAAATTTCAGCAGTAACCTGTTATTTAAAGACAATTCAAAGGATTTTTTCACCAAATGTATCAATTTAATCAGTATTACAATGCCATTGCAGCTATGCCTTTGCTTTAGATTGCAAAATTGTGCTGACAGGTTCTCTTTTATGTTTTCAATATAATCACCAGTATCCAAATGGCTTTATGAAAGGGAGGTTGGGTCAAACCAACTTACTTGCTTTTTCTCAAGTAGCGAGCACACACCTGGATAAGGGGTTGCCAGATGTATTATACTTGGATTTTAAAGAAAAACACTTGCCACTATGTTGTTGGATATAACATGAATAGGAAATCTACTTGTTAAACACAATGGACTGCTTTTGTCTGGATCAGCTAGGATGACAAGTAGTAAACTAATAAGTGGAGTCTAAGGCGGGCTTTGCACGTTGCGACATCGCAAGCCGATGCTGCGATGTCACACGCGATAGTCCCCGCCCCCGTAGCAGCAGCGATATCTTGTGATAGCTGGCGTAGTGAAAATTATCGCTATGCCAGCTTCACATGCACTCACCTGCCCTGCGACCATCGCTCTGGCCAGCGACTCGCCTCCTTCCTAAGGGGGCGGGACGCGCGGCGTCAAAGCGACGTCACACGGCAGGCGGTCAATGGCGGCGGAGGGGCGGAGATGAGCAGGATGTAAACATCCCGCCCACCTCCTTCCTTCCGTATAGCCGCTGGCGGTAGGTAAGGAGATGTTCCTCGCTCCTGCGGCTTCACACACAGCAATGTGTGCTGCCACAAGAACGAGGAACTACATCGTACCTGTCGCGGCACCGGCATTATGGAAATGTCGGCGCCTGCACCGATGATACGATAGCGATGCTTTTGCGCTCGTTCATCGTATCATCTAGGATTTACACACTACGACATCGTAAGTGATGCCGGATGTGCGTCACTTTCGATTTGACCCCACCGACATCGCACCTGCGATGTCGTAGTGTGCAAAGCCGCCATAAGAAATTTCCAGGTTTTCACCCCCTATCCTTGTAAGTATAGGTGGACTTTACGGCAGGGAATAGACAGGTTACTACCCCAAGAGTAAACTTCAATCCAATATATGTATTTAAGAGATACCAACATATATCACGTTTCCTCTAAAATAAGACCTACTTTTAAAATAAGCCCTAGCATGATTTAATAGAATTTTTAGAGTATGTTTGAATTATATAATACCCACTCCTAAAATAAGTCTTAGGCTATGTGCGCACGTTGCGTCGGAGTACCTGCAGTTTATTCTGCACGTTTTCCTTCCCTTGGTTTCTGACCAAATGGCTTTTGACCATTTTTTAGCGCTAAAAACGCATGCGTTTTTACTGCGTTTTTAGTGCGTTTTTAGCGCTTTTTACCTGCGTTTTCACCTGCGTTTCTGCAGATGCGTTTTTTAGATCAAGACACTGAGAAATAAAGTTGAATTAGTCAAAAAGAATGAAAAAAGAGAAAAAAAGTATAAAATTAACTTTTAATAAAACTATATGGGAAATTATCAATTTTAATTAAAAAATAGTGGTTATGCACATTTTATCAGAAAAATAGGTGAAGTTTCTAATTTTTTAACATTTAAATTTTCGGTTATTGTGTGTGTGTAAAGGAACATTAGAACCCATTAATTTTTGTCCAGAAAAGCATGCGTTTTTGGAGCCAAAAACGCAGTGGAAAAGCAGGTAAAAAGCATGAAAAACGCAGGAATTGTGATTTTGGTTGCGTTTTGCCATTTCTCATTGACTCCAATGTTAAGGAAACGCTGCAGAAATGGCAAAAACAACTGACATGCTGCTTCTTTTTCAGCATGGTTTTTGACCACAAATATGCAAATTAAACGCTGCAGAAAAAAAAGCAAAGTGCAGACAGGATTTCTGCTTTTCCCATAGACTTTGCTGTCAATCAAAAACGCATGCGTTTTAGCGCAAAAACGCTGCTGCTAAAAACGCTGCAGAAACGCGGAAAAAAACGCAACGTGCAAACATAGCCTTAGTTACAGTCAGCACTTGCATTTCTGGGGAAACTGATTAATTGCCTTGAGCCTCCACTCTCTTAGGGGTCCACAGCCTTTCCATTCTGAGGTTAAAACTTGTTAAGGACCTTTGGTGTCATCATTGTCATGTGACCTACATGACATCCAAGGTCCTTTAACTGCAGGAGTCTAAAGGAACTCAAGAAGAGACAAGCCGGTATTCAAAGCTGGCCTTAGGTGGAAGTTGGGGCAAACTGGGCAATTCTTCAGAGCCCCCACTATCTTAGGGAGTTCTTAACATTTCTATTCTGAAGTTAAGACTGCTTAAGGACATTTAGTGAAATCAATACCATGTGACTATGATCTCACCATAGGTCCTTTAACTGCAGGAGTCTAGGGAAACTGAAGAGTAGACAGGCTGGTATGTACCATATGTGCAGTGTGTATATGTGATGCCCTGGACTATCCAGGTCATCCCAGGTAGTCACACACAACACCACACCCCCTCCCGATTAGGTAACACCAGTCAACCTAAAAACCTTGTCACCACCCTCCAGGTTTGATGTCCACACCAGCGGGGGCGGAGCCAGGTTGTTGGCTCCATCCACCGAGGAGTTCACAGGCCTGGAGGTGGGAAAACAGTTAGTCTGACAGACACTAGTTCAAGTGAAAGTCGAGAGCAGTCAAGGTCACGGGCAGGCCTGTGTCCGTGCCCTGATAAGAGACTACCCGGTGGCTGGGTTGGAGCCCAGTCACCATTGGCAAGGAGGCAGACGGTGGTGGCCGCTTGCAGGAGACCGGGAATACGACCGGTGGAACCGTAAGGGACCGAGATAGGGTAGTAACCCGCTGGAACCGAATCGGGGCGCCAACTGGATATTGGAGCACCAGGCAGGGTACTCAGACCCCGTACAGATCCCTGAACCGACAGGGCCAAGTTGAATCAACTGATTGCGGGCTGGACTTAAGGACCTACCCCACACAAGTCCCTTTAGAAGACAACAGCTCAACCATACAGGGTAAAGCCACTGCCAAGGCATAGAGACCCAAAGGGCCAGCGTCTGCGGGCAAATGGGCTCCTCCGGCATACACAAGTCAGGGAGCAGACTACCGGTGTCGAGGCATAGGAGTCAAAACATTTTACACACAGAGGTGCAGGAGAAAGGCGGAAATCACCAAGATAGTCTGGAAGAAGCTGCAGCCGGCTGCGGGCCCCGTTCATCACTCCGTTTGGTTTACCAGAGACTCCAGTGTCTTGTGTCAGAGTGAGTACACCAGTGCCATCAAGCACCACACCGCACTGCACCGCAACACTTCACCCTGCACCCCGGCCCTCGCCTACTGGGTCCCGGGACCAACACCCCCTGCCCACGGAGGCATCAACACCTAGCTGCGCCATTACATCGCTCCCGGGAGCCCCATACCTTCACCACAGCGGTGGTGTCCGTAATCACCCCAACCCGTGGGTGGCGTCACGAACTATCATCCCAAACCAAACACTCAAATCCCCGCATGTAGCGCCAACTCTCTTGCAGAGCGACGTGACCCCTGGGTCCATGAGAGGCTCAAGCTACCACCCACAGTACAAGCATGGATACGAGCGGCTCGGTGGTCGCAGCCGAGCCCGCGGGGCGGTACATATCAACTCTTCTGGCGTCTGCGAACAGGATAAACAGGATAGAACCGTCCACTTACCTGTGGAAGTGCGCCTTCAGATCATCGCCAACGGCGTCCCGCTGAAAAATTAGAGAATTCACCATCTTGGGCGCAAAAAGTTCCCGCCCAAGCCGTCTTCCCTGAACAGAAAGGGTGCGAAGATGAAGCCCCGCCCCCTGAGAGCGGAGCGGAGCAAAAAGCAAGAGAAGTGCTCGGAAAACACCAAGGGGGGGCGGGTGAAGATCCGGCCTCATGTGACTGAGGAGATAAAAGGCAGGGACGCCAGGACTCTGCTACCCGTTTGGTTCCTGGACTTCTCAACAGCACCATATCTGCCCCGCCAAGAGAACCCGAGTTCCCGGAGCCAGCGCCCGTATCGGCGGCGTGGCTGGAGGCCCAGACGATGCTACTATGTTGCCGCAACCAAGCTGAAATGCGCCTCCTGATGGATCGATGGACAACCGAGGTGGAGGAGCTGGTGACGGTCGCGCGGTTGTACGAGGTGGAGACCATTCTTGCCGAGCGGGTAGGTGACCCACGCCCTTATGTCCCTGAGGGACCGGCCGCTGCGGCTGAGGGACCCAGTCTGCCCATGGCACCTATATGGTCTTCCCCATTGCCCGTGTCGGCCGCCGTTGCTTCCCCGCCCAGCCCGCTGCCACCTCCACTGGCAGCGGAGTCTGCGGCCCTGGCCCGAGAGGATCCAGATACCCCTAGGATCGTTGGCCCGGAAGAGGGCATGGCAGTGCCCACGGAGGCTGAAGGAGCAGCCGACCCGGAAGTGCCGACTGTGGCCCCCGGTGTGACAGCTGGCGGTGGGCGGCCTGCAGCTGAAAAGGGGGTGGAACCCGGCCCGCAGGATCCCGTCGCCAGTCCCGAAGAGTCAGATAACAGTGACTCGGGGCCCGACATGTAGCTGGTTTCGGAAGATGAGGAGACCCCCGGCCTGATCAACATGGAGGCCACGTACATCCCGCAGAATGGTGGGAACGGGTACCGGGCGGCCCTCTCCCGCCACGCCTGCTGTGTGCTGGAGCTATTCGAGGGTGAGGTGGAGTCTGCCTCAGAGGATGAAATCCCTCACCCCCGACCAGGAGACAACTGAGAAAGTTAAAGTTCAGTAGCGGTTCCCGGCTACCATGTTAAAGTCCCCGTTGGGACCCTGACTGCCCGTCCCTGTTGGGACTTTTGTAGCCCCATTTTACAAAAAGACAAGGCCGAGAACTTGCAGGCCAACCCAAAAACTTTTGGGCATGTAAATAATCCCCTCCCTTCACTGGCCGTCCGGTTTCACTGCCTCCAGAGAGGCAGAGTGGAGGATGGGCCTGCGGGAAGCTGAAGGCCGAGGCCCGCCACCACTACCACCGGTAGCCATCCTCCGAGTCAGGGGTCCCCTGGACGTGGGGCCTCTGAAAAGACTGTGAAACCCGCACCCGTCCCGTTGAAACACCTGGGCCCATTCCTGGACTGGGGAAAAGGGGTTCTGCCCACTTCTTAGGGGCAGCATCAACGTCTAGGTTGTTTGGGTGGGTGACTGAGGACCCGGTTCCCGTATTATTAAAATGCTATCATAATGTTCAAGTATGTGCCTCCCGCATGGGAAGATCCAAAAAGATAAAAATGTTGAAATGTTATTATGCTTGTATTTGAGATAACTGTGGAAAAAAAAGGCGCAAATAGGGTCTTACCCGGTAAACACGTGGAGGTGAATAATGACAGGTACACTCACCTGGAATGGTTGTGCCAGTCACAACCCCTTTCAAAACATATGGATCACGATATGGTGTTGCAGAAGGCAGCGGTCCCGCGGTGAAGAGACAGTTCAAAAAGTATGAGAAAGCAGGTTGAAATACCGCGCCATACCACAGAAGTCAAAAGGGTTGAAATTAAATCACTTTTTCTTTATTTTCACAGGTCTACGCGTTTCAGGGACATAACCGTCCCCTTCCTCAGGACAATGCACAGAAAATACTATCATATACTATCATATACTATAGTATTTTCTGTGCATTGTCCTGAGGAAGGGGACGGTTATGTCCCTGAAACACGTAGACCTGTGAAAATAAAGAAAAAGTGATTTAATTTCAACCCTTTTGACTTCTGTGGTATGGCGCGGTATTTCAACCTGCTTTCTCATACTTTTTGAATTATGCTTGTATTGTTTGTCCAGTTTTCTATTTTACAGAAACAAAAATAAACCGGTGATGGACGGGCAGCCCGCGGACGGTCTGCATTAAACCAAGGGGGGATGTGACGCCCTGGACTATCCAGGTCGTCCCAGGTAGTCACACACTATACCACACCCCCTCCCGATTAGGTAACACCAGTCAAACTAAAAACCTTGTCACCACCCTCCAGGTTTGATGTCCACACCAGGGGGGGCGGAGCCAGGTGGTTGGCTCCACCCACTGATGAGTTCACAGGCCTGGAGGTGGGAAAACAGTTAGTCTGACAGACACTAGTTCAAGTGAAAGTCGAGAGCAGTCAAGGTCACGGGCAGTCCTGTGTCCGTGCCCTGATAAGAGACTGCGGGCCCCGTTCATCACTCCGTTTGGTTTACCAGAGACTCCAGTGTCTTGTGTCAGAGTGAGTACACCAGTGCGATCAGGCACCGCACTGCACCGCAACACTTCACCCTGCACCCCGGCCCTCGCCTACCGGGCCCCGGGACCAACACCCCTGCCCACGGAGGCGTCAACACCTAGCTTCACCATTACATCGCTCCCGGGAGCCCCATACCTTCACAACCACAACCCATGTGTGGCGTCACGAACTATCACCCCAAACCAAACACTCAAATCCCCGCGTGTAGCGCCAACTCCCTTGCAGAGCGACATGACCCCCGGGTCCGTGAGAGGCTCGAGCCACCACCCGCAGTACGAGCATGGATACGAGCGGCTGGGCGGTCGCAGCTGAGCCCGCGGGGCGGTACATATATACTTACATGTCAACATGCAGTGTGTGTGTGTGAGTGTGTGTGTGTGTGTGTGTGTGATACCATGAATATATTTGAATATATAGACCTGATTTATATGCTATTTTTTATTGGACTCAGTGTCATTGACCTCACATAGTTTCTGCTTTATTTTCAATGAACTAATCTCACATCAACAGTTCCTTGAATGCTTTCTAGGTTTTTCTGTGATATACCTCCTCTCAATGTAGTTTATTACATATTGTATGTTCATATTGTAATAGTATCAATAAAGACTTTTTATTGTTAATATAAGAATATGGTTATCCAATTTGTGGTGACACACAGGTTTATTTATTATAGGAGTTTATTTCCAGACTATTCTTGTCCATAATTATAGAGGGGGACCATGCAGCCATTTTGACAACAAGCTCCCAGCCAAATTATATCGTATATATCTAGTGAATATTGTTATATATGAGTTTATGTTGATTTTTTTTTTGTTCAAGAATAAATATGGGTTTTTGTTCAATGAAAATAAAAACATTCCCTGAAATTAAACCCTGGGTCATCTTTCAGAGCAAAAAATATATAAGATTCTCTCTCATGTTTAGAGAAACACAGTAGAACCAAAATGGGAGACATTAACCATAGTGAGAAAGGCCAAGGTCAGGTCTAGTGATGGGCGTACCGGCAGACAACCGGGAGCTTCGGGTCCAACCGGGTTTAAAAAAAAATATGGGGACCAGAATCTGGCAATTAAAAATGGTGGTAGAAAAAATAGGGGGATAGGAGCAATCGCTTCATTCTTCCCGAGTCTCTGGCGCAGATGTAACTGCTCCAGCGACCGCTCTTTCACTTCTGGGGCTGCTTATTACCTTCATGGAATATGCACTGCTTTCCCCGTCCACTGGTGTCTGTTATTGGTTACAGTCAGACGCACCCCCACCCTAAGGGGTACTTAACACACTGCGACATCGCATCCGGAATATCGTCGGGGTCACGTCGTTAGTGACGCACATCCGGCGCCGGTAACGTCATTGCAACGTGTAAATCCTAGATGTGCCAATAAACGATCGCAAAAGCATCGAAAATCGGTGCTCTGTGTAGCGTCGGACATTTTCATAATGTCGGGTCGACCGCAGGTACGATGTTGCTTTCGTTTCTGCAGGTCCACACATCGCTGTGTGTAAACCCGCAGAAGCGACAAACATCTCCTTACCTGCGTCCCGCCGGCAATGTGGAAGGGAGAAGGTGGGCAGGATGTTATGTCCCGCTCATATCCGCCCCTCCGCTTCTATTGGCCGGCTGATTAGTGATGTCGCGGTGACGTCGCTGTGACGCCAGACGCACCTCCCCCTTGAAGGAGGGATATTTCGGCAGTCACAGCGACGTCGCCGAGCAGGTATGTGCGTGTTAAGTTGCCGTAGCGATAATGTTTGCTACGGCAGCTATCACCACATATCGCATGTGCGATGGGGGCAGGTACTATCGCGCTCGGCATCGCTAGCCGATGCTAGCGATGTCACAACGTGCAAAGTACCCCTAAGTGTCAGCTGACTGTTTCCAATCACAAACGCTATGTGCATCTATCGTTGTATAAAAATGATTAAATAAAAATTGGCACACATCATGCAGTGAAGCAGGCCTGTGCCTTGTGGTCGTTATTTCATGGAAAAATAAACCAAAAATTGTCGTAGGGTCCCACCACATTATGATATCCAGCACAGATAAAGCAAACTTCTACAGGCTTCAGTCCCCAGCCATGCTCTTATCTTGGCTGTGTATCAAAATAAAAAGAATAACATGCAGCGCTTTTTTTTTTTTTAATTATTTAAATAAATAATTTAAAAAAAACAAGTCCCCCCCAAATTCGATACCCAGCCATGATAAAGCCCGGCAGCTGGGGGCTAGTATTCTCTGGCTGGGGACACCCATACTTATTGGGCTCCCCCCCAGCCTAGTAATGATAGGCAGATATGAAAGCAAAGTAAATAAAAATAAAGACAAACACCAAAAAACACCAAAAAAAATCCTTTATTTTAAATAAAATACTAAAAATTATTAAAACATTTTAACCCCCAAAACACCCCTGCAGGTCTGATGTAATCCACACAAGGCCCCCTGACAATTCCAGCTCTGCTACATCTGAAGTTACAGTGCGCGATCATAGAACATGACTACCTGCTGTGAGATTCAAGCAGAGAATGAATGAGCCATGTGATCAGTGGTGACATTACTCAGGTTATTTGCGGTTATTTGTGACTGCAAGTAACCTGACCTTAGGTGACCTCAGTAAAGTCAGGTGAGATCTGCACTTACTGGCAGAAAACTGCTTTTTTTGCCCAAAGATGCAGATTTGGTGCTGACTTTTTTACACCATATTCCTGCACTCATTCTACACTTCCTGGCAAAAAAACCATATCACTACTGCATCATACCACATGCAGTTTTGCTGCATTTTTTTTTGCACAGAGATGTAGATTGGGTGCATGAATATGGTGTAAAAATGTCATCACCAGATTTGCATCTCTTGTTGCAAAAATGCAAAACAGGTTATGATGCCGTTTCAGTAGAATTTTTCTGCCAGGAGGTGCAAATTTGGTGCTAAAATGTCTGCACTAGATTTCAGCACCAAATTTGCACCTTCTGGCAGAAAAAAACAATTTTTGAATTTTTGGGCCAAGGGATGCAAAGTTGGTGATATTTTTAAACTATATTTATGCACCCAATCTACACCTCCTGGCAAAAACACATCAAAACTGCATGCGGTATGATGCAATAGTGATGCGGTTTTTAGCCAGGAGCTGATGATTGGGTACATGAATATGGTATAAAAATTTAATCACCAAATCTGCATGGCTTGGCAAAAAAGCTGTTTTCTGCCAGTAGATGCAGGTCTGTGAACCTGAGCTTACTGAGGTCAACCGAGGTTCCCTCAGGTCAGGTTATCTGTGGTCACAGGTAGAGGACCATGGGAACCTCTAGCTGGGCCCGCAGCTAACCTGAGATGTTACTGCAATCACGTGGCTCATTCATTCTCTGCCTGAACCTGACAGCGGGCGGTTATGTTCCATGATCACGCTCTGTGGCTTCAGATATGTAACAGAGCTGGAATCATCATGGTACCTCATGTGGATTATGTCGGACCTGCAGGGGTGTTTTGGGGGTTAATAAAGGGGTGAAAGAGGGTGAATTTTTGTATTTTATTTCAAATAAAGGATTTTTTTTGTGTTTATGTTTATTTACTGTCATTTGCAGATTAAGAATGGAGGGTCTCATAGACACCCCTCATTACTAATCTAGAGCTTAGGAGCAGCTGTGTGCTGCCATTAACCCCTTATTGCCCCGATTGCTACCACACCTGGGCAATCGGGAAGAGCCGGGTAAAATGCCGGGACTATCGCATCTAATGGGTGCAACAATTGTGGGTGGCTGCAGGCTGCTATTTTTAGGATTGTGGGAGCCAAATAAGCATGGGCCTCTCCAGCCGGAGAATATCTGCCCCCAGTGGCTTTATCATGGCTAGTTATCAAAATTGGGGGACCGTGTGTCACTTTTTTAAAATATTTGTTTACTGTAAATAATTTTAAAAATAGCCACATGCAGTTCCTCCTATTTTGATACATAGCCAAGATAAGCGCATGACTGGGGGCTGCAGCCTGTAGCCGTATGCTTTATCTGTGCTAGATATCATAATTTGGGGGTACCCTATGCCAATTTACTTATTTATTTTTACAGTACAATAGCCCGCAGACAGTGCCTGTGATTTCTTGCAGTCAGACACTGTCACACAGGCTGGAGCGCATCTGACTGCAACCAATCAAAGACACCATGACTGCCAGTGGGCGGGGAAAGCAGTGGATATGGATGAGCAATAATGAGCAGCCCCGGAAGTGAATTAAAGACTACAGAAGCTGTTACAGCTGCACCGGAGCCTCAGTAAGTATGATGCACTTGCTTCATTCTTTGATTCTTTATTTTTCCTATTTTTTTTTATTTCCCAAGTGCCAGATCCGGTTCAATGCCAGGCCTGGGTCTTGCACTCAGGTACCTTTAAAACCACATGGATCCAGACTTTTACCATCACTTGTCAGGACTGATGAAGTTTTTTTTTCACAAAGGTCTATAGACAGAAGATCAAGCAGCAAATAGGAAGATGTGGCCCGAGACAAGCATGTTCAGTAACAGACAATACCGAAATAAAGCATTTTCACAGAGTTTATGGACAATTAAACTAAATTTTCCTGCAGGGCAGATAGGAAATAGGTCCTTTAAAAGAGTTGTCTGAAGATGTCTGCAAATAATAAGCAATTGCCAGTGGTGAGATGAGGAAGTACATAGGAAAGATACATTTGCCAAGAACAAAGGTGGATAAGATGGGAAAAATCTGGTAAGAAGAGAGTAAGGTGTTTTATGGGGTTTCTACGTATAAAAAGGTTAACATGAATGCACTTTCTTCAATCAACTATACACCTTTATAAAAAGTAAATTAAAAGTATTAGTCTAAAACATGAATGTAAATTTACAATGCTTTAGTGCTTTTATCAACTCAAAATAAAATATTCTAAAAGCAGCAAAACAAATTTCTCTAATTACCATCTAAAATAAATCCGTGATATTTTGGCTTCAGTATTAGTGAAGAGCAAGCGTGTTTGGCACTGTTCAATACTCGATTTAGTATTGGGATGCACGGGCACGATCATTGCTTGGCCGAGTGTTGCGGATTCTCCAACGTCATGCTTGAGTCCCCACTCTTCATGTATAATGTCTGTTTTTCATCCACTATACATGTGGAGATTGCCTATCAATCACAGTAATGCCAATAACTCCTGGCATTACTGTGATTGGCCAACCGCATTGCATTAGCGGGTTTTATACGAGACCCGGGGGTGTGATTCTCGGCACACTGCAGTTCAGGGAGAGTTGATGTAGGAGACAGAGCTTAGATTAGAACAGAGCAGGGTATTTTTACACTTACACCCTTTAGTGCCTTTCATGTCGCACTGAAAGGTGAATTTAGCCTGGGTTAATTTATTAAGTAATTAAAAAAAGGCTGTGAGATCTCCACTATTTTTCATAACCAGCCAATGTAAATCAGGCAGCTGAAGGCTGAATATTAAGAAGGTGCATGGTTATTTGGCCCTTTTCAGCCTAAAAATAGCATCCCACAGCCACCCCAGAATCGATGCATTTATTAGTTGCACCAATTCTGGCGCTTAGTCTCAGCTCTTCCACATTGTCCTGGTGCGGTGGCAATCTAGGTAATATTTTTAGGAGTTTAATGTCAGCTGGGAATTGTCAGCTGACATCAAGCCCAGGGGTTAGTAATGGAGAGTAGATTATCAGGCACCCCCATTACTAACCCAGTAAATGTAAAGTTAAAAAAAAACACACAGGAAAAAAAAGAGTTCAGTTTAATAGTCTCCCCCACACTATCCCTCATTCACTAATTCATTTAAAAAACAAACAAAAAAAACATGAAGATCAACGTAATCCATTGTGTAGTGGTCCCACGACGTCCATTGAATCCATACTCCATTCTATGGAGCATTGTTCAGAACGTGAAGCTCCAAGTCAGCAACAGACCCACAGTTTCTAATGTCACCAAGAGTCAGAGCCTCATTCTCTGAATTGAGAGGAATTTGGTAGGACCACTACACAATTGATTATGTCTGATCTTCATGTTTTTTGTTTTTTCTAAATAAATTGCTGAATGAGAAATAGTGTGTTCAAGCTTTTATTGAAATGAACTATATTTTCTTGTGTGTATTTTTTTTTAAGTTTACAATTACTGGGTTAGTAATGTGGGTGTCAGATAGACCCCTCTTCATTACTAACCCCTGGGCTAGATCTCAGTTGACAATTCCCAGCTGATATCAACCCTAAAAAATATTACCACGATTGTCTTACACCAAGGCAATTGGAAAAAAAACGGGGCGTAGTGCCACAATTGGGGCAATTTTTAGGCTGGGAAAGGTTAAATAACCATGGGCCTTCTCAGCCTGATAATACCAGACCACAGCTTTACCTTGGTTGGTTATAAAAAATGTGGAGGGACCCCACACTACTTTTTTGACTTCTTTATAAATAAATCATTTTAAAAAACGACGTGGGGTCGACTTTATTTTTGATAGCCAGGAAAGGTAAAGCAGACAGGTTTGCTTTACCTTGTCTGGTTATCAAAAATGGGGGGACCCATGCTTTTCTTATTATTATTTAATTTATTTACTTCCCAGCAGTGATCTGGGAGTCAGAGATGCGTCCAGGCGTCTTCACTATGCATTCTTCCATCCTCCTCAGCCCTCTAAGGGGGTCTGTTGGAAAAATGGTCCAGTTCACCATAGATTTACATTATACTTGTTACTTGAATTGAGTGGGTCCAAGCGTTGGATCGCTAGATTTGAGTAATGAGCATTCGAGCATTTTAGTACTCGCTCATCACTTTTCAGTATTCGAACATTTGGACCCTTTAAAGAAAGGAAGTTTAGTGATGCTATTTTAGATTTGCCAAAGAGTAAATAAATCCTGGTTACTATACAGCACAAAATACAGGTGGAAAACTAAAGCTAGAAAAGACATACATGTAATCTAAAGCACCACAGAGAAACCTGTCAGGAACACTGCAGATAATAGAAAACTAAAGAGCTGAACTTAGATCAGATCTGGAACAGTAAGCAGTTCTATGAATGACTCACAGTATCAGGCACTCTGCACACTTGAGTGGCTGCTAGTGATCCTGTCATATGTACAGTTAGATGCCAATCCTTTTGGCATTCTTGATTGTAAAATATTAAATTGGTAACAGCTGAGGTTTGTATGTCTGAGTTGAACACAAGTTGCTCTCCAAGGTTCTGTAAGAGCTCAATATAGGATTTTTACAGAGGATCTGTCAACTTTCCTGACATTTCTGTCTTAATAATAATTGTATTCCTAATTACATAGATATCAACGCTAAAGCATTTTTGCTTACCACTTTACATTGTACCAATTCTTTATTATTCTTAAAAACATCTATAAATATAGTCACGACTCGATGTTATCAGTTCCACACTTTTACGCTGCGCTCACATGAGCAAATAACACAAAGGGGTCGTATTTGAAGTTTTATCAGATATCCCATGGACCAATGTTATACTATTGTGCAGTGCTGACCAGCATTTTTTTTCTCATGCTGATTCCAGTTGAAAGTGGTAACATATACCTGACAGCACAAAACCATACAAGTCTACAAGGGTGTGGAAATCACTGATTTACGTGGACACAGGCAATGGAGAAGATGGAGAAATTAAGCTCTCTGTCTTCTCCACATCTGTGCTCTTATTCTCTCATTCAAAATAATCAGATCATAGTAAATGACACTCAGCTCACACGCTAATCAGAATTTAAGGTGAGTGTCATAAATGGCGACACATCCAGTTGGACGAATCTTTCAAGTGGGGTAGCAGAATGCTCTGTCCTGGGTCCTGTGTTGTTCAACATCTTTATCAGTGATTTAAATGAAGAAATTGGGGGTAAACTGATTAAGTTTGCTGATCACATAAAGCAAGGAGGGATAGCTAATATTAGAGAAGACAGAGAAAGGATTCAGATGGATATAAACAAACTGCAACAGTAAGCAGCAACTAACCAAATGGTTTTTAACAGGGAGAAATGCAAAGTCGTATATCTAGGCAAGAAAAATGAAAAAAGCATATACAGAATGGGAGGATTAGGGCTTAGCAACAGCATGTGTGAAAAAGACTTAGGTATACTAATTGATCACAGACTGCACATGAGTCAATAGTGTGATGCAGCAGCAAAAAAGCAAACACAATTCTGGAATGTACTTAAAGATCTATATAGTTTAGATCATGAGAAATAATTATCCCTCTCTAATCTACTGTAGTCAGACGTCATCTAGAATACTGTGTCCAGTTCTGGGCTCCATATTTTAAAAAAGACATCAACAGACTGGAACAAATTCAGAGAAGAGCGACCAGAATGGTAAGTTGTCTGCAAACCATGTCCTATGAGGAACACTTAACAAATTTGAGAATGTTTAGCTTGCAAAAAAGAAGAGTGAGAGGAGACTTAATAGTTGTCTACAAATATATTAAGAGCTGTCACACTGTAGAGGGATCAGCTCTATTCTCATTTGCACAAGGAAAGAGTAGAAGCACAGCTGCCGCCACATGTTGAATGTCAATGAAACTGAATGGGAGGATTTACAGATTAGATATTAGAAAAAACTTCTAATAGAGCATAAGATCAACGAGTAGAGCAGACTCCCACAAGAGGCAGTCAGTTCCTCTTCAATGGAAGTCTTCAAAAAAGACTAAGGAGATATCTGTGTGGGATGATTTAGTGAATCCTGCTTTGAGCAGGGGGTTGGACTAGATGACCCTGAAGGTACCTTCCAACACTACTATTATATGATTCCATGACTCTTTCTGAAAGTCTATTTAGTGTGCACTTGATACTAGGCTGTGCCATGCAATGAAACACAGCACACAGCCCAGTCAATCAGGTTGAGTGGCTGCATGAAGTGGTGATATAACATAAACTTCTAGAGCCCAGAAGTTGATGGGACATCACTAAATATCAGCAGCCAAGGCAGCCAGAGGTCACATGATTGGCACTGAACAAACAGAGATAACGCCGCTCAGTGCCAAAATTGAATAACTAAGGAATTTGAAAAAATACTTGATTTATTGATCTTAATTGATGTGCAAAAGATAGAGAGCAGTGGACAACCTCATTAAGGCTGTATCATCTAAGATCAGCATAATATAAGGGCTGAGACCTTGATTATATTATTGCATCACTTAATGGGCTTCTTACTGTAATTTTTATAAAAAATTGTTTTACCTACTGTAGCTATGCTCGTCATTTCAATGATGAGTTCCTGCCAAGTATTTACTATTCAATAATAATTGCTATTTCCGACACAACCAATGGTTGACATGTTTTGGGGTACAACTAGAGCACTCATATTAGTGAGAGGACTAGCAGAGCTGCAGCAGAAAAAATAGTGTTTTATCAAAATATTACCCAGTAAGTGATACATCACTGAAATCAGAGTCTACAGTGCCTTAAAAAAGAATTCATAACCTGTGACCTTTCCCCCATTTTTTTTTTATGTTACACCGGCAAACTTAAATGTAATGTTATTGGGATTTTATGTCATATACCAACACAAAGAAGCAACTATTTGTGAAGTGTACAGGAAATATGTGGTTTTAATTATTTTAAAAATGTAAATCTGAAAACTGTGACATGCTTTTGTATTCAGTTCCTCTGAGTCAATACTTTGTGAGCTCAACTTTCACTGCAATTAATGCTTTAAGTCTTTTAAGGGATGTCTCTTACGGCTTTGCACATTTGCACAAAATAGCTCTAGTTCAGTGACATTGGATGGAGGGGTTCTAGGTACAGCAAATTTCAAGTCTTATCACAGATTCTCAATGGGATTTAGGTCAAGATTTTGATTTGACCATTCAAACACATGAATACGCTTTGATCTAAACCATCCATTGTAGATCTGGCAATATGTTTAGGCCTTTGTTCTGCTGGAAGGAGAACCTATGCCCCAGTCTCAAGTCTTTTGCAGCCTCTACCTATTTTTTATTTAGGGTTGCCCTGTATTTAGTTCCATCCAGTTTCCCTGTCTCTGCTGTAGAAAAGTATCCACACAGCATGATGTGAAGTGGTCACATGATGAGCATCTACCAATAAAGCTTTAGTCCTCTTTTGTAAACAGACTACACGCCTTAACCCCTTCTTAACATAACGATTTTCTGTGTTTTCACTTTTCCTTTTTTCCTCCACTTATTCCAACAGCCATAACTTTTTTATTTTTCCTTTCACATAGACATACGAAGGCTTGTTTTTTGTGTGTCTAGTTTTACTTTTGAATGACAACATTAATTGTACCAGATAGTGCACTGGAAAATAGAAACAAAAAATTTCAAGTGCTTTGAAATTGCAAAAAAAGTGCAATTTCACAATCTTTATTTACCATGTTCACTATATGGTTAAACTGACCTGGCAATATGATTCTATAGATAAGTATGATTATGTAAAGGCCAAACATATATTTTTCAATTAAAAAAAATCTGAAATTTGTAAAAAATAAATATTTTGCTTTTATCTCTATTTTCTGACACCTGTAATGCTTGAATATTAAAGGCTAGTGGGCTGTCTGAGGGCTTATTTTTTGCATCATGAGTTAAGGTTTTACTGATACCACACTGAAGCAGATACAATGTTTTGATTGCCTCTTATTGCAACATTACGGTGGCCAAAAAAAATGGAATTCTGGCGTTTTGATTTTTTTTCTCTTTATACATTTTGATAGATCAGACTTACAAATACAGCAATATCAAATATGATTTTTTTCTATTGTTTTATTTTTAGTGGCGCAAAATGTGAGTGAGTTGAACCTTTTTTTTCATATTTTTTTAATTGTTTTTGCACTTTTTACTGTATTTAATAGTCCCCTTAGGGGACTTGTAGCTGCGGTTGTCTAGTTGATTTTGCTATACATAGCAGTGCATCAGTACTGCTATGTATACATAAAATCATGCTCACCTATGAACGTCAGCTACAGGCTGGGTTCCACAGGAGATTCATAATACCAGGTAGGGGATCATCAACAGACCACTAGCTGTCTTGAAAACCTATTATCGCACTGTAATCACCACAGGGACACCACATTTGGTGTGTGATTGCAGCGTGGAACGATGCGCATAGCTGCCGGCACATGTTGAATGTCACTGTCGGAGATTGATAGCAGAATTTAACATGACATTGGGTAGAGATGAGCAGTTCTGTGGAGGCTCGGTGTGCCGGCAGCCAAGGAGCAGAGTCTCCACTGGCTCAAGCTTGACCTGAATCCTGGAGCAAGTAACTGATTGGCAGTTTGAGTCTCCGCCCACAAACAGCCAGCCACGGTGGGTTTTTTCAATTTTTTGGGTGCACACTATATGTAATCAAGCTGATGTTACCCCCAGTGCGAGCCATTCAAACACTCCAAGTGACTAGCATAGGACTGAGTACTGAGCGCTCCTGAGCACAGCATTGCTCGCACGAGTGAAGTTCGCACATAAAGTTTCCAAACCCCGAAACCAAACCTTGATTTTTTTAAGTTGGTGTTCGGTTCGAAACTTGAACCTCAGGTTTGCTCAACCCTAAACACAAGTACAATATGGCTGATTAAATTAGCAATCAATTTCCGGAAAAGTTGCGGGCCCTCACGCCGAGGCAGGGGCAAGGCATATGACGAACATATACATCATATGTCTTGAAGGGGTTAAATACATACAGTTACTAGATTTCAGAGAATTTGGGAAATTCAAATTCGCCAGATCATCAATTGTTTACCAAAAAATAGATTTTTAGTGACTCGATTCAGCACAAACACAACCTTAGTTAGGTAAGGGTGACCTCACAATATAAATGGATGGTAATTAGTGATGGTGGAGCACTAAAATGCTTGGGGGCTTGTTGCTCTAGTAGAGTAATTTCAAATGCAACTCTGCTTGTCTCGAGTAATGAACATAATGAAAGTCAAAGGAAAACTCAAGCCTATTTCCAGAAGACCCCTCGGTAGGTCTGAGGGGGGCATGGAAATCACTGAAATTGATGCAAACACAGCTGAAATGGAATGCGAACAGCATGAGATGCCTAGACACATATAATAATAAGAATAATAATATTTATTCACTAAGCGCTATTAATTCCACAGCGTTTTACATACATGTCGCTGCTGAAAAGAATGTTGTCACAATAATACTCCCCTTTAATGGACTGACAATAAAAGGTACAAATCCAATGAAATAACAGATTTTATTGGACAAAATGTTCAGAAACATTATTTCCTATTAAATGACATGTTTCTAAGGCACATTTAACTAGAGATACAAACTGTCTGCTCCACCCCTTTGGCTATAGTCACAATTAGCAGTCTCTCAAAACTGCAACAATTTCCCATTTCAGTTAGGCAAAATAAAGAATTGCGTGTTTTATCTTAAAGAAATTTCATCGCTTTTGTTGGGACTGTAGAATCAGCATTTAATTTACATCAAACTGAATAAAAATGCAGCCAAAAAAAATGCCGCAAAAATGTAATGTTTGAATAATAACCTTGATAGGTTTAAAATCCTTAATAGCCTGGCCATTGCTCACCGTATTTCCCCAGTGCCTATTAGAGTTGAGCAATGTTCGATTCGAACCGTTCGCCAATTTCAAATTCGAGTGATTTTGGGCGGTGTTCTAGTCGTTCGATGAACTCCAACGATTTGCTTCAAGTTCGGCTGTTGGAGTTACCGTTCGATAACGGTTCAATCACTAAAAGCATAGCTAGTTACTAGCTGGCTCTTCACTGTAATAGTGTCAGTCACTGTTAATAATGATATTATCAAAATTCAGCGTATAGTGTGCGGGGGGGTTAGATCAGTGCTGCTGAGTTCTGAAAGAACAGTGGGGCGGTCCAGGCTGTCAGCCAATCACAGAGACACACACAGCAAAGTGGATTTTTGCCAGACAAGCAAGGGCATGTGTCATAGGCTGTGCATGTCACATGTCCTTGCCCTATAAGACCCGGACATTTTCCCCTTCGCCGCCATTATCTTTCTGCTGTGGGTGTGTGACAGCTGCTGCTGATGTGTGCGCTATAGATTTATACAGTGCAATCTACACATCGGTTTAGGGATTAGGGACTACTTGTAATTTCAGCTCTTTTCAGGGCTACATTACAGCCGTTCATAGCCATTTATGCTAGGCAGGTCTGTGCCAGCGCTGTGCAGGGGTTTATCACAGCACCTGGCTAAATCAGCTCAGGCAATTCCTTGTGGCATAGTTTAATTGTCAGGGATATAAAGTAAGGGTTCCTCTGCTGACAAGCAAGCTACACCACCTGTGCATTGTACACCACCTGTCCATTTTTGATACACAATTTTAATTGCAAAAAGTGCTGCCGGTTTTAGGGCCATAGTTTCATTGTCTGGGATATTACGTGAGAGTTCCTCTGCTGACAATTTTGCTATACCACTCATAATGGCGATTTATACCCCCTTCTCACCAACCTTTGCCTAACCAATGGACCGTCTAAACAGTTGCCTACTACCTGGTAATCCCTCTGCGCAGCAGGAGTAATTGTGTGTGTGTGTGTCTGTGTGTGTGCAAACATGACCTACAAGTGGCGCATGACAAGAACTTACAACTTATCTACCTAAACATAGACAAAACCCATAAACCCCCCTGAATACCCTTGTTTGCTGAAGCCTCACAGATAAGCCAGATGATAAAAGTGGTAAGGAAAACCACACAGCTCAGCAGCACAGTGTTGGTAATCTTGTAAAGCAACAGTCAATGCAAACATGTGTTGCTGTCTCTCTAGGATTTTAACTGTAACTGACAAACTGACAGAGGCAGCAAGTCTTATTGTCTATATAGTTGGCCTAAGCAGAACAGCTATGTGTTTTGTTACCAAATCAAAGTGTTGGGTGCACGCAGTCCTGGCTGGGCCCAGCCTACCATACCCAGGTACTGTGGTGTCCAGTTGCCATAAATATAGACTTGACAATCCTCTCACGGTAATCAGTATAGGCAGCAACTGAAGAATGGCGGTCTCCTTCACAGGGTGCTGCACCCTATCACTTCATTTCCATGTGACGGTTCATGGACGAATTACTCAAAGTAGTGATTTCTTTTGGCCTGTACTTAGAGATTGGTTAGAAATCTTATAGATGACATGTGTTGTGTTATCCTTTACGATGTCAAAAAAGCCCCAGGCTAGGCAAGGCTTACAGCCCACGCGACCTGCAGAGCCACCAAGACTTCTGCTCAGAGGCAGAGTTGTGGCTGAGGACTTAGTTGTCGACGTGCTTCCAATACTTTGTCTCTGTCCAGGATGACGCAACCTAACCTCGTTGTCAGTAGCATCCACCTCCTCTGCTGACCTCATCGACTGGCTGACTGTGGGTTGACAGTAAGTTGGGTCTCCAACCTCATCATCACCCTGTGTGTTTTCACTAACCTCGTCCTGAGTCCTCAGAGCCAACCTCTTCCTGGCCTGACTGAATAGTAAAGTTGTCTTTCCAAGCAGGTATCTGAGTCTCATCAGCATGTTCCCCATTGTCTCCACCAAGAGGATTTACAGTTTGGGAATGAGGGTCTACATTATGCTCAGAACCTTCTTCATCGGGGCCTGGATCCGACTCACAAAGCTACTGGGCATCAGTGCAGATCATTTCCTTGTCTAGACTCACTGCAGCTTTTGAGCAGACCTCTGATTCCCAGGCTATAGTGTGACTGAACAGCTCTGCAGACTCAACCATCTCTGTTACCCCATACTCAGCAGGGCAGGTGGAAACTTGAGAGCTGGTAGGAAGCAAGTGCGATTGGGTTTACACCACAGAGGAATGGAGTATTTGGGATATTGAAGTTGAGGTGGAGGAGAGGCCACTTGATGGAGCATTTGAGATCCATTCAAGCACCTGCTGTTTTGGTGCCTCATCTACATTTGGTAGCGATGGTCGTGTCCGTAACAAAGGGATCATATCAGATGATCCACGGGAAGAAGTAGACATTTTATTTTTGCTTGAAAATGGTGTTATGAATCGGTGCCGTCCTAGCTGCAAGCAGCCAGCTGCGGTTCCAGTTGCGCCCAGGCGTCAGCTGCTATTTTTAGCTGTGCCTCAGGTCATCCAGCTGGCTGCTTCCTCCTCCATGTCTAAGTGTAAAGAGGTGGCTAGTGCGCATGCGTGTGCCAATTTACCCCAGCCACAGCCTAAGTCAAGTGATTTGCTGAGTGAGCATGCTCACCCTGACTGTGCCATTCCTGAGGCTATGTCCTCAGTTCGGGCTACTGTGCATTCTCCCACACTTAGTGCAAAAAGCCTCTTTGCACAGGTACTTGGACTCCATGCCGAATCAAAGGGGTACTTTGCATGTTGCGACATCGCTACTGCGATATTGTCGGGGTCAAATCGAAAGTGATGCACATCTGGCGCTGGTAACGACGTCGCAACGTGTAAAGCCTAGAAGCACCGATAAACGATCGCAAAAGCATCAAAAATCGGTGACTTGTGTAGTGTCGGTCATTTCCATAATTTTGCTGCAGCGACAGCTACGATGTTGTTCCTCGTTCCTGCGGCAGCACACATCGCTGTGTATGAAGCCACAGGAGCGAGGAACATCTGTCACGGGTGGAGGAGGGGACGCTGCGCTCTCGCACTGCTCGGGTCCGGCCGCTGCTGCTGCGGCTGCTGCTGCTCGGTGGTGGCTCGAGCGGTGGGCTGGATCCTGGGGACTCGAGCGGCGCTCCTCGCCCATGAGTGAAAAGGGGATTTGATTGGATGGTGGGGATTTGGTTATTGTTCGTGACGCCACCCATGGTTGTGGTGATATTGGTGACACCACCGCTGCTCTAGACGGGGATCCTGGGAGCGGTGACAGGGAGCAGCTTTGATGTTAGTTCTCCCCTCCATGGGTAGGGGGTTGGTTGTCCCGGGGCCCGGTGCTGGGGTAGGGATGGATGGCTGGCGGGTTACGGGGCCTGGTGAGGAGCAGGGTCGCGGGGGCAGCGCTGTGCCGCACGGCACGGTGGTACTCACTCAGCCAATGATGAGGACACAATTATCGGTAAAACACACGGCTGGATGGACGGGTCCCACAGACGGCTGCGGTGTTGTTTCTCCTGGCAGGTTGATGGTGACTGCCTTTCCCTGCACCTATGTACGGTAAATGGTTCCAATGGGTTCCCACTGGTAACCCGCTCCCCAGCTTGGATATGGGCCGGAGGAGCCCCTTTTGTCCGCAGGCTCTGGCCCTAGGAATGGTAGCTTTGGCGGTGGCTGTGTTTCCCTCTCACGGTTGGACTGTTGCCTTCTGTCGGGACTTGGCTGCTGGGAAACCCAGGAGGTTTCCTTCGCTGACGGATTTGGCAAATTCACGGCGACTCCTAGCCTTGCCGGGGTCCGTAAGCCCCTGCCATATGGTGCTGACTTCTCTTTGTGTACCGGTCCGGTACCGCCGGACAACCACCCGTCCAGAGTCCTTACGGTAGACTCCGATAGGCCACTCCTGCAGACGGTAACCACCGTCTGCCAACCTTGCTGTACCGCCCGGGCCACACACCCGGACGCTGTCAGTTAGTTGCTCCACTACCACTTTCCTTCCTTCCACTTACACCTCCAAACTGATCTGTCTGGTTTTCCCGCCTCCAGGACTGTGTACTCCTCGGTGGGCGGGGCCAACCGCCTGGCCACCCCCTGGTGTGAACATCAGACCCTGGAGGAAGGCAACAAGGGTTTGTGTCTGACTTCGGTGTGCCTGACCGGGAGTGTGGGGTGTGTTGGTGTTGTTCTCTGTGGCCCCTGGCTTGTCCAGGGCGCCACATTCCCCCTTAGTAAAATGCAGACTGTCCGCGGGCTGCCCGTCCATCACCGGTTTTATTTTCACAACTGGAAAAGATAAAACGGTAAAACAGAATACATTTATAATAACATCTTCCCACATCGGGAGGTACTCTTACTTTAATGTTGCGTAACGGTATGGCTTCGGCTCTCTCCCACCCAAGCAACCTGGCCCTGATGCTGCCCCTAAGCAAACAGGCAGCACCCCTTGACCCCAGTCCAGCACAAGCTGCCCGATCGGGTTCTGTCCTTTTCAGGGGACCCACATCCATGGGGAACCCCTGAAACCCCCAGAGGATCGCCACCGGTTCCGGTGGTGGCTGGGCTCCAGCCTGCCACACTGCGGGCCCTTCCTCCAATCTGCCTCTCCGGAGGCGGTAACAGTGAAAGCCATAAAACATTATTTACATGCCACAAGTTTGTGGTTGCCCTGCTAATTCTCGGGTCTGTTCGTAGTAGTTTCTACGCATAATTTGAAAAGGGGGTCCCAACGGGGACCAGTTGCCGGCAACGACCGGTTCTAATCAAGCAGCAAATCAGATGAATCTTCTCGGTAATCATTCACTTATCCTTCATTTTAAACGGTACTTTTAACACACACAATTTTTCCCCTTTAAAGAACAGTTTCCCTGTACCTAAGTGGGGGTCTACCTAGGTTGGGCCGAGTGGACCTCCAGGGTCCGGTGTCAGTGGGGACAGGCAGTGGGGCAGAGGGAACAATCAGTTCCTCTTCCCTGCTATCGTGTGGGGCAAGCGGAGGCATAGGAGAGCTGGGTACAGGTTCATCCCTGGGCACTGGCTCATGGTTGACCACTTCCATTACTTCCTCATCCACGGGTTGTGGGAATAGTATCACTGGAAGAATCACCGCGCCATTCTGTGTAGGCCAGTCTGCTGGAAAGTCATCCATCACGGTGTGGATTACCTCATTTGCCTTCTCCGCCAGTCTAGGAACCGGATCTTCAGGCTGCTGCTCTCAGGTGCTGGTGGGCACCTCTTTAGATGGTCCCGGGAAACCATGGCCAAAGTGCCCCCTTGGTCACGACTGATCTGGTAGGCCTTTCCAACTTCTCATCCTTTGGGCTGTATGACATATGGGGTCTGCTCCCATTGATCATCCAGCTTGTGGTTCCTCCTCTTTCGCTTCAGCACTACATCTCCAGGCTGGAAAGGGCCAGCAGACGCCTTCTGGTTAAAGCGCTGCTCCTGTTGTTCCCGACTCCGACTCAAGTTCTTCTCAACATACTCCTGAATTTGTCGATATTGCACCCTCCGCCGAGTGTCCCATTCAGCTGTCGAAGGGAGTGCTTCTGGGGCTTCCAATCCCATGTCCAGATCCACCGGTAGCCGGCCGGGGCGTGCCCTCATCAGGTATGCTGGGGTGCATTTCGTTGAGCTGGAAGGGATATTGTTGTACATATCGACCAAGTCAGGTAGCTTTTCCGGCCACAGGTTCCGCTCTTCTAGCGGCAACGTCTTGAGGAGGCCCAGGATCAGGTGGTTCATCTTTTCACACATGCCGTTAGTTTGGGCATGGTAAGGCGTGGTCCGGATTTTCTTGCAGCCGTACAACTGACAAAACCTCCGCTTCAAAGGCCGGGCCTTGGTCAGTAAGCACCTTCTCCAGGTATCCATGTGGTCGGCAGAAATAGGCCTGGAACGCTCTAGCGGCGGTACGGCCAGTTAGGTCTTTGACTGGGACAACCACCATGAACCTTGAATAGTGGTCTACAATGGTTAGAGCGTAGGTGTACCCACTTCGGCTGGGGGTGAGCTTTACATGGTCCAGGGCAACCAGCTCCAGCGGTTGATGTGTAACGATCGGGTGTAGGAGCGCCTTCTGGCTGGCCTCATCCTTCCTTCTCAGTGTGCAAGGGCCACACTCTCGGCACCAGGCCTCTACAGATTCCCGCATTCCACTCCAATAGAACCACTCTCTCAACAGCATCTCTAGCTTCTTCCATCCGAAGTGTCCAGCACCATCATGGTATGCTTGCAGGACGGTGGGCACGTTAGCTTGGGGAATCACCAACTGGCGGATCTTCTCATGGGTCTTCGGGCTAATCAGCTCACGGTACAACTTCCCCTGGTGCAGATACAGCCGGGTCCGTTCCCGCCACAGGCGTTGGGCTTCATCTGGGGCGGCAGGGTCTATCCCAGCAGCGCCCTGTTCCACCAAGATCTTGACTAAGCGGACAGCAGGTGCCTGGTCCTGAGCTTCTTGCCACTCCTGGCTGGGCAGCGGGTCCAGGTTTACCCGTTGTTGATAGACATGCACGTTCTCAGTCGGTGGTTGATGAAATGCGGGCAGCTCAATCTCTTCGAGGTCATCATCCTCAGGCCCTTCTTCCGACAAGTGGGGCATCCGAGAGAGTGCATCGGCATTAACATTGACATGGCCGGCCCTGGACTTGATGGTGAAATCGTAGTTGGCTAGCCTAGCCACCCCCCGCTGTTCCAACGTGCCCAGCTTGGCGGTGTCCAGGTGGGTCAGCGGGTTATTATCCGTGAAAGCGGTGAACTTAGCCGCTGCCAGGTAATGGCGGAACCGCTCGGTGATAGCCCACACCAGTGCCAGGAGTTCAAGCTTGAAAGAGCTGTAGTTCTCGGGGTTCCTCTCCGTCGGTCGAAGCCTTCGGCTAGCATAAGCAATCACTTTCTCTTTTCCGTCTTGGACCTGGGATAGGACTGCCCCTAAGCCTACATTGCTGGCATCGGTGTAAAGGATGAAGGGGTGGTTGTAGTCAGGGTATGCTAAGATTTCTTCTCCGGTCAGGGCCGCTCTCAGCTGACGGAAGGATTCCTCATGCCTTTCTTCCCACACCAATGGGGCTCCTAGGGGTCTACCACCTTTGGTCTGTCCCACGAGGAGGTCTTGCATGGGGGCAGCCATCTTCGTGTACCCCTTGATGAAGCAACGGTAATACCCCACCAGGCCCAGGAACTGCCTCACCTCCTTCACCGTGGTCGGCCTCGGCCAGTCCTGAATGGCGGTGATTTTATCAGGGTCAGGGGCGACACCCTCTGCACCAACCACATGCCCTAGGTACTGCACTTTGGGTTTCAGCAGATGACACTTTGAGGGCTTCAACTTCATCCCATATTTGGCAAGGGACGCGAACACCTTGGCTAGGTGCTCCAGGTGGGCTTCATATGTCTGGGAGTACACAATCACATCATCCAGGTACAGCAGGACAGTCTCAAAGTTTAGATGCCCCAGACAGCATTCCATCAGCCGTTGGAAGGTTCCAGGGGCATTGCACAGCTCGAACGGCATGCTATTAAACTCACAGTCCCATAGGGGTAGCAAATGCAGTCTTCTCTCGATCTTCTGATGCCACAGCCACCTGCCAGTACCCACTGGTGAGGTCGAGGTTGGAAAAGTAATTAGCGGTTCTCAGCGCAGCCAGAGATTCCTCAATGCGGGGCAGAGGGTAAGCGTCCTTATGTGTTATCTGGTTAATTTTTCGGTAATCCACACACATCCGCATGGTGCCATCCTTCTTCTTTACCAGTACCAACGGGGCGGCCCAGGGACTACAACTGTCCCTAATAACCCCTGCCTCCTTCATGTTCCTCAACATGTCCTTGGCACATTGGTAGTGTGCAGGGGGGATAGGCCTGTACCTCTCTTTGATAGGGGGATGCTCACCGGTGGGGATATGGTGTTGGACCCCTTTAATCTGCCCAAAGTCTAGGGGATGTTTGCTAAAAACCCGCTCATACTCCCGTACCACCCGGTATACCCCTTCTTTGTGATGTGTAGGGGTATCGTCAGTGCCTACGTGTAGTAGTCGACACGACTCATCTAACTCCCCTTGGGATGGGTGAGTGCTGGCAGTAGGTGGTGAGGTTGGGGGAATGGCCTCGTGGATGGTGTGGGGATCCAAGGTGAACAACTTGGCAAGGGTAGCGTACCGGGGAAGCCTGACTTCTTCCTCCCCGCAGTTCAGCACCCTCATGGGCACTCTCCCCTTCTTTACATCTACCACCCCTCGGGCGGCCATTACTGTGGGCCAGTGTTCAGAGTGCATGGGCTCTATCATGGCTGGGTAGTCACACCCCTGGGGCCTTACCGCTGCCCTACACCAAATCATCATCTCGCTCCTGGGAGGCACAATCAAAGGGGCAACATCCATCACTCTCACCCCACCAATCTCTCCCCCTGTCGAGTTCACATGTTGGTGGTACATCAAGGCTCTGATCTCACGCTGCACAGCTCTCTTTTGGCTCCCCGCCGCCGTGGTGGCCAGCTGCTGCAGTAGGGTCAGCACATCACTCATACAGTGCTCCATCACCCATCACGTTGGTCCCTAGCACTACCTTCGGGTTATGATCACTGGGTTCATTCATTATCACAATCATACCCTGGTGTTGCAGTTCAGCTCACCCCACAGTCATGGCCACTTGTTTGTATCCCACTTGGGTCAATGGGAGTCCATCAGCAGCAATCAGAGTTATACTGGCATCTGGGGGAGCCAGCTCGTCTTTTCCCCAATACCGTTCATACAGTGTGTATGGTATGGTGGTTACCTGTGATCCAGTGTCCAGGAGAGCCATCACCGGTATGCCGTCCACAGCCACGGGAATGATGGGTCGGACCCCGATGTACTGGTCCCGCCAGTCTGGGGGGCCATGGGGTTCTACTCCTGAGGATTGGCCCGTAGCCCCAGGGGTTGCTCGTTTAACGGACACCGTTGGGAGTAGTGGCCGGGTTTGCTGCACCTGTAACAGATTGGGGGTCCATTCCGTGAGTCATTGACCCTTCTCCGCTGCATCCAGGGGACGTCCTCAGGGCTGTCGGCAAGCTGCATCTTCACCGGGGCCTGGGATCTGGTCGGAGGCTGGATTGCGGCAAGGATCTTAGCGAGGTCCCCATCCATGCAGCGCACTTGAGCAGCGAGCTCTTCCATCGCTCCGCTTGGGGCTGCAGGCACTGGAGGTGCTGATGGGGTAGGGGCCACCACGGCTGGAGCAGTCTCGACTGGCCATGGGGCTAGCTCAGGAGCATCAAATGCGGGGGGTTGCAGAGCTTTGATGGCCCGTTCCTTTAATACGGCAAAGTCCACATCAGGGTGTTCTAGAGCCCACAGCCGAAGCTGTTTGCGGTCCTCTGAGGACCTCATCCCCTGCACAAACTGCTCACTTAACATTTTGTTACTGTCCACACTGTTGATGGTGTCCACCCGCTTCAGTGTGCGGAGTGCGGTTTACAGGCGCAGAGCATAGTCCCGAATGCTATCTATGGGCCGTTGCCAGCATTGATAGAACTGCATCCGCAACTCAGCCTCGGTACGGGTCTCAAATGCAGTCTGAAGCTTTTCAAATATGGTGGCTACAGAGGACTGGTCCCCCTCGGCCCAGGTCTCCGCCTCTTGCTCAGCCGCGCCGGTTAGCTGCCCCAGCACTAGCGCTGCACGTTGCTTATCAGTCAGGGGGTACAGTTCTAGTAGCGGATTAAGTTTTTTTCGGAAAACCTGCAAGGCATCAGGTTTCCCATCGTACTGTGGTAGCCAGGCAGCTCCGGGCACATAGGGCAAAGAGAACGGCATCACCTGAGCGAGAGCTGGGGCCGCAGCGCCCCCCGCCAGCGCGGCCGGGACCTGGGCAGGCCCATTCCCATCTACAGGTGCTCCCGCGGCTGCATCCGCCGCTCTTCCAGCGGCTCCGTCGGGCGCAGACATCTTGTTTCCGTCCCCCTTAGTCTCTTTCCGGCTCCTCCTCTACAGGGCCGGGGTTTTGGCCTTCGCGCCTACACTACTCGAGGAGACGCTCGAGCGGGAATTCTTCGCGCCCAAGATGGCGGCTTCACAAATTTTTCGGCCGGACACCTCCGGCGGTCACACAAGGCACACTTCCACCAGTTGGTAGAACGGTAGGATCCTGTTCGTGACGTCAAGTTGTCGCGGGCGGAGGAGGGGACGCTGCGCTCTCCCACTGCTCGGGTCCGGCCGCTGCTGCTGCTGCGGCTGCCGCTGCTCGGTGGTGGCTCGAGCGGTGGGCCGGATCCCGGGGACTCGAGCGGCGCTCCTCGCCCATGAGTGAAAAGGGGATTTGATTGGATGGTGGGGATTTGGTTATTGTCCGTGACGCCACCCACGGTTGTGGTGATATTGGTGACAACACCGCTGCTCTAGACGGGGATCCCGGGAGCGGTGACAGGGAGCAGCTTTGATGTTAGTTCTCCCCTCCGTGGGTAGGGGGTTGGTTGTCCCGGGGCCCGGTGATGGGGTAGGGATGGATGGCAGGCGAGTTACGGGGCCTGGTGAGGTGCAGGGTCGCGGGGGCAGCGCTGTGCCACATGGCACGGTGGTACTCACTCAGCCAATGATGAGGACACAGTTCTCGGTAAAACACACGGCTGGATGGACGGGTCCCACAGACGGCTGCGGTGTTGTTTCTCCCACAGGTTGATGGTGACTGCCTTTCCCTGCACCTATGTACAGTAAATGGTTCCAATGGGTTCCCACTGGTAACCCACTCCCCAGCTTGGATATGGGCAGGAGGAGCCCCTTTTGCCCGCAGGCTCTGGCCCTGGGAACGGTAGCTTTGGCGGTGGCTGTCTTTCCCTCTCATGGTTGGACTGTTGCCTACTGTCAGGACTTGGCTGCTGGGAAACCCAGGAGGTTTCCTTTGCTGATGGATTTGGCAAATTCACGGCGACTCCTAGCCTTGCCGGGGTCCATAAGCCCCTGCCAGATGGTGCTGACTTCTCTTTGTGTACCGGTCCGGTACCGCCGGGCCACCGCCCGTCCACGGTCCTTACGGTAGACTCCGATAGGCCACTCCTGCAGACGGTCACCACCGTCTGCCAACCTTTCTGTACCGCCCGGGCCACACACCCGGACGCTGTCAGTTAGTTGCTCCACTACCACTTTCCTTCCTTCCACTTTCACCTCCAACCTGATCTGTCTGGTTTTCCCGCCTCCAGGACTGTGTACTCCTCGGTGGGTGGGGCCAACCGCCTGGCCCACCCCCTGGTGTGAACATCAGCCCCTGGAGGAAGGCAACAAGGGTTTGTGTCTGACTTCGATGTGCCTGACCGGGAGTGTGGGGTGTGTTGGTGTTGTTCTCTGTGGCCCCTGGCTTGTCCAGTGCACCACAGATCTCCTTACTTGCGTCCCGCCTGCAATGAGGAAGGAAGGAGGTGGGTGGGATGTTTACATCCCGCTCATCTCCGCCCCTCCACTTCCGTTGGCCGCCTACCGTGTGACATCGCTGTGACGCCACACGACCCGCCCCCTTAGGAAGGAAGTGGGTCGCCAGCCAGTCCATGATAGGCCAGAGGGCATCAGGTGTTTCAGAGCCACCCAGCTCTGTATCCTCCACCTAACCTTCGGGTTGCCAGCATCTCCTTTTCCATCTGGGAGTACAGTGGATCCCAACTGGCGATTGGGATATATACCACCATATCCTAATCTGCCAGTTCCCCTGTAACAGATGGTGTTTCTTCTGCAGATGTTACTGTTGCTTTACTACCAAACCCACAGACACAAACTTATTTTCCCTTTCCAACACGCCTGTTCCCCTTTCCACCAGCATCTGGCCTTTTTCCACTCATTTTGTATATGACCAAATTTGCAGCTCTGCAGGGACACCCTACTTAACGCCGTCTCAGCACAGCAGCCAGCCCTCAGTCCCTCAGATGTGGACAAGTAAAACACCATTTCCTCCTAGCCATGACAAAGCGTTGAGATTCACTCTGTGCAGCACTGGTGTTTAGTGTAAAAGCTGATCTAAGATTACGTACCAGCTTCTGCTGATACTACTGCATACGTGCATCCCTTTCTATGGCAGGACTTATTTTGCCAAATTTTGTCTTGTACCGGGGATCTAAGAGTGTGGCAACCCAGTAGTCAGCATTACTTCTAATTCTGAAAATCCGAGGGTCATGTTGTAGGTAGTGCAGCAAGAAGGTGCTCATGTGTCTTGCGCATCCAGGAGGACCAAGTCCTTGCTGTGTTTTTGGCGGCAAGGTGAGAATCATGCTTCCTTCCTCTGCCCTCTCCCCCCAACCTCACACAACAGAAATGTGATCAAGGTGTCACTCATCTGCTTTGTCTTCCATGCCCATCGCCAGTTCGTCATCCATTTCTTCCTGGACTCCTGCACCTTCCTCAATGTTTTGGCTGCTACCATGCGCCCTTCGCCCTTGAAAATCCCTCTCCCCCACCGTCCCATGTCTGCCGCCTTGGTGCTGCTGACCGTCTGGAACTTGTAGATCTTGTTATCGCTTCCACATAAGACTCCTCTGGTACTTCCTCCCCTTCCTCTTGTCTTACCACCTGACTCCGAATAATGTTTAGAGTGTGCTCCAGCATGTAGATGACCAGAATTGTCATGCTGATAATGACATCATCAGCGATAAACATCTTCGTCGACATTTCTAAACTGTGAAGAAGGGTGCATAGGTCCTTGATCTGAGACAACTCCAGCAGTGTGATCTTCCCCACCTCTGGATCTCGTTAGCCCAGGCTATACGTCAGAACGTATTGCAGCATGGCTCGGCGGTCCTGCCACAGACACTGCAACATGTGCAGATTCAAATTCCTGCATGTTGGCACATCGCATTTCAGGCAATGAACCGGCAGACCAAAAGACTTCTGGAGCAATGCAAGTTGTTCAGCTGCGGGGTGTGAATGGTGGAAGTGAGCACATAGCGAGCGTGCCCTCTGTATAAGGCCATGTAGGCCGGGATAGTGGTTTAAAAATTGCTGGACAACCAGATTCAAAATGTGAGCCATACAAGGCACGTGTGTCACATTGTCCTGCCGAAGGGCCGCACCCAGATTTGCATCATTGTTGCACACGGCTGTTACGTCACCACCGGAGTCCGCTCCAGCAACTTGTACTCTGATCGCCAGGTGACACCGTGTTCCTTTTGTAGGTAGTGCTGGGATGTGAGAGGAGTCGATGCCAGCGGCACCGGTGGGTGCAGGTTCCGCTCATCCACTGCGCTGGGTTACCTTGAGATCTGCAGTACCACTGGCTGACTATAGGTGGTGGGTGTCTCACAGCTGAAGTACCATCATTCAGCTACAACCAATGGGAAGACACCACACCCTTTTTTATGGCCCTCATGTCTGCTGACCACTGCCATACATAGTTCTGAGCTTCTGGTTCCTGTTACGCCCAGTTATATTTTGTGATTTTGTGTGCTGACTTCCGCTTGTTTCCTGACTACGTCTCCTGCTTGCTGTTTATGTACCTCATTGCCCAATCCGCATTTGACCTCTGCTTGTTTTCTGATTATGTCCATGCCGTAAGATTCTGTTCCTGTTCCTCAATTCATGGTTTGACCCTGCCTGACTACTACTCTCTCGGACTGCAGCCTTCCACAGGTGTTGATCACCTTGGGCCCTGTGTAATTCCAAATCACTGTATAGGGTTTAAAGGAGAGACATGCAGGACACACAGAAAAATCACCAATCACAATTTGAAGCAACAACTCATGGATGATGAGAACAGAAGAAACAGAGTCTTTGATTTTGCTTATTGAAAAGAGCCCATACAAGCCAAATTTAGAAATATTAAATATTTTATTAAAGTGCTGTTGGGTACAAAATTACATAAATATTTATCTGGACCAAGGGAAAGGTGCTGAAGGGGAAAGAACCCCATGTGTCCCGGAGAGTAAAGAGGGATAATTATTCCTCAACTGTGATCTAGGATAGATTAACAGGTGGTTACCCAAGACCAAAAAGCAGGGCTGCATCACAACATAATAGGAGGAAATCCACATAAAGTGGAAAAAACATTCCAAAAACCATATAGTAAAAGGCAGCGCTACTCACCAGTTAAAGATCACTAAAACACCGGGGTAAACACGGGGGGACCGGCGTCCCAACACGTGTTTCGCGTTTACGTATGCTTCGTCGAGGGACGGATAAGAAAAGTGTGCATGTTCTGAACTTAAATAGGCACCTAAAATACCTCGAGACTACACCCTCTATGGACGCGTCATGGGAAGTCCCGGAGACCGGAAGCCCGCCCGGATTCAGCGTCCACAGCGGAGACCGGACGGAAGAAAACTTCCTGTGACGTCACCAGTATTGTTCCGGCCCTGCTGTTAGGGACGCCACCGCAGCAATATCCGGGCAACAGGCACGCCCCACAATGCGTCCCAGGGTGCCGCCCCTCTCCTTCTCCCCCACCTCCTGAATCATGGAGAAATGCTGCTCGCTGCTAAGGTAAGGAGAATCCTCTCCGTGTGACGCGGCCAGGTATCGCTCGCCCCATGATCAACACAGGAATCGCACCACAGTGATGTCAGGGCAACGGGCATGCCCCATGGCACCTCACAGCATACCTACCCCATCTTCCTCAACGGGGGGCGACTGCTGCTTACCCAAGCATGCAGAAACACCGAAAAAATCATCCAATAGTTATCCCATGCTACAAGAGGATCGAAAGCAATGGAGGAAGAGCAAAAAAGATCAGAAAAGTATAGGGGAATCCACCATACCCCATCAAACCACCTATATAGGAGAGAGATAGGGAAGGAAACAAAATATCATACAAAATTCATTCCTAACACATGCAACAAATTCTGAAGTGAATGATATTTTAACAATAATACAGGAATTTTCCCCATAAGAGTCCATATGGCCAGAGATATACAGGATAATGTTAGCACACCATATCTTCATTATCCATGATGTGTACCGGACTCCAGCATATAGGTGATCATATTGTAATTCTTGATAGTTGCAATCCATCCGTTCTAGTGCATATATTTCAGCCCAGTTACGGGCTTCCTCCCCCCATCCCCCTCCCCTTTCCTCATTCCCTCATCTAGTTTACCCTCCTCCTTCCCTTCATCCTGTCCCGTAACTGTCTCCACTGTGGACGCTGAATCCGGGCGGGCTTCCGGTCTCCGGGACTTCCCATGACGCGTCCATAGAGGGTGTAGTCTCGAGGTATTTTGGGTGCCTATTTAAGGTCAGAACATGCACACTTTTCTTATCCGTCCCCCGATGAAGCATACCTAAACGCGAAACACGTGTTGGGATGCCGGTCCCCCCGTGTTTACCCCGGTGTTTTAGTAATCTTTAACTGGTGAGTAGCGCTGCCTTTTACTATATGGTTTTTGGAATGTTTTTTCCACTTTATGTGGATTTCCTCCTATTATGTTGTGATGCAGCCCTGCTTTTTGGTCTTGGGTATCCACCTGTTAATCTATCCTAGATCACAATTGAGGAATAATTATCCCTCTTTACTCTCCGGACACGTGGGGTTCTTTCCCCTTCAGCACCTTTCCCTTGGTCCAGATAAATATTTATGTAATTTTGTACCCAACAACACTTTAATAAAATATTTAATATTTCTAAACTTGGCTTGTATGGGCTCTTTTCAATAAGCAAAATCAAAGACTCTGTTTCTTCTGTTCTCATAGGGTTTAAAGGGTTTCAGGGTTCTAGGGGTGCTGCTTGGTGAGTGGCTTCCCTCTAGCCTATCCTTTACAGCTTATCTGAGTGTGTGGATCAAGGCAGGCGTTACACCGTGCCCTCTGCAGAAGGCCATGTAGGCCAGGATATTGTTTTAAAAATTGCTGGATAACCAGGTTGAACACGTGAGCCATGCAAGGTACGTGTGTCACATTGTCCCGGCGAAGGGCCGCACCCAGGTTTGCATCATTGTCGCACAGGGCCTTCCCTGGCTGCTGGTTGAGTGGAGACAACCATTGATGAAACTCGGTCTCCAGAGCTAACCGTAAACAACTCCTCAGCGGTGTGACTCACATTTGCTATACATTTTAAAGTAAAGAGTCGACCGCCTGATGGCGTTGAGCTCTGCTGCCAGCATAGTAAGGAGGTGTGCAGGATTCCTTGTGCACAGTTACAACGCGGATGGCCTTACCAGACAGGATTTGAGCGGAGGTGGATGACAGAGACGAGGTTGAGGAGGCAGGAGCAGTGGAGGAACTTCTACATACAGAGGAAGGATTGACACACAACTCGTGGGGACGGCAAGACTTGTACAGCAGAACCTTCTCCATCTCTCACCATAGTTACCCAGTGTCCAGTCAGCGACATTTAATGCCCCTGTCCATGGTGACTGGGCCAAGTATCTGTGGTGAAATGCACCCTGTCACACTCAGAGTTTCTCAAGGAAGCGGTGATGTTGTGTGCGACATGCTGGTGTAGCGCAGGCAAACCTTTTTTGGAGAAGTAGTGGCAACTGGCCATCTGCTCTTGGAGCACTGCAATGGACATAAGGTCTTTAAAATCCTCTGTGTCCACCGGGTGGAAAGGCAGCATTTCTGTAACCAACAGCTTGCAGATGCTGAAAGTCAACCTCTTAGTCATGTTATGGCCTTCTAAAATCATGTAAAACACAGCAAGGGGACTCCAACCAGAGTCTCCCTTTTTTCCAAAAATTGGGCCCCAGACAACACTTAAGTAGCATCAATTGTCCCACAGATGCAAACTTAAAATGTTGATGTGCATGAAGCACTATCAAAAATCCACAAGCCTTTGGTCTCCCCTGTATGACACAGGGGTAGAAAGGTCCTTTCAGATCCATGATTTGTTCATCTTGGATCATTTAGAACATAGCAAGGGGACTCCAACCAGAGTCTACTTTTTTTCCAAAAATTGGGCCCCAGACAACACTTAAGTGGCATCAATTGTCCCACAGATGCAAACTTAAAATTTTGATTGCATGAAGCACTATCAAAAATCCACAAGCCTTTCGTCTCCCCAGGATGACACAGGGGTAGAAAAGTCCTTGCAGATCCATGATTTGTTCATCTTGATGAACTTTAGTCTGTCCACATTGTCACTGGACAGATGCGTGTGCTTATCTGTCAGCACACAACCAGCAGCACTGAAGACACGTTCCGAGAGAACGCTGGCTGTGGGCCACGACAAGATCCCAAAGACGTAAGTGGCGAGCTCAGGACATTTTTCCAGATTGGAAGCCCAAAATGAGCAAGGCTCAAAATGCACAGTAATGGCATCGATGTTCACTTGGAGATACTCCTATATCTGTGTCTCCTCCTCCTTTTACCCGTCCAGCTCTTTTCTTTCATCATGAGTATATGTACTTGTCACTTTTCCATGTGTTTGTGGTGTCTTGTGAGTTGTTTGTCACCTTTTGAACACCTTAGAAGGTGTTTTCTATGTGTTTGTGTTTGCCTCCCATTGTTTTCAATGGGGTTTGAAGGTGTTCGTCGAACGTTCGTCGAGCGTTCACCGAACTGAGTCGCCGTTCGACGAACTGAACCGAACTCGAACACTAGGGGGGTGGCTTAACACTAGTGCCTATGACTACAGTAGATGACAGAAGGGTATAGATGTCAAACCCATATACATAGATAAAAAAAATTGGACAAAGTCGCTGACCAATCTAGTCGCATGCACCACATAGCACTCCATACAGAATAATGGGCCCTACATAGCCCTCCATACAAAAAATTGGCCCCACATAGCCCTCCATGCAAAGTAATGGGCCCCACATAGTCCTCTGTACAGAATCATGGGCCCCACATAGCACTCCACACAGGATAATGGGCTCCACATAGCCCTCCATTCATAATAATGGGTCCCACATAGCCCTCCATACAAAAAAATGGGCCCCATATAGCCATCCATACAGAATATTGGACCCTCCATATAGAATAATGTGCCCCACATAGTCCTCCATACAGAATAATGTGCCCCAAATTGTCTGCCATACAGACTAGCATTGTGTCCCAAATAAAAAATAAAATCAGCCTGTGGGCCAGAGTGTGGCATATATAATATAGGGGAAATAAACCTCCACCCGCTGGTAGTCACCGCAAAATGTAATTTTAACATTTTACTACCTTATCTGGGCATGGGGTGTGTGTGACATAATCAGACACATTCTGTTTAATTTATGAAGGAGGGACTCTCAACCTCACAAAGCCTATGCGGACAATGCAAGAACTAGCAAAAATGAGAAAGAACAGGGATATAATACCCTGTATTATAATATTATGTATTAACCATAAAGGAGGGTCTCATACACAGTCTGTTAAAATGGTTAGCTAGTGGGGCTGGTACACCCATAAACCTATGCACTAAGTGCAAGAGCTGCCAAAAATTAGAAAGAGGAACTGCAATACCCCTTGGAAGACAAGTAGAGGAGAGCCTCAGACAACTTTTTTTTACAATTTTTTAAGGAGTGGAACTCCTAGACTGGTAAAGCCTAGGCACTAAGTGCAAGGGCTGCCAAAAAGTAGAAGGAAGGACTGGAATATAGCCTGCAAGAGATGTAGAGGACAAACTCAGATTCAATTATGGTACAATATTACAAAGAATCTGACGTCAAAACTGACAAAGCCTATGCACTCAGTGCAAGCTCTAGCTAGAATTCCAAGAATGGTTTGTAATGCACTCAGCATAGAGACAGAGAGGAGGTGGACTACATTTTGTGTCAATTTAAAAATATTCAGCCTCCTACTCTGGTACAACCTATGCATTTCTTGCAAGGACTATCTAGAATTCCAAGGAGGGATTATACACACAGCATGAGATGCAGAAGAGGAGGGTCTGTGACTATATTTTATCAATTCTAAAAAGATTCAGTCTCCTACACTGGTACAGCCTATGCACTTTTTGCAAAAAGCACAGCAAGAGGCAGAGAGTAGGACTTGTGCCTACGTTTTGTTGCAATTTTAAAAAGATTCAGCCTCCTACTCTGATACAACCTATGCATTTCTTTCACTCACTATCTTGTTTGATTCCTTAAATTCAGCAGAACATGATTTTGGACTCTGGCATTCAACCCACCTACTAGGGTGTTTGGATGACATGTGTCTAAGCATGCTGGTTGTGGCCAGGCTGGTAGTGGTCTGGCTAGTACTAAGCTTGATACGGGACAGGTTGCAAATGACCATTTTCTTGTATTCTGCACTTTCTGTAAAAAAGCGCCAGATTGGGGAACATCTAACTCTTGGCATTGCATCTAGCTGCATGTGGGTGCTCTGGGGAACAGGTGTCCACCTTTTCCCTCTAGCCCCCTCACTGATTGTTGCTGCCTGCCTGGTGCAAATCTTTCCTCCTCTGAGCTGCTGTTCTGGCTCTCCATGCCACCTTTCCATGATGGGTCAGTGACTTCATCATCCACTACCTCATCTTCTACTTATTTAGATCACTTGCTGGCAACATTTTCTCATCATCATCCACCTCCTGAGACAGTAATTGACCTTTCCCACCATCGCATTCTTCTTTCCGTGGCTGGTCAAATATTTGGGCACCACTACACATGATCTCCTTATGTGCCTCTTGAAACATGCATATTGAGAGGCCAGAAGAAGCCATGAATGGAAAGGTTAAGAGCTCTTTGAAGTGTCCAAGTGTGGCATCAGTTGTCTCCTTAGACTCTCCATGGTGGGAGGAATAAGGAGTATCAGGGTGAGGATTATGTGTTCCTGATTCTTGACTTGTCAGACGGGACAGTGTGGTAAACAAGTTGGTGTGGTGCTGGTAGACAGACTGGAAGCATTATCTACCATCCAGTATATATGCCACACATATAAAAAAAATTGAATTTAGGGGGCCGCAGTCTTTGTAGGACAAAGTGACATTTTTATTGATACCATATTTTTTTCTATACACCTTTGAATCACTTCTTCTGAACATTTTTTGCTCGTTTATTTTACTTTTTTAAATGTCATTCACCATATGAGTTTTGGTATGGTTTTATAGCTTGGGTGGTTACAGATGTGGGAATAAGAAATGTGCACTTTTTTGTTTATTTTAGTTTATATATAAAAAAGCATTTTTAATGGTAAAAAAATGTTCATGCTATATTATTTTTTTTTTTACGTTTTACTACCTTCTTGTAAGTAATATTGTCTTATAATTAGCCCCATATAGTTATTTTAGCAAACACCTTCTTGTTCTGTTCCCATCCTGGTCCCCTTCTTGTAGTAATGTGCCCTATCCTGGTCCCCATCCTGTAGTAATGTCCCCATTCTTGTCCCCTTATAGTAGTGTCCCAATCCTTGTTTCCTTGTAGTAATGTGCCCATCCTTGCCTTATCCTGTAGTATTGTGCCCATCCTTGTCACCATCCTGCTTTAATGTGCTCTGCTCAACCTTGTCCCCATCTTGTAGTAATTTCCAAATCCTTGTTGCCATCCTGTAGTAATATCTCTATCCATGTTTCCAGCCTGTAATTTTGTTCCCTTTCCTAGTCCCCTCCTGAAGCAATGCCCCATCCTGTAGTAGTGTCCTCTATCCTGCCATTTTTCCCATACACATAAAAAAATATTCTTTTCATCTGTCCTACATACCCTTGGTGTCCTCTTTTCTGCTTCTTGTGGCCAGCAGGCACGTAGACCCCTTAATAATAGTGGACCAGTGCAGGGATCCGCCATTGTCAGCACTTTATTTAATTAGACTGTTTTGCCGGTCCCAATCAAAGACAAACTCTCTATACAGCTATACCAATGCCAGCAGCTTGCCAATCAGAGACCAGCAGCTGCATTCTCTTTATGACATCAGCTGCTGGTCTCTGATTGGCCGGCAGCTACCATTGGCATAACCATGCAGAACGTTTGTCTCTGCGCGACGCCAGCAATACATTAAATTGAAATAACGCGCTGATGTCAGCGGCTCTCTGCACTGGACCACGATTGTTAAGGGGTCTATGTGTCTGTGGGCCGTGTGTTGGAGAGTCCTGATCTAGATGATAAGTGTCTTTCCTGTGCTCACGCAGCAGGACCAGTTTGCCTTGGCTCATGGCCACCGCTTTTGCCTCTACCCCCACCAGCGAGACGTCCACATCAACATCCCTTACCGCAGGCCTTGCACATTTTAAATTATGTATATAGCTAATAGTGATATTATTAGAGAATAGAACATATTTTTAGCTAACAGCAGCATGCTGTGTAAAGCTTGCATTCCTGCCTTTAGGCGGGCTTTGCACGTTGCGACATTGCAAGCCGATGCTGCGATGTCGCACGCGATAGTCGCTGCCCCCGTCGCAGGTACGATATCTTGTGATAGTTGGCGTAGTGAACATTATCGCTACGCCAGCTTCACATGCACTCACCTGCCCTGCGACCGTCACTCTGGCCGGCGACCCGCCTCCTTCCTAAGGGGGCGGGTCGTGCGGCGTCATAGCGACGTCACACGGCAGACGGCCAATAGCGGCGGAGGGGCGGAGATGAGCAGTATGTAAACATCCCGCCCACCTCCTTCCTTCCTCATTGCAGCCGGGAGGCAGGTAGGAGATGTTCCTCGCTCCTGCGGCTTCATACACAGTGATGTGTGCTGCCGCAGGAACGAGGAACTACATCGTACCTGTCGCTACACGGGCATTATAGAAATGTCGGAGAATACACCGATGATACGATAACGACGCTTTTGCGCTCGTTAATCGTATCATCTAGGATTTACACACTACGACATCGCAAGTGATGCCGGATGTGCGTCACTTTCGATTTGACCCCACCGACATCGCACCTGCGATGTCGTAGTGTGCAAAGCCACCCTTAGGCCTGTAGTACAATAAATCTACTTCAGAAGGTTGCCCTACACTAAATGCAGCTAACTGCGGTATTATGAGAGAATAGATTAAATTTTTTAGGTATCAGCACCATGCTCTATAAGGCTAGAATCCCTGTCTACAGGCATCTAATACATGATCTCTACTCCACCAGCTACCCTACTCTAAATGCAGCTAAGAGTGGTATCATTAGTAGAGATGAGCGAACCGTTCGCGGTTCGGCTCGAGCTTGGTTCGCCGAACGGAGGCCCCGTTCGAGTTCGGTTCGGCGAACCGGTTCGATGAACCACTCAAACCCCATAGGAAACAATGGAAGGCAATCACAAACACATAAAAACACATTATAAATGTACACACGCAGTTAATAAACATTGCCACAACACTTACCAGTGCCCGCGATTCGTCCTGCACTCTGTCTCCCGTCGCTTTTCCATCGGTAATCGCTGCGTCTTCCCGGTAACCAACAGTGATGCAGGACATATCGTGCCGTCAAAATAGCCATGTGACCAGTCACGTGTCTATTATCTCATTGGCTACAGACTGGTCACATGGCTAGACATTATGTCCTGTCCTAGGTCCTGTCACTGCATCTCTCCAGTACGCGGTGATCGTTTGTCTATCTCCGTTTACTGGCGAGATGCTCTGGCACACGGACAACTCCCCATTCCTGCATGGGGCGTCCTTTACAGAGTCAACCCACATGCAAGGACTGGCTGTTACAGCCGGTGAATAGCGGCACCGGGAATCACATGATCGGAGCACCGTTTTGAGATTGGAGATTCTTAATGGCCGGGTCAAACGTGCCTGACATTAAGAATCTCTGGCTTAATACTAGCTAGTAAAACAAAGCTAGTATTAACCCATTATTACCCAGCAAGCCACCCCGCTCCAGGGCTCTATGAAAGCGCCATTTTCTGGGGCGGCTGCGGACTGCAATTCGCAGCAGAGGCGCCCAGAAACCTTGGGCTAACCTGTGCTGCGAATTCCAATCCCCAGCTGCCTAGTTGTACCCGGCTGGACACAAAAATGGGGCGAAGCTAATTTTTTTTTTTTTTTTTAATTATTTCATGAAATTCATGAAATAATTAAAAAAAGGGCTTCCCTATATTTTTAGTTCCCAGCCAGGTACAAATAGGCAGCTGGGGGTTGGGGGCAGCCGTACCTGCCTGCTTTACCTGGCTAGCATACAAAAATATGGCGAAGCTCATGTCATTTTTTTTTTTTAGTTTTTTGGGAAAAAAAAAAATAAAAAATGCTTCCCTGGATTTTCCATTGCCAGTGAAGGTAACACCAAGCAGTGAGGGTTAGCAGCCAGTAGCTGCTTGGATTACCCTTAGCTAGCAATACAAAGAAATGCAGCGGGAGCCCATATATATATATTTTTTATTATTTATTTAAATAACTAAAAAAAAATGGGCTTCCCTGTATTTTGATTGCCTGACATGACAGTGCTGTAAAAATAAATAATTAAAAAAAATGACGTAGCGCTCCGCGTTATTTTTGATTCTCAGCGCAGATAAAGCAGACAGCTATGGGTTGCCACCATCATTTGCCTAAACAACAACCTCAAAAAGAGAGCCTCAGCACCATCAATGAATAATATGAAAACCACTGTGCCAAGTACCTGACAAGACATTGGAACAACAATTGATACAAAAGGCACCAGGGTTCAGGATAATAAATAATAACGTGGCATGGACCTTGATTAGTGCGAATAATATAAATTTTATTTTACATGGGGTGAAACAACACTCACATTTAAAATCATTTAAAAACAAACATACACAATACTCTTTCCTGCATGGTTCAAACCTGGCACATAATTAATAATTCTGGGAAAACACACAATCCAAGATCAAGAATGGACTCTGTCCCCTAGGGAACTCTAAATACTCTATATATGCATCCCATATACAATCAAGTGTGCCTGCATTGCACCTACTGGTTGAGGGAAGCCCTAAGACCACTACCAGGCAATATAAATCACAGCTGAAATAGCCAGGTTTAAGTCTCAATAACAACTATACAGGATTACCCAGGCAGCAATGCAAGGTGCAGGAATCTCAGTACAAGACCCGACGCGTTGCGCCAGTCAAGCTGGCTTCATCAGGAGAATGTCACCCTCCAGTATTTCTGGGGCTATATATCTCAACCCCATATAACATTCGCCCTATCAGAGCACAGGAGAAATAATTATAACATAGAACACAGTTGTCCTACCAGGCTGAAAACGGCCTCTGTTTTGTCCATAAAAGGGAATTCTGGATCACATGGAGCTCCTCCATTACACGTGCGGCCAGGAAGGAATCCCCTGGTAATGGCCACTCCTCCTCCTTGCCGCCTGTCATAAACACGTACTTTGTCCCTCTTTCCTTTCTTAAAAAGTTGGGAGGTATGCCTGAATGTATTTTAATCCAAATATGTGGAACTTAGTATTACTGTACATAAATTTTATGAGCGACTTAAGTGCGATGTTATTGCATATTTGCACATAAAATCAAATAATGCTATTGTGTCCAAAGTACCCCAAGCATTATTTATCAGCGCTGATATCACAGATTAGTTTATTATTTATCATTTTTTATAAAACCCTGTGAACAATAAATCCTCATTGATGCCGCCCGGATGCACACTGTTCAACTCATATATCCATCTGGATTCACTACGCAGGAGAGCCGGTACCACATCACCACCTCTAATAGACATCCGAATCTGTTCTAAACCTACAACATATGTATTACTGATTTTACAATTGGCGTTACCTTGTCTGTGAATCAAAATAAAGGGAAGCCCATTAATTTTTTTATTTAAAAAAATCGTTAAAAAAAAATGACGTGGGGCACCATTTTTGATAGCCAGCTAGAGTGAAGCAGACTGCTGTAGCCTGAAAACCACAGCTGGCAGCTTTACCGTGGTTGGGGATCCAATGTGGAGGTCACCCCAGGCTCTTTTTTATAATTATTTTAGAAATAATAATAATTACAAAAATAGTAGGGTCCCCCCAAATTGGATCACCAGCCAAGGTAAAGCGGACAGCTGTGGTCTGGTATTCTCAGGGTGGGAAGGTCCATAATTATTGGCACTTCACAGCCTAAAAATAGCAGGCTGCAGGCGCCACAGAAGTGGCGCATCCACTAGATGCGCCAATCCTGGCGCTTCACCCCAGCTCATCCCGTGCCCTTGTGCAGTGGCAAACGGGGTAATAAATGGGGTTGATACTAGCTGTAAGGTCAACTGACATCAAGCCCAGCAGTTTGTGATGTCATGGAGTCTATCAGATACCCAACATCACAAACTGTCAGTACTAACAAAAAAATAGACAAACAAAATGTATTTGAAAAAACAGTCCCCAAAACATTCCCTCTTTCACCAATTTATTGTAAGGAAAAAAAACTAAGGGGGTCACACGATGACTCTGGACTGTCTAGAATATGGGGGGACACGCTTAGGGAACGTATCTCCCATTTTCTAGGAGTGCAGACCCTCCATTTGAGGAGTGTGGGTGCAATGAATCTGCACCCACTCTCCCTGGGTCCACAGCAGCAGAGTCCATGTCGTAACTGTTGCTACCAAAGCTGCAATGCCCTGCTCATGAGGTAAGGGCATGCCTAATCAGGAGAACTATTCTACATTTCCAAATATTGGTATTTGCTGATATTTTTGCTATTCCACCTACTATATATTGGGGATAGGATCTTGGAGATGGAATACCCCTTTAAGTCCAGTTATTCAGCTGAATAAATACTAAACAACAGAGCTCGCTATTTAGATGTGTTTACTTGTGGTGTATAACGGACTCTCATGTTTGGTAGTCGTTCAGCAGGGCAACTATAAAATCAAATACCACCATTTGGAAATGTAGTATAGCTCTCCTGATGAACTATGTTCCTTACCTCATGAGAAGGGCATTGCTGTAGCTTACAGATGCATGGTTACTGCCACTCACTGAGTCTGAACACAGGAAGCTGAGCTGACAGCCGCTCTGTGTATGCGGCAGCATCTATTGTGAAGAAGGGGGCCGCGGGGGATCAACGCTGCACAGGTACCGTAGGACACCAGGTAACACCGGTGTGGTTATAGGGGGTGACCTGGCAGGGCCTGGGGAGGAGTTTTCTGTTGCATGTGTCATGGCAGATGCGACAGAAATCAGAGGAGTAGGGTGAATACGGATGGCGCGCTGCTGTGCGCGTGGCCATCGCGCTGTCATTTACTGTAACCTGATCATCAGTATATGGTGTGTACCGGTGATCACAAGAGCGGGGACCGGAAAAACCGGCCTGAATCATGATCTTCAGGGTCTCAGCTACCCCCTAAAACCCCGGAGATTTTCTGACACTGGGGGGCGCTATTCACTTATTTCTGCCTGCCGTTTATAAACGGCAGATCAGAATAAGTCTACATTCACACGACCGATCTGTTTTTGCGGTCCGCAAAAAACGGTCCTTTTTTTCACAGGTGCATCCATGTGGCATCCATTTCCTTTCCGTATACGGTGCGTATGTCATCCGTTTGTCATCCGTGCGCCTTCCGTTTTTTTTTGCGTACTGCAAAAAAACTGAAGGAGGGAAAATACATAAATTTGCCCTGGATCCATAGCTTCAACCTAGATGAGGCGGTCACATGTTCACTCCAGTGCCATTTTCTACTGCTTTTCACAGCGTAGAGCGCTCTGGTGATTTTCCTGTGCTTGTACACTTCATATCAGTCTTTTCTGTCATTCTAATGGCAGAAAGACACATAATGTCCCACTCTCCTGCATTTTGTAATTTTGCACCCTTTGGTGCCTTTCAAGTGGCACTAAGGGGTGCTTAGCCTTGTATTTACCAAAAAAATAAATACATTTAAAAAAAAATGATGTGGGGTTCCCCCTATTTTTGTAGCCAGCTAGGGTAAAGCAGACGGCTGTAGCCTGCAGACAACAGCTCGCAGCTTCACCTTGGCTGGTAATCCAAAACTGAGGCCACCCCACGCTGTTATTTTAAATTAAATAAATAATTAAAAAAAAAACAAAACACGTGGGGGTTTCCCCAAAATTGGATTACCAGCCAAGGTAAAGCCCACAGCTGAGGTCTGATATTCTGAGACTAGGGAGGTCCATGGTTATTGGACTCTCCCTAGCCTAAAAATAGCAGGCCGCAGGTGCCCCAGAAGTGGCGCATCCATTAGATGCACCAATCCTGGTGCTTCGCCCCAGCTTATCCCGTGCCCTGGTGCGGTGGCAAACGGGGTAATATATGGGGTTAATACCAGATGCGTAATGTCACCTGGCATCAAGCCCTGGGGTTCATGAGGTCAGGCGTCTATCAGATACCCGACATCACCAACCCAGTCAGTAATAAAAACAAAAAATAGACGACAAACACATTTTTATTTGAAAAAACACTCCCCAAAGCATTCCCTCTTTCACCAATTTATTAGAAAGAAAAACAAATCCAGGTCTGCTGTAATCCAAGGGGTTCCCATGACGATCCATACCATAGTCACTGTCCCAGTCAATGAGGAACAGAATGTTCCCCATTGGCTGGGAGAGCAGTGCAGAGTTCCAGGTGGGTGGAGCCTAGCGGGGTAATGTGTGCGGAGTGCCAGGTGGGTGGAGCCAAGCGGGGAAATGTGTGCGGAGTGCCAGGTGGGTGGAGCCAAGCGGGGTAATGTGTGCGGAGTGCCAGGTGGGTGGAGCCAAGCAGGGTAATGTGTGCGGAGTGCCAGGTGGGTGGAGCTAAGCGGGGTAATGTGTGCAGAGTGCCAGGTGGGTGGAGCTAAGCGGGGTAATGTGTGCAGAGTGCCAGGTGGGTGGAGCCAAGCGGGGTAATGTGTGCAGAGTGCCAGGTGGGTGGAGCCAAGTGGGGTAATGTGTGCAGAGTGCCAGGTGGGTGGAGCCAAGCGGGGTAATGTGTGCAGAGTTCCAGGTGGGTGGAGCCAAGAAGGGTAATGTGTGCGGAGTGTCAGGTGGGTGGAGCTAAGCGGGGTAATGTGTGCGGAGTGCCAGGTGGGTGGAGCTAAGTGGGGTAATGTGTGCGGCGTGCCAGGTGGGTGGAGCTAAGCATGGTAATGTGTGCGGAGTGCCAGGTGGGTGGAGCTAAGTGGGGTAGTGTGCAGAGTGTCAAGTGGGTGGAGCTAAGTGGGGTAATGTGTGCAGAGTGTGAGGTGGGTGGAGCCTAGCGGGGCCATGTGTGCGGGCGGCGGAGTGCAAAGTGGGTGGAGCCTAGCGGGGTCATTTTGTGTGGGCGGCGGAGTGCAGAGTGGGTGGAGCCTAGAGGGCCCATATGTGTAGGCGGCGGAGTGCAAAGTGGGTGGAGCCTAGCGGGGCCATGTGGCGCTGAAGATGTCAGTGTCGAGGACTGCATGGCTGGGGACAGGTGAGTGTGAGTGTGTTTGTGATTACATGCCGCGTGCAGGAGGAGGCGCAGCCCACCGGGAAAGTGTCGGCTCCCTGCACACGTAACCAGGGAAAATATCGGGTTACTAACCAAAGCACTTTGCTTGGATACCCGATATTTATCTTGGTTACCAGCTTACCGCAGGCTGCCAGCGATGGCTCCTTGCACACTGTAGCTGTAAAAAGCCACACTTTTGCTGATAGAACCGTTCTCGAATGTAACTCGAGCTGACGAACTTTTAGCAAAAAGCTCGAGTTCTAGTTCTATCTAGAACACCCCCCAAAATCACTCGAACCGCGAACTGGAGAGCTGCGAACCACGAACCGCGCTCAACTCTAATCATTAGAAAATAAATTACATTTTTGAGCTATCAGCAGCACAGTCTGTAAGGCTAGAATCACTGTCTAAAGGCCTGTAATACACAATCCCTACTCCACCAGCTTATCCTACACCAAATGCAGCTAAGAGATTTATTATTAGAGAACAGAATACATTTTTAAGTATCTATAGCGTGGTCTGTAAGGCTAGAAACCCAGCTTAAATGCCTGTAATTCACTACCCCTACTCCAGAAGCTTTCCCTACACTAAATGCAGCTAAGAGCGGTTTTATTAGAGAATAAATTATGTTTTTGAGGCATAAGCAGCACGGTCTGTAAGGCTAAAATCACTGTGTACATGCCCGTAATATACTACTCCTACTCCAGAAGCTCTCCCTACACTAAATAAAGCGAAGCGTGGTATAATTAGATAATAAATTAATTTGTTTTAGATATCAGTACTATGGTCTGTAAGGCTAGAGTCACTGTCTGCTAGCCTCTAATACATGATCCCTGCTTCACCAGCTTGCCCTATACTAAATGCAGCTAAGAACTGTATTATTACAGAATAAATTACATTTTTTAGGTATCAGCAGCACAGTCTGTAAGGCTTCAATCACTGTCTGAAGCTGCTTGAAGGACTATAAAACACAATTTCAACTCCACCAGCTTGCTCTACACTAAATTCAGCTAAAAGCGGTATTATTAGAGAATAAATGAAATGTTTTAGGTATTAGTAGCACAGTCTGTACGGCTAGAGTCACTGCCTACAGGCCTGTAATACAGGATCCCTACTCCCCCAGCTTGCCCTATACTAAATGCAGCTAAGAACAGTATTATTAGAGAATAAATTATTTTTTTTGGTATCAGCAGCACTAAGTAGTAATGCTAGAATCCCTGCTTACAGTCCTGTAATACACATAGCCAACTCGACCAGCCTGCCCTACACTAAATGCAGAATATAAGCGGTATAATTACAGAATATAATAGCTTTAATTTAACCCTGAAAAGGACTGTTTGTTTACTGTTAGGCTATGTTCACAATAGAAAAATGATTTTTCTTAAGATATTTCTTAAGAAATTTCTTGGAGTGAAGGATTAGCGCAACTGCATTAAAATAATGCACTAATAACGCAGGTACGTTTTGGTGCCGTTTTGGTGCGTTTTTGGTGCGTTTTTTTTCAGGTTGGTCCCTGTGTTTTTTAATGCTTTTACAGCAATAAAGCATGTTGAAAAAGAAAAAAAAGATAGATAGATGAATAGATAGATAGAAAGCTAGATAGATAGATAGATAATAGATAGATAATAGATACATGGATGGAGATAGATAGATAGATACAGTTAGGTCCAGAAATATTTGGACAGTGACACAAGTTTTGTTATTTTAGCTGTTTACAAAAACATGTTCAGAAATACAATTATATATATAATATGGGCTGAAAGTGCACACTCCCAGCTGCAATATGAGAGTTTTCACATCCAAATCGGAGAAAGGGTTTAGGAATCATAGCTCTGTAATGCATAGCCTCCTCTTTTTCAAGGGACCAAAAGTAATTGGACAAGGGACTCTAAGGGCTGCAATTAACTCTGAAGGCGTCTCCCTCATTAACCTGTAATCAATGAAGTAGTTAAAAGGTCTGGGGTTGATTAGAGGTGTGTGGTTTTGCATTTGGAAGCTGTTGCTGTGACCAGACAACATGCGGTCTAAGGAACTCTCAATTGAGGTGAAGCAGAACATCCTGAGGCTGAAGAAAAAGAAAAAAATCCATCAGAGAGATAGCAGACATGCTTGGAGTAGCAAAATCAACAGTCGGATACATTCTGAGAAAAAAGGAATTGACTGGTGAGCTTGGGAACTCAAAAAGGCCTGGGCGTCAACGGATGACAACAGTGGTGGATGATCGCCGCATACTTTCTTTGGTGAAGAAGAACCCGTTCACAACATCAACTGAAGTCCAGAACACTCTCAGTGAAGTAGGTGTATCTGTCTCTAAGTCAACAGTAAAGAGAAAACTCCATGAAAGTAAATACAAAGGGTTCACATCTAGATGCAAACCATTCATCAATTCCAAAAATAGACAGGCCAGAGTTAAATTTGCTGAAAAACACCTCATGAAGCCAGCTCAGTTCTGGAAAAGTATTCTATGGACAGATGAGACCAAGATCAACCTGTACCAGAATGATGGGAAGAAAAAAGTTTGGAGAAGAAAGGGAACGGCACATGATCCAAGGCACACCACATCCTCTGTAAAACATGGTGGAGGCTACGTGATGGCATGGGCATGCATGGCTTTCAATGGCACTGGGTCACTTGTGTTTATTGATGACATAACAGCAGACAAGAGTAGCCGGATGAATTCTGAAGTGTACCGGGATATACTTTCAGCCCAGATTCAGCCAAATGCCGCAAAGTTGATCGGACGGTGCTTCATAGTACAGATGGACAATGACCCCAAGCATACAGCCAAGCTACCCAGGAGTTCATGAGTGCAAAGTGGAACATTCTGCAATGGCCAAGTCAATCACCAGATCTTAACCCAATTGAGCATGCATTTCACTTGCTCAAATCCAGACTTAAGACGGAAAGACCCACAAACAAGCAAGACCTGAAGGCTGCTGCTGTAAAGGCCTGGCAAAGCATTAAGAAGGAGGAAACCCAGCGTTTGGTGATGTCCATGGGTTCCAGACTTAAGGCACTGATTGCCTCCAAAGGATTTGCAACAAAATATTGAAAATAAAAATTTTTTTTGGGTTTGGTTTATTTGTCCAATTACTTTTGACCTCCTAAAATGTGGAGTGTTTGTAAAGAAATGTGTACAATTCCTACAATTTCTATCAGATATTTTTGTTCAAACCTTCAAATTAAACGTTACAATCTGCACTTGAATTCTGTTGTAGAGGTTTCGTTTCAAATCCAATGTGGTGGCACGCAGAGCCCAACTCGCGAAAATTGTGTCACTGTCCAAATATTTCTGGACCTAACTGTAGATAATAGATAGAGAGATAGATAGATAATAGATAGATAGATAGATAGATAGATAGATGGATAGATAGATGGATAGATAGATGATAGATAGATAGATAATGGATAGATAATAGAGGGATAGATATTCCAGCTTTATTTATGATGTTTGTGTTTCCCCCAACCCCCACACACATTGCAGTTCTTGCCGCCGGTAAAGTGTTCCCATCACCGAACGTGAGAAATGACCTGTAGTTAACTGCAGCATCGCTCAGGGAGCTGCATTGTGCACTCGCTCACAGACGCCGTGGGACATCGCTGTGGATTACGTCAGAGCTGTGTTGGGGGGTGTTAATAAAGTGGAGAAAGAGGGGCTTTTGTCTTTTATTCCAAATAAAGGATTTTTTGGTGTGCGTGAGTGTTTCTTTACTTTCACTTACAGATTAGTGATGGCGTGTCATAGACACTGCCATTACTAAGCTTGGATTTAGCGGCAGCTTTTGGTTGCCGTTAACTCCATATTACCCTGATTGCCGCATCACGGCAACAGGAAGAGCCGGTAACACGCTGGGACTGTCGCATAATGGATGCGACAGTTCCGGGGCAGCTGTGGGCTGATATTCTGGGCTGCAGGAGGGGGGCATTAACCATGGTCCTCGCCCTCCCCAGCCTGAGAATATCGGGCTGCCGCTGTGTGCTTACCCGGCTGGATGGTAAAAATACGGCAGATCACACGCTTTTTATTTATTTTATTTTTTTATTTTATATATGTATACTTCCTACACCACTGAAAATGGAGGAACTTCCTCTTCCTCTCCTAATGACATCACTTCCCTGCAAAACGCAGGGCAGGGATGTACACTGTCACGAAAAATGTGAAATAACGCGGGAATAACGCAGGAATAATGCAGGAAAATGCTCATAACTTGCTACTTGCGTTATTCTCTGCGCTATTTCATGATTACATTACAGTTAATGGAGTGAATAACGCAGCTAGCTGCAGAAAAGAAGTGACATGCTCAATCTTTTTCTTAAGAAAATCTACTGAAAGAATTTTCTTAAGAAAAAAACGCAGTGTGTGCACAGCTAATTATTTTTGCCATAGGTTTTGCTGGAGAATGTCTGCAGAAAGGTTACAACCATTTTCTCAAGAAATTTCTGCAGCAAAAACGCACCAAAAACGCAGTGTGTGAACATAGCCTTATACCAGCAGGTACTGTAACAATATAAGGGCATGTGCGCACATTGCGCTTTTTCATGCATCTCCGCAGCGTTTTGAGCTGCAACATTTCAATGCCAAAAAGCTTGCGTTTTGATTTACAAGCAAAGTCTTTGTGAACTTAACAAAATTCGTCCGCACGATGCTTTAATAATAATAATAATAATAATAATAATAATCTTTATTTCTATAGCGCCAACATATTCCGCAGCGCTTTACAAATTAGGAGGAACATATACAAACAAGTAACAGTTATAGAAAATAGAATATTTAGAGGGAAATAAAAAGAACACCCTGCTCGTGAGAGCTTACAATCTACAATGAGATATGGGGGGGGTGGGCAAGATACAAGTGCTTATTTACAATGACTGTCCAGCTATCTCAAGGAAATGGGAGATAGATAATGGCTTCCTGGACCAGTTGGCCAGAGCCTTGAGATGCATTTGGGTGCCATGGAGTTTGACGTGGGGTTATGTTTAGAGATGAGCGACCCGGTCGCGGTTCGGCTCGAGCTTGGTTCGCCGAACGGAGGTCTCGTTCGAGTTCGGTTCGGCGAACCGCTCGAACTCCATAGGAAACAATGGGAGGCAATCACAAACACATAAAAACACATACAGTTAATAAACATTGCCATAACACTTACCAGTCCCCGGGATGCGTCCTGCACTCTGTCTCCTGCCGCTATTCCTCCCGATAATCGCTGCGTCCTCCTGGTAACCAGCAGTGATGACAGGACCTACGTAATGTCATCAAAATAGCATGTGACCAGTCACATGTCTGTTATCTCATTGGCTACAGACTTGTCACATGGCTAGACGTCATGTCCTGTCCTAGGTCCTGTCACTGCATCTCTCCAGTACACGGTGATCGTTTGTGTATCTCCGTGTACTGGCGAGATGCTCTGGCACACGGACGGGTTCCCGATCTGCTTCCCCGTTCCCTTATTCACTGGCTGCCACAGCCGGTTAATAACGGAGATCACCGTTGCTATAGCAACGTGCCTGTCAGTGGTGACGTCACCGCTATTCAGCACGGAGCCTCTGATCACTCAGGCTGCACGGGAAGCAGCGTCCTTTCTCACATGCACCGCTGCTGATGTAGCAGAGCTGAATGTGTTGAAGGGGAAAGAAGACAGAAGACCATGGATCGTGGAGGGATAAGAGGGAGTAATACACATGGAGTCTCTAATGTGTCTGTGTATTTATTTCTATTAAAGTATTTTAACTGTGTGTGGTGTCTTTTTTTAACCCTTTATTGGAGATTCTTAATGGCCGGGTCAAACTTGCCTGACATTAAGAATCTCTGGCTTAATACTAGCTTGTAATACAAAGCCAGTATTAACTCATGATGATTACCCAGCAAGCCACCCAGCTCCAGGGCTGTTGGAAGAGTTGGATACAGCGCCAGATGATGGCGCTTCTATGAAAGCGCCATTTTCTGGGGCGGCTGCGGACTGCAATTCGCAGCAGAGGCGCCGAGAAACCTTGGGCTAACGTGTGCTGCGAATCCAATCCCCAGCTGCCTAGTTGTACCCGGCTGGACACAAAAATATGGCGAAGCCCATGTCATTTGTTTTTAATTATTTCATGAAATTCATGAAATAATTAAAAAAAGGGCTTTCCTATATTTTAAGTTCCCAGCCGGGTACAAATAGGCAGCCGGGGGTTAGGGGCAGCCCGTAGCTACCAGCTGTACCTGGCTAGCATACAAAAATATGGCGAAGCTCACGTCGTTTTTTTTTTTTTTAGTTTTTCGGCAAAAGAAAGTAAAAAATGCTTCCCTGGATTTTCCATTGCCAGTGAAGGCAACACAAAGCAGTGGGGGCTAGCAGCCAGTAGCTGCTTGGATTACCCGTAGCTAGCAATACAAAAAATGCAGCGGGAGCCCATATATATTATTTTTAATTATATATTTAAATAACTAAAAAAAAAAAGGGCTTTCCTGTATTTTTATTGCCTGACATGACAGAACTGTAAACATAAATCATTAAAAAAATGACGTAGCGCACCGCAGTATTTTTGATTCTCAGCGCAGATAAAGCAGACAGCTACGGGTTGCCACGCTCATCTGCCTGGCGTTACCTTGGCTGGCAATCAAAATACAGGGAAGCCCATTAATTTTTTTTTTTTAAAATAATAGTTTAAAAAAAATGACGTGGGTTCCCCCCATTTTTGATAGCCAGCTAGGGTAAACCAAACGGCTGTAGCCTGAAAACCACTGCTGGCAGCTTTACTGTGGTTGGTGATCCAATGTGGAGGTCACCCCAGGCTCTTTTTTATAATTATTTTATAAATAATAATAATTACAAAAAAAAAGTAGGGTCCCCCCCCAAATTGGATCATTAGCCAAGGTAAAGCGGACAGCTGTGGTCTGGTGTTCTCAGGGTGGGAAGGTCCATAGTTATTGGCACTTCACAGCCTAAAAATAGCAGGCCGCAGGACCCCAGAAGTGGTGCATCCACTAGATGCGCCAATCCTGGCGCTTCACCCCAGCTCATCCCGTGCCCTGGTGCAGTGGCAAACGGGGTAATAAATGGGGTTGATACTAGCTGTAATGTCACCTGACATCAAGCCCAGCAGTTTGTGATGTTATGGCGTCTATTAGATACCCGGCATCACAAACTGTCAGTGCTAACAAAAAAATAGACAAAAAAAATGTATTTAAAAAAACAATCTCCAAAATATTCCCTCTTTCACCAATTTATTGTAAGAAAAAAAATAAGGGGGTCCCACGACGACTCTGGACCGTCTAGAATATGGGGGGACATGCTCAGGTAACGTGTCCCCCATTTTCTAGGAGTGCAGACCCTCCATGTGAGGAGTGTGGGTGCAATGAATCTGCACCCACTCTCCCCGGGTCCACAGCAGCAGAGTCCCTGTCGTAATGGTTGCTACTAAAGCTGCAATGCCCTGCTCATGAGGTAAGGGCATGCCTAATCAGGAGAACTATTCTACATTTCCAAATATTGGTATTTGCTGATATTACTGCTATTCCACCTACTATATATTGAGGATAGGATCTTGGAGATGGAATATCCCTTTAAGTCCAGTTATCCAGCTGAATGAATACTAAACAACAGAACTCGCTATTTAGACATGTTTTCTTGTGGCGTATAACGGACTCTCATGTTTGGTAGTTGTTCAGCAGGGCAACAGAAATAGCACATACCTCCATTTGTAAATGTAGTATAGCTCTCCTGATCAACTATGTTCCTTACCTCATGAGCAGGGCATTGCAGTAATAATAATAATTTATTAATTTATATAGCGCTATTAATTCCATAGCGCTTTACATACATTGGGAACACTGTCTCCATTGGGGCTCACAATCTAAATTCCTTATCTGTATGTCTTTGGAGGGTGGGAGGATACCAGAGTACCCAGAGGAAACCCACACAAACACTGGGAGAACATACAAACTCCTTGCAGATGGTGTCCTTGGTGGGAATTGAACCCAGGACCTCAGCGGTGCAAGACTGCAGTGCTAACCACTGAGCCACCTTGCCACCCATTTAGCTTACAGATGCATAACCACCACTCACTGTGTCTGAACACAGGAAGCTGAGCTGACAGCCGCTCTGTGCATGCGGCAGCGTCTATTGTGAAGGAGAGGGCCGCGTGGGATCAACGCTGCACAGGTACCGTGGGACACCGGGGAACACCGGTGGGGTTATAGGGGGTGACCTCGCAGGGCCTGGGGAGGAGTTTTCTGTCGCATGTGTCATGGCACATGCGACAGAAATCAGAGGAGTAGGGTGAATGCGGTGCTGTGCGCGTGGCCATCTTGGATTTCCAGGAGGGCGTCAAGGGGGGCACTTTGGCGACAGCTGGGGACCGGAGGGGACTAGGGAGAAGATTTATCATGTTTGTTCATGCCAGATGGAAGATAAATAATTTTTTACCGATGCTGTCATTTACTGTAACGTGATCATCGGTCTACGGTGTATACCGGTGATCTCGTGAGCGGGGACCGAAAAAAACGGCCTAAATCATGATCTCCAGGGTCTCAGCTACCCCCTGAAACCCCGGAGATTTTCTGACGCCGAGGGGCATTATTCACTTATTTCTGCCTGCTGTTTATAAACGGCAGAACAGAATAACGCTTCATTTACACGACCGATCCGTTTTTGCGGTCCGCAAAAAACGGTTCATTTTTTTTACGGGTGCATCCGTGTGGCATCCGTTTTTGCTCCATATACGGTCCGTATGTCATCCGTGTGCCTTCCGTTTGTTTGCATACTGCAAAAAAAACTGAACAAGGGAAAATACATAAATTTGACCAGGATCTGTGATGCCCTGGACCCCCAGGGGTCACAGGTAACAACACACAACACCACACTCACCCCCACCCCAGTGAGGCACCAGCAGCCAACAAGTCCTGACCGCTTCCCTCAGGTCTAGCCAGGCACACCAGGTGGGCGGAGCCAGGTGTATATGCACGCCCTCCGAGGAGTCTGCTGGCCTGAGGCAGGGAAAGGACAAGTGAGTTGAGTGGGGAGAAGAGTAGTTAGAGGAGTAAAAGTGGCGAGCTGAGAGTCAGGGGCCTAGGACGGAGCCTAGGACCCCTTGGAACGGTTAGGCAGGCAGACGGTGGTGGCCGTCTGCAGGAGTCCGGTCAGGGACTGAACTGCGGAACCATAGGGACCGGGAAGAGGGTGGTGACCCTTCGGACCTGAACCGGGGAGCTAACAAGTCAACCGGAGCACCAGGCAGGGTATAAGACCCCGTTCTAGCCCAGAAGCAACCAGGCTCAGACAAATCTACTGATTGCGGTCTGGACCTCAGGGGGTTCATTCCCACTCAAAGTCCCGATAGACGGCAACAGCGCACCGATTCCGGATAAGAGCCACCGCCAAGGGCCAGAGATCCAAAGGGCCAGCTCCTGCGGGCAAAAGGGCTCCCACGGTACCCAAAAGCCGGGGAGCGGACTACCGTTGTTGAAGCATAGGAGTCACTATAGCAAATTTAAAGGTGCAGGAGAAAGGCGACATCACCAACCTCACTGGGGACACACGCAGCCGGCTGCGGGCACCGATCTACACCGAACTTGGTTTACCACTGACTCTGTGTGGTTTAATCGTGAGTTCACCAGTGCCATCAGGCACCGCGCCACAAGCGAGCCCCTGCGTCCTGCAACTCCCCGCTCCTGCCACCTGGCCCCGGGACCAACAAACCCCCTAACCCCGGAGGGGCCAACACCTAGCTGTGACCCATCACCGATCCCGGACGAGCCCCCGCACCCTCACCGCAGTGGTGGTGCCCATCACCTCACCACGACCCATGGGTGGCGTCACGAACTGTTACCGGTCACCGCGGCTCCGGCCTTGAAACCGGTCCACCCCAAACCAAACAACCAAACTCCCCCCTTTCAAGAGCGACGTGGCCCCCAGTCCGGAGGCGCTCGAGCCACCGACAACCCGAGCCCGGATCCGAGCGGTTCGGCGGAGAGCAGCCAAGCCCCCAGATCAGTACAGATCCATAGCTTCAACCTACATGAGGCGGTCACATGTTCAATCCAGTGCCATTTTCTACTGCTTTTCACAGTGTACAGCACTCTGGTGATTTTCTTTTGCTTGTACACTTCATATCAGTCTTTTCTGTCACTATAAAGGCAGAAAGAAACATAATGTCCCACTCTCCTGCATTTTGTAATTTTACAGCCTTTGGTGCCTTTCATGTGGCACTAAGGGGTGCTTAGCCTTGTATTTAGCCAAAAAAAAATGTAAAAAAATGACGTGGGGTTCCCCCTAATTTTGTAGCCAGCTAGGGTAAAGCAGACGGCTGCAGCCTGCAAACCACAGCTGGCAGATTCACCTTGGCTGGTAATCCAAAACTGAGGGCACCCCACGCTGGTATTTTAAATTAAATAAATAATTAAAAAAAAAAAACCACGTGGGGGTCCCCCCAAAATTGGATCACCAGCCAAGGTAAAGCGGACAGCTGGGGTCTGATATTCTCAGACTAGGGAGGTCCATGGTTATTGGACTCTCCCTAGCCTAAAAATAGCAGGCCACAGCCACCCTAGAAGTGGCGCATCCATTAGATGAGCCAATTCTGGTGCTTCACCCCAACTCATCCTGTGTCCTGGTGCGGTGGCAGACGGGGTAATATATGGGGTTAATACCAGATGTGTAATGTCACCTGGCATCAAGCCCTGGGGTTCGTGAGGTCAGGCGTCTATCAGATACCCGACATCACCAACCCAGTCAGTAATAAAAAAAAAAATAGACGACAATCACATTTTTATTTGAAAAAACACTGCCCAAAACATTCCCTCTTTCACCAATTTATTAGAAAGGAAAACAAATCCAGGTCTGCTGTAATCCGATGGGTTCCCATGATGATCCATACCATAGTCACTGTCCCAGTCAATGAAGAACAGAATGTTCCCCATTGGCTGGGAGAGCAATGCAGTGACCTGAGCTAACATCAATTGGTCAGCCCAGGTCACTGCAGGGCATGACGAGTGCTGCTGTCAGGAGCGAGGTACATTACCTGCGGTGATGATCTCCTCCACTGCTGATAACAGAGCTGTCACTGACTTCAATGACCTACACAGCCAAGTATCGTGGGAGCCTATGACGTCACTGCTAGTTACAGTCTCTGGTCGGCAGCGAGAGGAGGAGATGTGACAAGCGGCGGCCATGGAGGACAGTGACAGCGCTGAGGTCGGGAGGGCGGGACTTCATCACCGCAGGTAAGCCGAGCGGGGCCATGTGTGCTAAATGCGAGGTGGGTGGAGCCGAACGGGGCCATGTGTGCGGAGTTCCAGGTGGGTGGAACCAAGTGGGGTAATGTGTGCGGAGTGCAGATGGGTGGAGCCAAGCGGGGTAAAGTGTGCAGAGTCCCAGGTGGGTGGAGCCAAGCGAAGTAATGTGTGCAGAGTGCCAGGTGTGTGGAGCTAAGCGGGGTAATGTGTGAGGAGTGCCAGGTGGGTGGAGCCAAGTGGGGTAATGTGTGCGGAGTGCAGGTGGATGGAGCCAAGTGAGGTAATGTGTGCAGAGTCCCAGGTGGGTGGAGCCAAGTGGATTTATATGTGCAGAGTGCCAGGTGGGCGGAGCCAAGCGGGGTAATGTGTGTGGAGTGCAGGTGGGTGGAGACAAGCGGGATAATGTGTGTGGAGTGCCAGGTGGGCAGAGCCAAGCGGGGCCATGTTTGCGGAGTGCAAGGTGGGCGGAGCCAAGCGGGGTTATGTGTGCAGAGTCCCAGGTGGGTGGAGCCAAGCGGGGTAATGTGTGTAGAGTGCCAGGTGGGTGGAGCCAAGCGGGGCCATGTGTGCGGCGTGCCAGGTGGGTGGAGCCAAGCGGGGTAATGTTTGCAGAGTGCCAGGTGAGCGGAGCCAAGCGGGGCCATGTGTGCGGAATGCCAGGTGGGCGGAGCCAAGTGGGGTAATGTGAGCAGAGTCCTAGGTGGGCGGAGCCAAGTAGGGTAATGTGTGCAGAGTCCCAGGTGGTCGAGGCCAAGCGGGGTAATGTGTGCAGAGTCCCAGGTGGGTGGAGCCAAGCGGGGTAATATGTGTGGAGTGCAGGTGGGCTGAGCAAGGTGGGGTAATGTGTGCAGAGTCCCAAGTGGGTGGAGCCAAGCGGGGTAATGTGTGCAGAGTCCCAGGTGGGTGGAGCCAAGTGGGGTAATGTGTGCAGAGTGCCAGATGGGCGGAGCCAAGCGGGATAATGTGTGCAGAGTGCCAGGTGGGCGGAGCCAAGGAGGCAATGTGTGCGGCGTGCAGGTGGGTGGAGCCAAGCGGGGTAATGTGTGCAGAGTGCCAGGTGGGCGGAGCCAAGCGGGGTAATGTGTGCAGAGTCGTAGGTGGGTGGAGCCAAGCGGGGTAATGTGTGCGGAGTGCAGGTGGGTGGAGCCAAGCAGGGTAATGTGTGCAGAGTCCCAGGTGAGTGGAGCCAAGTGGGGTAATGTGTGCAGAGTGCCAGGTGGGCGCAGCCAAGCGAAGTAATGTGTGCAGCGTGCCAGGTGGGCGGAGCCAAGCAGGGCCATGTGTGCTGAGTCCCAGGTGGTCGGAGCCAATCGGTGTAATGTGTGCAGAGTCCCAGGTGGGTGGAGCCAAGCGGGGTAATGGTTGCGGAGTGCAGATGGGCGGAGCCAAGTGCGGTAATGTGTGCAGAGTGCCAGGTGGGCAGAGCCAAGTGGGGTAATGTGTGCGGAGTGCAGGTGGGTGGAGCCAAGCGGGGTAATGTGTGCAGAGTCCCAGGTGGCTGGAGCCAAGTGGGGTAATGTGTGCAGAGTGCCAGGTGGGCGGAGCCAAGCGGGGCCATGTATGTGGAGTGCCAGGTGGGCGGAGCCAAGTGGGTTAATGTGTGCATGGTACCAGGTGGGTGGAGCCAAGCAGGCTAATGTGTGCAGAGTGTCAGGTGGGCGGAGCCAAGCGGGGTAATGTGTGCAGAGTGCAGGTGGGGGGAGCCAAGTGGGGTAATGTGTGCGGAGTACAAGTGAGTGGAGCCAAGCAGGGTAATGTGTGCAGAGTCCTAGGTGGGTGGAGCCAAGCGGGGTAATGTGTGCAGAGTGCCAGGTGGGCGGGGCCAAGCGGGGCCATGTGTGCAGAGTGCAGGTGGGCGGAGCCAGGTGGAGTAATGTGTGCAGAGTCCCAGGTGGGTGGAGCCAAGTGTGTGCAGTCCCAGGTGGGTGGAGCCAAGCGGGGCAATGTGTGCGGAGTGCAAGTGGGTGGAGCCTAGCGGGGCCATGTGTGCGGGTGGCAGAGTGCGAAGTGGGTGGAGCCTAGCGGGGCCTTGTGTGCGGGCAGCGGAGTGCGAAGTGGGTGGAGCCTAGCGGGGCCATGTGGCGCTGAGGACGTCAGTGCCGGGGACTGCATGGCTGGAGACAGGTGAGTGTGAGTGTGTGTGTGTGTGTGTGTGTACATGCCGAGTGCAGGAGGTGGCAGAGCGAGCTGAGCGGGAAAGTGTCGTCTCCCTGCACACATAACTAGGGTAAATATCGGGTTACTAAACAAAGCGCTTTGCTTGGATAACCGATATTTATCTTGGTTACCAGCTTACCGCAGGCTGCCAGCGATGGCTCCCTGCACACTGTAGCTGTAAAAAGCCCTGCTTTTGCTGATAGAACCGTTCTCGAACGTAACTCGAACTGTCGAACTTTTACCAAAAAGCTCGAGTTCTAGTTCGATCTAGAACACCCCCCAAAATCACTCAAACCGCGAACTGGAGAACCACGAACCGCGCTCAACTCTAGTTATGTTGTGAGAAGTTGATTTTTTTTAAATGCAGCATTTTGAGTGACAAAATTTTGTCAAAATCTCTGCGTTTATAAAAGCAACATGTCAATTCTTTTTTGCGTTTTGATAGCGTTTAGCTAACATTGAAGTCAATGACAGTTGTGAAAACGCATCCAAAATCAAAATCCTAGTGGTTTACATGCATTTTTTTTATGCTAAACACATGCTTTTTTGCCAAAATTAAAGCATGCGTTTTTGGCATTATAGTGAGGTCAAGAGGTTTCCTTTTGCTCTCACATCCAGCCCAACTAAAAAAAAAAGAGTCAAACAATAAGTTACATTTTTTTTAACATAAATATTAAATCTCAATAATCTTTTTATGAAAATTAGCATTATAGTGTATGTTTTAAAGCATGATTTTTTTTTTTCAATTTTTTTCTTAGTGTTTGTGTCGCGGGCGGAGGGGTGGGAACGCCGCTTGTCTGGGATCGCTACCGCTCGGGTCCGGTGCTTCTGCTCCTCGGTGGCTCGAGCCCCGGGTCCGGCCCCGTGCTCGTGCGCCTCCTCGCTCACGAGTGAAAAGGGGAGGTTAGTGGTGGGATGTTTGAGGATGTCAGTCGTGACGCCACCCACGGGTTGTGGTGATAGTGGGCACCACCGCTGCTGGTGACGGCGAATCCCGGGACCAATGGCGGAGAGCAGCTGAGGTGTTGACCCCTCCGTGGGAAGAGGCTGTTGGTCCCGGGGCCCTGGTTGGGGAGTAGGGAGGAGGTATAGGTGCAGGGAGGCAGCGTGGGTGCGGGTGCAACGTTGTGGTGCAGCGCGGTGCCGGATGGCGCTGTTGTACTCACTCAGACACAGAAGGACAGAGTCTTTGGTAAACCAAACGGCTGGATGGACGGGGCCCACAGCTGGCTGCGGTGTTCTCACTCTCCCCGGACGGGTTGATGGCGGCTGTCGTTTTCCTGCACCTGTGTAAGTGTATTTGACTCCTATGGCTTCCCACCGGTACACCGGTATGACCTTTACGGCGGCTCCTAGCCTGGTCGGGGTCCAAGTACCCTGCCTTGGTGCTTGGCTTCAATCTGCTCCCCAGTTCGGTACCGGCGGGCCACCGCCCGACCCCGGTCCTACGGTTCCGCTGACCTACACCAACTCCTGCAGACGGCCACCACCGTCTGCCAACCTTGCTGAACGTGCCTGGGCTCCAACCCAGACACCAACAGTTTTTACTCCTCTCACTTTCACTGTCTACCACAATCTACTGTCTTTTCCCGAATCCAGGCCTGTGAACTCCTCGGTGAGTGGGGTCAACCACCTGGCTCCGCCCCACTTGGTGTGGACATCAAGCCTGGAGGGTGGCAACAAGGATTTGATTAACTGGTGTCACCTAACTAGGGGAGGGTGTGTGTGTGTGTGTGGTGTTAGTGTACTGTGACTCCTAGGGGTCCAGGGCATCACATTTGAATGTTCAAACTTTATTTAGAAGTGTCTTTGTATTGAAAATGCATCCCATTTTAAGCACTGAAAATGCATGTAAAGCGCGGTCAAAACACAAGAAAAACGCATACGCATTTCCTGCGTTTATGTGGTCAAAACCAAATTTGACAATGAAAAATTCTGCCAGAGGATGCATTTATTTCTGCAAGGTACAGAACGCAACATGCGCACATAGCCTAGCTAACACGGATGTATCACAGCCTGTCACAGAGGTGTGATGGCCGGCTGAAAATCCAGTGGTAGTGAATGTTAGAAAATCCCAAAGATTGGCAGCACGTGTTGTTATCTGACAGTTGCCTGTTTCTACATCTGCAGACTCTATGACCCTGTGAGATGTTTTTTTTCTCTCAGTTGCCAGCATCTCATTTCCTTTATTAACCTCACCTGGGGTGGTTTGGATGCGGTTAATAGTTTGTTTCCTTTTTAAGTTCTGGAGAGGTCATCTTCTGTTGTTCTAGACTTTGTGGTGGCTGCAGCTCAGATAAGTGTTTGTCTTTTGCTCTCTACCAGGGCTCTGGTGATTGCAGTTATGTTTCCCATGTATTGTTCCTTTGTGTCTTCCTTTAGTGTTTGTGATATTAAAAAAGAGCTCATACCCTCCATCCTTACTAAGAGCTCATTTGCTAGGGCCCCATGTATTCCAGCTCGGTGACCGGTGCGGAACCTGTATAGAATCTGTTAGGACTGAGGGTGAGCTGCAAGTTGTAGTCACGGGTCACCACTATCCCCATTCCTTAGCTTTAAGGAATTTCTTCTCCCTTCCAGTGTGTTGTCCTACATGGTTGGTATAGTCTCTCACCCCTGCTGTGACAATATTATACTGCCCTTCTCCAGTAGAATCTCTCCCTTCTCCCTGCACTATTTGGGGGTTAGAGTGTGGAAAACATGGCATCTCTGGGTCTTATATAGACCCGATTATGCTCTGCAGTGACCAATCACAGTAAAGCGGGCTTTACATGCTGCGACATCGCTAGCCGATGCTAGCGATGTCGAGTGTGATAGCACCCACCCCCATCGTTCGGCCGATATGTGGTGATTGCTGCCATAGCGAACATTATCACTACGGCAGCGTCACACGCACATACCTGTGCAGTGACGTCACTGTGACCGGCGAACTGCCTCCTTTCTGAGGGGGCGGTCCGTTCAGCGTCACAGCAACAGCACTGAACCGCCGCCCAATAGAAAAGGAGGGGAGGAGATGAGCGGCCGGAACATGCCGCCCACCTCCTTCCTTCCTCCTTTTCCGGTGGACGGAGGTAAGGTGATGTTTGTCGTTCCAGCGGCGTCACACACAGCTATGTGTGCTGCCGCAGGAACGACAAACAACATTGTTACTGCAGCAGCAACGATAATTTGGAAGAGGTGGGCATGTCACCGATGAGTGATTTTGAACGTTTTTGCGACAATTCAAATTTGCTCACAGGAGTCACACACAACGAGATCGCTACAGCGGTCGGATGTGCGTCACAAATTTCGTGACCCCAACGAGATCGCTTTAGCAATCTCGTAGCGTGTAAAGCCACCTTAAAGCCAATAGCTTAGATGGCTACCGCATTACCATTATTGGCAGTCAGTTTCTTCATGTTTACTAGTTAATAAAAAGCCAGGAAACATGCAGGGTAGGGACTGAAGCACGGCATCCTAGCAGCAAAATGCTTTATCTAAGGCCCGTTTCACACGTCAGTGAAAAATAGTGACATTTTTCCCTGGCGTGTAAAACACGCACATGTCCCTGCGTGTGCCGTGATTCACGGCACACGTGGGTTGTCTAAGTGCAATCCGGGCTCCGTTCTCCGTGGCCCGTGATTGCACTTAGAAAACAACTCACCTCTGCGCGCTCCCGCTGTCTATGGTGCTGATCGCTGCCGCGGTGCAGCATCCGGCCGGCGCTGACCCCCGCAGCAGCTGCTTCCGGGTCGGCTGTGTCGCGCATAGTGAATATGCGCGACAATAATGAGCCGGCTCAGAAGCAGCAGGGAGAACGGGCTGCAGAGGACATCGCTGGACGCCGGGTGAGTAAAAATGATTTTTATTTTAAAAGCACGTTTTTTTCTGCACGTGTTTCACGGACCACACCACTGCATTGTCCGTGGAACATCAGTGATGCTAGAAAAAAATGGACATGTCTCTGTGCGGCAATCACTCACACGCGGGTACGTCGCACGGAGACACGTGCAGTGAAAAATCACTGACATGTGAGCAGACCCATTCATTATAATGGGTCTGCGTATGTCAGTGATTCTGGTACGTTTTAAAAAAAGCACAAACGTACCAGAATCACTGACGTGTGAAAGGGGCCTAATATCAAGTGTATCGAGCACACTAATGCTTTATTGAGTAACAATGTAGAGCACATTTGCCCATCACTAGTAACAGTACATATTTGAAAATTGAAGAGAAAGTGTATATTTGACAAGTAAAAAATCAAAAAAACTCACCACATAAAAAGCCACCAGCCAACTAAGGTTTTACATTGGGCACCAGTGAATTTATGTCCTTTTCGGATAATTGTTTTTGAATACAGTGTAGGGACTCGTAAGCGTGGGGAGCATTGACGTTTGGGTTAAGAACTTATGTATTTTGTCCAAAATATGGACCAATACCTCATATTTATAATCATTTTACTGTATATAATTTTTATTGCACAATTTTCTGCAGGACGCACCTCTGGGTGTCTGTCCTCTGTGCTAGTGGACTTATAGTGCTGGGCAGCCCGTCTGATCTAATAGAAGGGTGTCATCAATAGGCTGTGAGCTGGATACTGTGCATTGCACATATATGTGTGACTGATGTCCTATGTAAAACCTCATTACTGTGCAAGTTTAATACCAGCAGCCACCCCCTCCATGAATTGGTAGGTTGAGAGTGGCTGTCTCATCGGTATTGTGCACCTGTGTTATCCATACCTTTATCATGGGGAGCTGGCTGCATCCTGAAAGCGCATTTGCCATTTTTGACCTAAGTTGGCTGGTGGCTTTTTTGTGGTGAGTTTTTTTTATATTTTTTCTTTGAATTTATGTCCTTTTCGGTGAATTGTATTTCACAAGTAGCAGGACAAGATACAAGCCCTCCTTGAGTATACCACTAATTAATCACACTGAGTTTGATGTTGTTGGCAACTCTCTGATGTCTCTCTCCCCATATTAATATGTATTATTCACAGACTACTAGACCTATGTTCTATCCTCTGCACTGCAGTTGTACACAGCACTCTTGAGAAATTATCCAATATTTTAACCCTTTCTGTTCTTTATAATGATGAACTGTGCATTCTGACATCCATTCAACAGTCTGAACACCCGAAAATAGCTTCTGCACTCCTTGCTTAAGCTTTTATAGTGGCTCTGATAGTCTGATTAGCTCTGCTATAACATTGTGATGAGATAACTGCAAGACAATATGGAGAAGCCTGACATAATCTTTGTCAATCTGTAAAATGGCGAAGGGCTTATTTTTTGGGTGATTCATGACCATCAAAACAAAAATTTAATTCGATGGGACCTGCAAAGTTCATGAAATTACACGTCACATTGAAATGATTTGCTTACCTCTAGCAGTCTAGCACATATTTACAGATTAATATTCTATTTCTCATAAAGGAGCCAGGATTCTGCAACGGTATGTTGAAAGAGTACAGAAAGAGAAACAGACTGAAGTTAGTCATCTTTACTATTCCAGCAAACATTAAATACAATTTTTTAATGCCTAAGCTTCTGCTCTCTTCTGCTAATGTTAATATTTTTTAGCCAAATACCAAATCATATCCATAACTGTATGTGTTCATATCATGTAATATAATATCATTCATATCACAATGATGTTTATCTCATTCAGTGCACATTAACATACGTTTTAAATACTTCTATTGAAAAGTTAAGTACCTGATGCTGTGTAACAGCCAGGCATTAAGGAAAGAAAGAAAAAGAGAAAAAGATGAAGTGACTAAAAAACTAAGCAGAACGTATAAAAGTCAATTTTAGCACGTTTATTGTATTGATTGTATCACTGCCAACATTATTGAAGTATGTGTGTAACCTCACCCTATCCTCCTCTCACATCCCATATAATTCAAATTCCTTCCTGGATTAGACCTTTGGGACCATAAAAAGTGGGTATCATGTTCTTCCAATGAGTTGTCATGACACAAATGGGTTATAGTTTATTGAATGCAGATGCTGCTATTATTGATAACTATAGCTAATAAAGTTGTAATGTAATTAACATTTAGAAGCTACCATGATTTGCTAAAATTTTGAAAATGCTTAATTTTTATATACCGTAATCACATCCTCCTACAATAGACTTTTAGATGTAGATGGAGTAGATATAATAATAATAATAATAATATTAATAAAATATTTATTCACTTATATAGCGCTATTAATTACATGCGCTTGACATACATCAACAACCCTAGTTCTACATCTGAAAATAGTCTAAACGACACCTGGGCAAAGTGCTACACCTGTCACGGATCAAGACAGCCAAAGGGCTAAAAACAGTGACTGTGCGGCCGGACTCGCCTGCTTGTCAACACAATTTCAACAGTATGTGCATCCTCGGGATGTACATACCAGTAAACATAATGTTGCTGGAGCAAACCCGTGACTCCCTCTTTCACCATGCAGCCACTGAGACTCAGACAGCAGACATAATGGGATCATGACAGCTGTGCAGAGCCACCTGAGTCCCCCAGCGCTATGGGGTACTTGGTCCCGGGCCGTATATGTACGGGGATGCTGTGTCACAGTTGTATAATGGGCGATGCCCGGTTCCGTGGCCCTGGGGATGCTTTTTAATGGGGAATATGTACAGGGAATGAAAGAGTTTGTATTGTGACGGCACTTGCGGGTTGCAGTTACGGTGATAGATCCTCCACTGCACAGTCTGTTACCTCTGAGGCTGATGGTGGTGGCAGCCTGGATGGTAGGCCCTCCGCAAGTAGAGCTGGGTCCCAGAGACCGAATGGAGGGGTCCGTCGCAGAAAGAAGGGAGACAACACGATTGGGGATGCAGTGCAACTTTTTCTTTACTCACAGTGTTGTTGAGCTGTGGCCCTGAAGACGTCTGGTTCAGACCCCTGGTCCCTTTTGTCGCAGTGCCAGTGTGGTGACCTGGTAGTCTCTTTCCCTGGCACCTCTCACTGGTTGGTGGGACCCTGTAGCCTGGAGCGTTTGTGGGTCCTAACTGTCTGTTGGCAGTTTCTTATCCGTACGGCGGGCAGTGCGAACCCTGTAGGGTTGGTGTTCTGTTCTGGTCCCTGGCTCAATCTTTACTGCGGGTGCCCCCAGATTCTGAGGTCAGTGAGGTCCGTGAGGGTCCCCTCCCTGTGCAGGTATTTGTCAGGTTGCCTGAAGCTGTCGCCTGACCTAAGGCCCTGTGACCCGTCAGTGCTCTGGTTCCAGAGGTACCTGGCTGTACCCTCCCTGGCAACCACTCTCTCCTTTGCAACCTAGCGCACTGTTACATGACCTCGCCTGGAGACACGTCCGTCCCCTTCAACTGTCACTACTCGACTGTCTTGTCTGACTGAGTGTCTGTTTGTCCCTTCCCATCATGCTGTTGGCTAGTGGACTGGACTGGCTCCGCCTCTGGGTGGCGATCCATTGGGTCCCAGACTAGTCAGTCATCCCTAATGGGGAGTGGGAAACTTGGGATGTCATGTGTTTTCTTGGTACCGGCACTGGTCTTCCAGGTCACAGAGAGTGAGCCCTGCATCTTTGTCAGGATGCAGTACTTAGTAGTACCCTGAGGAGTTCAAGGGCGCTACACCTCAGCACACACAGCAAAGACTACAACAGAGAGCCGGAGGAATGGGAGCAAGGTTACTCACTGGTGGTGTTAATGTGTGGGAGCAGATAACATTTGGCCAGCTGATGTGGCCATCATACTATGTGGGAGCTGTTTGTGTAGTGCTGTGGTTAATCATTCTGTATAAAAGAGGGCAGTGGTGTCCATCATACTATGTGGGTGGTTCTTTGAGGCAGGCTGTATGTAAGAGGTATTATGTGGGAGGCTGTGGTGGCCATCATACTTTGTGGTGGATCATGTGGGAGATTGATTCTGTGGGTACGTGGCTGTGAGGACCACTATATAATGTGTGAGGGTGGTGAGAGCTGTCATACTGTGAATGAGAGGCTGTGAGAAACACTATATCATGTATGGGGGCAGTTAAGGCCATCATGCTATGTATGGGGGCTGCGAGAGCTATCCTAGGGGTTGTGTAAACCATTGTACCATGTGTAGCAGGCTGAGTGGGCCATTTTAACTTGTGCGGGAAGCTGTCAGAACCACTATACCTTGTGTTGGAGCTGTGAGGACCATCATGCTGTGTGTAAGGGTCTATGGGGAACATCATAGTGTCTGTGGAGCACAATGTGGGTCGAGTTGTTTAGATACACAGGAGCAGTATAATTTATAAACGTTATAAAAAGCAGTAAATTATATGGGTTTAATTATGTCACGGTTGTCTCTCTGTTTTTTGGAGACTAGTGATAGGTTCAGGACTAAATCACTCATTACCATCTAAGACTCTATATTTAAATGTAGTTTCATTTCTTTTAGTGCCTAAGGAGTTAGTGTCAGTTTTATTTTTGTCAGTTTTTTGTTTTGTGTTTGTTAACAGCACCTCCTAGAAAATAATTTCAGCTGCAGCTGCTTTGTAGCCACTGTGCTATTGGTTTAAGTAGTGGTGTTTCCCAGCATTCTTTGCTGAACTTACAAATCCTTTGTATTCTGGCCACCTTGGTAGAAGGTCTTGTGGAGGAGTGTTCCTTAAGTTGGGTTTTATCCTTTTTTGTTGCTGTTTTCCCCAGTTTGTCTTACTTGTCCTTGTGTCGTATTAGTGCAGCGATGGGGCTAGCATTCTTCACCTGCCAGGGCATCTATAGGGTTTCGCAGGGTCACAGGTTCCTGCTTGGTGACAGTTGAGGTGACTGTTAAAGGAACTGACTAGGAGAGTAGAGACAGCTGCAGGTGAGGATAGAAGGTGTCCCATCTACCCATCTCATTAGCGCTAGGTCCCACCGTTGTTATAGTGTCTCCTGTGTTTCCCCTTACTTGTGGAATTCTTTGTTGTATTTTTGTTGTGTGTCAGGTTCCCCGTTGATCTGAACGCACATGCCACGTTTGTCATACCTGACAAGCATGACAGATTAGCTGCTAGTGTTAGGAATAAGATAAACCCTATCATAGCATAGTATGCATCAGCAGTAGCAGCTAGTCAGCATACTTAGTTCTGCCATTAACCCCTTTCCAACCTTGGACGTACAGTTATGTCGACTCTTAACGTCACTTACCAACCAAGGATGTAACTGTACGTGCAAGCACTTGCGGGGACACAGGGTGTTTCCACAGATGTGGCCAGAGACTCAACTTATCCAACAGCCAAGACCTGGGCCTCAAAGCCAGGGATGGTGCCTGGGCTATTGCTGGCCGTTTAAATCCTAATTGCCATGATCAATACCGATCGTGCTCCCTCTCCCCTCTGATCTGGACCTGTCATGTAATCGTTGTTATAGTGCCACCTAACTATGGAAAGTCTGTGTGATCATGCCTGCAGCATGATTAACACAGGCTTTTATTGTGCAGCTCTGACATCTTCGATGTCCTGCAGTGGTCAAGCACTGCAGAACATTGCAGCTGTGACAAAAGTCCTGTGGGGATATGTTCCATAAAGAGACTAAGGCGGGATTTGCACACTACGACATCGGTCGGTGGGGTCAAATTGAAAATGACGCACTTCCGGCATCGCATGCGACATCGCAGTGTGTAAAGCCTAGATGATACGATTAACGAGCGCAAAAGCGTCGTAATCGTATCATCGGTGCAGCGTCGGCGTAATCCATGATTACGCTGATGCGACGGTCCGATGTTGTTCCTCGCTCCTGCGGCAGCACACATCGCTGTGTGTGAAGCCGCAGGAGCGAGGAACATCTCCTACCGGTGTCACTGCGGCTTCCGTAGGATATGCGGAAGGAAGGAGATGGGCGGGATGTTTACATCCCACTCATCTCCGCCCCTCCGCTCCGATTGGCCGCCTGGCGTGTGACGTCGCTATGATGCCGCACGACCCGCCCCCTTAACAAGGAGGCGGGTCGCCGGCCAGAGCGACGGTCGCAGGACAGGTGAGTCCATGTGAAGCTGCCGTAGCGATAATGTTCGCTATGGCTGCTATCACAAGGAAATCGCTGCTGCGACGGGGGCGGGTACTATCGCGCTCGGAATCGCAGCATCGGCCTGCGATGTCGCAGCATGCAAAGTACCCCTTAGGCTATGTGTCTACGGGAGAATGTAGCTGCGGATTTTTCTGCATCAAAATCCGCAGCTTTCCCGCAAAATCCGCACCTTTTCAAAGGTGCGGATTTGCCGCGGATTTACCGCGGAATTGCCGCGGATTTAATGCGGAATTTGGTGCGGATTTTTTTTTTTCCCAATTTTAAAGCCAAAATCCGGATGAAAATCTGCAACAATAATTGACATGTTGCAGATTTTTACGGATCAAAATCCGCACGAAATCCGCTGCGGAAAAATCTGCAGCGTGGGCACAGCATTTCCAAAATGCCATAGAAATGGCTGGGAAGTGCCTGAGCTGCAGATTTTTGGGAAATCCGCGGCTCTTCCGCGCATTTTCCGCAGCGTGGGCACATAGCCTAAGTGGAAAAGAAAAAAAAGTTTTTTTTTAAAGAAGTATAAATATTAATAAAAATCAGAAAATAAAGAACAAAAAAATAAAAAAAATATTCGAATAATTGTTATAGTTATGAAAAAAACACAAAAAAGTACACATATTTGGTATTGCCGCGTCTGTAACAACTCAAGATATAAAATAGTCACACTAGTTAACCCCTTCAGTGAATACCATAAAAAATAAATAAAAAAGAGCTCAATCAACAGAAAAATAAACAAGCTATAACTCTCAGAAATATTATGTGGTCCAAAATAGTACCGATAAAAACTACAACTCATACTGCAAAAAACAAGCCCTCACATGACTCTGTCGGCAAAAAATCAAAAAACTGTAGCCTTCAAAATTTGTTGAAGCAAAAAACTTTTAATTTGTAAAAAGCATTTTTACTGTAATAGTAACCAAACCTACAAAAACTATATAACCTGGTATTTCTGTAATCGTACTGACCGGAGGAATGAAGCCGCCTAATCATTTATATCGCACAGTGAATGGCGTAAAAATATAAATAAATAAAGCCAATTCTTCAAGTGCTATTGATTTGTTCATTCTCTAAAAAAACGAGATACGGCGCGGCTCCTATTTATCCTGTGCTCTAAGCTGAGCGCTAGCAAAGGGATTACATGTAAGGGTGCGTGCACACAATCAGGAATAGCAGTGTTTTGGATACAGTGTGTTTTCACCTCATCCAAACTGCTGCATTATACAGCACAAGCACAGTGGATGGATTTATAGAAATCCCATGCCCACTATGCTTCTTTTCTCCACAGCATAAACTGACCTGCGCTGTGGCTTCACTAGATGCAGTATGCCAATTTATGCTGCAAAGACGCTAGTATCCTCAGCTGGGAAAACAGGGAGAAAGTCCACAGCACCCCATACCCTGATATACAAAACTTTGATAACTAGGTATATGTAAGCATTAGTTTGTGACATAGATGTTTACAGTGCTTTATTAGTTTATAAGACATGTGTTTGTCTGCGTTACATTATATAAACCGAGTTTTCTGTTTCCCAAAGTACTGGTTAAATTATTATGCACTTTGATGGTAAAATCTGGATTGTAGGAATACCCTAATGTGTTCTTTAATAGCCGCAGTGTTCCAAACTATGAATCATGTCCTCGGATTCTCTTAATCTTGAAATAATCAAATCTGTATCGAGTGTTGTTTTTTTTCCAACAGTGAAAAAGCTTTATGTATCCACAGAACTGACTGTTCGGAAATTTCTCCTTTTTTGTGGTTTACTGAGGTTTGTAATAAAGTGTCAAATCTTCCATTTCTTCATTGTTTCTGTTAAATTTTCTATCAATATTTACCGTACATTGCGTCGAAAGGGTGTTATCATTTTTATGGGATAAATAGTTTCTACATTGGGCATGGTCCGCTTTTCTTTTGGTGCATAGTTGATGCTTATTTGTTTTCATTTCCTTAGTAATAGTAGTTAGAATAGTTCTAATAGTAGTGATATTGGTGATGGTAGGAAATTTACAGATGCTATGCTGGAATACTATTTTTTATCAAGTATAACTGTGTTTGTGTTTGCTGTTCGGTGACATTGGTCTCTGTATCTGTCACATGACCAAACTTCACTGGGTGTCGCTACCACATCGCAGCGCTGTACAAGTGAATGGGGTCACATTGTGATCTTAAAGGTACCATAGCTGCAACACGCAAGTTGCAATCTAATTGATGAGGTTTGATTTATTGCAATTTACTTGTCACAATCACAGGTGTTGAGTCCAAAGTATCAATGTAACCCTAGCCTAAAGGATAGTAATAGATTCAAGGAAGCCTTTTAAGTGGTATGCCTAAAGTTACCAATCATTACAATATAAATTGAACTATTAGTATTGCAGTAGTTACCGAGTCATAACTTCAAACATTGGAATAACCATCCACAAAACATGTTAGGCACTTCCACCACCTTTTAGGATATCAACGTCAATTTTAGATTAATTTGCATATATCAGCCACTATCTAGTGTCACAGTCCTACAAAAAAAATCTTGGTTTCCTTTCCCATCCCCAGTTAATTTAGGATTGGCTTGAGACATGGAGAGGTACGTTTTTAACAATTCGGGTACACTAACACGAACATATGAATTGGACGAGTGCAAAGTGAGAAAATTTCTCATTGCACTCGGACCAATGCTATTCAATGAGAGAGAGCAGCTGGTCAGCTTTTTTCTCATTCAGATTCTGGATGAGAAAAGGTTGCAGCATGGTGCGATTGTCAGCGAGAGCCATGTCACTCACACCCATACAAGTCTATGGGTGTGAGTGAAACATCGGACTACACTCGGATGATATCCGAGTGCAGTGCGATAATCGCATCAGCTGACAATGGAGGAGATAGGGAGATTAATCCCTCCCTCTCCTCTGCAGCTGTGATTCGATCAGTCACATGACACTTGGCTCACGATGACAGCACAACGGGAGCCAAGGGTCATTAGCATATCGCATATGATGCACTCGCATCAGATTCCACACCATCGTGTGAATCCTACAGCAATATTGGGGTACATATATTCATTAATCGCATTGTGCTGATGAGGTTTGTGATTGTATATTAGCCACAGCATGTTGGTGGGTATGTAGAATAATTTAATACTAAAGGTTTGCAGGCCCTATTTTTTCTTTTTTTTGTAGTACACATTGGTGGGTGTGGATCCTGCTGTGGTTCAGCACCCTTATCCATCCATCTTTCCCACACAAAGTTTTAATTGCAAGCCACACCTGGTTTGCTTTTAGTTTCCCAGTTCAGATAAAGCCTGGTTTGACACATGAAGAAGTAGGACATTAGTGATAGAGACCATCCATATTTAGGTACACTTTGACGTGGTTGGATAGTGATTGCGCTCTTTGATCAAAAACTGCTAACTTTATAGCAATAGTGGCATTTATGTACTTATAAATATCGCATTGTGTATGTATATTTTTGTATACTGGTTATGTCTTTGTGCACCTGTACAGTAATGTAATATGAACGCAGTGTGGGCTCTGTTTTTTTATTTTGAGAGGATCAATCAATCATGGAGCAATATTTCCCAACAAAAATTATGTTTCAGAGTCTTCTGGTAAATCTTCATTTTTTACAGTATATGGTTGAGAACCTCATCTTCCTTTACCTGTTCCACCTTGAAGTATTCTTCCAGTGCTTCTAAAGACATGCTTTACTTTTGATGTGAGGTGCAATCCAAGTAGGCTACAGCTGCAGCTAAAGCAAAGGGGAGTGTTGATGGACATTGTCGACCTGTTCCCAACATCACTCCCAAAGATAAAGTTTGGCTTTCCACCAAAACTTCCATTTAAAGACTCGTACAAAGTTGGTTCCTAGGCTCATTTGCACATACTAAATTGTTCAGGACTTTAGTCTTGCTACTATCGTTCTAACACTTCCAGGGGCATAATGAACTTGGTCACAGAGGGTACCACCGTGACTGTGCCCGAGCTTGGGGGAAACCCGCTGACCCTAGCACCTACTTCAGCTGGATGTGTGCAATAGGGTGACCCGTGCCCTACCACCCCCAGGATATGTATGGTGAAGTTGGGTTTTTGCACTGTAGTGTATTGATGATAGATTGATGTGTTTCGAGTATAATGTGATAGTAAAGTATTGATGTATATTTTTCCTGTGTAATGTAGCCAGCCACCAGGAAGTGTCACTGGGTCCCTTACTGTATATGGTGTGACAGGATGGTATGGGTTAAAAGAGGGGAGGAGAATCCCCAGCACAGGAAGAGAGATAGAGAAAGGCAGCTTCCTGTTTCAGGGAGAGAGGGAGATGCTATGTTAGTGTAAAGAACAAGGAAGGACTAGAAGGGTCAGAAAGCTGCAGAGTGGAGCGAACTGGGTGGAGGTGGTTGAAGCAGGACAGAGACAGGACAGAAAGCAGAAAGGAAGAAGCAGCTAGCAACAAAGATATTTTGAGGGGCTCATCTACAAGACATACAGTCATATGATAAAGTTTGGGCACCCCTATTAATGTGAACCTTTTATCTTTATAACAATTTGGGTTTTTGCAACAGCTATTTCAGTTTCATATATCTAATAACTGATGGACTGAGTAATATTTCTGGATTGAAATGAGGTTTATTGTACTAACAGAAAATGTGCAATCTGCATTTAAATTTGACAGGTGCAAAAGTATGGGCACCTCAACATAAAAGTGACATTAATATTTTGTAGATCCTCCTTTTGCAAAAATCACAGCCTCTAGTCGCTTCCTGTAGCTTTAAATGAGTTCCTGGATCCTGGATGAAGGTATATTTGACCATTCCTGTTTACAAAACAATTCCAGTTCAGTTAAGTTTGATGGTCGCCGAGCATGGACAGCACGCTTCAAATCATCCCACATATGTTCAATGATATTCAGGTCTGGGGACTGGGATGACCATTCCAGAACTTTGTAATTGTTCCTCTGCATGAATGCCTGAGTAGATTTGGAGCGGTGTTTTGGATCATTGTCTTGCTGAAATATCCATCCCCTGCGTAACTTCAACTTCGTCACTGATTCTTGCACATTATTGTCAAGAATCTGCTGATACTGAGTTGAATCCATGCGACTCTCAACTTTAACAAGATTCCTGGTGCCGGCATTGGCTACACAGCCCCAAAGCATGATGGAACCTCCACCAAATTTCACTGTGGGTAGCAAGTGCTTTTCTTGGAATGCCGTGTTTTTTTGCCTCCATGCATAACGCCTTTTTGTATGACCAAACAACTTAATCTTTGTTTCATCAGTCCACAGGACCTTCTTCCAAAATGTAACTGGCTTGTCCAAATGTGCTTTTGCATACCTCAGGCAACTCTGTTTGTGGCGTGCTTGCAGAAACAGCTTCTTTCGCATCACTCTCCCATACAGCTTCTCTTTGTGCAATGTGTGCTGTATTGTTGACCGATGCACATTAACACCATCTGCAGCAAGATGATGCTGCAGGTCTTTGGAGGTGGTCTGTGGATTGTCCTTGAGTGTTCTCACCATTCTTCTTCTCTGCCTTTCTGATATTTCTTTTGGCCTGCCACTTCTGGGCTTAATAAGAACTGTACCTGTGTTCTTCCATTTCCTTAATATGTTCTTCACAGTGGAAACTGACAGTTTTATATCTCTGAGACAACTTTTTGTATCCTTCCCCTCGACAACTATGTTGAATAATCTTTGTTTTCAGATCATTTGAGAGTTGTTTTGAGGAGCCCATGATGCCAATCTTCATAGGAGATTCAAATAGGAGAACAACTTGAAAGTGGCACCTTAAATACCTTTTCTCATGATTGGATACACCTGCCTATGAAGTTCAAAGCTCAATGAGGTTACAAAACCAATTTTAGTGCTTCAGTAAGTCAGTAAAAAGTAGTTAGGAGTGTTCAAATCAAGAAATTGATAAGGGTGCCCATACGTTTGCACCGGTCAAATTTTGTTTACATGCGGATTGCACATTTTCTGTTAGTACAATAAACCTCATTTCAATCCAGAAATATTACTCAGTCCATCAGATATTAGATATATGAAACTGAAATAGCTGTCGCAAAAACCCAAATTGTTATAAAGAAAAAAGGTTCACATTAATAGGGGTGCCCAAACTTTTTCATATGACTGTAATATCAGGCTGGGACGGTCTATAGATATTGGCCCCTTCCCAGCCTAAAAGGATGAGGCAGCAGCCACCCCAGAATTGGAGTATCAAATTAGATGCGCCAATTCTGGTGCTTTGAATGGCTCTTCCCGATTGCCCTGGTGCAGAGACAATCAGGGAAATATTTTTGGGTGTTGAAATCAGCTGTGTAAATTCAGCTGGCATGAAGTCCAGGGGTTAGCAATAGAGAGGTGTCTATTAGACACCCCCATTTCTAACCCAGTAATCAAAAAAAAAATACACAAAGGAAAAAATAGTTTATTTGAATGACTGCCTCACAATATCCCTCATTCACCAATTTATTATAAAAATGTTCATATGAAGTTCTGCTGTAGTCCATGGTCCGGTGACTGTGAATAGCAGTAAAGTACAGCTATTCCCAGGAGCCGAGTAGTGATGGGAACTCTCATCAGTGTCGCTGGCTTTCACTGAGGGCAGCATTGATCCAGCGGCTCTGATGACAGTTATAGTCACTACTCGGCGCCTGTAAATAGTTGTACTTCGCTGCTATTCACAGTCACTGGAGCTGCATTCGTGGATCGTGACCTTTGACAAAACTTTGTGGGAACCTTTTTTATAAGTTAGTGAATGAGCGATAGTGTGTTTTTTTTTTTTTTCTTTAACATTACTGGGTCAATAATAAAGGGTCTAATATATGACTCTCCATTACAGACCCCTGGGATTGATGCCAGCTGATAATACTCTGCTATCAATGCCCAAAAATATTTCCCAGACTGCCACAGCTCCAGGGCAATCGGGAAGCACCAGGTAAAGCACCAGAATTTGCTTATCTAGATTCATGCTCCCACTTCTGGGGCGGCTGTGGGATAATATTTTTAGGCTGGAAAGAGCCATATAACCATGAGTCTTCCCAGCCTATTAATATCAGACTCCAGCTGTTTTCTTTACCCTTTATAAAAATTAGGGGGAACTCCATGTCATATTTATAAATGCTATATTTAGTTCCCAGCAGTGACCTCAGAGTGTAAGATGTTCAATGTGTGATGCCATGGACTATTCAGGTCGTCACAGGGTTGTGCACAATCTACCCTCCCCGTGCAGGACTCAAACCCCCATGGTTCTGGGTCTCCATCCTGAAGTACTGCCGTCACCAGCATTCACAAATCCTAGATACGCCTTGCACCACACCTGTCAGGCACACCAGTGGGCTATTTAAGCAGCTTAAGCAGGAATAGGGCCATCCACCTAGGGGTCAGGCAGGAGGTGGGAGGTGTCAAGTCAGTTCAGTGGTAGCCCTCGAGCTGTGAGGAGCTCTGAGGAAGCTGGGAGTTGGAGTTCCCAGGAGAGAAGTAAACTAAGTCACAGACGGTGGTCTGGACCAAGAGGAATCGAACCCCCGATTGCAGGGGATTGAGGCTAGGTGCCTGGAACCCGCCAAGGAGGATGGTAAGCAGCTTGGTCCTATCACCGGTCCGGGACCAAAGGCACATAGGGGTACATGGACCCTAGGTCGGGGAGAAGCTTCAGGTGACCTGGAAATTAACCTGTGGAGGACAGGTTTTCTCCCACCAAGTTCAGAGATCGGGGGCACTAGCGCACCGAGGGGGATAGGGCTTTCCTAGCAAGCGGCCCACTGAAATCCCAAGCGTGAACTACTGTGAGCAGGCTCCTTCGCTTAGCCACAGTGGGAAGCGGGGTCCGTAAACCTCCAAGTTACCGGGCCACTACAGACAATCTAAATTGTGTGACAGGAGGCAGGTTACAGACCACTGGCAGTGCTGCAGGGGACGGGACCCGGACGAGCTCTCCCTGCAAGGCAATCCCCCCCTGGAAAAGCAAATTCTGGCACTTTTCCTGGTGTTTCCCTATTTTCCTGGAGCTGTGGCAATCTGGGAAATATTTTTGGGGGTTGATAATACTCTGCTATCAGCTGGCATCAATCCCAGGGGTCTGGGATTGATGTCAGCCAGTTGTTCTTTACTTAGCTGCTTTTTTCTTGCCATAATACAAATTCTAACAGACTATCAACTGTGTATCCACCAGACTTATGCACAACACAACTGATGGTCCCAACTCCATTTATAAGACAAGAAATCCCACTTATTAAACCTGACAGGGCACACCTTTGAAGTGAAAACCATTTCCGGTGACTACCTCTTGAAGCTATAAAATGTAATTAAACAAGGCACTCCCGAACTTGAAAGTGATGCAAGTTTATTTAATGTGCATGAAAAAGGGTTTTCGGTCCACTACGACCTTCCTCAGTTGCACATTAGTGGAGTGGACTGGAGGTATAGGATGGCGTGAGGCGCGGTATCCACCGCTGCATGAAGCTCATCAAAAGAATGCCAAGAGAGTGCGAAGCAGTAATCAAAGCAAAAGATGGCTACTTTTGAAGAACCTAGAATATAAGACATATTTTCAGTTGTTTCACAATTTTTTGTTAAGTATTTCATTCCACATGTGTTTAATTCATAGTTTTGATGCCTTCAATGTAAATCTACAATTTTCAGAGTCATGAAAATAAAGAAAACTCTTTGAATGAAAAGGTGTGTCCAAACTTTTGGTCTGTACTGTATTTACATAGGTAAGGATGGTTGACCTCGGGGAGATCAACATCCAACACCGCGGAGACACCATCAGGTGTTTCTCAACGCAGTGACACTAGAACAAGGCCACCTGGGAATATATGCAAAACAAGAATGCCGCAGAGACACCATCACAAGGGGGCCTTGTTCTAGTGTCACTGCGTTGAGAAACACGTGATGGTGTATCCGTGGTGTTGGATGTTGATCTCCCTGAGGTCAACCATCCTTACCTATGTAGTCTTCTACAAGGCATTGTTCCCACTAGCCAGTTTCCTACTCCACACTGATGAGGGTCAATACCCTGAAACAGCTATCTGTGGATGGATACCATGTTTTAGTATAGGCGGTTTTGTTGACTGGAGACTGCCCTTCCCGTGGTTGTTCCTTTCCGGTGAAACACCTGGCTAGTTTCCTGCCAGCGTTGAGCAACACGTGATGGTATCTCCATGGCATTTTTGTTTTGCATATTTTCCCAGGGGGCCTTTTTCTAGTGTCACTGCGTTGAGAAACACGTGATGGTGTCTCTGCGGTGTTGGATGTTGATCTCCCCGAAGTCAACCATCCTTACCTATGTAGTCTTCTACTAGGCATTGCTCCCACTAGCCAGTTTCCTACTCCACACTGAAGAGGGGCAAATAGCCCGAAACAGCTGTCTGGGGATGGATTCCATGTTTTGGTTTAGACAGTTTCCTTGACTGGAGACTGCCCTTCCCGTGGTTGTTCCTTCCTGGTGAAAGACCTGGCTAGTTTCCTGCCAGTGTTGAGAAACATGTGATGGTGTCTCTGCGGCATTCTTGTTTTGTACTGTATTTACAAATTGGAATACCACATATTTGGGGTGACAGCTATGCGCTTGTAATAGAGAATTGCCGTTGACAGGTTTTCTATATAATGAACATTCAATCCTACCGCATCACGGTTTTTTGGCAGAAGATGCAGGTTTGGTGCAGGAATTTGGTGTATAAATTTCAGCACCAAATCTGCATCTCCTGACAAAAAAACTGTATTAAAATTGCATCATCTCATTTTGATGCTTTTTGCCAGGAGATGCAGTATTGGTGCAGGAATTTGGTATCTAAATTCCAGCACCTAATCTGCATCTCTTGGCAAAAAGTGTGGTTTTCTGCCAGGAGATGCAGGAGTCATTGAGTTCAATTAGTTCACCTGAGTTGAGTTTAACTGTGGTCACAAGTGGGGTAGCATGGGAACCTCGAGCTGTATCTGCAGGTAAACTCGGTGACATCACTGCTCACAGCTGCCACTCAGTCAGTGTCTGACTGAAGTCACAGCGGGTGGTCATGTTCTCTAATGAGCTGTGCGCAGCAACTTCAGTATGTAACAGAGCTGTGATTGTCGTAGTACGCCATGGTGTGGATTCTGTCTTCTGTCGGACATGGGTGTTTTGGGGGTTAATAAATTGGAGAAGTGGTTTGTTTCTTGTTTGTTTTTTTTTAAGTAAAGGATATTTCTCTGTGTTTTTGTATTTACTTATTTTTACTTACAGATTAGTAATGGGGAGTTTCATTTGATCCCTCCCTATTATTAATCCACAGCTTAGCGCCATTTATGATATTTGACAAATCACAGCTGTCATTAACCCCATAAAATCACCCCAACTGTCACCGCACCAGGGCAATTGGAATGAGCTGGTAAGGCACCAGAATTGTTGCATCTAATGGATGCAACAATTCCAGGATGGCTAAGGCTATTTTTAGGTTGGGCGGCCCAATCACCATAAGCCTCCGCAAGCTGAAGAATGCCATCCCCCAGCTGTCGGCTTTATTTTGGCTGTATTTCAAAGTTGGGGGGGTCGCACATCGTTTTTAATTATTTATTTATTTAATTTGAAAAAGCCCCAGGGGTCCCTCATATTTTGATCAGCAACCAAAATAATGTGGACAACTGGACTTTTTAGCCATCTGCTTTAGCTGCCTTAGGTATCAATATCTAGGGACCCTAACTTATTTTTGTAATTTTTTTTTTCACCACTATAGGGATGCAAACAGCGTGTGTGATTTTAACCAATAACAGACGCTGTCACAGAGGGTAGTGGCACGGTCTGACTGCAACCAATCACAGATGCCGGGACTGATGGTGGGTGAAGGAAGCAGTGAATATGCATGAGAGCTAATGATTGGACCCGAAAGCAGTGTGACAGTTGCAAGGAAGAACAGTAAGTATAACTGTCCTGCTTTATTAAATATTTTCTTTAATTTGCAAGCTAACTAGCCCTTACCAGCAACAATTTAAAAACACATAAGTTCGAGTCCATCACTAGTCATTACAAGTAAAATATTGTTTTAATATCTTTTGGTGAGTTCTGTCTTTTCTCTTATATTGCTTTTAATTTTTTCAGTCTGCCTTTTGGTGCATTTAATTGCTGTAATAGAAGCTTTGAAACATTGCAGAGCTACATTCTACTGCTTGCCATTGGAAGTAATCAACACCCTTTAGCACTCTTAAAGGTTCAATGTCTCTCAGATAATTAGCTCTACATTTAGAAATGATCGGATCTTTTGAAATTCAAATTTTACAACTTTGATTAATTTCCCCCCTCAAAAAAAAAAAATATTTGTGGTGATTATGTTCACATGAATCTCAATACTGCAAAGTTTATAATTGTTCAGAAAATATACATAGGTGAGAGGAGAGAGTAAAGGGTACTTTACACGCTGCGATCTCGCTAGCGAGATCGCAAGCGATCGTACCGGCCCCCGTCGTTTGTGCAACACGGACAAATCGCTGCCCGTGGCGCACAACCTCGCTTACACCCGTCACACTACTTACCTTCCCTGCAACGTCGCTGTGACCGGTGAACCGCCTCCTTTCTAAGGGGGGCGGTTCGTGCGGCGTCACAGCGACGTCACACATCAGGCGTCCAATAGAAGTGGAGGGGCGGAGATGAGCGGCACGTAACATCCCGCCCACCTTCTTACTTCAGCATTGCCGGTGGACGCAGGTAAGGTGAGGTTCCTCGTTCCTGTGGTGTCACACATAGCAATGTATGCTGCCGAAGGAACGACGAACAACATCGCTAAAAAGCAGAGAACGATTTTTGGTTTCAGTACGACCTCTCCGCGGCAAATGATTTTGAACGCTTTTGTAATCGTTTAAGGTCGCTTGTACTTGTCACACGCTGCGATCTCGTTAATGAAGCCGGATGTACGTCACAAACACCGTGACCCCGACGAAAATTCACTAAAGATATCGCAGAGTGTAAAGCCCCCTTAAGAACCATGTTAACATTAAGAGCTTACACTTTACAAGTAAAAGAGAAAAAGTACCCCGCTAGCTATAAGAGCTGAAGGCCGCTTTACACGCTGCGATATCATAACCGATATCGCTAGCATGCGTACCTGCCCCCATCGGTTGTGCGACACAGGCAAATCGCTGTCCGTGGCGCACAACATCGCGCGGAAACGTCACACATACTTACCTGCATAGCGACGTCGCTGTGACCGGCGAACCGCCTCCTTTCTAAGGGGGTGGTTCGTTCGGCGTCACAGCGACGTCACTAAGCGGCCGCCCAATCAAAGTGGAGGGGTGGAGATGAGCGGGACGTAACATCCCGCCCACCTCCTTCCTTCCGCATTGCTGGCGGGACACAGGTAAGGAGAGGATCCTCGTTCCTGCGGTGTCACACATAGCGATGTTAAAAGAAAAAGGTTTTGGTACCGTGTTAGCCGGTTGAAAAATGATTGATTGCTCTCAGTGAGAGAAACAAAATTAAAATTTTGTAGTTGTGATACCTTTTAATGGCTAACTAAAATAAAATATGATGTTATAAAGCAAGCTTTCGAGACATCTCAGGTCTCTTCCTCAGGCATGGTATGACAAAATATCTGAAGAAACACAAATATATACACAAGTTAGCCATTAAAAGGTATCACAACTACACGCTCTGCCCTGTTTTGTGTATATATTTGTGTTTCTTCAGATATTTTGTCATACCATGCCTGAGGAAGAGACCTGAGATGTCTCGAAAGCTTGCTTTATAACATCATATTTTATTTTAGTTAGCCATTAAAAGGTATCACAACTACAAAATTTTAATTTTGTTTCTCTCACTGAGAGCAATCAATCACATAGCGATGTGTGCTGCTGCAGGAATGACGAACTACATCGTTACTGCAGCAGCAACGATAATTGAGATTAGGGAGGGATGTCACCGATTAGCGATTTTGAACGTTTTTGCAACGATTCAAAATCGCTAAAAGGTGTCACACGCAAAGACATCGCTAACATGGCCGGATATGTGTCACAAAATCCGTGACCCCAGCGAGATCGCTTTAGCGATGTCATAGCGTGTAAAGCGGCCTTTACACTCTACAGAAAAAAGAGACTTAGCCAGTGATGCTGGAGATGCAAAATGACTGTACAAGGTACGCTAATCTGATAGATGTCATAGATGCAGGGCATTATAAGGAAGACCGCCTGGCCACAAAAATGACTTTAATCAGCACTCTGATTCTTAAGCAGTGTAAAAAATGGTGCTGAGCAAATACAATCTCAATGTGCTCAAATTCTTGTGAAAACCCAAATTTCAGGAAATTCGACCCAAACCTATGTTGATCAATCTACATATCTCTACAGTTATTATTTTACTCTGAATGATGTAAAAACGTCCTAGAAGCCCAACTCCCAGAAGACGTTGAGGTATTGATAATAGAAGGAATGCTTCAAAGATTTCAGCTACAAATGCAGTATGTAATACATGTTTTGTATTTACTTATTTTTACTTACAGTATTAATAATGGAGGGTCTCATAGATCCCTCCTCATTACTAATCCACAGCTTAGTGCCAGTTATGGTTTTTGACATATCACAGCTGTCATTATCCCCTTATATTACCTCGATTGCCACCGCACCAGGGCAGTCGGATAAGTCTGGTAAAGCGCCGGAAATGTTGCATTTAATGTCTGCGACAATTCCGGGATGACTACAAGCTGCTGCTTCAAAGTTTTCAGCTTCAAATGCAGTGTATAATACAAAACATTTACTAAATGACACATATTTATGAGACTCGTGAAATTAGGGAAATAAATGACTATTTCAATTATATGTACAGTTTTTCTGAATATGTGTTTAATTTTCCATAGATAACCAATCCATGGTATTTATCATTGACAAGAAAGCCATCAGTAGTTAGAAATAAAAAATGTATAAAATAAAGAATTCTGAATCCAATAGACCAAAACGATCTTTGATACAAATGAGCCATGATGACAATATTAAAATATATAACAAGCTCAATAAGTAAATTAGCACAAAAAAAATGGCGTTGTGTCTTATAAATAATCTAGTGACAACTAATGTATCATTGGTGGAGAAAGGTTGAACTTGAGGGACCCGAGTCTTTTTTCAACCTATGTAACTATGTAGCTGTGTAGAAGTCAGTGTTGTCTAGCCGTCATCCAGCTATCCTAAGTGGGACTAGCAATTGCCCAGGAGGAAATGTCTAATCTGGCTCTTGTTTGTAGCACAATGGCCAAGGTATGTTTAAAGTATTAGGTCCACTGCCAGAATCTAGTCACAAGCTAAATTTAGTAGGATGGTTCTATGTTTACATGATGAAGTATGAGGCTAGCATTGAGTCAGAAGTCAACTATAATAAGATGCCAGATGGATGATTCTATCTGCCCTGGGGAACTCATGAAGCCTCGTTACTTTTTAGTTATTGTAATAAGGCTTAAAATAAAAAGACTAAAAGGGCTATTATAACAAAAAATGGTTACAATGAAAGCTATGCTAAGCCGTTCCACTCACAATCAGACAATTTCCAGTCCCAAAACAACACATTTATAATCCAATTATCCACATAATCATTGAAGCAGAACTTCACACGTTTGGATCTCACTATAATGTAAAACATTTGACAGACTATCAAATTTAGAATGGGGATTTTCAATTCCTCTAGGAGCACAGTAATAATTGTATTGTAGGTTTGCATGCTGCAAATTTTCAATTAATTGTGGTGGGCTCTGTACTATTTCAAAATCTCTTTACTTGGAGGAGGCCTATAATATGTATGCACTGACAAATGTAATATATTCAAGCACATGTGTGGTATTTACCGGGAGGATAATTAGAAAGCGATGCAGTATCTGTCACTAACTTCTTAGGTTTCTTTACTCCCAGACTTATGGTATTAGTGCTATGAATCAATTAGAAGATAATTAATTTCTCTTAGTGCCCAAGGCAGTAACTCCATACTGCTATTCTGCCCTTAAGCCTTGTAGTTCAGTATGATAGCTGTTCGATGGAAAATCACTTACATAACTGTCTTATGTGTCTCTCTTTCTACTCCACCAATTCACATCCTGATTTCTAATAATGCTGACATACTCCCTATTTCCCTTCACCTTGATATTTTTCAATCAGGACTATAGATAGGTGAACCCGTAGATGTTCGGGTTCAGCGGGTCCGGCTGGACTTTAAACAAAAAGTGTAGTTTGGGACCAGTCTTGACCCCAGACTTCACCCCGGTCATTTATGGGGATACCAGACATAGTTTTGGTCCCCATATGTTTATGGGGACCTGAAGTAAGTGCTGTAAAATGGTGGTAGTAAAGGCTACGGGTCTGCAAAAAGAAGCAAAATCGGGATTCAAGTAGTACAGTTATACTTACTGTGTCTCCGAGCAGCTGTCACACTGCTTCAAAGTCCACTTATTAATTTTTATTAATATTCACTGCTTCCTTCTTCCACCCTCTTTGACAGTATCTATGATTGAGTGCAGTCAGACTGTCAGCATGCATGTGTCTGTGATTGGTTTACCTCACAGTAGCTGTCTGGGTCCCAGAGTGGAGAGTAATAGTAAATAATAAATTATTGGAAAAAATGGCATAGGGTCCCTCTTATTTTGGTACCCAGCACAGATAAAGCAGGCATCAGGCTGCAGTCCCCAGCTGTGCTCATTATCTTGGCTGTGTATCAAAATATGAAGGACCCCATATGGCTTTTTTTTAAATTATTTAAATAAATTAAAAATACCAGCGTGTGGCCCCACCATTTTGTTACCCACCCAAGATAAAGCAGACAGCTGGAGGCTGGAATTCACAGGCTGGGGAGACCCATGGTTATTGGGACCTCCTCCCCAGCCTAAAAATAGCATCCCGCAGCTGCCTAGAATTAGCACATTCATTAGATGCACCAATCCTGGTGCTCTACCTAGCTGATCTCGATTGCTCTGGAGCTGTGGCAATTTAAGTAATATAAGGGGTTAATGAAAGCTGTGATTTTTCAAAAAATGACAGCTGTCATCATTCCGGAGATTAGTAATCGGGAGGGTCTATTAGACCCTTCCATTGCTAATCATGTAATTAAAAAGAAAACACAAAACACAAAGAAAAATCCTTTAAAATCCCTCTTTGTCCAATTTATTAACTCCTAAAACATTCCTGCAAGTTCGACATAATGCATACCATTATGAACATATTGAACTCATTGACCTCACCTCAGGTGAAGTCATTAAACTAATTTCCGGATTACCGGATTAGATTATGTGCGCATGTTGAGTAATTGGCTGCAGACATTTCTGCATCAAATCTGCATATCTCAGCGATAAATGCAGCAAAACTGCAATAAAAACACATGCAGTTTTGGTGCGTTTTTCTGCCAGTAGATGCAGATTTGGTGCAGAAATGTCTGCAACCAAATAGTCAAGGTGCACATATCGCATAAACCGGTAATCCGGCATTGAGTTCAATGACTTCACCTGCTGTCAGGTCACTGAGTTCAATGAGTTAACCTCAGGTGAGTTAACCTTAGGTCACAGCTGGCGTACTATCGGAACCCAAGCTGTGACCTTAGATAAAGTCACTTAATTCAATTCCAAATTACTAGATGAGGCGATGCTCGATTGTTGCGTATTTGGTGGCAGACATTTCTGCGCCAAGTCTGTATCTTCTCTGGCAGATGTATTGGAAATATGGACATGTGAAGGGGATCTAACACTTTGTGCACACAGCCACTGAATCTTTCCTGGTGAACTCACTTCAGGAAGACATCTGCTGTGGCCGTGAGGCGGCTTTGCTGTTCTTGCAATTGTACTGCCCATGGTCTTTTAATTTTCTCACCCAAAGAATTAACATGCCCCTTTTTTATCTAAAAAAAATATTTTTATTAAGGAGCGTGGAAAATGTCTGTAAAAATTTGATCAGTCCCTGAATTTTGGTCTAGTTTTGCAGCAAAAATTGAGTAGTAGGTTGGCAACCCTGGCTTCATTCTCAGACTATCTCCATCCTTCATTGCTTACTGTCACTACCTACTGGAGGGTAAAGCAAGTCTCAAAATGGAGCTGGGAGTTGAGGTCTTATTTGCATAACTTTTAGGAAGTAGATTGGATTTTCTTGTTACAGAAGTAATCATTTTGAGGCAATGAGCTAACAGAGTCCCTTTAAATGTAATTTGTCAGCAGGTTTTGGCACCTTATCTGAGAGCATCATGATGTAGAAACAGAAACCCTGAATCCAGTAATGTGTCACTTACTGGGCTGCTTAGTGTAATTTTTATAAATCATTAGTAGGAGATTATCACCAGAGGACTACTAAACCTTTTGCCAGCAGTCAAGCATATTCATGAGCTCTGTATAACCCCACCCCCACCCACCAGTAATTGGTCCCCCAGTTCATGTTCACAAAAAGCTGCCAATCAGCGGTAGGGGTGTGGTTATGAAGAGGTCAGCATTGAGAGAATTGGTAGATATCCAGCAGATAAAACAGTTATTTTAGCATAATGTTTCTGCCTATACATTATTCTGCTCTTAGGTGGGGAAACAAAAACCTGGCGACAGATTCCCCGTAAACTGCTCTGCAGAAATAAAAGTTTCCCTTTAATTAGCAGCTATTGGTAGAATGTTCAGAATTTATTGTTGATAGCTTTGATAAAAGAGGCTTATATGAGTCGGTAGTAGTGAATATGCTGTACCAGGGACTGACCACGATGCAGACAAAAGTTTAGATCTTCTTCAGTCACACGAACTGTGAGGTGTAGTGTTCTTCATCTCTCATCATTGGCAAAATAAATATGAAATTTGCATAATTTAAAATTTCGCTGAAAATAAAGTAACATAAAGCTTTTGTATTGTATGTGCAGAATGTTTAACAAGATACTTTGTTCTTCATTCCTTCTTCCATGATCCACATTAATATATCTGGCATAATACAAACAGATTTATTTTTTCATCAAGACACAATACAAATCTCCTTATCTTGTATTATCTTCTAAAGAACTATTCCAATTTTACTCACATTCTTATAAAACAAACTAGAGACAAAGTCTGTCGAAATGTAATTTACAGGAAAAATGTTCCAGACGCACACTGACTGCATTGTAATCAGTAGCCAAGTGAAATATATTTTAATTGAAATAGTACTTGGATTCAGCGTTATGATTTAAATTGGATAGGTCGAGCATGGTATGCGCAAATTTATGTTTCCATTACATATATACTAAAAAAAAGACAGGAATGCATAGAAATCTAAATAAACACATGAAGAATGGTAAGAACAATATCCTGGGAACTCTCATTGGGTTTTCTATTATATTGTATACTTTGGTTTGTGTATTCTATAGTCATGTCAAGTATGTACAGTCACTGAGAGTTCATAACATTTAGCAACCTAAAAACAAAATTACTAACATTTTTATGTATCCTTTATTGTTTATATGAGACTACTATGTTCTTCGGCATCATATACATATCAAAGACATACATAATATAGAGCCAATTACAGAAGAGAACACTGGCCATTTTATAGTGTTGCGATTCCAATGTTATGTAATGATGACATCATTATATGGTGACATAATAATAATAATAATATTTATTCATTTATATAGCGCTGTTAATTCCACAGCGCTTTACATACAACTGCAACACTGTTCCCAATGGGGCTCACAATCTAGGTTCCCTATCAGTATGTTTTTAGAGTAGGGGAGGAAACCGGAGTACCCGGAGGAAACCCACGCAAACACAGGGAGAACATAAAAACTCCTTGCAGATGGTGTCCTTGGTGGGATTTGAACCCACTAACCACTGAGCCACCGTGCCACTCCATCACTTTTATCAAGATAAACATTACTGGCTTGATGCCTCTGTGATACTTATACATCAAATCAAAAACATGGCAAGACCTCTGGTTACTCACTCCTCGTATCAGTGAGAAACGGATCTCAACTTTAAAGGGAACCTGTCACCAGATTTGGGGGCCTATAAGCTGTGGCCACCACCAGTGGGCTCTTATATACAGTATTCTAACATGCTGTACATAAGAGCCCAGTCCGCTGTGAAGAACGTAAAATATCACTTTATAATACTTACATAAATGGATGCTGCGGTGGATTTGGGTTATATGGGCATCTCCATTCTCCAGTGCCGACACCTCTGTTTAAGTAAGTATTATAAAGTGATTTTTTACATTCTACACGGAGGCCTGGGCTCTTATATACAGCATGTTAGAATGCTGTATACAGTGCTTTTTTACGGTGGTACGGCGTACTGGAAAATGTGAAGAGCGCTGAGGATAAGCACCTCTGGCTCTGTCCACATGGCTAATTTGTAAATTTGCTATATCATCAGCCATTGGCTGGAGCAGGATGACCTCTGTGTCTCCCCCCCCATCTGATTGTAGCTAGCATCCATGTGACGCTATCCCTCCAATCAGATGTGGAGGGGCGGTGGGTGCCCGCCCTCTTCAAGATGTTCATGGACACTGAAGATCGATGTCACGGCCGGTCACCCCGATCTGCTGCCATCCGGTAAGGTATTTGGTCCCTTCTGTTGTCTTCCACTGCCCCCCGACCTCTGTTGCCCCCCGTCGTCCGATTCAACCCCCCCCCGCTTACCCCTGCTACCACCGGCGCCATGTCCGCTCCCAGCTGCTAAGCGGGAACACTAGAAAAAAAGAATCTCACACTTACCGGTCTGCAGCCTCCCGGGACACGTCTGATCGGCTTCAGGACCTGCCGGTAATCAGCTGATGCAGTCACACTACGGCATCAGCTGACAGTCTAAGTCCAGGGGTGGGGCTGGCTTTTTACTGCCCAGCTGGTTTAAGCGATCAGGTGATGGTCTGAGGTGACTGCAGCAGCTGATTACCGGCGGCTCCTGGAGCGATCAGTCGTGTCCCGGGATTTTGCAGACAGGTGAGTAGTTTTTTTTGCACTGATGCATCAGCTGATTGTATAAACAGCTTTTATACAATCAGCTGCTGTGTCATGTGATTCATGTCCTTTAACCTGATATCATCTGATCGCTTTGCCTTCCAGCAAACCGATCAGATGATATTGGATACGGATTGGACGGCGCAGAATCCTTGACACAGGATTACTGCGGAGGGGGGTTCTTTATTTCAATAAAGATGGAGTCACTAATTGTGTTGTGTTTTATTTCTAATAAAAATATTTTCTCTGTCTTGTGTTTTTTTTTATCTTTACAAGAAATTTATGGTGGCCATGTCTAATATTGGCGTGACACCATGAATTTCGGGCTTAGGGCCAGTTGATAATATACAGCTGACCCTAACCCCTTATTACCCAGCGAGACACCCGTCACCAGGGCCGCTGGAGGAGTTGGATACAGCACCAGAATATGGCGCGTCTATGAAAGCGCCATTTTCTGGGGAGGCTGCAGACTGCAATTCGCAGCAGGGGTGCCCAGAAAGCTTGGGCACTCTGTGCTGCAGATTCCAATCCCCAGCTGACTAGTTGTACCTGTCTGGACACAAAATTTGTGCGAAGCCCACATCATTTTTTTTTTTTCTTAAATTATTTCATGAAATTCATGAAATAATTAAAAAAAGGGCTTCCCTATATTTTTGGTTCTCAGCCGGGTACAAATAGGCAGCTGGGGGTTGGGGGCAGCCTGTACCTGCCTGCTGTACCTGGCTAGCATACAAAAATATGGCAAAGCCCATGTCATTTTTTTTTTTACATTTTTGGGCAAAAAACTCTTGCATACAGTATTCGCTGAAGGATGCTGAGCCTTGTAGTTGGGCAGCTGCTGTCTGCTCTCCTGCATACACTAGTGGATGGAGTATGCTGAGCCTTGTAGTTCGGCTCCCCCTGCCTCTCTCTCCTGCATACACTAATGGATGGAGTATGCTGAGCCCTGTAGTTCTGCTCCCCCTGCCTCTCCTGCATATACTAGTGGATGGAGTATGCTGAGCCTAGTAGTTCTGCACCCCCTGCCTCTCTGCCCAGCATACAGTACCGTATGTAGTATGTAGTAAACCATGCACAGGATCTCCCGGCAGCACGGCAGCAACGACAGCACTACCTCCCACTCCTCAAACTCTCAAACTCGACCGCCGGCTGACAGACCCTCACCACCCCCCCTCCTCAATCTTGGCCGCCGGCGCCTAACAGCACCCTCCCCCCCCCGCTCCTCGTCTCAGAGATGCGTACCAGCAAATATTTTTTTACAAAAAAAGCACTGGCTGTATATAAGAGTCCACTGTTGGTGGCCGCAGGTTATAGGTCCCAAATCTGCTGACAGGTTCCCTTTAAGACCATTTTTCACTCCACTGCAGTCATGACAAACTGAAAAGAATTTTCAAAGGGTGATAAACAAGTAGCAGGTTATGTAAAAAATGGAGCAGACTTTTTTGAGAAGCATGGCTTAAAAAACAAAAAACTATGAGTCGAATTCAGACCCCAGAACAGAAAATATACATACCCTTTATATTTCTGGCTCTCATGTCATACATCTCACCAATGGGCATCCATCAATTCACAACCAAAATTGCATTGACAATCCGTAACTAAAAATCTCACGTTTACCATTCTATACTATTAGAGTGTGTCACAAATTGCTGTATATAATATCCATTACATTTATTCTCAGCAATATCAGTTGTCCTTGAGAAGAATTTTCTCATCACTTTTTGACTGTAAAAGAAGCAAATGGTAAATGCAGTAACATGTTCCTAAAGAGACCAATCTACTAAAAATGAAGTAAATATCAAGGACGAATGAAAGCAATTAATGTATCTGTTCTCATCATCAGAAAAACATATAGCCCTGAAATTCAAAATAAATCAGTTACCATCCTATTAGCATGGTTCTGTGCTGTGGCTGCATGCCACCAAAACCATACCCACGTATAATGGTAAATTAGAACACAAGTTTGAAAGTAGAACCTCAGTACTACTGCAAGTATTTTTGCCTCTCATTCAACCTCATATGTGTACACGGTTTTTATGGTGTTACTCATTTTCATTGGACCTGCCCCCCCCCCCACTCCTGCCTCCCTCGGGGAACAGGATAATTACGCTGACACTTGGTTATTTCCTTCATCACCCAGCTTTCCCATGCTCCGATAGCCCTTTTTCCCTCATCTATCTTGTCCTCAGCTCTCAGCTTTCCAATGCACTGCTATTCATCTTTCCCTCAGCACCCAGCTTGCCCTTGATATCAGAGCATGGGAAAGCTGGGTGCAGAGGGAAAGATGTATAGCAAAACATGAGAAAGTTGAGTCCTGAGAGAAAGATGTATAGCAGAGCATGGCAAAGCAGGGTGCTGAGGACAAGGTGGATATCAGAATATAGGAAAGCTGGATGCTAAGGGATATGAGAGAATGGGAAAGCTGAGTTAAAGATGTAAAGGAGAGCATGGAAAAGCTGGGTGCTGTGGGAAAGAGCCTCAGTCCCTCAGCACCCAGCTTTCCCATCCCATACTTGTATCTATGTCACCCATCCTGGTATATAGCCCCATCCATTTTTTTTTGCTGTACATTATATTTGTGTGATAAATAATATTATTGTAAAGTTAGAGGAAAGAAAAAGCCCACTCACTACAGCTTCTCAGTCCGGAGTTGAACATGATGTCTGCACGGACATGCTCAGGCTAGGGCTGATAGATCCAGGAAAAACAAAATACAGCGAACTTAAGCATGAGTAGATGAATTCTTATATTCCACCATATAGTATTATGCAGCCCCCATATTCCACCACATAGTAGTATGCAGCCCTTATATTCATCCATATAGTATTATGCAGCCCCCATATTCCTCCATATAGTAGTATGCAGCCCCATTATTGTTTAATGCACCCCCATGGTCCTCTGGTCACCATGATTAAATACATACTTCCCTTCATTCCCCCGCTGTTCCGGCCTCCTCAGCATGTCCACTCTTCTACCGCTTGGCACATCTCCGCACAGCGCTCAATAGTGACATCATTGTGCTCTGCTGTGCTGACACATCAAAATGCCGCAGACACAGTGGGAGAATGATGGGAGAGGGAGTGCTCCACTCCCTCTCTCATCATTGCTTTCAATTGTATCGGTACGCATAGTGGTTGCAACCAGAGTGGTTGCGTGGCCCACCACCACTGGCGGTACACCACTGGCTGAGGTCCTTGGGCCCCCTTAAACCCCAGGCTTGGTCGCGATCACGACCCCTGTGACCGTGATCATTCCGCCCCTGGCTTTCTGCTTCTCTATGTAACAGAATCACTGTTCGGGGTCACTTTACAGCTCTAAAGATGGTTAACATGAACAGGCTTAGTGCTAGTTACTCTGTATTCCAGATCTCAGGGGGTCTCCTGGCCTTCATCCTTTAACCCCTTTACAGGGATCTGGGCTTAATAGGGACCCCTAGGCTGACGTTATGGAGTTAGCTTTTGTTCAGTGGTGAAAACTGTCAAGAAGAATGGTTTAGAACTTGAAGCCCTGTTAATACTGGCAGATCAGTGAGTTAGTACAGGAACAAAACTTTACGGCAGAAGAGTAGTCAAAACACAAGTCAATATCAAAAATCAGAAATGTCAACTGGGAAAATGTCAACTGGGATGTAATGCTGGATACAAAGATGTTCACAGGAGCTAGTGAAATTATAACTACCACTGCACAGCAGTCTTTTTGGAGCTTACATACATAGAGTTTACAGTCTCACCCATGCCAAACAGGAAAAAGCAAGCATTGACAAAATTTAACTCCTGATCTCCCAGCATGGATGGAACTACAAATCTCAGTGGTCACAAGAATAGAGTTGTCACCTCACATCACCTGCAACACAAGTGTGGCACCACCCACTTGGCAGCAGAAGCACAGACAGGAAGGGCAGGCAATAATACAGATATCTTACTTTAGCAAACAAAAGTGAACTTGGATGTTTGTTTTCTCTGATCCTTTTAATCAGACAACTATACTGTTTAGGTTTTAACTTCCCTAATCGGCCTGGATGTGTCACGGGGGACAGACTGGGGTGTCCGGCAATAGAAGGTCACAGTGCTTGGCTGCAATAAATGCTCCCTGGCTTTCTATTATTCCTACTGTTAGTATTCAGTGTACTAGGTATCTCCTCTGCTGTGTTTTCGTCCCTTTCCCTCTAGGACCCTCCATAGCTCCTCTTCCCTCCAGCTGCTAGTCATCTTTATTTCTCCTTGGGTTTAAATAATCTCATGTTTTCTGGACTTGTGCTGGTGATATTCAGTTTCTTCACAAGCTCTGGATGAAAGCAGGCGCCTCACACTCGTCTGTAGGATTGTTGCTGCTCCTTGCTGAATTTCTTCCTGAGACATCTGGAGATAAGCTGTTCATGCACTTTCCTCATGTGTGTGTTCCCTGTGTCTTCTTTAGTGTTTAGTGTGGTTGACGAAGAGCTCATCCCCCCTGTTCCCTATCTAGGGCACAGCTCTAGGGTCATACTAGGGTCAGATATCCGGCATAGTGCCTAGGTGCGCAACATATTTAGAGCGGGGAGGGACACCAGGGCCGGCGGTAGGTTTGGTCAGGGTTCACCATTTCCCACTTTTGTAGACTCAGGGTTTCCCTTCCCTTTCGCCGTTTGCTTGGTATTCTCCGTACCTAGCGTGACAGGACGTGTCTGTGAGATTTTTGAAGTTCCATCTTTGCTATATTTTTGTATAACTTTTGCTATAGTGTTGTGAAAGATAAGTAAAGCTTTGCTGATCTTCTTGAAGCTTTCTCCTTTATTGTGTAAATAAATAGTTTTCTTTCTCATTTTTTGAGACATTCCTCTTCCATGTGGTGCCATTGGTAAATGTGGTTGTAGAGAAGACCGGGTTTAATGCCGCGCTTATCACCAATTCACCACTCCTCGAGGAGAGCAAAGAACCTGGGAAGTCATCTGACCTGCGGGGTCAGTACAGAGACTACAGTGGCTGAGACTGCATTATCCTGTCATTAACACTGTCCTGAGGAGGAGGGCTGAGTCCCTTGAAATGGGTAGACCTGTTCTTGTTTATATAAAAAGACATGGATTAACCCTATCTGCTTCCTGGAATTGGTGAAAACCGCAACATTAAACCCGGTCTTCTCTACAACCACATATACCTATAAATTTCGGGGCTGCAGCTGATTCACCCTGTGATCATGCCAATATAGGAGTTGTGACTGGCACAACCCCTATAGGTGAGTTTTTCCATTACCCCTTTTTATTCTGTTTATCAGTTACTCTATAGCGCTTTCTTGTCCACAGTTTGCCCTTTCTGATGTGGTGCCATTGCTGAGAGAATGAAGTGGGAATGTTTTTTATGTTAAGTATGCCCTTGTATAGCCACCTGTATGCCGGACACCTCTTTAATGAAAAATTTACTTAGTTGTTGTTGGATTCTTGTTAATTAGAGTTTTTTAGTCTAAACTTTAGCTTTGCTCCGAAGACTTTCATTGGAATGTACTCATTTTGCAACATGGTCTTTTTGGGATATCCAAAATAACTAGTCTTGGTAGCAAATCAATGGCCCACATTTGTCGGAATATTTTGTAGTATGGTATTCTGCAGAAAATATTGATTCCGAAAGGAAACTAAAAGTTTTCTGACAAATTTGTTGGGATGTATTTATTTATTTTGAGCACTGTATATTGAATATTTGACAATTTTGAACTTATGGAAGCCAGCACAAAAAAAAAGTATATGTAATCTGGGACCTACAGAGCTATAACAGATTTATTTGGGTGATGTATAAGCTTAGTCTAATTTGTAGGTTCTATAATGCAGTAATATGCTTGTATGGTTCGGGAGCTATACTGTATAAAGTGTGATTGAAAAAACTAGCGCTAGTTATAATTTATTCATACACTGTATTTCTGTTCTTCTTGCTCAATAAAATTATCTAGAAAGTGACCGCTATAGTGAAAAATTCTAAGATAAATATTGGAGAGGTTTTTTCTGCCTTTCTTTAGCAACAGAGTAATCAAATAACAATCTACTACAACAAGAATGATATCTGCTACCTTGGGAATCTGGTGCTATTGCACTGGACATTTCTTCTATTCCAGGTTTGTGTCAAGGAGATTTTGATTAATGAACTCCAAAGATTCAATGTAAACAATAGTAATGGCAGCATTTCATATAAATAATTGCAAATACAGTTGATGCCATTTTTGTGTAATAATGTTCTTTCTGCCTAAGTTCATGTAATTTAAACAATGGCTATATATCTTATGATCCAACCGAACTGAAGCAAGGACACAATGGGAAAAAGTTACTGTATATATCACATTGGGGACAAAATGCATTTGTAAAGGCCCCTTTACACACTGAGACTTTCTAGCGATCCCACCAGCGATCCCAACCTGGCCGGGATCGCTACAAAGTCTCTGGTGAGTCGCTGGTGAGCTCTCAAACAGGCATACCTGGAAAACGATGCAACAGAGATACGGACCTGCAGAACGACCTAGCTAGTCATTGGGGACGTTGTAAAGCAGCTTTTTGAAAGGGAAGTCGCTAACGAAGTCGCTGTAAAGGCCCCTTTACACACTGAGACTTTCTAGCGATCATGCTGCACAGCGGGAAACAAAGGACCAAAGAATGGTCCTGAGAGATGTGTAGTGATCAGCAACCTCACAGCGGGGCCAGGTCGCTGATGTGTTTCACACACTGCAATGTCGCTGGGGAGGTCGCTATTACGTCACAAAACCGGTGACGTTACAGCGATGTCGTTTGCGATGTTGCAGTGTGTAAAGGGGCCTTAACTCATGATTATCTGTACTTTCCTATCTATCTGTCTGTCTATCTATCTTACACTTACCAAGTGTCGGTATAATAAAAAGGGGAAAAATCAACTAAATGGAAGTGGAGAAAAGGATGGCAACCTCATCCACCCATACTGTATGTACCTTGTTTCAGCACTCATTTTTGGAATTTGAAAAGTCAAGTTGTTTATGCTAAAGAGGGCAGCAACAGAGCCATGGGGGCCCGTGGCTCACATTTGTCTCCCCTGTTACAGTTCCCTCCCATAGCTTCCTCACTAGTACTGACAGTTCCCATGTTGGAGGCTCTTCAGTTCCCCATTGTTTCAATACTCATACAAGCGTTGGCTCCCATCTTCCCTCCTTAAACATGTTAGAGGGAATTCACCTCACCTCTCCATATCAGGTGATTAGTACTATAAAGCTAGTTCTTGCAGAGTATCATTGACATAGGAACACTTCCATCAACTAGAGCCCTGCCAAAGTAGTGGAGAGGGATAACCTACAAGACAATGAGCACAGAGAGCAAATAAGTAGACTAACAAGGATAGCCCAAGACAGTTGCATATACGAATCACACATAAGGAGAAGTCAGAGAAAAAACATAAATGAGGGAAGGAACAAGCACAATTCAATTTAAAAGGTCCAGTTTTTCTCCCTCCAGACCTGAAGCTGGCCCTGGCTAGGAGTCCCACTTGCCTTGAGAACAGTCCAGGGCAAGAAAACTTAAAACATACTTTAGTGGTTCAAATCAACAGCTCCATAATATTGCTATACACTTTCTTCAGATTTCTCTGTTGATTGCATTAATTGGTCATACGGGGCAAGATGTCAACATAGGAGGCTGGGAAATACAAAAACTGGTAAAAAGTTCTAAATGTATGGGGAAATGTGAAAATTTGTCCTTTTTTATCATAAACTTTTCAAAAAGTGTTATTTTTTCAAGGAGTTGAGAAAGTCAAAGCCCCTAATCCCTTTACATGTCTCTTTTTCTGATGCCCTTGTCCTACTATGTTGATTGTTGTCAAAGACAATTATTTGGTTTTGTGGTTTGTAAGCCCCTACATTATTTCCCAAAGGAATTGTACTAGGAAAATGTAGTGAAAGTCATACTAAACCATGAATCTACCGTAAGTGGAGACAATTTTTCCACTGCTGTTTTAAAGCCAGCACTTATGGCTTTGGGTTTATGGTATAGATTGTGATCTACTGATTGGCCAGAACTGACCTACCAAGTCCTGGAGTCAGAGCCACAATCTGGTGCAGTCCATATGAAGAAGCAATTCTAGCACTAGAACACCTAAAATGACACCAGAAGTGTATTTCTGTTATAATGACAAGACATAATACATTAGATGGATGTTAGTCATTTGTAAGATAGATTCATGCTGTTTGATTGTCATAATTTATTTTGAAAACTAACATTAAAGTTTTCTTTTTACCTTTTTTATTTTTTTAGAAAATTGTTCTCAGCAAATGAAAGGATTGCTTTGGGATTTTAGTTATTTTTCTCATGGGGCAAAGAACTTAGGGGTACTTTGCACGTTGCGACATCGTTACTGCTATGTTGTCGGGGTCAAATCGAAAGTGACGCACATCCAGCGCCACTAACGACGTTGCAACATGTAAAGCTTAGATGCACCGATAAACGATCGCAAAAGTGGCGTAAATCGGTGATCTGTGTAGTGTCGGTCATTTTCATAATTTCGCTGCAGCGACAGGTACGATGTTGTTCCTCGTTCCTGCGGCAGCACACATCGCTGTGTATGAAGCTGCAGGAGTGAGAAACATCTCCTTACCTGCCTCCATCGGCTATGCGGAAGGAAGGGGTGGGCGGGATGTTTACGTCCCGCTCATCTCCGCCCCTCCGCTTCTATTGACCGCCTGCCGTGTGACGTCGCTGTGATGCCGCACGACCCGCCCCCTTAGGAAGGAGGCGGGTTGCCGGCCAGAGCGGTGTCGCAGGGCAGGTAAGTGCGTGTGAAGCTGCCATAGCGATAATGTTCGCTACGGCATCTATCACAAGATATCGCATGTGCGACGGGGCGGGTACTATCGCGCTCGGCATCACTATCATCGGCTAGCGATGTCGCAGCGTGCAAAGTACCCCTAAGACTATGTGCCAACATGGCGTTTTTTTAATGCATTTTTCCTTGTTTCTTTTAATCAATAAAAGCAAGGAAACAGCATCCCAGCAAAGTCTATGACAATCGTGACTTGCTGTGCACACGCTGCTTCTTTTTTTTTTTTTTTTGCAGATTTTGTTGCTGAAATAAGAAGCAGCCTGTCAATTGTTTGTTTATTTTTTGCTTTTCTATAATCCTCTGCAATGCTTTATTACTACAGTGGATTATAGTGAAGCACATAGACTCACACACCATTGTATGTGAGGCTCTCTGTAGCTCAGTAACCCAGGGTTGTCATCGTGATGACCCTGGGTTACTATGGCAGCAATCGGGTCCCTGTGATTGCATTAAAGGGACCCAATCACCAGGGAGAGATAAGCGATTCCTCTCCCTGCTTTCTGAATGCTGCAATGGCACTGATCGGAGTATTCAGGGGGTTAAACTGCTGAGAGCTGCGTGGGCACCACTCCGGGCAGTGAGAGCTGGGTCCCAGCTGTAACATCAGCCAGAGACCCGGCGACGATCATAAGGGTACAGCGCATGAACACCTGCGGTCACTATGACTAAAAAAGCACAGAAAGAAGCAGGAAAAAACACAAGTGGAAAAACACGCAAACGCAATAAAAAAATATCTTTTTTCAGCTGCTTTTTTCCTACTAAAACATTCCTTTTTATGTGCAGGAAAGAAACACACAAAACGCAACATGGGCACAAAGCCTTATAGGCAGGTAGATGCTAATTACCTGTGTGTTCTGCCCGGGGATGATATCTGCTGGCTCAAACGGCAACTCTCCTGCTTCTTTTCACCTCAGCAGCTTCTTCTCTTCATGTGTACTCTGTCGACGGGGCATCATTGACGACATCATACTGATTGACCACTGGCTCCCAGCAGTATGGAAGTGGGGAGACAGTGGTCAATCAGCCTGACATCAACAGGAGCACAACGTCAACCGAGCAGATCATAAAAAAAAGCTACTCTGTCAATGTTTTGTCACCAAAAGCAGGAAAATGTCCATTAGGAGATGTCTGTGTCTGCTCTGATCTGGAAGTGATTGTTGCTGAGCCGCACAGGCAGGTGGTTAGCAACTACTGTCTGTAAGATCTTAGTCCCATGGGAAAAAAATAACCAACGTTCCAGATAACCCCTTTAAGTATCAGGGAAGCATAGCTTTGGTATGTAACAATAGGATAATCATGTTTTAAATAATAGCAGATCCTGTTTTACAGATGTTTGGAGGAAGTTTCATAACCTCCATAAAGTATACAATGAATACAATATTTAGAGCTGCGTGTGCATAGTAATTTGTCAGTTTAATCTAACATTGTGGGTAATGCTTTATCTTCAAATATTAGGGAGTAGCCTTCAAATGTGTCTGCATGAGATGGGGAGAACTGGCAGAAGTTCCTGGGAAAGCTCCTAAACTTTCTTGCTGATGGCTGATTTGGTCAATTACTAGTGAATTACAGATGTTAATATTAATGTTCACGAGATAATTTATATATTGCAAGATTTAAATCTACTTATTCATCAGCAGCTTTTAGTAAACTGTTGGTTGTCTCAAATAATTATTTTGGTGAATAGCCACATCCTGTGCTCAGACATAGAAGACAGGACTTTTAGTTGCATTCATGAAGAGCTGTAACAACGCAGATACAGCATCTGTATCTATACTAACTAGGGAATTACAAGGGATTTTTTTTTCTCTTTCAGTGCTATGATAGGCAGGAGAGGTTATGGAAAATATAGCCAATTCACTTTCTGCTCCACACAGTGATAGTGCTTCCCTTTCAGCCCAACACAGTGACACTGCCCTCCTCAAAGTGCAATATGTACTTAAAGGGCCCCCAACAAAGTAAATGTGTCCTGAGTGATTCCTCATAGTTACAGTACCCCCTTAAGTGCCCATATGACTGTGAAAAATATATAAAAATATATATTCTCCTATCTTTTCCTCCTACTTGTGGCCTGTTCTGTCAACAGAATGGCACAAGTTGACATTGAAACGTCCTGTGTCTTCAGTTGGGGCATAGCAGAGAATTCCATGACTTCCAGGTACAATATAATATTTATAGACATGTCCTAAAGGTTGTGCGTATAGTTTAGATAGACACAGAGTTCAAGGGGGAAGTCTTTGCTATTTATCGCTCCCTTGCTGATACTTCTATATAATAGTAGCCAAATGTAAGCACTTTCTGTGTCTTAAAGGTGTTCTCCAATAAATGTTATAAATAAAATGCATTTATTTAATATTAAACATTTTATTAAATAACTTTATTTAGCAAAATGTAATGCTTTATCTAGCATAGTCTGTCAGGATTTTAAAGATGGCAACTGCTAATTGGCAGTGTACAGCCCATTCTAGGATGGGCTGTATGAAGAGTGAGACAGACGTGCACTAAAACTAAAACTGTCATGCTCACTAAGATAGATGTTCATTCTCAGTCAGCTAAAGAAAAATGTTTATCTTCTCCTTTGGTCGACTCCACTAAGTGTCCTGTCAGGTTGACTGAACAGAGGGATGTGAGTTCTCACTGCCTGACAGGACACTGATCTGATCTGGCGTTTGTCTTGAGCAGATGTTCTCTATGCAGCCGTATGATACTGCGGGTGTTCTGAAATCTAACATGGGTGAACACTAGGAATGAGCGAATGTATTCGCCACTATTCGGTATCCGACGGCTAATGGGGTATTCGAGCTATTTGCTATCTGATGGCTAATATGGTATTCGCTCCGATACTTTAATTTTAATTTCTGACTTCCTGGCGCCTTTTTCCAGCCAATGAACACATCTGATGTTGCTTGCCCTCACAGTAATGCTGCAGCCATCTTTGTTGTGGTCTTACTGTGATTGGCTTAGCCGGTCTACACTTGGACAGTGCATGGACTGGCCATGGGTCTCCTGACCTGACCGCAGCAGCCTCAGAGCATATATGAGGATGCAGGTCAGATTGGTGCCCGGCCATGCATGGCGTTTTAAGCTGAGATTTAAACAGATGGTTGTTCTTTATGAGAGCTGAGGAGGGTTGTGAACAAGAAATGACACATAAGGCAGAATTAGGCTGAGTCCAGAAGTCCTATAATCATCCGTTGGGAAAAATGATTTCTGGGGGAGAAAAGCATTTATTCACAACCAGTAGGTTTAGTAGAACAGATTCCAACATGTATATTAACTCCGAAAAAGCAACATGTGATTTATTTAAAACGTAACCTTTAATTGGGGTCCTTCTATAATAGAAATACACACAGTGATCCAACACCCATTTAAAAACCTGAAATTGGTTCAGCCATCCACATAATTCAATTACGACGGCACTACCAATTTCAAAGAAAGAGGGGATTGTCTATCCGCTCAAAAACAACAAAGAGCAAGAGAACGATGAGATCTTAATAAGATGTACAAATATAGGCACAATGCTCGTTCAATTGGATCAGTCATTCCTAGGGTTATATTAACGTATATAGTGTGTTGTTACAATTCATTTTTAAATACCCATAGGCACTTTAAACATCAATGGATGAATCAGTGTCTGTCTCTAGAGTAACCACACACCATATTACAGTGTATAGGCACACCAGGTGCCAACCACAACCACCCTGGAACGTGATTAGTGCCCTAAAAATATATTTTCTAGATGGTAGCAATACCCATTAATACAATACATATCAGTGAAAGATATTAAAGAAAACCACTCAAAAGTGGAAAGATCTCACCTCGATCTTCTCATCTCAGATGGTGGATCGAACTTCTCCTGTATTCTTTGATCCAAATACCATCAAAGCGGGGGTGGAGGTCCAGTCACTGACCCTGTTAGGGACTAAGCTGACCCTTCTACTCCCCACAAGCTCCCGCCCTTACAAGGGCAGTCCACAACTGGCCCTGTTGGAACTTACCCTTGTCTTGAAACCAGGTGCCTCCCGACGCGTTTTGCTTCACCTGCTCATCAGGGGAGAAAGATACAGCACCTATACTAACACCGGTGGCTCAAACACAGAGCTCATTCCTATTCAGCCTGGTATCAATAGGAGTATATGATATACTGGGGTTATAAATAGGGCCCAAGTCTCCCTCCCCACCTGCTCTCCCTCCTCTGATCAACATGCAAATTCTAAAGTGGCACAAGAAAAAACCCGGAATGGTCCAATATGTTCTATACAGATAACCTACTCAGTGTGTTTCACCACTCACATGATACACCCGGCCAAATCGGTCTTAACATGTTTTTCAACAGTCCGGTCTGCATAAGGCTAGTTTCACACTTGCGTTGAATGGCATCCGTTGCATTGCGTTGTGTGACGGATGCAACGGATGCGTTTCATATAATGGCACAACGGATGCGACGGATCATGCAAAACAACAGAAAGCTTTTTTTTTATTATTTTTTTTTTTTCTTCTTTACAGTTTTACCGGCAGCAGACTATTGTGAACGATCAGCTGATCACCCGGCGGCCGGGCGCTCAGCTGATCGCTCTCACATTCCGGCGGCCGGGCGCTCAGCTGATCGCTCTCAATAGCCGGTGGCCGGGCACTCAGCTGAGAGCTCTCACATGCCGGCGGCCGGACGCTCAGCTGATCGCTCTCACATTCCGGCGGCCGGGCGCTCAGCTGATCACTCTCAATAGCCGGCGGCCGGGCTCTCAGCTGAGAGCTCTCACATGCCGGTCGCCGGACGCTCAGCTGATAGCTCTCACATTCCGGTGGCCGGGCGCTCAGCTGATCACTCTCAATAGCCGGCAGCCGGGCACTCAGCTAAGAGCTCTCATATGCCGGCGGCCGGGCGCTCAGCTGATCGCTCTCACATGCCGGCGGCTGATTGCTCTCAATAGCCGGTGGCCGGGCGCTCAGCTGAGAGTTCTCACATGCTGGCGGTCGGGCACTCAGCTGAGAGCTCTCACATGCCGGCGGCCGAGCACTCAGCTGAGACCTCTCACATACCGGCGGCTTGGCGCTATGCTGAGATCTCTCACATGCCGGCGGCCGGGCACTCAGCTGAGACCTCTCACATGCCGGTGGCCGGGAGCTCAGCTGAGAGCTCTCACATGTCGGCGGCCGGGCGCTCAGCTGATCGCTCTCACATGCCGGTGGCTGATCACTCTCAATAGCCGGTGGCCGGGCGCTCAGCTGAGAGTTCTCACATGCCGGCGGTCAGGCGCTCAGCTGAGAGCTCTCACATGCCGGCGGCCGAGCACTCAGCTGAGACCTCTCACATACCGGCGGCTTGGCGCTCAGCTGAGACCTCTCACATGCCGGCGGCCGGGCACTCAGCTGAGACCTCTCACATGCCGGCGGCCGGGAGCTCAGCTGAGAGCTCTCACATGCCGGCGGCCGGGCGCTCAGCTGAACGTTCGGCCACCAAAAAACAAAATAAAGTTTCTGTGATTTAAAAAAAAAAAAAAAAAAAGAGCATGCGCAGTGAAAAATAAAGGATTCCGCTGCTCAATAAATGTTTCATGCTGCCCTCCTTCCACCCAATGCAGCGTCAAAATAACGACGCTGCGTCGTCCAGCGGATGCAACGCTGACACTTGCGTTACAGTGTGTCATCCATACAAGTCTATGGAGAATAGCGCAGTGCGTTAACGGACTGCGCTATTCTCCATAGTGACGGACTGCGCTGAACGCAAGTGTGAAAGTACCCTAAATTATAATGTCCTTACCGGATACATGGAGTCTGAGTGGAGTGCACGCCACCCTGGTTGAACAGCTACTGGAACGCAGGACTTCCTGGTTTGCTGATCACGTGACCACTCACGTGATCCACGGTGGGAGGTTACAGCCTAGAACCATCCAGCCCTGTGACCTGTGTCATAGCGTCATCATCACCGTGGGCGGGGATTCACATCTAATAAACTTTATAGACATGCACGCTAACAGACAAAGGGGAGGAATGAAAGGGGAGGGGCCCGGGCAGTCAGCGTGTCCGAGCCCCCCTCCTACCTACTGCTCAGCTCACTGCACGGCCAGCCCTGCGAAATGTAGTGTCAGCGTGTCCAGGCCAGACATGTCACACTACATTTCTCAGGGCTGGCCTGGCCGTGCAGTGAGTAGTGAGCTGAGCAGCAGGCAGGAGGGGGGTCTGGACGGACACGCTGACTGCCCAGGCCCCTCACCTTTCATTCCTCTGCTCACCGGGCGGGCCCCAGGGGCAGGGGGCGTGGACATCACACTACGTTTCGCAGGGCTGGCCAGGGCCGTGCAGTGAGCTGAGCAGCAGGCAGGAGGGGGGGGGCCGGACGGACATGCTGACTGCCCGAGCCCCTCCCCTTTCATTCCTCTGCTCACCGGGCGGGCCCCAGGGGCAGGGGGCGTGGACATCACACAATGTTTCGCAGGGCTGGCCAGGGCCGTGCAGTGAGCTGAGCAGCAGGCAGGAGGGGGGGGCTGGACGGACATGCTGACTGCCCGAGCCCCTCCCCTTTCATTCCTCTGCTCACTGGGCAGGCCACAGGGGCAGGGGGCATGGACGTTGACAAATATAGATCGAACTTCTCCTGCATTCTTTGATCCAAATACCGGCAAAGCGGGGGTGGAGGTCCAGTCACTGACCCTGTTAGGGACTAAGCTGACCCTTCTACTCCCCACAAGCTCCCGCCCTTACAAGGGCAGTCCACAACTGGCCCTGTTGGAACTGACCCTTGTCTTGAAACCAGGTTCCTCCCGACACGTTTTGCTTCACCTGTTTATCAGGGGAGAAAGATACAGCACGTATACTAACACCGGTGGCTCAAACACAGAGCTCATTCCTATTCAGTCTGGTATCTATAGGAGTATATGATATCCTGGGGTTATAAATAGGGCCCAAGTCTCCCTCCCCACCTGCTCTCCCTCCTCTGATCAACATGCAAATTCTAAAGTGGCACCGGAAAAAACCCGGAATGGTCCAATATGTTCTATACAGATAACCTACTCAGTGCGTTTCACCACTCACATGATACACCCGGCCAAATCGGTCTTAACATGTTTTTCAACAGTCCGGTCTGCATAAGGCTAGTTTCACACTTGCGTTGAACGGCATCCGTTGCATTGCGTTGTGTGACGGATGCAACGGATGCGTTTCATATAATGGCACAACGGATGCGACGGATCATGCAAAACAACAGAAAGCTTTTTTTCTTTTTTTTTTCTTCTTTACAGTTTTACCGGCAGCAGACTATTGTGAACGATCAGCTGATCACCCGGCGGCCGGGCACTCAGCTGAGAGCTCTCACATGCCGGCGGCCGGACGCTCAGCTGATCGCTCTCACATTCCGGCGGCCGGGCGCTCAGCTGATCACTCTCAATAGCCGGCGGCCGGGCGCTCAGCTGAGAGCTCTCACATGCCGGCGGCCGGTCGCTCAGCTGATCGCTCTCACATTCCGGCGGCCGGGTGCTCAGCTGATCACTCTCAATAGCCGGCGGCCAGGCGCTCAGCTGAGAGCTTTCACATGCCGGCGGCCGGACGCTCAGCTGACCGCTCTCACATTCCGGTGGCCGGGCGCTCAGCTGATCACTCTCAATAGCCAGCAGCCGGGCGCTCAGCTAAGAGCTCTCATATGCCAGCGGCCGGGCGCTCATCTGATCACTTTCACATGCCGGCGGCCGGGCGCTCAGCTGATCGCTCTCACATGCCAGCGGCCGGGCGCTCAGCTGATCGCTCTCACATGCCGGCGGCTGATCGCTCTCAATAGCCGGTGGCCAGGCACTCAGCTGAGAGCTCTCACATGCCGGCGGTCGGGCGCTCAGCTGAGAGATCTCACATGCCGGCGGCCGAGCACTCAGCTGAGACCTCTCACATACCGGCGGCTTGGCGCTATGCTGAGATCTCTCACATGCCGGCGGCCGGGCACTCAGCTGAGACCTCTCACATGCCGGCGGCCGGGCGCTCAGCTGAGAGCTCTCACATGCCGGCGGCCGGGCGCTCAGCTGAGACCTCTCACATGCTGGCGGCCGGGCGCTCAGCTGATCGCTCTCACATGCCGGCGGCTGATCGCTCTCAATAGCCAGTGGCCGGGCGCTCAGCTGAGAGTTCTCACATGCCGGCAGTTGGGCGCTCAGCTGAGAGCTGTCACATGCCGGCGGCCGAGCACTCAGCTGAGACCTCTCACATACCGGCGGCTTGGCGCTATGCTGAGATCTCTCACATGCCGGCGGCCTGGCACTCAGCTGAGACCTCTCACATGCCAGCGGCCGGGCGCTCAGCTGAGAGCTCTCACATGCCGGCGGCCGGGCGCTCAGCTGAACGTTCGGCCACCGAAAAACAAAATAAAGTTTCTGTGATTGAAGAAAAAAAAAAAAATGAATGAGCATGCGCAGTAAAAAATAAAGGTTTCCGCCGCTCAAAAAATGTTACATGCTGCCCTCCTTCCACCCAATGCAGCGTCAAAATAACGACGCTGCGTCGTCCAGCGGATGCAACGCTGACACTTGCGTTACAGTGTGTCATCCATACAAGTCTATGGAGAATAGCGCAGTGCGTTAACGGACTGCGCTATTCTCCATAGTGACGGACTGCGCTGAACGCAAGTGTGAAAGTACCCTAAATTATAATGTCCTTACCGGATACATGGAGTGTGAGTGGAGTGCACGCCACCCTGGTTGAACAGCTACTGGAACGCAGGACTTCCTGGTTTGCTGATCACGTCACCACTCACGTGATCCACGGTGGGAGGTTACAGCCTAGAACCATCCAGCCCTGTGACCTGTGTCATAGCGTCATCATCACCGTGGGCGGGGATTCACATCTAATAAACTTTATAGACACGCACGCTAACAGACAAAGGGGAGGAATGAAAGGGGAGGGGCCCGGGCAGTCAGCGTGTCCGGGCCCCCCTCCTACCTACTGCTCAGCTCACTGCACGGCCAGCCCTGCAAAATGTAGTGTCAGCGTGTCCAGGCCAGACATGTCACACTACATTTCTCAGGGCTGGCCCGGCCGTGCAGTGAGTAGTGAGCTGAGCAGCAGGCAGGAGGGGGGCCCGGATGGACACGCTGACTGCCCGGGCCCCTCACCTTTCATTCCTTTGCTCACCGGGCGGGCCCCAGGGGCAGGGGGCGTGGACATCACACTACGCTTCGCAGGGCTGGCCAGGGCCATGCAGTGAGCTGAGCAGCAGGCAGGAGGGGGGGGCGGACGGACATGCTGATTGCCCGAGCCCCTCCCCTTTCATTCCTCTGCTCACCGGGCGGGCCCCAGGGGCAGGGGCCGTGGATGTTGACAAATATAGTGTGACGTGTCAACGTGCACGCCCCCTGCCCCTGGGACCCCCCTGGTGAGCAGAGGATTGAAAGGGGAGGGGCCTGTCAGCGTGCCCAGGCCCCCCTCCTGCCTGCTGCTCACCGGCCCGTTACAGGAGTTCCAGGAGTAATGTCCTGATGGCGGCCCTGTCCATAGTACCCTACTGCTAAAACAAAGAGTGTAAGTTTAAGAAAGAAAATAAAATTGCTGTCACAGCCTGTAGTTCTGCCTGAAGCCAAATACCATAATATATAGCATCCTGGTGGTGGCTTCATATCTTACATAACTTAGATAGTGGCCTGCTGCAACTAACACACAGTGTCAGTGTTCCGAAATTTGAATTAATTCTCGGTGTTAGTGGCTGTATGTCTGCTTGAAGGCCAATACCTTACTAGCGGCAACCTAGCATACTGGTGGCGTCTTCCTATCTTACAGAACCTACATAGTGTCCTGCTCTTATTAAAACTCAGTGTCAGTGTTACCAAATTTTAATTAATACTCGGTGTCAGTGGCTCTACTTCTGCCTGAAGGCCAGTACCTTACTAGCAGCAACCTAGCATACTGGTGTCCTGCTCTTACTAAAGCACAGTGTCAGTGTTACCAGGGATGGTAGTGTGCAATAATAGTCGTAATCTGGTGGCGGCTTTAAAGCTTGGAAAGCTTGTACACATTCCTTGTATAGACCACATTGTAAATTTAGTAGTTCAGCACTTTCTCAAAAAATACCCTGGGATACCAGACCAATTTACCAAGGTATTAGCGCCCATTTCCGCAAGTCATCTCCCTCTTTTGCTGGTCCTCAGTGCTGCAGCAACGCTTACACTTGCCTCGTCACAGAATAATATGTGGCCTCCCTACGAGATGGAATTCAACCTATCATATGTTGGCCAGGATCCATGAGCAGCAGAGGGCAATATCCCAATTCCTGCAGGAACATGCCCGTCAGATGCAGCTGCCAGACTTAAGTATTGCAGAGTGGGTGTGGATTGCTGACATTTGTCAGGTCCTAGAGAATTTTGATTACTGTACCAACATTGTGAGCAGTGATGATACTGTTATCATCATTACCATTCCACTGATTTGTTTATTGAGACGTTCTCTGGATGGTCTGACTGACCAAAGTGTTAATGCACCCAAGGTGTCTGTGGATCAAGACTTCACAATGGTTGCTATTAATCCGCACAACCTCGGCCAACAGGCTCAGGCCACCTTTGCTCAGCATCATGAGGATGAGGATGAGGATGAGGAGGATGATGATGAACAGGAAGGCTTTGAAGTTGATAACCAAGGGACTGACAACCCAAGCTGCAGGGCTGTCCAGCATGGATGGCCTGAGGAGGAGCAGGGGGAGGAGAGAGAGACTGAGGAGGAGAGGCGGTTTAGGGAGACAGAATGTAATCTTAGCAGTGGCACACAAAGGTTTCCAGATTGGAGTCTGAGACACATGGCACAGTTCATGTCACACTGCCTTTCTCATGACTGTCGGCTAGTCCACATTTTGGCAGACAACAAATACTGGTTATGTACCTTCCTTGACCCATGCTACAAAGACAAATTCGCTTCGCTACTTGTCGAGGCAAATAAGGATTGTACTATGGAAGCATTCAAGAGGGCAGTAGTAGAGCAGTTGATGAAACGATTACCCTTAGATCATGCTGGCGTCAGAGGTAGCGTGTCATCTCATGCAACAGGATTACAAGAGAGGGCTATGCATAGTAGGAGCAACACACGCGGGGGGACTAATGTGCCAAAACTGGTCCATTTTCCACAAATCGTCAACTTCCAATCACATGCCGGTTGGGGGAACTATGACAAGGAGTGAACAATTAAGTAAGATGATGAGGGATTATGTAGGTGACCATATCAGCGTGCTTTCAGAGTCTACAGTTCCCTTTAACTATTGGGTTTCCAAGCTGAACACTTGGCCAGACCTCACCTTATACACTTTGGAAGTGCTAGCTTGCCCTTCTGCGAGTGTGTTGTCTGAGCGTGTTTTCAGCTCAGCGGGGTCAATAATAACAGATACTCACACACGACTATCCACGGAAAGTGCAGACAGTTTGACGATAATCAAAATGAACCATAGATGGATTTCCCCAGAGTATCTCAGGCCGCCTGTTAACAAGACCCAATAATAAGTGTAGCCCTAAAATTTGTATTTCTTAAGTTCAAATAAGTTCCAATGTTTCTCATTCAAGACTATTTTGTCTTCTATCACCTAATAAGATCGCATGTCTAATCTAACTTGTTATGCTGCTGCGATGTAATTGTTTGGCCCAATCAACCAGGGCAATATTTTTCAAGCCTTTGTACATTATGCACTGGCACAACCACTGTCGAGGCTACACCGTCTATAACAATTGGTCAGGCAGTCTCTATTTGTGTTCTTTATTGATGCTGTGCTCCACAGTGTGTTACAAATGGCCCCCTGCGGAATCAGAATTTTTTTAGCTCCTTGGCATGTTATGCGCTATTGCATATCCTACCAATTTTAACAAAAAAGCTGTTGGGAGTACCTTCTGATGCTTTGCTACATGGTGTCTGAAACATTACACCCTAGGGGAACTGAATGTATTAAACTCCTTGATTGTTATGCCCTGTTGCGTATCCTACCAATTTAAAAAAAAAATCCATTGAGAGCTATTGGGAGTACCTTCTGATGCTGTGCTACATGGTGTTTGAACCATTCCCTCCTGGGGAAACGGAATATTTTTAACCCCTTCACGACCATGGATGGATCTTTCCGTCATGGATCGTGTACCGGTAAGCCCCGCCCCCTGCAGGTGGCGTGGATCGGCACACATATCAGCTGCTTTCAACAGCTGACATGTGTGTCTACATGTTCCGAGTGGAATCGCATTCTACCCGGAACATTAACCCCTTAGATCTCGCTGCCAAAGTCTGGCAGCGAGATCTATATGCATTCGGCCATGTTTTCTACTTACCGCCGCCCCCTCCGGACGTCACCGTGATGTTCGGTGGTTGCCATCGTAGCACAGGGTCATGTAATGACGCCTGCTGCTAAGAAGTTTCACTTTCCTTTTTCCTCGGCACGGAGCAGAGGAAAAAAGAAAGTGACTATTTCTGCTGTTTACAGCGGTGTAGCTGTGATCAGCAGATAGCGATCCGCGATTGGATTGCTGATCGCTATAGCCCCCTAGGGGTACTAGTAAAATAAAATAAAAAAAGTAAAAAAAAAAGTTTTAAAAAATTAAAAAAAAAAAAAAACCTAAAAGTTCAAATCACCCCCCTTTCCCCCCATTGAAAATTAAAGGGTTAAAAAAAAAAAATATACACATATTTGGTATCGCCGCGTTCAGAAATGCCTGATCTATCAAAATATAAAATCAATTAATCTGATTGGTAAACGGCGTAGTGGCAAAAAATTTCCAAACGCCAAAATTACGTTTTTTGGTTGCCGCAAGTTTTACGCAAAATGCAATAACAAGCGATCAAAATGTAGCATCTGCGCAAAAATGCTACCGTTAGAAACATCAGCTCGAGACGCAAAAAATAAGCCATCACTGAGCTATAGATCCCAAAAAATGAGAACGCTACGGGTTTCGGAAAATGGCGCAAAACGTACGCCACTTTTATTGGACAAGCTTGTGAATTTTTTTTAACCCCTTATATACAAGTAAACCTATACATGTTTGGTGTCTACAAACTCGCACCAACCTCAGGCATCATACTCACATATCAGTTTTACCATATAGTGGACACCGTGAATAAAAGATCCCAAAAACTATTGTGCCATCACACTTTTTTGCAATTTTTTCACACTTGGAATTTTTTTGCTGCTTTCCAGTACACCATATGGTAAAACCTATGATTTCATTTAAAAGTACAACTTGTCCTGCAAAAAACAAGCCCTCATATGGCAAGATTGACGGAAAAATAAAAAAGTTACGGCTCTCGGAAGAAGGGGAGCAAAAAACAAAAACACAAAAACGGAAAGTGCCCCGGGGCTGAAGGGGTTAAATACCCGGTGTTAGCTAGTGGAATAAAGCCTGAGTTCCAGAGTGAAAGAACTGCCACTTCCACGGTGCTGCATTCTTCACAAACTGCGGTCTAGGAAGCAGGCGATGATGCCTCCTGCTCCCAACCTGCTTTTGGTCAGATGCAATCATCATCAACGACATCAGCTTCGATGTCCCAGCGTGGCGTTCATTTGTCCATAAAACATACATTACTGAATCATTTGAATAGAATTTCAATAGAGGGCCACTTTAGCTGGTGGTGTTGGTGGAGGAGGAGGGCAAGGCCAACACCCAAATGGCCACATTGGCAATAGCACTGTAAAGTGTTATGGAGTATGTATTCCAACTTTCACAATAATGATATAGGGACGCAGAAAACTACAAATGACTGCCATCCCTCCCAATGTATGTTACAGGGCCCACCTGAGAGCCCTAAGAAGTCTGAGATTTGAGGACACCCAGTTCCCTTGCTACATTTGAGTAGAGGGCCACTGGAGCCGGTGGTGCTGGTGGAGGAGGAGGAGGGCAAGGTCAACATCCCAACATCCCAACGGGCACGTTGTAGCTGACATTTTATAGTGCTGTCAAATATGTCCCAAAAAAGGTGTGATACAGACACCAATATAATGTATGTTACAGCTCTTTCTAATCGAAAAAGAACAAAAAATTTTAAAAAAGAAAGTGTAAACATATGCTAAAGTGCTTTTATTGGAGGTCGGGGTTTGATTTGATGTTTTATTACAGTGATTAGGTTTGAGAGCTGTTCTGGTGACTACATAAACGGCGCATGCTGCTTGGGGCACGTTATTCCAAGACACCAGAAATGCAGTGAGGCACCTTCTACAGGCTGTGCCCATACTGTGTCAGCCTTTTCCCATTGATTTCAGCCTGTTCCTCAGTCACCACAGGTCACCGACAGGTCCGACGTAAAATTATTTTGGTTTCCCATAGACTTACATTGGGGGTTGATTATTCGCGAATAGTCGAATATCGACGAGGTATTCGGCAGATATTCGTCGAATTGAATATTAGGGTATTCGATGATCCCTAGTAAACATTGATTTATGGCAGTTGCCATCTATAAAATCCTGACAAACTTTTTTTGCTAAATAAAGGTATTTAGAAAAAAATATTTAATTGTGTATTATTTATTTTATTGTTATTTATTTTTTGTAATGATTGTCTGAGTAATACTTCTAGTCAGTACTGTGGTCCCTGTATGGTCCTCCGTCTGTGACTATGGCTGATGATGAAAACAACTTTCAGCATCTTTTAACCAGTGTTAAGGAAATGCTGGGAGTTGTAAGCTCATTTGATATGGGTCTTACTAGAAATGATCAAATCTGCAAAGAAAATCACACTACGAAGCATAATAAGCGTAACATGTAAAAACATAAGACACAAACCCAGTCATCTCACCATTTACCTCTCCAGCTACTCACTGCCTGCCATACAGTCCGTTTTAGAGAAGAGAGGACCCATGGATGTCCAAGTTTGGCAGAACTTTTAGAAAAAGTTCCATTTGGGAACCGGCCTTGAACCACACTTGACCAAGCTCATAGTTGGATTTGTGATCGATCTGGCAGTCCGCCACAAGGCTTGGAAGAGTTCCCCCACAGAGCCATAATTTTAACAATGGTATTGAAGTGTCTCTTTTATGAGTTCACCAGCACTCAAAAATTGAAAGTGAAAACATTAGAAGATTGCTCCTAGAGAGTCTGTTTTCTCAGTTGATCCACAGAACTCCTTTAAACTAACATCAATTACACTCATAAATAAAGTCTTGAACCAGGAGGCAGAGGTCCTAGTGGAGGAGGAGGTAGATTTGGCAATGTAGATGAAAGAGGCAGAGGAGATAGCCAACGCTTTTTTTGTAGTATATTTTTTTTTTTTAGTTTATTTTGGGGTTAGGCTACAAACACTTTGCAAACTTAGCAATGTGTGTGGGTGCGGCTGGTATAGTTGTCTAGTCAGCCAAAGTTATGGATAAGAACTGTGTGATACACTACTGTTTTATTGTAAAGATTGTGAGCTTTCCCACACAGCCAAGATTGCCAGAGTTGCCCCGCAGAGCACTGAATTTAAAAAAATGCCCCTATAGAGGCTGTTTTCCTTGTTGACTCTCACAGCCAAGATTTCCCGATATCAACAACAGAGTACGCAATTTTAAAAAAAAAGCCCCTAAACAGCCTCTTTTCTCTGTTGACCAATATCCACCACAGAACACTCAAATTTTAAAAAGGCCATAAAGAGCCTCTTTCCTAGTTGAACTTCATAGTCAAGATTGCTCGAGATCCACCACAGAGCACTACATTTTTAAACAAGCCCCTAAACAGCCTTTTTTCCTGGCCTGGTTGACACTCAGAGCGAAAATTGCCCGAGATCAACCGTAGAGCAATCACATTTTAAAAAGGCGCTAAAGTGCCTCTTCCCCACTTGACCCTCACAGCCAAGATTGCTTGAGAACCACCAAAGAGGACTAGATTTTAAAAAAAGGCCCATAAACAGTCTCTTTTCCATGTTGACCCTAACAGCCAAGATTGACGGAGATCTACCACAGATCGCCCAATTTTTAAAAAGGCCCCTAAACAGCCTCCTTTCCTTGTTGGCACTCACAGCCAGTATTGTTCGAGATCCATCATAGAGCACACAATTTTTAAAAAGGCCCCTAAGCAGCTTCTTTTTCCAATTGACCCTCGCATCCAAGATTGCCAAAATCCAGCAAATTGCTCCCAACTTTAAAAGAGGTCCCTGAAACGCTTTGGAATGAAGCTAGGGAGATTATAGGGGTATTCTAATAGGGTTAGATGTGGTCTGCCCTTGTTAGGGCGGAGGTTTTGGGGTTACAGACTAAACTGAGTTTCCCAGGAACATATAGGGTCAGTAACACTATGGAGACTGGAGGACCCATAAGAAGGAGATGCTGGTTCACCCCACACTCTAACTATCTGGTGAGAATGTTCCTTACCTATCATATGTATCATATGCCAATGACTATCTTTGGGGTCATTTGATTGTTGACCACTGTCAATAGGTATTTCATTTGATTATATTGTGTTTTTCTGATTATTTAGGTATATACTCATTGCATCATTGTCCACATAAGGGTTTTTGAGAAAATACACATTTTTTGTTGTGTTTGTTTGTTAATTTTGTTATACATAAGTGGCATCTCTGGGTAGGCCATATAAATATATCTGCATTTGGGTAAGGTCTGAACATATTTTCAGTTGTTCGGCAACCCAGGGAGGCTTTTGGTTACCTATTTACCTACCATTATAGATTTTTAATAGCTTATTGTAATTAAAGGTTATATGTTAGCCTCTTATTTTGCTTCTTGTATAAGATTTTTACAGAGGCATTATTACTCTGTAGCTTACTACTTCTATAGATTTTTCCTTTTTGCATTGAGCCAAGAGGAACTATCTCCATAGTTATGTCATATGTAAACGTGGCCATACAGACACTTTGCTATATATGTATTTCTATATTGGCTGATTTAGTAAATCTCCACTTACTTTACTGAAACATATCTATGTATTGCTGATAGCAATCTGTCAACAAGAGATTTTATTATCCTTTACTAATTTAAAGACATCAAGGGAATTGGGCAGCTGGAATTTAACAAGCATGAGAAGAAGGCAATTAGAATCATTTGTTTCTGTTGTATGTCATCTTGAAAAAAACACATGGACAGAGCTGGAACTCTTTAAAACATGACAAAAACACTCCAAGGATCTAAAATACATGAAAGTCAATTTATACCAAATGTTTTTGTTTATGTCACGAATCGATATTTGCTGTTTACAGATATGCAAAGTATATGTCATATAAAATATCCATAATTCCTCATAGACATTCATGAACGGAAAATACACGATTCAGTCTGAGACTTGTTTTATGTTTCAATAAACACAAAGAATGTTTCTCCATCACAGTTTATTTAATGCTAAGTGAAACACTTTAAATATTATCAAGAATCTTATTTTTGTTTTTACAGTCGCTTGAATGTAATATACAGAACATTTGCTGCAATGTAAATAAATGAAAGTATACAGGATTCCAATATGTGGTTCAATGAGGCTGAAGGGGCGAAAGGCAGAACGTTTGCTACTGTTGGTGTGCGGAGGGCTAGTTAGAAGATCTCCTGAGAGGCTACAAAGATAACATTTGAGCTGTTTGTTTAGAGCGGGGCTGAACTGAGGTCATTCCTCAAACCAACAAACTGTCTGATTCGCTGACCCCAACAGTTTCAGTTAAGGAATTTCCTGCTGCACTTGTGTTTGGTCTAACATTTCATAGCCACTATCAAGGGAATACATGGACTCCTGCATTAGTTACTTCTTGTGTTTAAAACCTCCTAGCCTTACATAGATGGGATGCCAATCCAATTACACCCACCCCCAATTTTTGGTTACGTCACCATTGAAATGCCACAATAAAATCAATAGTAGTAAGTCTATTTATATTTTTTAATATAATTTGTTGATATACCACCAATCAACTTCCATAGAGCTGTATATACATATTGTATAAAATTATGACAACTCATTGTAACAAAATAACATAATGTGGTGCAGAAAAATTAAACAGCGTCTTCAAGTTACAGTGGGTAGTAACAAGGGTTTTAACGATCACTGCCTGTACCGGAAAGGGGCCCGCCGACATAAGTATCTATTTAGCTTGATGTATGTCCAAGGATGCACATGCAGATAAAGTGTATTTAGGGTCCCTGAAGTGCAATACAAGCTGGCAGCCAATTAGAGGCCGGCAGCTGACATTGGCAAGCCAGTCACAGGCCATGCACAGCAGTGACAACATGCTCTGCCAGAGGCTGGGATGCCAAAGTGAGCTGCCGGCCCTCTGCTGGCAATGGAAGTTTCCACATGTCGTGGGAGTACATAAAAGTAAGAATTGTTTCCTTTTAAAAAAATGTGTTGGAAAAGAGCAGCAAAACAGTGAACGCTATAATACAAAAGGGCCCAGGATGGAGGACATTTCTTATAGGATGCGGCCCAGGATGGGGACATTATTATAGAAAGGCGTCAATGATGGTTGGTCATTTCTTATAGGATGCAGGGCAGGATGGGGGACATTATTACAGGATGCCGGCTAGGATAAGGGACATTATAATAGAAAGGAGTCCAGGATGGGGAACAATTCTTACAAGATGTGGCTCACGATTAGAACATTATTAAAGGAAGGGGCCCAGGATGGGAGCAATTTCTTACAGAATATGGGCCAGGATGGGGGACATTATAATAGGAAGGGGCCAGGATGGGGGGCATTGTTACAGAAAAAGACTCATGATAGGGACATTATTATAGGAAGGGGGCCCGGGTGGAAGGAATTTCTTACAGGATGGGTAACATAATTACAGGATGAGGGCAGGGAAGGAGAACATTATAACAGGAAGTGGCCCATGATGGGGAGCATCATTACAGGAAGGGGCCAGTGTGAAGGACATTTGTGCATGGGAAGTGAACACACATGTCTTTATAGCAACTAGAATGCTGAAAGGTCTATAAATCTGAATAAAATGCAGATGGGGCCTAGATCCAAATTTTGCACAGAAGCCTATCAGACTCTAGTTACACCACTGGTGGTTACTCTGTCATTATGAGCTTAAAATCTTTAAGGAATAGACATTTTTATGGTGTAAATATTAATAAGAATTGAAAAGTCTTGAAACCATGCTCCCGTATAAAATGTGTCCTTTACAAAGAATCATTACACATTTAAAGAGGTGGGCCAGTCTAATCCACAAGTCTGCAGTCATTCTATGTGACTGCAGACTTGTGAATCCTCACATTGCAGGCACTGGGCACTGTGAGGATTCTCTGGTGTCAGAGCTGGGAATGGCAGTCATATGGCTGCAAAAATGTAATAGGAATACTCCCGGACAGTATCCGACCAGATGGGTGCGGCCATACTCCACTTGTCCAATATGATGCCCTACAGGAAGATTACCCCACAGCCTCCATATATAGTATAATTACCCCCATAGAGCCCCACTTAGCATGATGGTTCTGACAGCACCCATATAGTTAAGAAATAATGTCTGGAACACCATTCTAAGTCTGAACTGGGTGCAAGTACCCTAAAAAACCTTCACTATATAAAGAGAAGGGCTGCACACCAAAAGGAATAAATGTAAAGCAGAAACTGCTGTATGAATACTGACATGAAAAATACAATAGCTATATGTAAGAATGAAAATATGACAATGGAATGAAAATATGACGATGTGTATACAGTATAGGAAGTGAATGCGCGACCCGGAAGCAGTGTGCCGCCATGACACTGAGTCTCAATAAGTATGAAACTCTCACTTTTTTCTTCTTGTCTTTATTTTTACTTTAATTGCCAAATCCAGATCGTGCACCCAGAATCCCGCGCCCGGGGTCCGGCCCCCTGATATCGTTGAGACCGTGCGGATCCGGACTTTTACAGCTGAGCAGCCCTAGTAGTGATCAGTCATTAAAAAATTACACATTGAAAAAAATGTGTTAAAATTAAAAAGAAGAGATAAAGTATGCGAGTATGAATCAGATCCTAGCTGTGAGATTGTAGCTAGTTTGAAAAGTACACACATGGGAAAGACATAGCAATCACATGTAGTGGGTTAGGAAGAGGTCGGCTGAGGCCCATACCAGACTAGTCATGTCTTTCAATATGGTCTCTGGTTGGCTTTTCATGCTGTTTTCTTAGAAGCTGCCACGGTTCAGAGAAAGACAAACCTGACTACAATTGCACAGCTAAACTTTGATTCATGCTGCTTTTGGTTCAGGCAGCATGAATCTAGTGACAGGTTCCATTTCTACTGCATTCTAAGGTCGTATTCACATGAGACTGTTTAAACACATATGTGACAAAAATGTATCAGTGTCATCACTGTTTTGGATTGTCATGTCATCAGTGCACAGTCTATGTGTCTATTTTTACCATCAGTGTGTCATCAGTGTTTTGGATTGTCATGTCATCAGTGCACAGTCCATGTGTCTATTTTTACCATCAGTGTGTGATCAGTGTTTTGACTGATGGATAAATATATTCCAAAGCTTTTACTATGCTTTTCAATGTTAAAAACATACAGCACACAGCCGATACACTGATGTTATCTGTGTACTGTAAGTGTTTTTCATGGACCCATCGACTTGTATTGGCCCTTGTCATCCATGCTGCCGGGAAAAAATGGCCATATCTCTGTGTGTTTTGCATAGACACGAGAAAACACGGACATGTACAGAACACTAGAGGATGTAATGGATGCGTATTGTATGCATAAAAAAACAGATACAGTATATATAACATGTATGTGCAATACGATATATGAATGAGACCTGACACTAAACACAGCAATGGCCTGCAGTAACTGGTATATCTGTGGATCTCTCCTGTACAGTTTTATGCTGGGAAAAGTGTGGAGACACTAGGGTCAGTGGGGGCTCTTGTCCGCTGGCTTCAAAGTCTTCAAAAAGACTGCACGAACCAGGGCACATCCCACTGAAGCCCACCGTCCTTCCCCGTGGGCAGAACAATACTCAGAAAACACAGGGTGAGGGAACCACACATTGGTAAGATTTTATTGGTTCACAGACAGGCAAAAAATATTGTATATTACCAGCAAGCACACAAGATGGTACAAGCGACAGAGTCTCACCCTTCCACTAGCCTGCCAGGGATTAGAATCTTTGTGACTCCGGGGACTCCAGGGCTAACTATCCCAGTCAGCAGCACCCTATAGATAGCGGAAAGCTTAGGAAGCTGACCGAGCACTGCAAGGTATGTAACTAGGTGACCGAATTTTCCCAACCTAGATTTTCCAATCAAATTTGTGGGCTCAGTGTTGTGCAGTGAAGGAGTTCTGTGATCCCTAAGCTGGAGCCAAAGCTCGTCGGCTGAGGTCATGTAGAATAACGCTGGTGACAGAAGCCAGGCCCTTTTATGCCCCTCAGATCTCTTACAGGATTGGTGGAGATGGCAAATATTCCCCACCATCTCTGCTTGCTGTCAGTGAATGGAAACATTCCCCACCATCCCTGCTTGCTGTCAGTAAGTGGAAACATTCCTCATTTTCTCTGCTTGCTGGCATTGAATAAAAACATTCCCCAACACGTCTGTTTGCTGTCATTGAATGGAAACATTCCCCAACACGTCTGCTTGCTGCCAGTGTATGGAAATATTCCCCAACATGTCAGCTTTCTGTCAGTGAATGGAAAACTTCCTCACCATCTCTGCTTACTGTCAGTGAGAGGTAACATTACTCATCATCTCTGCTTGCTGTCATTGAATGGAAACATTCCCTAACATGTCTGCTTGCTGTCAGTGAACGGAAACATTCCCCACCATCTCTGCTTGCTGTCAGTGAGTGGAAACATTCCCCATTTTCTCTGCTTGCTGGCATTGAATAAAAACATTCCCCAACACGTCTGTTTGCTGTCATTGAATGGAAAAATTCCCCAACACATCTGCTTGCTGTCAGTGAATAGAAACATTCCCCAACATGTCAGCTTTCTGTCAGTGAATGCAAAACTTCCTCACCATCTCTGCTTACTGTCAGTGAGAGGTAACATTACCCATTATCTCTGCTTGCTGTCATTGAATGGAAACATTCCCCAACACGTCTGCTTGCTGTTAGTGAATGGAAACATTCCCCACCATTTCTGCTTGCTGTCATTAAATGGAAACATTCCCCAACACATCTGCTTGCTGTCATTGAATGGTAACATTCTCCAACACATCTGCTTGCTGTCAGTGAATGGAAACATTCCCCACCATCTCTTCTTGCAGTCAGTGAGTGTAAGCATTCCCGGTTAGCGTTTTGGATGCATTTTTGACAGTGTGGTCCCATTCGACTCTGCTACATCCCCATACATCATGGCTGGCTGCGAGACAGAGCCGCACGATTAGAATGAACTCGGATGAACTTCACCCGACTTCATTGTCATTGCGCGGCTCTGTCTGTGTGCCACAGCCTGATTTGTGATCACAGGTGAAGGACTCACCGGTGAGTGCAAATCCCCTGAGGGACTGAAGTAAGTCACGTGATTAGCGGTGCCGTCACTCAGGTGACCCGCGGCCAGCTGGAGTCCTCCACCTGAGAACTGTGGGAGCGGGGAACCTGAGTGACGTCACTGTTGATTGCACGGCTGCGTGGAGCTGACAGAGAGCGGCAGTGTTCTACGGCCGCTCCTGTCAGCTTCATGTAGCAGAGCTGGATGCATCGCGGGACCTCGTAAGAATTACGCCAGACCTGGAGGGGTATTTGGGGATTTAATAAAGTGGTGGAAGAGGGTGGGTTTTTTTTCGTCTTTTATTCCAAATAAAGGATTTTTTCGGGTGTATGTGTTTATTTACTTTCACTTACAGGTTAATCATTGGGGGTGTCTCATAGATGTCTGCCATGATTAACCTAGGACTTAGTGTCAGCTATGGGCTGCCATTAACTCCTTATTACCCCGATTGACACTGCACCAGGGCAATTTAGGATGAGCCGGGTAGAGTCCCGGGACTGTTGCATCTAATGGATGTCTGATATTTTTAGACTGGGGGGCTCCCCATAATGTGTGGCTCCCCATCCTGAGAATACCTGCCTTCAGCCGTGTGACCTCACTATCTTCGTGGATGGGAATAAGCTGTCTACCAAAAGCTATAGAAAGCCAGTAGACGCTAATCTCTTTATTCCCACCTCCAGTTGCCACCTCCCCTCCTGGCTCCTAAATATCCCCAAAAGCCAATTCCTCCGGTTATGTCGCAACTACACACATTCACGAGATTTCAAAGTAGAAGCCACTCATATGAAGACTCAGTTTTTGGAAAAAGGGAACCCTGAAGAAACTATTCAAGATGCCCTTAGAGTAGCAGGTGCAACCCAAAGAGACTCTCTTATTTCTTCTAATTCCAAACAAGAATCTCGATCCAACATTCAACAACAACTTTCACAATTACCCTTCATTATACAGTATCATGACAACAACAAGGCCATCAAGAAAATAATACAAAAACACTGGCACATCCTGGGCCAAGACAAATGTAATGGAGGGTACCTGCCACCTAAGCCCCGATTTGTTTTCCGTAGAGCCCCTACTTTAGCTAATTTAGTGGCCCCAACAGTCAGTGGCACGAACATCAATTCTAAACAACCAACCACCAACACTGGGTTGGGTCACACTCCATTATCCAAATGTTTTAAGACTTGCGGCAACTGTATCAGTTCCAATTTCCATACCACCAGCAGCTACCTCCAGGATAGACCACCACCAAGGAAATCATCTTCGCTACAGGGACATGCCAGTGTTTAATGATTCCAGCACTGAGATAGATTAACACTTGCAAAACTTTGAGGTGCTAATGTGCATGCATCAGGTGCCCACAGCTGAGTGGTCCAAATACCTGTGGACAAGCTTGCCGGTCTGGGTCCAGGAGGCTGTACGATCAATTGGACCTCAGGACTGCTAGGGCTACAGAATTATTAAGGACACTTTGTGGGCCATTATTGCCATAACACCTGAGAGACATCGCACAAAGTTCCAGACTATGTCTCGCCAGGGTGTCTCGTACGTTGAATTTGGCAGTCAACTCCGACGACACTGTATCATTGGCTCGATGGTCGGGCTGCCCACTCTGCTGCTGCTCTCTGGGATGTGATAGTGCTTGAACAGCTGCTGGAGAAGATGGACCCGGAAATCCGAGAATGGGAAGCTGACAGGAAGCCCGACACCCCAGAGCAAGCAGCGCGATTGGCTGACGAATTTACAGCCCACTGATCCCAGGAGGTCCCTTAACCATGCATCTTAGCGACCTCCAGACTCCCGTGCTGGACTAACTCATTACCCCACAGAAGCCCCAACAAGACAAAGGTTTACCAACAGGGCTGGTGACTTGTCTAACCCACGGCGCTGTTATACATGTGGGCGCCTTGGACACGTGGCCAAAGAGTGTCTTCAAAGTCAGGGCCCCATGCCTGGAGCCCATCTGCCAATCCAACCAGTCAACATGCTGAGATGAACCAACGAGACCTGAGGAATGCTACTCCCGAGAAACACCAATAGCTGAGGAAGTGGTTTACCCAGTCTACACTCTATGACTGGCCGGACACCATAAACCTGTCAACCTCCATCGCCACATTCAGGCGGTCAAGGATGGAGATATACAGGCTCAGGGACTTCGAGACACTGGATCTTCCATCACCCTGGTAAGCCCAGATATTGTTCCCACCAAACATCATTTACCTGGCCGCCGAGTGACCATCTGCCTTGATGGAAGCCAGTGCTTGAACATCTCTCTGGCACGAGTGCAGTTGGACTGGGGAACTGACCAAGGAGAGGTTGAAGTGGGGCACATGGATTGCCTCCTCACCCCTGTTATTTTGGGAAATGACCTAGGACAAGGACTATCCAGTCAGTTTATCACTGCCATCACCCGCAGCCAAGCCAAACACCATCCTGGTGCAGGTCTTTCTACCAACCCTTCCGAGGAGAACCCTCCTTCTCAATCTTCAGCCTCCTCCTCTGAGCCATCAAATGTGAGTACATCCTACCAATCTGTGGCCATTGACTGGGGGAAGATAGATCGTAAGGAATTCAGGGAAGCCCAACTGACATACCCCACCCTAGAGCTTATCCGTAGTGCGGCCGTCCAACCTGGGAGAGGAAATCAGGGGGAGGTGTATAGATGGGAAAAAGGCCTCTTATATCGGGAAAAGCCCACATCCTGCCCAAAAAATCCTTGGACTCATGTACACCAGCTTGTGGTACCCAAGCAATACCGACCCCAACTATTGCGTTTAGCTCATGATGTTCCTGCTGCTGGGAACATGGAGGCCAAAATGATTGGGCCCACCTGTTGCACAGTTTTTTCTGCAAAAATACAGAGCCTCTTGCCCAGTGTGTCAACATATGGGGTGAGCCCCATGTCGTGCCCTACTCCAACCCATGCCCTTGATAGGGTCCTCAATCTTCAGCCTCCTCCTCAGAGTCATTAAATGGCAAGAACCATGGAAACATGGATGGGTTTTCTTGACAGGTGGAGAGAGATGATCGGAAACCTATCCCGTCTGGCTAATGTTAGGAAGGGGGGGGGATGTGACTACATGGACTTTGTGAGTGCCTAGCATAGGTTACATTTCTTAAAATTCAGCCAGACATGAAGATAGTTTGTTTATAGATGGGGGATAAGCCCCTCATTGTTTTTACAAGACTCTTGTTGACTCATGTAATTGCCTTGGCCAGACACCCAGATAAATCAATAATGCAAATCTCCCATTGTATTACGATGTGTATTGCTAGGTGTGATGTGACTGGACTGTCTCTCCCTTGTCACTGTCAGAGACCATTACTAATAGGGATATTTTATATGAGGCTTGAAATCTAGCCAATAAGAGCCCAGTCTTATCCACCAATTGTGCAGACCCAATTGGTTTGAATGGAGAGCTCAGGGGTATAAGAAAGAGGACTCTCCATTGCCCGGAGAGACTCTTGCTCCATGCTACCAATCTAGGATCTGCAGATCTGATTGTCAAGCCATAGCTGAACCTGGATTATAACACTACATGGACTTAAGCATCGAATGCAAGGATTCGGCTGTGATATCAAGGACTACCTAGGGAAGGAATCCAGTTTGGGACAATACAGTCACTGGACTACAGACTTTGGTGTCCTCAGCCAGCTTCCTAAATCTGGCATTATTCCTTTCTCAGTGGGTGCCTGCCAAAAGCAGGGTGCTGCTGGATTGGAGTAAGTAGCCCTGTAAGCTCTGAGGCACGGACATTCTAATCCCTGGTGAGCCATCGGAAGGGTGAGAATCTTTTGCCTGTTACATTCTGTGGTTTCGCTGGTTATGTGTTATGTGCCGTTAATTGTTTGGGGATCTAATAAAGTCTTAATATTGTGATTCCCTCACATTGTGTTGTCTGAGTAGTTTTCCGCCCACGATTAATGAGTTCAGGCATTCAGTTGGGATAAGCCCTGGGCCATGCTGTCTTTCTAAAGGCGGCTGGGCCAGCGGACGAAAGCACCCACTGACCCCAGTGTCTCCACACCAGTATCCTGTGTGTCACCAACCTTGATAGGCTCAATGGAGCAATGGAGGCTGGCCGGGGTAGGATGTCCAGCTTGGTATATCACTTCTTCCACTGCTGGTGTATCCCAGAGGTAACATACCTCAGACTTTAATTGCTCATCCAGGGAGACATTGACCGGCTGGGCTACTGGCATGGGGCTGGGCTTTGGATTCAGTCTTTGTCCATATCTCTAAGGTGCCTGCATTTATAACAGCACTGTGGATTAGTCACGTCAGAGCCCATGTTTGTAAACCTTTGTCGTAGTGGGGATTTTGCTGGGTAGTGGGATAGTCCTGCTAGAGTAGCTGGTAGTAGATGAACTGGAACTCATAAAACTAATTCTAGAACACAAGCCCTCGTCTCGCTTGAAAATATAACATTGGCAATTTTAAGCTCCCACTGGAGCGGGTCGCTGATGGGTTGTAGGGAGTAAGATGAAAACCTGTGTACTTGCCATAGCAATGCTCCTTTGAAGCCCTGCCTATGGCCAGGCTTCAAAGGAGACTGGGATTTTCACTACATGCAATATTCTATGGCATTCCTGTATGAAGAAACCATACAATCACAGCTTTGAATCCCCTAAGGGGACTATTAAAAGTAGTGGACAGTAACAAAACGTTTTACACAATCGGAAATAAAAAAAACTGTGAAGTTTCAATCAATGGGTAATGGGTAAAAAGGAGAGAATATATAAGAGAGAGGTGTAGTATGTTTGCCACAGTACATGTACATGTTTGGCCAGGCAGGGATCTCACTGTGCCACATTAAGGAAATTTCAGTTGAATTGTAGAGTCCTTCTGAAAAGGTCAAAGCAATTAAAAAAATAAAGATATTAGCAAAAAGCCACTAATACAAGGAACAGGTTTTATTTAACTCAGTGTTTTTTAATTACATTATTCCACTACTTCCAGCACGTCATGTATTTAGAGCTGTCCTGATGATGTCCTGTAATTATTACAATGGCCAACACAACTTTACACAAAAAGGATAGAGCATCCATCGATGCAAAAGCCCAACCACAGTAGAGGAAAAATAGGATAAGGCTTAGTTTAGCTGAAATGTGTCCATTTCTTCCAACAGCTGTTCTTATATTTTGTGGACTGTAGAACAGCCGAATCCCTTTTTTAAAGAAGGAATAATTTTGAAGTTGTATCCTACTTTTCCTCCTCTGTGGTTGTGCTTTTGCATCTCTGGATGTTCTGCCAAGGTGTTTCCATGTGATATACAAGCACCAGGAATCAGGTGGATTGGGTGAGCTGACATTCTTCTTCTATTTAATGTCTAATAGCAAAATTTTGTGACACTTCCGATAATGGGAACTAACAGGACAATCCCGCAGAAGGTTCCAACTATAGTCTGCTTTAGTGTACATCCAATCGTAATTGGGATCTAGCTTTCATTGTTTTTATGACTTGGTGAAATCTTTCACCTTGTTCTTTGCGTACGTAATAAAAGTTGTCTGAAAAGCAATCTGTCACTGTTCATATAATGAACACTCATGTTATCGCCAAGCTAGTTGAAATGAAAGCGCATATCCTCTATGAATTGTGTGTAGCTGTAGACCAGGCATGATTCTATTTCAATCATTCATGCTATAAAATGTTTACATTTTGTCCTCCAACCACAATATATTCCCTCAGAGGTCAATCCTTTCAATGTTTACAACATCCCCATTCTGCAAATGAAATTTTTAAACAGTAAAATAAAATTGTTTATGGTCAACCATATCTAAGAAATGAGTTTGGATGTGGTCTATCAGCTCCCCCCAAAATGCCAGGAACATTCCTAAAAAGCAAAACAAGACTTTTTTTTAGGCTGCGCTATTCTTTGTATAGGATATCTTCAAATCATGACCTCTTTGGATTATTCGAGGATTGGAGTTGATATCACTATAACTTAATCAAAATTAATATTTTAAGTCTAAAACTGAACTTTCACTCTGTCATATATCTTGGAAGTTTATCTACATGGATTTTATACCTTTCACTTCTGATTTCTCTTGTGAATTTCTCTTTTGCCCAATTTTAGTCAAATAGCTAACTGTAGTTATACCAGTCATCAGAACCACCCAGACTAGTTTACATTTTCAGGTATACCAAAGCTTGATATATTTAGAAGACTTAGTGATAAAGATAAGACTAGCTCTATCCATAACATGGAAGACAAGGATAAAGACAAAATTTCGACTTTTGCTTGTTTGGTTTATCACAGTGTACCTTTAACTTTCATAACATATTTGAAAGACTTTACCTGGAAAATGTACAGAGATTGCAAAATTCCTTGTAAAAACTAACAGCTGATTCACTTTGATTAGATAATACAACTAATTGTAATTGAACTTCTCCTAGAATTAAAGTACCGTACATTCAATTTTGAAAATATTTTCAGTTGCATTAAAATTGCAAGCTCTAGGAACACACATGCTAACACTGTAATAGATCCTTGTAAAAGCTGTTGGGTGTTAGATTGATGCTAAAGACTTCTTTGTCATATAGCTGGCAGTGTCAACCACATGGGGATTCCTCCTTGCAGGTTGTTGTGCCTGATTCTCACATTACCTGGCACTGCCATTCACGGTGAAAGTTGCCCGCCACGCATCTCAGTATCCGCAAGGGCAAAAGCTTTGCTACAAAACCCTTGGGAGCAGCATAGGCTGTCAATTATGGCATGATAATATCAGTAACTCTGTGGGTCATGGTGGCAGGTAGCTATTGCACCAGTGTCAGTCAGCAAATCAACTCCACCTACAAGATGAGGTAAAAACATCGGTCCAGTTGTGATAAGCAAAGTGCTCGTTGCTCGGGCGTTCGGTAAATGTAACAAGCATTTTTATTCTTTGGTGCTGGATACTCGTTTACAGAGTATAATGGAAGTCAATGGGGGACTCAAGCGTCTTCTGGGAAATTCTTCTGGAAAAATGCTCTAATTCCTCTTGACTTCCATTGTACGCAGTAAACAAATACTGAGTGCTCGAGCCTAAATATTCTTGTTATGCCTATCAAGCACTGAGCAGTTAAGTTATTACTATAGTCCAGTCCTCTAGTGAATTCCTGTCATGCTACATAACTTCCAACTCTCCTAAAATGTTCAGATTATGTGTGGAAAATAAGGAGATCTCCATGGTCCTCAACAGAGCTGGCAATTCTCATAAGCACATACCAAACTCTCACTCAGTCTTATAGAAAGGTTCCAGAAGGTTCTTCCATGGAAGAGGCATAAAAGCTGAGTATAAGCGTTTTTATTTTAATGGGGTTAAACATGGGGAATGAGAACGGGTTCCCCTAGTAGTGGAACCCCTTTAAGATAGGAGCTAAATAAATAAATTCACATGTGCAAATTGCTGTGACTGCACTAAAGTAGCAGATAAACAGAAGAAACCACCCTCTATATTTCCATATTGCATGCTCTCATTGTGCAATTATATCTGTATATGTGAATGTAAATGGATTAAGTTTGCATATGAGTTAAGATTATTTAAACTGTATCTGTAGAAATGGTTGTATATCATGTCACGACTCACTACACCTAGCATTGTCTTTGCGCAGAATGCATTGTGACAAAAGGTTTAACCATTAGAACTTCATATGAAGAACAAGTGCTTATATAAGTTCCATGGTTTAGAAATAAGACGTCTCATTTTAGATTATTCGTGTTACAATTTTCCTCTTACCAACTGTAAATTAAGGTGGAACTATTATTTGAGTGAGCTGTAAGTTATAGATGTCTGAAACGAATACGTCAGTTCCTAAATCAGACTAAATCCATCATCAAGGGAGAATCATAAATACATTGATTTGTTAAGATTCCTAAAAACATTTGGGAATAATAAAAATGTGTTCACTTAACCCTACTAAAATGCAACATAAAAGGAAAAATGTACATTCACATTAACAATAGCGCATCGTACGTGCAAAATAAATGTCACTTGCACAAAGCGTTTTTTGATGAATGTTCTTTTTGCTATGTTTTGTTTGGCAACTTGAAAGACAGGAGTCGAAATATCACCTAGAAGGAGGAAATATATGTTTGTTTTCTGCTTTTTAAAGCCAAAAACATAAATGCTTTATGCTCAGATTCTTACTTATATAACCACACAAAGCGGCTCCAGTGATGGAGCTGAAGTCATGTGTTCACAAGCTCCTTTGGTGTGAGAACACTTTTTGACAGAAGACTTTTCTACCCCTAAAATATAAGCTGTTAACAGTGGTGTAACTAGAGTTTGATGGGCCCCGGTGCAAAGTTCAGACCTGGCCCCCCCCCTCCACATACACCGACACTTGGGGTACGGGATAATGACACTGACACTCGGGGTACAGGATACTGATGCTGACACTTGGCTCTTACCCACAGCACCCAGATTTCCCATGATCTGAAATTCCTCTATCAACACCCAGCTTTCCTATGTTCTGATATCCATCTTGTACTCGGCACCCAGCTTCCCCATATCAGAGCATGGGAAAGCTGGGTGCTGAGAGAAGATGTATAGCAGAGCATGGGAAAGCTGGGTGCTGAGGGAAGGAACCTTTTTCCCTCAGCACAAAACGTTCCCATCCCCTGATTGTATCTATTTTTTTTTCAGTTTCTAAGTATGGACGCACGCGCAGTACAAAATGATCCATCCTGAGTTTAAGTACGAACGCACGCGCAGTACATAAAATTACTTTACTATCCTTGAGTCTAAGTGCGGACGCATGCGCGATCTGTAAATCTATCCTCTTAGAGTCTAAGTATAGACGCACGCGCGGTATAAAATTATCTCTTCTGAGTCTAACTGCGGACGCATGTGTGATCTGTAAAGTTATCCTAAATAAGTCTAAGTGCGGACGCACGTGCGTCAGAATTAACCCGACGTAAATGTGATGATGTCAGCAGTGGCAACCCGGATATGATTCCCAGGGTTGTGGTAGGGGCTCATCCATTGGATGTGATTCAGATATTATGATTGAACTATGTTATATGAGCAAGAAACATGTGAGCAGTGAACATACCCAATACATGAGCAGTGGTATGACAGACAGTCTAAAGAACGAATCAGTCTGCCTGATCTGAAAAGAAAGTATACTCCTCTCAATATCATAGGTGTTTTGACCTCTCAATACCAAACAACGCTGATTTTCATTGGCCAATATTGATGTCAGTTCATAGCCAAGACTATAAAAGGTTCTCTAATACAGACTAAGTCAGTATTAGCCTCAGCCACCTGATGACGCCAGTGTGGTGAAACATGTTGGGGAGGCTATTGTCTGTTATATTTTAACTAGCAGACACCAGTGGTCATTCACAATAGAAATGAAATAGAGACCACTTATAGACATTCAGTCAGTCTGAATAAGAGATTTTCCATGGTAGAATGATCACCTATATCAACTGAAGACAGACTACGGTGTTCAGCGTTTTTAACTAGTTTGTCCCAATGATCTTAAATAATGAATTAAAAGTTATATATTAATCTGACCAGGTCAGGGGCGCCACAGATCCTTGGTGTGCCCCCTGTGCTTGACATTGAGGGACCCATTGCCGGTAACTGCGGTTGTTTGAATGGGCCCTCAAATGTCACTGCTATGCACCGAGCACTGCAGCGCATGATGTTTAATGGCCACCGGCCTATCAAAGGTTACGCATGTTTGCGAGCCTCTGACTTAGGGTGTGAGTTTTTCTCTCATTAAATGAGGGGTACCAACAATTTTGACTACGTGTGCAGATCTGTTTTTTGGTAACAACCTTACCATTATTAAAGAAAGCTCCCATTAAATTGTGTATTCACTAAATGTGTTTATGTACATGTGATGTGTGATATTACACTCACCTACTGCTGCTCTCTCTGGTGTCCAGCGCCAGCCTCCTCTTCTCAGTGATGTCACTGCACTACAGACTCTCTGGGACAAGCTGCTCTGTGTGTCCCAGAAGTGACTTTTTGCCTCGGGGAGTGGGGGGGCACATTGACAATTCTTGCACAGGGTCCCTTTGCTCTCAGTGTCTGCACCTGTTTCATTTTATTATAAAATACATTGAAAAATGCAAAAAGAATTCAAAGTTGGGTAAATCAATTAAATCACTATTTTACCGTTGATTTTTGGATTATTTTTTTTGCTTATTGTGAAGTAAAAATGACCTTGCTTTATGACTCATGAGACCGGTGCAATTTTGGCAATTCCAAATATTTATACTTTTCTTTTAGATGTTAGTAATTTAAAGAAAAAAAATAATACAAAACTTTGTAAAAGAATGCTTGGTTTGTATCTCTGAAAATTTTCAGAGATGGGTAATTTCTGTCCATGGAGCTATGTTAATGCTTGTACTTTATGAGTCAAGCTGATATTTTTATTGATAACATTTTTGGGTACATATGATGTTTTGATTACTTTTTGTTGCTTTTGTTATTCCTACTGTAGCAACCAAAATATTTCAATTCTGATAGTTTCAAGAGTGTGTGGAATATGGGGTGTGCAGATTATGACAGTGGGTTGAGTGTGAGTCATAGGGTGGCAAGTTGTGTGACATAGAGGGCAACAGGCTCTGAGGGATGTTAGGGATCAGGGTGTGTGAGATAGAGAGGTACAGGCTGTGTGGGATATGGGGTTGGGGTGTGTGAGATATAGCACCAAAAAGTAGGTGAAGATGAGAGTAAAGGTAAATCCTCCATCATGAAGCTGAGGATGTGAGTAACTTTTAGTGTAGAGTGTGGGAGGGCAAATAAGGGTGATTACTCAGTATACAAAGTGAAGGCATAGTGTTGGATGCAGTAAAAAAAGTAATGACATTGTGAGGGCACAGTATGGGGGAGCAGTATATGAGGGACAGCATGAAAGCACATTATGAAGGCTGTATCTCTTTATTAATGACCTTGTGGATGGGAGTGAGAGTAAAGTGTCAGTCTTTGCTGATGACACCAAACTATGTAGGATATTAAAAACTGACCTTGATCGTACAATATTACAAAAAGATCTGGATAAGATGTCAGAATGGGCAGACACTTTGGAAATGTGATTTAATGTTGATAAATGTAAAGTAATGCACCTAGGACAGAGTAATCCTATAGCTGCATATACATCAAATGGAAGTAAACTCGGGACTACAGAACAGGAGAAGGACTTGGGTATTCTCATTACAAATAAGCTGAGTAGCAATACTCAATGTCAAGCAGCAGCTGCTAAAGCAAACAAGATTTTATGTGTAGAAAAAGAGAGATTAGATCCCGTGATCCAACATATCAAGAGATTGTCACAGAGGCAACAATCAATGCTTTCAAATAAATGGATGTCTTAGATGTTAAAAAACATTCATGCAGTATATAAATTTACAAAATTATTGTTCTCAATGATGACTTGGTTATTTGACTCTTTTGGGACAATTTGGTGTCATATGATGTTTGATTTGCACTCACTGGGTTTCATGATGGCATTGGACTCTGTTCACACAGCAGAGTCTGACAAGCAGCCTGAGATCTCTTAGTTGTATAGCATGTCGCAGTCGTTGGCTGTGTTTTGCGTCACTGCGCTCCAATCCAGCAGGAGTTAATTCCTACTGGTTTGTGAATGGTTGCTAGGAACTCAGGCTGCTAATGACCATTCACAGCTGCCTTCACTGTTTATAATATAGATTCTGGATCCAGTTGCTGGTCACCGATTATAGCTTCAGCGTTGCTCCTGTGTATCGGTCCTTATTGCAGTGATCTAGAGCTTGGTGATCTATTGTGTGCTATGGAAATACCCCCATTATTAGTTTATTTCCTTCTTGTGTTTATTTCCTCCTTGGTCTGTATTTTGTCTCCCTCGTGTCTGATTTGCGTGCCACATGATGAGAGGTTGAAAAAGTTGGATTTGATTAGCTTAGAAAAAAAATTCTAAAAGATGTCATTTATATGTATAAATACATAAAATAAATGTGTGGTCAATACAAAGGACTGTCACATAACTTATTCCTTACAAGGACAATACTAAGGACCAGGAGGCACTCACTGTGGGTGGAAGAAAGGTGATTCCGGCAGCTATATAGGAAAGGGTTCTTTACAGTTAGAGTAGTCAGATTGTGAAATGAACCAACACAAGAGGTAGTAATGGCACACACTTTAACAACTTTTAAAAAAGGGCTGGATGATTTCCTCAGTACACACAAGGTACTTGTAGGTTATAAATGATTTAGTTATGAAATGTATAATTGATGGAGGAAAGTTGAACTAGATGGACCTAGGTCTTTTTGCAACCTATGTAACTATTTAATTATGTGTGGTATGAAAAGGGGTGATTTCAGACAACAGGAGAAAAGCAGGTTTAAATACCGCGCCAAACCACAGGAGTCCAGATGAAGTTAGTAAATCTCTTTTCTTTATTTTCACAGGTCAGCCTCAGGTTTGACCTGTGAAAATAAAGAAAAGAGAAAAAAAAAAGAGATTTACTAACTTCATCTGGACTCCTGTGGTTTGGCACGGTATTTAAACCTGCTTTTCTCCTGTTGTCTGAAATCACTCCTTTTTTGCGGGACTGCTGCCTTCCACGTTACTTTCATGCTGTCAAAGGGGTTGTGACTGGCACAACCGAATCAGGTGAGTGTTCCTGTTATACATTCACCTCCTATTGTTATACCGGGTAAGACCCTATTTGCGCCTTTCTTCCCACAGCTTTTTTCGTTTCTGGTATGAAAAGGGGACACAGTATGGAGAGGGGGCAGTGTGGGGAGGAGCACAGAAGATTTGGACAGTTTGGAATTCACTGTTTATACTGCAAGCACATTGACAGTTTGGACAGCATAAAGGACATAGTTCATAATGTGGGTGGCTTGATAGATATTTTTCATTAAAAAAACCAGTGTGGCGGCCATAGTTCATGGAGGAGTGGTGGTGTAGAGGTTATAGTATGTGAGGGGGACAGTGTGGAGGCCATGTTTCATAAGAGGGACAGTGTAGGGGTCTATTTGTGGGCAGTGAGCATAGTGGGGCAAATATTTATTCAGGTGAACAGCATAAGGCTTATTTAGTGCACAGCATGTGCCAATAGTTCTTATTTAGGTGTAATTGTAATAACACGTTAATTTTTAAGGGCATCATGTCGGGATGTGCTGTAGAAGACCAGAGAAGATGGAAGTCTGCATAGATGAGTGGTGCATGTCCAAAGTTATCATGGCAGCTGGACCAGATATAGAAGAATGGGATGACATAATTCCAATCAGAGAAGAAATCAACCAATAAGGTACCTGGATCTAAGTGTGCATTTATCTGGGACAATCACCGCCTTTAAAATGACCGTTGAGCAGTTGGTTTTATGAAGCTGATAGTCGTTTAATGGTCTGTGACTGCAAACTTGTGAACCCTCATAGCATGTGCACAGTATGCTGTCAGGGTTTTCTAGTGCTGGTGCTGAGAGCGGGTCATCATGTGACCACAAGTGTGCGATTTGCATACTTCTGGCCAAATTCTGACTAGACGTGCAAGGCCTTGCTCAGTTCACTTGTATTATATGGAACACTTGGACAACCCTGTTAGGACCAGGTGGACGGGCAGGCCCAGGAGGTGGATCCACTGGGCTGAACACCTCACCGAGGGCAAGGTGCCCGGTAGCCGGAGCACTACGGGTAGCAGGACAGTCCATTCAGAGGAGTGGAGTGAAGAAGTCCCTGGGACCACGGAGTCACTGAAAGTAGTCCGGGTGACGGAGCTCAGGTTCGGAGGCCGAGATGACGTTAGGCAGAATCCGGAACCAACGGAGCAAGAAGGTGGGTCACCACATGGATCCAGGGATTGGAGATGGTAGGGACTGACGGGATGGCAGACAGTCACCGTACGGGGTTCGGGAATCGTCAGGACCGGTTGGCGAGACAGGAGCGACTCTACAAGAGAGATAGGTAAGTATGGCACAAGACACAAGGAGACCTGACTCCTAGCTTAGCAAACACGAAGAACAGGCCCCGCCCACTTGGAAAGGATCCCCCTATATACCCTGTACCTGATTCTTCAATATCCTGTTGGAGGACACTGGCCCTTTAAGAGAGGGTCAATGACGCACCCTAATGCGCATGCGCGAGGCCCGGGTGCCAGAAGCCAGAGCAGGGAGCGGTGCACAGGAGGCAGGAGTGCCGGGCTGGATCAGAGTTGCCGACGGGCGCCGGGAGCGGGGACTGGGCTGCCTGGGGACCGCAGGTGATGGGGCATGGAGGCTGTGGAGCGGTGGGACGCGTGGCAGGGGAGCCGGTGAGCAAGGCAAGGGAGCCGGGGAGCATGGCAGGGGAGCCGGGGAGCATGGCCGAGGAGCCGGGGAGCGTGACAGTACCCCCTCCCCCACGCCCCCCTCCCCGCAACCAGGACAGGAAGGCACGTATCAGGGGAGTACCCACATTCTCCCGGGGTTCCTAGGACCTATCCTCAGGACCATACTCAGCCCAGTCCACCAGGAAGAACTGTCGGCCCCGCACGGTTTTCATGGCCACGATATCCCTTACCGCATAGATGTCATCAACAGCAATAGGAGGAGGAGCAGAACTGGCAGCAGCGGAAAAGGGACCAAGGACAACCGGCTTGAGCAGGGAGACGTGGAAGGAGTTGGGTATTCTCATCGTGGCTGGGAGCTGCAGCTTGTAGGAGACCTCATTTATTTTGCCGATGACTTTAAACGGCCCAATGTAGCGAGGACCCAGCTTGTATGATGGCAGCTTCAATCGGACATATTTGGAAGCAAGCCAGACCAGATCTCCTGGAGAGAAACACGGAGGATCCAGACGCCTCTTGTCTGCGTGTCTCTTCATCCGCAGGGAAGCACGTCCAAGGGACGTCTTGACAGAGTCCCAAATCGTTGTAAAGTCACGGACTACAGTATCAGCAGCAGGGACATCCGAGGAAGAAGATACAGGTAATGGGACGGAAGGCTGAAGTCCGTAAACGACATGGAAGGGAGAGCTGGAGGAGGACTCACTGATGTGATGGTTATGGGAGAATTCAGCCCAAGGAAGGAGCGTGGACCAGTCGTCGTGATGGGTATTAACGTAGTGACGCAAGAAGGAGGTCAGGATCTGATTGACTCGTTCCACTTGGCCATTCGACTGAGGATGGTAGGCTGAAGAAAAGTCCAGAGTTACTCCCAGATGTTTGCAGAGGGCCCTCCAGAAGCGGGAGGTAAACTGAGTTCCTCTGTCAGACACAATGTGTGAGGGAAAGCCATGCAACCGGAAGATGTGCTGTATGTAGGCGTCAGCGAGTTCCTGGGCAGAGGGCAGTCCAGCCATAGGGACGAAATGAGCCATTTTGGAGAACCGATCCACCACGACCCATATGACTGTGTGTCCGGCGGACAAGGGCAAGTCCGTAATAAAGTCCATTGCAATGTGTTGCCACGGAACGGACGGAATTGGCAGAGGCAGAAGGCGACCATATGGCAGGTGTTTGGGCGTCTTGTTTAGGGCACAAGAGGAGCAGGCTGAGACAAAAGACGCGACGTCTGTGCGAAGGGATGGCCACCAGTAGTGACGTACAATTATACTCCATGTTCTTTTCTGACCAGCATGGCCGGCTATTTTCGAGGCATGGCCCCAATGCAACACTTTTTGTCTGTCAGTCTCAGAGACATAGGTCTTCCCGGGCGGTATCTGGGCCAGGGTGACAGGGGCCACCGGAATGATTTTACTTGGGCAGATGATGGGCTGGGATGTCTCCTCCTCCTGTTCCATGGGCACGAATGACCTGGACAAGGCATCTGCTCGCACATTCTTATCCGCGGGCCGAAAATGGAGCTGAAAATCGAACCTGGCAAAGAACAAAGACCACCTGGCTTGTCGTGGGTTCAGATGCTGAGCAGACCGCAGGTATTCCAGGTTCTTGTGGTCCGAGGAAATGATCACGGGGTACACTGCTCCCTCCAGAAGGTAGCGCCACTCCTCCAGAGCCAGTTTGACTGCTAATAGGTCTCGGTCACCGATGGTGTAGTTGCGTTCAGGCGCTGAGAAGCTCTTGGAGTAGAAACCGCAAGTAACCATCTTCCCGGAGGAGGACTTCTGCATGAGCACTGCTCCGGCTCCCGAGGAGGAGGCATCAACCTCCAAGGTGAACTGTTGGTTTAACTCAGGACGGTGGAGCATAGGAGAGGAAGCAAATGCCTGTTTCAGGGAGCCAAACGCGGCGTCGGCCACAGGTGACCAGTCCTTTGGATGAGCCCCCTTCTTGGTCAAGGCGGAGAGAGGCGCAGTCAGGGCAGAGAAGTGAGGGATGAACTGACGGTAATAGTTTGCAAATCCAAGAAACCATTGGATTTCCTTCAGTCCGGAAGGAGGGGCCAGTTGAGAATGGAAGAGACCTTCTCTGGGTCCATCTGCAGACCGGTATCGGAGATAATGTAACCCAGGAAGGGAAGAGAAGACTGCTTGAAGACACACTTCTCGTACTTGGCGTACAGACGATTCTCTCTCAGTCTTTGTAGTACCAGCTGCACGTTCTCTCTGTGGGTCTGGAGGTCCGGAGAGAAGACCAGGATGTCATCCAGATACACCACCACACAGACGTAGAGAAGGTCCCGGAACACGTCGTTCACCAATTCTCGAAAGACTGCTGGTGCGTTACACAGGCCGAAGGGCATCACACAGTATTCGTAGTGCCCATCGCGAGTATTGAATGCGGTCTTCCATTCGTCCCCAGAGCGGATGCGGACCAGGTTGTAGGCACCCCGAAGATCCAACTTGGTAAACACACGAGCTCCTCTAAGCCGATCAAACAATTCAGGGATGAGCGGCAGTGGGTATTTATTTTTTACGGTGATTTGGTTCAATCCCCGGTAGTCGATGCATGGGCGCAGGTCGCCCTATTTCTTCTTAACGAAGAAGAAGCCTGCTCCAGCAGGAGAGGAGGATCTCCGGATGAATCCCCTTGCCAGGTTCTCAGTGATGTAGGCAGACATGGCCCTTGTTTCAGCAGGGGACAAAGGATATATCCGTCCTCGAGGTGGTGTGGTTCCCGGGAGTAGGTCGATGGCACAGTCGTAAGGACGATGTGGCGGCAGTACAAATGACTCCTTTTTATCAAAGATGTCCGCGAAGGACCAATAGGCCGAAGGCAGCCCTGGTAGGGACTCCGGAACCGGAGGTCGTCGGATGGGCTGTATGGACTTCAGGCAGTTCTCGTGGCAAGAGGAGCCCCATCGGGTGATTTCACCAGTACGCCAGCTGACCGACGGTTCGTGTGTCCGTAACCAGGGGAGTCCCAGCAGGATTTGATGAGACATGTGCGGGAGGACATAGAGAGTGATTTCCTCGGTGTGCAGGGCACCGATACGTAGTACCACAGGCTTGGTGATCCACGAGATGGTGTCAGAGAGGGGTCTCCCATCTACAGAGGCAATCACAAGGGGTTTGTCAAGTGGAGTAACCGGCACCTGGTACTTGTCCACCGTGGTCTGCTGGATGAAGTTGCCTGCTGCCCCGGAATCGAGGTACGCCATGGCCGTGAACCGCGTCTCTCCCGTTGTCACTTGAACGGTCCACGTAACCGGGTCTGAGAGAGTCCCAGCACCTAGGGTGGCCTCTCCTACCAACCCTAGGCTTTGGAGTTTCCCAGCCTCTCTGGACAGGAACGTAGCAGGTGTGTGCCCTCTCCGCAGTAGAAGCAGAGACCCTTAGCGAGCCGTTCTGCTCGGCATTGTTCGGACTGCCTCAGACGGTCAATCTGCATGGGTTCGTGGACAGAGACGCCAGACGATGCCGACTGAGGTACGACGGGCTTCTGCGGAGGAGAGGAATGCCGTATCGGACGTCTCTCGCGGGACACCTCTTTGGATCGTTCCTGGAATCTGAGGTCCACGCGGGTGGCTAGTGCAATTAGGGCATCCAGTGTGGAAGGAACATCGCGGCCTGCCAGCTCGTCCTTAATACGACTGGAGAGTCCTTCCCAGAAGGCGGTGGTGAGGGCTTCATTGTTCCACCCCAATTCTGAGGCCAAGTGTGAAAGCGGATGGCATACTGCCCCACCGTCATGGTCCCCTGACGTAGCCTGAGGAGTGATGAGGCGGATGCGGCGGCACGCCCGGGTTCGTCAAAGGTGGTTCTAAACGCCTGGATGTTAGCAGTTACAGGGTCCTCCCTCTCCCACAAGGGGTTCATCCAGGCCAGTGCCTCACCTTCCAGATGGGACATCACAAACGCCACCTTGGCTTGGTCGGAGGCAAACAGGTGCGGAAGCAGCTTAAAGTGGAGGGAGCACTGATTTAAGAATCCTCTGCAGGTCTTAGGATCTCCGGCATAGCGGGGTGGAGAGGCCAAGCGGAGTTTAGAAGCGTCCGAGGTAGCCGCCACGGGAACGGTGGCCGTGGACTGTGCTGTAGAAGCCTGAGATGCCAGACGTGGCAGTTGCTTGCAGTGTGTTCAGGCGGGTATCCACCGAGGACATGAAGGCCAGCATGCGGGACTGGGTCTCGCGCTGTCGTCCGAGTTCCTGCTGCAAGTTGCCCAGCTGGGCCGCTAGTGCTTCGGCGGGATCCATGGCCTGTTCTTACTGTTAGGACCAGGTGGACGGGCAGGCCCAGGAGGTGGATCCACTGGGCTGAACACCTCACCGAGGACAAGGTGCCCGGTAGCCGGAGCACTACGGGTAGCAGGACAGTCCGTTCAGAGGAGTGGAGTGAAGAAGTCCCTGGGACCACGGAGTCACTGAAGGTAGTCCGGGTGACGGAGCTCAGGTTCGGAGGCCGAGATGACGTCAGGCAGAATCCAGAACCAACGGAGCGAGAAGGTGGGTCACCACACGGATCCAGGGATCGGAGATGGTAGGGACTGACGGGATGGCAGACAGTCACCGTACGGGGTTCGGGAATCGTCAGGACCGGTTGGCGAGACAGGAGCGACTCTACAAGAGAGATAGGTAAGTATGGCACAAGACACAAGGAGACCTGACTCCTAGCTTAGCAAACACGAAGAACAGGCCCCGCCCACTTGGAAAGGATCCCCCTATATACCCTGTACCTGATTCTTCAATATCCTGTTGGAGGACACTGGCCCTTTAAGAGAGGATAAATGACTGCGCGCCCGCCCTAATGCGCATGCGCGAGGCCCGGGTGCCAGAAGCCAGAGCAGGGAGCAGTGCACAGGAGGCAGGAGTGCCGGGCTGGATCAGAGTTGCCGACGGGCGCCGGGAGCGGGGACCGGGCTGCCTGGGGACCGCAGGTGATGGGGCATGGAGGCTGTGGAGTGGGGGATGCGTGGCAGGGGAGCCGGTGAGCAAGGCAGGGGAGCCGGGGAGCATGGCAGGGGAGCCGGGGAGCATGGCCGAGGAGCCGGGGAGCGTGACAAACCCCTTTCACATGCTCCTTCGGTGCACATTATAACATTGCTTTCGCCAGCACATTTTTATACAAAACTATCTGCTGCCGAGAACAATGATATTTAAGCAGAAAGCTTACAAATTATTGTACTAAACGGTCAAACGTTTTGTTTCTGCATTGGGTGATTGATAGCCTGTTTTGTGTAAATTCACTTTAAAGAGTAAAACTATAATCACAAAACGTTTCACCATTCATTCAGTGGTTCCATTGGGGGCTTATGCCTGAACCCCTGCAAAACAGCATTCAGGCATAGGCTGATGGGGCCATTGATTATAATAATGCATTATATCTGACATAATTTTCATCCGTAAGATGATCAAGAAGGTGTGTGATTTGCTCTAAATTTATTTCACAGCAGCCCAAACATAGAGCTAATGTCAATAAAGGGAACAAGAGCATTTGCTCTATGTGACTGCTGAATCATGACAACTTGTGGAGCGCACGTTATTATGATTCTGTGATGCAAGTGATCACTAACTAGAATTCCATAAATACATTTATATATGATCCAAGAAGGCACATGTCTACATGGGCCTAAAGCATATACGCATATGTGGCGCCCCAGGACCTGGTCGCCACAACAGCATTGCCCTCCCAGAAGGGTTAATGCTGAGCCTGGAGGTAATTGGGAGATCTATTGGCCAGTAAGTTAACACTCAACACAGTTCTCCCTCCGGCCAGCAGGGGGAGCTCTGAACCTGGAACTTCAGGGAGCATTCCTTAAGTCTGGCTGGAAGGAGGAAGTGGTAGTTAGTCTGGAGACAGGAGTGAAAGAGTGCAGACGCAGAGTAGTGCTGCCTTGTAAACTGGGGCCTAGAGCTGGGATAGCTTGGCCCAGTGAAGCAAGGGGAGCAGAGAGGCACAGCAGGGACTCGGACATCGGAGTCTGTAGTTGCCAGGGCATAAAATCCATCCCTGGTAGCTGAATCCGGAGGGCAGGAGAGCTGCAAGCCCCCTGTCCCAGAAGCAATCTGAAGGTACAACTGCATCCCAAGGGCCTGGTGTGGGCTCCAGCAGAGAAGCACCAGAGAGGGCCTGCGCAGTCTACCACACAGAAAAGGGGACGAACAACAAGTCCCAGCAGCAAGAGGGCAATTGCGAACCCAAAGTGCAGTGTCCTAAAACAGCAGAGAAAGATTAAGGAGTAGGCCTCATACTCAACTGGCCAAAGATCACCCCAGGCACTTCCAGGCCGGCCGGATCATCTTTACCATCTGTGACGGTCTCCCTGGACTAAGTTTCTGCCGAGTAAAAGAGGAGAAGGTAAAGAGACTACTGTTTGTGCCTGTTTCTTTCATTGCTTGTCGGCCCTGCACCGTGTTAGTCACGCAGCACCATAGACTTCCACAAACACCAACTGTGCCCCGGGCATTGCTCCACCTGTGGGGAGCAGTACCACCATTGCTGCCATAACACTATCCCGGAGGCCTCATAATAGCCGCATACCACAGGTGGCGTCACGAACACAAACATTAAAGTCATCAGCCACATATTCAACTGACACCCACCAGGGCCACGGAGCCGGGCCCAGCCACCACTGACTACCACCGGACTAGTCCGGCCCGGCACCGGGTGTCCCATAGCCCTGGGGTGGGCGAGTCAACTTTTGGCGTCACGAACAGGATTTCGTGCCCGGTCACACCGGGTACTGTGCGCCTGAAGAACTGTGTAAAAGACTGTGTACTGGTTGTAAATTGCCGCCGCCATTAGCCGCGCCGAGCGCAGGAAGAAGGGGGGCGTGCCTGACAAAGAGCGCGAAGGGAGCGCGCCATCAGAGCAGAGCGCTGTTAACCCCGCGCGACCCGGAAGAAAATTTGAAAAGTGAACGGAGCCTGGTAAGGTTCACTAAGGGGGAGGAAGATGTCCGACTCCGAGGGAGAGCAGGTGGCTGCCATCGCCCAGGGCGCCGCAGCACCGGCCGAAGTAGTCCCAGTCGCCGTCGCCCCAGCCCCCACTGTAGCGCCGGTAATGCCGATCACCATGCCGTACATACCAGGAGCAGAATGGCTGCCGCAGTACTCCGGGGAGTCCCATACCTTGAGTGACTTCAGAGAAAGCCTGCACAGCTTGTTCCGGGTGTATCCTCTGACTGAGAGCCAGAAGGTGGGCATATTAATGGGACAGCTAGCCGGCACAGCCCAGCGTGAAGCGAAGTCCTGGCCTGATACAGATAAAGGGACAGCAGCCCAGATACTGGCCAAGCTAAAGAGTACTTTTGACACCCGCACCGCAGCAGAGATAAAGATGAGATTCTTTGGGTGCAAGCAACGGGCCACAGACAGCCTAAGGGACTATGCCTTAAACTTGCAGGAGGCCCTGAAAGCAGTTAACCAGGTGGACCCAGAGAGTGTACGTGAAGAAGACAAACTCCTAACTGAGCAGTTCATAGAGGGGCTCCTGTCAGATGCCCACAGGACCCAGCTGCGTATCCTGGTCCTGCAGAACCCTGCTCTGGACTTTGCCAAGTTTAAGGACCAGGCCATCAGGGTACTGAGAGAATCTACACCGAATGACCCAGTACCCCTCCGGCCTCTTGCTATCACGTACCCCGGGGTGGTGCCTGCAACACGAGCCACTGCAGGGGCTGAGGCGCAGTCCCTGGATAAGGATCCCACTGCGGAGCTCAGACAGCAGTTCCAGGAGCTGACCAAGACTGTGGCTGCCCTTGCCAAGACCGTGCAGTCTCTACAAATGACCCCCTCACCTGCAAAAATCGAGTTGGCCTCCAGCCCAGAAGACGTCCCATGGATGCGACAGAGGAGGATTCCGCCGACCCGAGGCAGAGACACAGACCGGTATGATTCAACAGGACAACCGATCTGCCGCCACTGCAACCAGGCGGGCCACATTGCACGACGCTGTCCTTTAAACGGGCTGAGCCTGGGGCCAGGAGCCAACCCCCAGGTGTGAGGAAGCCCGGCTCAAACCCCAGCCGCAGCAAGTATGTGGGAGGACGACCGGTCCCATTGTGCTGGATGGGATCCCTTTGAATGCCCTCCTGGATACGGGGTCCCAGGTAACAACCATCCCCCACAAACTGTACAAAAGATATTGGGCTGATTCAGACATTGACCATGGCCCAGATGATGATTTAACGATTGTGGCTAGTAATGGTCAGCCCTTACCTCAAATTGGGTACAAAGAAGTAACCATTAAAGTGGGGCGGGTGGAATTGCCATGTCAGGGGATGATAATTGTAGATATTGATCGCAAAGAATCTGACCCACTGCTAACCCTTGGTACAAATGTGATAGAAAATTGTATTGCCGAAGTGATAATTTTGTTGCAACAGGCGTCTGAAACTGCCAGCTCCGGGCAGCAGCGTGTCCTACAGAGGGAGATCAGAGCCCTGATGAGGAGGCAGCAAGTAGAGCTAGCCGGAGGAGAAATTGGCAGTGTGAGGGTAAGTGACCCCCTCCCCATTGTAATACCCCCAAGAAGTGAAATGTTGATATGGTGTCGGGCAGCAATAGGCCTCAAGGGTCAGGATTACCATGCCTTGGTAGAACCAGTGTATTCAGACAGTAGGCCTGGAGTCCTGATAGCCAGAGGGGTAGCGGACGTCCGCAAGGGGAGAGTGCCCGTCCGTGTCCTGAATTGTGGGGAGGAGGAGGCCAAATTGCCCCGGTACGCCACTGTAGCAAAACTGTACACTGTCAGTAACAATACCATTAAAGCAGTGGAACCCTTGATCCCGTCCGACCAGGCGGAAGACAATGGCTCCAAGGGGCAGCCGGAAGACTGGTGCCAAAAATTACATGTAGGCACCGACTCCACCCCCTCGCACCAAAAGCATGGGGTTTACCGGGTGGTACAGGAGTACGAGCGGGTCTTCAGCAAACACCCCCTAGATTTTGGGCAGGTGAAAGGGGTTAAACATCAAATCCCCACGGGTGATCATCATCCCATTAAAGAGAGATACCGCCCTGTACCCCCCGCACAGTATCAGTGTGCCAAGGAAATGTTACGGGAAATGAAGGAGGCTGGGGTTATCAGAGATAGTTGTAGCCCCTGGGCAGCTCCACTAGTGCTCGTAAAGAAAAAAGATGGTACAATGAGAATGTGTGTAGATTACAGGCAAATTAACCGCATTACACATAAAGATGCTTATCCACTGCCCAGAATAGAGGAGTCACTAACAGCCTTAAAGTCAGCTAACTATTTCTCCACCTTGGATCTCACCAGTGGGTATTGGCAGGTTCCCGTGGCAGAGGCGGACAAGGAGAAGACTGCATTCACGACACCAATGGGCCTCTGTGAGTTCAATTGTATGCCATTCGGGCTCTGCAACGCCCCAGGGACATTCCAAAGGTTGATGGAGTGCTGCTTGGGCCACCACAACTTTGAAACCGTGCTGTTGTACCTGGATGACGTAATAGTCTACTCCAAGACTTATGAGGACCACCTGAAGCACTTAGCAGAAGTGTTTGAATCCTTGTCGAAATATGGCCTGAAGATCAAGCCGTCCAAATGTCACCTCTTGAAGCCAAAGGTACAGTACCTGGGTCATGTGGTCAGCGCAGAAGGTGTGGCACCTGATCCGGAGAAAGTCACTGTAATCAAGGACTGGCCAAGACCCACCACAGTGAAGGAGGTGCGGCAGTTCCTTGGACTGGTGGGCTACTACCGAAGGTTCATTGATGGTTTCACCAAGATAGCAGCGCCCCTTCAAGATCTCCTGGTGGGCCAGCCAAAGCAGGCTAAGAAGCAGAGCCCTCCATTTGAATGGAGCAGCCAACTGGAAACATCCTTTGTCCGGCTGAAAGGGGCTCTCACGGGAGAAGAAATTCTGGCCTACCCTGACTACAGCCAACCGTTTGTACTGTATACAGACGCCAGCAACGTGGGACTGGGAGCAGTTCTGTCCCAGGTACAGGGAGGCAGAGAGAGGGTGATAGCGTACGCCAGTAGGAAGCTTCGGCCCACAGAAAGGAATCCAGAAAACTACAGTTCCTTCAAGCTGGAGTTCCTCGCTATTGTTTGGGCAGTGACTGAACGCTTCAAGCACTATCTGGCATCGGCCAAGTTCACCATCTTCACGGACAACAATCCGTTGACACACCTGGCAACAGCCAAGTTAGGTGCGATGGAACAGCGATGGATGGCCCGGCTGTCTAACTTTGACTTTACCATCAAGTATCGGGCTGGCAAGAAGAATAACAATGCTGATGCGCTGTCCAGAATGCCTCACTTGCCCGAGTCTGGAGAAGACATGGATGAACTCGAAGAGATAGAGTTACCGGCTTTCCATCACCAAGGTGTGTCCCAGTGTGAGCATGCTGTGGGAGTGAAGCGCTCAAGCCAGCACGGGGTCTCGGTCAACCCCTTACTCCACCATAATTGGGAAGAAACACAGAACGGTGACCCGGCCGTGCGATTGGTCAAAGAGAAGCTAGCGCAAGCTGAGACCCATCTTGGCCCAGACGCTCCAGAGGAAGCCCAGCAGCTGTGGAAGGAGAGGGGACGACTGTTCACCTACCAAGGCAAGCTCTGCAAGAGATATGTCAACTATCGAACAAATGAACTTGTCTGGCAGATAGTGGTTCCGCAGAGAGATGCTCCAATGGTCCTAGCAGCGTATCATGATAACGCAGGACACTTCGGGTGGAAGAAGTTGGAGGCCCTACTCCGTGATCGGTTCTATTGGGTACACATGAGGAAGATGATCGAGAAGTGGTGCCGAGACTGTGGCCCGTGTAACCTGAGGCGGAAAGACGATGCCAGCCAAAGGTCTCCCCTACAGCCAATTGTCACAAAGCAGCCCCTGGAGTTGGTGGCCCTGGACCACGTGAAGTTAACACCAAGCCGGTCAGGCTATGTGTACGCCCTCACCATTGTGGACCATTACTCTCGTTTCCTGGTAGTAGTGCCTGTGAAGGACCAGACAGCCAGGACAGCAGCTAGAGCGTTCCAGGCATCCTTCTGTCGACCTCACGGCTATCCGGAAAGGGTACTGACTGATCAGGGTCCTGCATTCGAGGCTGAAGTGTTCCAAGAGTTCTGTAACATGTACGGTTGTAAGAAAATCCGAACCACACCGTACCACCCCCAAACCAATGGACTGTGCGAGAAAATGAACCATGTGGTTATTGATATGCTGAAGACCCTACCGCTGGAGGAAAGGAACCAATGGCCAGAAAAGTTGCCAGATCTGGTAGACCTGTACAACCACATCCCAGTGAATTCGACCAACTGCAGCCCCGCTTACCTGATGCGAGCCAGACCAGGCAAGTTGCCTGTAGACTTTGAGATGGGGACTGTGTCGCCTGAGGCGGTTCAAGAAATAGAGGATTGGGATACAGAACGGCAGCAGCGGTACCGTAAGGTCCAGGAGTGCGTAGAGAGGAGCCTGTCTCAAGCAAGAACGAGACAAGAACAGCATTACAATCAAACAGCCCCAGCAACTCCCTTAGCACCTGGAGAACAAGTCCTCAAGAAGAAGTGGAAGACGCAGAAATTGGATGATCAGTGGGAAAACGAGCCCTACACCATTATCCCCTCCAACTTTGACAATAGTAAGGTATGCCTCATAAGCAAAGATGAAGGCAAGACCTATCAAGCAATTTCCCGAGACCGCCTGAAAGCGTGCCCTGAACGGTGCAGAATCCAAAGAGAAATGGAAGGAGTACAAGGAAGTCCCCAAAGTCAAGAGAAAGAAGGGGAGATGATTCAAACCATCCTTGGAAAGTTCCCCAAAACTTGGACCCGAATAAACAATGCCATAGTGGTACCAGTTTTGACGTTTCCGCAGTTGGTCGAGCCAGAAACAGAAAAGGTTCCGGATCCACCTAAAGAATCGTCCGCTCCAGCACGAGATGACACGCCAGCAGTGGAACAGGAGGATCAACCCCCTGTCAGTGGTGAACCTGTCATACCCTTGGCGACTCTTAGATCACAAAGGCAACCATCACGCTTACCTATGGGGGTTAGGCCCACCTGTAGTGCTGAGATAGAAGACGCACCACGTAGTCAGGGGCAAACACCAGAGCTACGTAGGTCCCAGCGCAGCACTCGGGGACAACCCCCTCTAAGGTATAGGGAGTCAACTGTATAAGGGAAAGAGTACTTATTAGGATGTAAATAGTTATGCAAAATGTCTGTCATGTTGTGTACAAAATGTTTTCTTTTTCTTTGATTGCGAAAATGGACAATTGGGCCACTGGACTATGGGTGGCCAACACCTAAATTGTTCATAGTTAGCACCAGTGTGCTCAACACCCCTGAAGAAAAACCCGTCCGGCGTGCATAGAGTGGGGTCATCAATGCTCTGACGCACGCCCAGAGCCTACGTTGGGGGTTTGAACGCGGCGGGTCCCCCATGGAGCAGTGTAATGGACACCCGGCAGGGAGCCACACTGGACTCTTATAGTAATGTTTAAGGTTGTAACGTTAAAGTAATTGCGCCTCCCATAATGGGATGAAATGTTCTAACATGTCATGTTTGTCTCTACAGTCCGGGAGTACTGAATTTAACTAAGGGGGAGTGTGGCGCCCCAGGACCTGGTCGCCACAACAGCATTGCCCTCCCAGAAGGGTTAATGCTGAGCCTGGAGGTAATTGGGAGATCTATTGGCCAGTAAGTTAACACTCAACACAGTTCTCCCTCCGGCCAGCAGGGGGAGCTCTGAACCTGGAACTTCAGGGAGCATTCCTTAAGTCTGGCTGGAAGGAGGAAGTGGTAGTTAGTCTGGAGACAGGAGTGAAAGAGTGCAGACGCAGAGTAGTGCTGCCTTGTAAACTGGGGCCTAGAGCTGGGATAGCTTGGCCCAGTGAAGCAAGGGGAGCAGAGAGGCACAGCAGGGACTCGGACATAGGAGTCTGTAGTTGCCAGGGCATAAAATCCATCCCTGGTAGCTGAATCCGGAGGGCAGGAGAGCTGCAAGCCCCCTGTCCCAGAAGCAATCTGAAGGTACAACTGCATCCCAAGGGCCTGGTGTGGGCTCCAGCAGAGAAGCACCAGAGAGGGCCTGCGCAGTCTACCACACAGAAAAGGGGACGAACAACAAGTCCCAGCAGCAAGAGGGCAATTGCGAACCCAAAGTGCAGTGTCCTAAAACAGCAGAGAAAGATTAAGGAGTAGGCCTCATACTCAACTGGCCAAAGATCACCCCAGGCACTTCCAGGCCGGCCGGATCATCTTTACCATCTGTGACGGTCTCCCTGGACTAAGTTTCTGCCGAGTAAAAGAGGAGAAGGTAAAGAGACTACTGTTTGTGCCTGTTTCTTTCATTGCTTGTCGGCCCTGCACCGTGTTAGTCACGCAGCACCATAGACTTCCACAAACACCAACTGTGCCCCGGGCATTGCTCCACCTGTGGGGAGCAGTACCACCATTGCTGCCATAACACTATCCCGGAGGCCTCATACCGCAGCGGCGGCTTAATAGCCGCATACCACAGGTGGCGTCACGAACACAAACATTAAAGTCATCAGCCACATATTCAACTGACACCCACCAGGGCCACGGAGCCGGGCCCAGCCACCACTGACTACCACCGGACTAGTCCGGCCCGGCACCGGGTGTCCCATAGCCCTGGGGTGGGCGAGTCACATAAACTCCATGTAAATTAGCAAAAAACAGGAGGACAAGGAGTATAACATGAAAATATTTTTTATTAGAGTAAAAAATGCAATTTTAATATATCCAAGTGATAACGACAATGTCCATAAATATGACACTATAAAACAAAAGGACCGTGATTACATATAATTTTTGGTTACGGTATGATGAAGGTAAATATTGGGGGTTAAGGTGGACATAATACAATACATGTATTGATAATAAAGTGCATGTATTTATAATAATTTACAAACAAACCCAAAGAATACAGTACAAATCAGCATGGAAAGTGGCAAGGCAATGACAGTCCCATGTAACTCAATTTGTATTAAGGCAACAACTGCATGTGCAAAAATCCATGCTGAAAAAAATCAAATGCTGCTCAATGGGTGAATGGTGAAACCACCTCCCCCCACAATATCAAACCCCAACATATGTTTCACTTTTTTACAGAGATGCCTTGTGGAATAACCAGCTTCCTCATGGGGATATCTGGGCTGTCTGAGGTGAGGAGCTATATAACCTGCCCATGTTCTCATTACTGAAAACAACTGTTTGTACTTATGATCTACTAACGGTATACTTATGGTCACATGCCGACTAGATGTGTTCAGCTTCTCTCAATAAAAGTGAATTGAGAGAAGCTGGCTGAATCTGGTAAGGCACGTGACTGTGAGTATGCAAATTGCACGCATAAGGCCACGTGATCATCAGCTCACACTGGGAATACGGGGCAATTGTGATAGCGTGCGCACCACATGCTCTATAATTCGGCGGTCTGCAGTCTCATAAAGTCTACGTTTTGTTGTCTGCCTCAAATTGGGGTGTATGGCTGAAAATGATATCTAACAGCACACTCCTGTATTGCTTTGGACATAAGCCTAATGGAGCCACTAATTGTAGACTCAGGCACTATCTTAAAATAGCCTTAGTAAACATACGGGAATTTTTTATTTGTTTTCAGTTTTTTCATTCTGACCAGATTGGTGATGATCCGGGTCCTGAGACACCTACAAATCTGTTGAGAATACCAGGTCCCAAAACCTATAAAATAAATCTACCAAAATGTCATTTACAAGTGCTCTTTAAATGTTTCCCCCCCCCCTTCTTCATTCTTTACTGTTTACAAGGCCATACTGGGGTTGCCGGTTTATGCGTTACGAGTGAATATGTCGGGGTGTGACCTGCAAGTGCAAAGGATCACTGTACTAAACTTGGAAATAGATCATTTTAGGGTCAGTGTGCTGTCTATTGTACAATTGTACAGGACAACACAAAGACTAAAAATACAGCTGCGATCTGACTAGGGCAGCCACAATGAGTTCAGCATGGCCGTCGACAAAGACTAAAAATACAGCTGTACTGTAAAAGACAGAGGTTTATGGGAGTTTTGCATGGGCACACAGTCTGTGCAAAAACAAGGATATTTGAACTGCCCCATAGACTTTAATAGGTACGTGTTGTATCTGTGAGATTTTAGTCTTACTTACCAGTAGGTGGCGTGACCACTTTAAGTGCTTAGGCACACTCAATGTCAATAATAGCTGTACTGCTACCCTTCACTGTATTGGTGTGCAACTACATGCTGAGATTTTTTTTTTTCGGTCCACTTGGTCCAAGGATAAAATTGGATTCTGGCACTGCTTGGATAACATGTGTCGTAGTGTGATCCAATGTTTTGTTGTAACGTACTTGACCAAAATTACACTCGTCTGCCCTTAGGGTGCGACACCATAGTTGTAAATATGGTAACCTGGTTAGGGGCCCACTCAAAACTGTGGCCCTTCTCCTACCCCTCCCGGACCGAACCCCTAGCTATGCCTCTGTCTGTTCACATGTCATGAATTATGCTAGTTATATAATCACATAGGATTACAGAGAATTTAGTTGCAGAAATTACTAATCATTTAGTCATGTTTTAATAGTAAATCTATTTTTCATGGAAATTAACAATCCTACATAAAGGAAAAGACTGTGCTATAGGTAGCTATCCTGTAAAACGATGTCCTACACTTGAAAGCTTCTTGAAACATGACAATAAGTGTTTCAAGGATTCAGTTACACATTCGCTTCCAGGACTGTTACTTGCAGAGAGCTGGGTATTTCCTTCTAATTGAGAGCTAATTTGCATATTTATCCCCAGAGCTAGATCTGTTTATGGAGAATCGGTTCCCTCTGAAAACATACTTCTCTAAATTTTTGGCAATTTTTGTTTCTTTGTATGTCACTTCGAAAAGAATTCTATAATACCTTCATACTAGTCAAGAAGTCCTTACACTCATCATACATTTCCTTTATTTGTGGAAATGACTTTTCATCATATGCCGCGTATGTATTATCAGAGACCGGGCACTTTGCATCTTTATGATCAAGCCAGAAAGATAACAAAGGGTCCAGATGGTGGTGGGAGGGCTCACCTCTCCGTGCCCACCGGCCTGTGCACATACCAGTCATGCCCACATCATTCTTAAAAGGTACCTCCTAAATATTCCTATGATCTTAACGATCTCTATCGTTAAAAAAAAACTTAGTTTTGACTGTTCAAAGTTTCAGGGGTGTATTATTTGTGGATATACAGATGTAACAAGCGCCTTTTCATAGAGAGTTCATAGAAAGCAAGAGACCATCTATGAACATACCGTAGGAGTGCTACAATATCAGCACAGCCCTCCACTCTCTTACCCCATCTGTATGCATTTGTCTTCTATTATTTAAGTATTGTACTGTTTTAATACCTTATGAATGTATTTTTGGCAGAGCCCCCAGCTTTGGGATATAAAGCCTGGATAAAAGATCTACAGACTATTTCTGATTCTCTTTTACTTATGCTTTATTCCTCAGAAATAAACATTTATAGTCTTGATACTGGTGCAAGGTTTTGGGGCCCCGTCTCGTATAATTTGTAGTTTTGCAGTTCCTCCGAGAGGCCCATTAATCAGCACTTTCCAAACCGCTTTGTGCTATTTCAAAAGCTGGTATGTGCAGGAGTTGAAAGCCAGGATTACATATCCAGCTTTATCTGACAGCTAAATGATGTTAGTGCGAAATAAATAACACTTCACACTTCTATTTTATTATCTTTATTGCTCTGAATAGACAGCTATGTGAATGTGTGGATGTGAGCAGGACTCCCACACGTGAATGATTCTTCTTCTCCTTCTTTAAACGATTGAAGAGTGTCATGAATGTGAAAGAATAGTCAATGCAATGTGAATTTGAGTATATAGATGTATAGAAAGTGATATAGAAATGCGTACAATCTACATACAGAATTATTAATCTTGAGTAACGTTATATCTAGCAAGAATAATTATACCAAAACCAGGAGAGTTTCCAAAACACATAATGGGTCAGTGATAGTTTTTCCCTGTAAGTTCCACTCCTGGCTTTGGTTTATAAACAATGATGCAAAAATACCAATGTGTGAATGAGGCCCAATACATAGTTCAATAATTCAAACAAGAGGAGCGAGGGCCCTGCTCATAAGTAGAGATAAGTGAACCTTTGGAGGTTTGGTTCGCTGGCAGCAATCGAACCGAAGCTCCACTGGTTTGAACTATACGGAGCCTGGTGTGAAATCACTGATTGGTAATTTGAGTCTCCGACCACATACAGCCAGCCATAAGCAGATCACTTCCGGGGGAGGGTGTCATGATCCAGGCTGGGATGTCCTTGTTTCTGTGTCGCCCTGGACAAGCCAGGGGACACAGGTAACAACACACACACACCCCCACCCCCAGCAGTTCACACAGGCAACCCCAGTGAGACCTGGTTTCTTCCTTGGGCTCAGACAGACACACCAGGTGGGCGGAGTCAGGAGATGGAGACGCCCACCGAGGAGTTTGTCTGGTCTGAGGGAGGAAGCAGGTCCAGACAAGTTCAGGAGTGAAGGAGAGAGGAAATCTGCAGAGAGGCAGACACAGACTGGGGCCTAGGTTGGAGCCTAGGGCCCCTGTGCAGAAAGACAGGCAGACGGTAGTGGCCGTCTGCAGGGAGCCGGGGAGCCAGTTGGTGGAACCGCAGGTAGCCGGGGCTGGGCGGTGGCCCCCCGGTACTGAATCGGGGAGCCAGCTGGAAACCGGAGAGCAGGAAGAGTGTGCACGGAGGCGAAGGAAAGGACTTACACTAAAAACCTGGGGTCAGGGGAAAAGCAGCGCAACCGTCTGAGGGACCCGTCCAACCAGCCGTTTGTTTACCGAGAACTGTGTCGTGTTTACTGGCTGAGTGAGTACCTCCGTGCCGTGCGGCACAGCGCTGCCCCTGCGCCCCTGCACCTCCACAGGCCCCATAGCCCGCCTGTCCACCATCCCAACTCCATCACTGGGCCCCGGGATCACCAACCCCTACCCACGGAGGGGCAACACAACAACTGGCTGCTCCATACCATCACTCCCGGGATCCCCCAGCCAGAGCAGCGGTGGTGTACACTCAATCACCACAACCGTGGGTGGCGTCACGGACAATAAACAATCCCCACACCCAACAACCCCCTTTCACTCACAGGCGAGGAGCGCCACTAGAGTCCCCGGGATCCGGCCCATCGCTCGAGCCACCGAGCAGCAGCAGGCCGCAGCAGCCGCGGCAGCCGGACCCGAGCAGTGGGAAAGCGCGGCGTCCCCTCCTCCGCCCGCGACAACTTGGCGTCACGAACAGGATCTTACCGCTCTGCCGTCTGGTAGAGGTGCGCCTTGTTACCACCGCAGGTGTCTGGCCGAAAAATTTCAGAAGCCGCCATCTTTGGCGCGAAGAATTTCCCACTCGAGCGTCTTCCCCGAGCAGGAAAGGCGCGAAAGGGGAGCCCCGCCCCCTGAAGAAGGAAGTGCTAAAAAGAAGCTAAGGGGGACAGGATGGCGTCCGGCCTCATGTGAACCGCGGCTGTGGAAGCAGGGACGCCAGGACTCTGCCAGCATTTGGTTCCTGGAAGAGGCCGCTGCAGTGATGCACCGACCCGTTACCCCTGTTACCGGTAGCGGAGCCCGCAGCATCTGTGGGGAAGGACCCAGACCTGGGGTCCCCAGGCCTCACCTTTGTCACCGCCCTGCCACCGGCCCCAGCAGTCCGCCCGGCCGCGACGGAGATGACGACGGCTCCGGCAGTCCGCCTGGCCGCAACGGCAGTGAAGTACCGGTCCCGTTGACCGATCTGGAGCCGTTCCTGGACTGGGGTCAAGGGGTGCTGCCCACTTCCTAGGGGCAGCACCAAGGCTAGGTTATTTGGGTGGGTGACTGAAGGACCCGTTGCCGTTATTAAAAGTGTTTAATGTTTGATATGCCTCCCGTTGTGGGATGATGTTAGTATCCTTGTATTGGTTTTTTTTTCTTATTATTTTCTGCAGTTTAAAAGAAAAATAAAACCGGTGATGGACGAGCAGCCCGAGGACGGTCTGCATTTTGCTAAGGGGGAATGTGTCGCCCTGGACAAGCCAGGGGACACAGGTAACAACACACACACACCCCCACCCCCAGCAGTTCACACAGGCAACCCCAGTGAGACCTGGTTTCTTCCTTGGGCTCAGACAGACACACCAGGTGGGCGGAGTCAGGAGATGGAGACGCCCACCGAGGAGTTTGTCTGGTCTGAGGGAGGAAGCAGGTCCAGACAAGTTCAGGAGTGAAGGCGAGAGGAAGTCTGCAGAGAGGCAGACGCAGACTGGGGCCTAGGTTGGAGCCTAGGGCCCCTGTGCAGAAAGACAGGCAGATGGTAGTGGCCGTCTGCAGGGAGCCGGGGAGCCAGTTGGTGGAACCGCAGGTAGCCGGGGCTGGGCAGTGGCCCCCCGGTACTGAATCGGGGAGCCAGATGGAAACCAGAGAGCAGGAAGAGTGTGCACGGAGGCGAAGGAAAGGACTTACACTAACAACCTGGGGTCAGGGGAAAAGCAGCGCAACCGTCTGAGGGACCCATCCAACCAGCCGTTTGTTTACCGAGAACTGTGTCGTGTTTACTGGCTGAGTCAGTACCTCCGTGCTGTGCGGCACAGCGCTGCCCCTGCGCCCCTGCACCTCCACAGGCCCCATAGCCCGCCTGTCCACCATCCCAACTCCATCACTGGGCCCCGGGATCACCAACCCCTACCCACGGAGGGGCAACACAACAACTGGCTGCTCCATACCATCACTCCCGGGATCCCCCAGCCAGAGCAGCGGTGGTGTACACTCAATCACCACAACCGTGGTTGGCGTCACGGACAATAAACAATCCCCACACCCAACAACCCCCTTTCACTCACGGGCGAGGAGCGCCACTAGAGTCCCCGGGATCCGGCCCATCGCTCGAGCCACCGAGCAGCAGCAGGCCGCAGCAGCCGCGGCAGCCGGACCCGAGCAGTGGGAGAGCGCGGCGTCCCCTCCTCCGCCCGCGACATTTCTCCTTTCCTTGTCTAATCATGTCAACGGTTAACTTTCTCTGCCTCGCTCCTGCTCCAGGCCTGCTATATGTTTGTGCTTTAACCTGTGTGCAGTGCCAGATATATTGCTTGCCTTCGGCACGTGTAGCCGCCTCTGGTGAGTTCATTATCTGTCCTTCTGCATTTTCTTGACCCTACTCTGTTTGTTTATGTAGCGTCCACGGGGTCTTAGGGTACTTGTCACTGAGCCAGTGGTTCCTTGGGGTAGCTGTGACTGGCCTGACCCGGTTCCGTGACCCCGTCGGCTACATGAAAAACAAAAACAGCAAATGGACAAGTGTCCAGTACAGATGGGGATGGAAAGAGGGTGACGGGCCCCTGGGAAGTGTATCACCGGTTGCAGCAGTGACTGGTGTCTCGGCCTCCTCCGCTGCCGACCCTTCCTACGACTAGTCCTCTCCCAGGGGCAGTACTGGATGGGGAATGGGGATGCTTCGCAGCGCCACCCATGGTATGCAGCCAGGAATTAGCCGCTGCTGCACAGTCTATCTCCGGGGTAGGTGTTAGGTGCAGTCGGAATGGTGTCACTCCCCACGGGCAGAGCAGGTAACCCCAAGAGGTTGGTGAGAACGGGGGCGGCAGTCCCCAGGAATACCGGGGTGCAGGGCAGCAGCAGTTACTCACAGAGTCACTAGGTGCGGGTTCCAGTCTCTTTATTTACTGGCTCAGGTGGTATCGCACCAGGGGTGCTGGTCCTCGCCATCAGAGACTCCGGTCGATCCCGGGGAGGTCAGAGGCTGAGTCTGGTTTGGTAATCTGTGGCCTTTCTCCTCCATGCACAACTCTGTACTCTCCCCCAGTCCTGGCCCGTACAGGCCGGAAACCTGGGCCTCTCGTGGGTCGGACCTCTTTCCCATCTCTCAGGCTCCCTCTCTGATGCCATGCCGTGGTTACCCGAACTGGGGCTCTGTACCTCTTTTGTGCTCAGTCCCATGCTCTGGAGACTACTGTCTTTAAGTCCACGATTACAGGTGCCAGGTCCCATCTCTTTAGGTGTTACTGGCCCGGACTTCTGTGCTATCTCTATAGTGTTCCATCCATACAGCTCTGTTCTGCCTCCCTGAGGGCTTGACAGCAACCCTCAGGGAGCTACACACCATGCGTCTGCTCTGTCTTGTGCCAAGCTGTTCTCTCTGACTAAAAGTGAAACTGCTTTGTTTTCTACTAACTGCACATGCCCCCGATTTTGCAAGTTGCTATGGCAACCACTCTTGTTCTAATTAGTGGAGGTCACCTGGCGTCTGCCAGGAAGTGTGTGTGTAGAAACATTGTTAACCCTTTCCTAGTGACTGCTTCTCCCTGCTGTATGGTGGTGTGAGGTGTGTGAAGAACTTACCAGATTAATATCTTCCTGCCCAGGGAGGATATAATGACATACCCTGTAGCGACCAATCTCAGGGGCTCTACATTTACCTTCCCCCAACACGTCCCTGCTCCTTATCTCCCTGTTTGTTTGGATTCCCTGGTATTTGATTTATGCTCGTCCCTGACCTGATTCAGTCTGCCCCCACTGACATCTCTGCTTCTGACCGGCTACTGATCTTTGCTCTCGTCTTACTTGCGTTTTGTATTTCCCCTTTGTACTTTGTTTATCTCTGGCATCGACCCGGTTTTCTGACTATTCTGCCACCTAGTGGTTAGTTCGCTGTACCATTGCTGGTCTGCTTCAGTGCAAGATTATTATGCTCATACTCCACTCTGCTGCCATCTAGTGGTGTTTGTGTTACACTGCATGAACTACCAGTAATACAGCACGACTGAGGGTGGGCGGACTTTTAAAAAAAACAAAATTGTTGTTGCACACTACATCAGATCGTGTTGTTGTTATCCTCAGTGTGAGCCGATCAAACACTGCAAGCGGCTCGCACAGGGCTGAACACCGAGTGCACCTGAGCACAGCGCTGCTCGCACAAGTTAACTTTGCACGTAAATCATCCGAACTCCGAACCCAAACTCTGTTTTTTAAAGTCGATGTTTGGTTCAAAAACTGAACCTCGGATTCACTCATCTCTACTCATAAGCGTATCTAGACTTACAGGCATACCTCTGCTGGTTTAACCAATTAACAACTCTAATATGGGTATTTAGTGCCCAATTATTACCAGCCAAATTTATATAAAAATAAAAAAAAAACCTGCTGGAACACCATTGTAAATGTGAACAGGGTGCAGGCTAAAATATACACAATCTATATGAAGTGAAAGCTGCACACCAAATTCAGAGAAATATGAACAAGCATAACTGCTTTATAATACATGGAATGAAAAATACATTTAGCATATATGAAAAATTGAAAAAATTGAAATGTGACATTGCATAACTGCTGAGGATTATATGAAAAAAGAGATATTTAGCTAATGTATTGATCAATGCATTACTGCCCCATAACCAACTTCACAGTAATCTCTTATTTATTGGATCCCTAACCAAATATTACCTCTATGTGCGGTTAAAACCTGCTTGTGTGTATGGGTACCTATATGGGTTTTTCAAATAATCCTCAGCAGTTATGCAATGTCACATTTCAATTTTTTCAATTTTTCATATGGCTAGTTGTATTTTTCATTCCTTATGTATTATAAAGCAGTTATGCTTGTCCATATTTCTCTGTATTTGGTGTGCAGCTTTCACTTCATATAGATTTTGTATATTTTGGCTAGCACCCTTTACAATGGTGTTCCAACAATCTTTTTTGATTGTTATGCAGTTTTTTCTGTCTGAGAACCCAGTCCTGCCCTTTAGCCATGTTTATTTAATTTCCTATATAGCCAGGTCCCTGACTTCCCATACACAAGCAGGTTTCAACTGCGCATAGAGGTAATATTTGGTTAGGTACCCATGCACGCAAGCAGGTTTTAACCGCATATAGAGGTAACATTTGGTTAGGGACCCCATAAATAAAAGATTACCATGAAGTGGTTTTGGGGCAGTAATGAATTGATTAATACATTAGCTAAATATCTCTTTTTTCAAATAATCCTCAGCAGTTATGCAATGCCACATTTCAATTTTTTCAATTTTTCATATGGCTAGTTGTATTTTTTATTCCTTATGTATTATAAAGCAGTTATACTTGTTCATATTGCTCTGAATTTGGTGTGCAGCTTTCAGTTCATATAAATTTATGTAAAAGACCTGTAGAAATATACATACATGCACAATGTCACAATGTGACTTGTTGGAAAATGAGGGATAGGTGCTCCTATGCTGTCCCTCACGCTAGGAAACCCTATGATATCCCTAACATTAGGGATACTCCTTATGGTGATGATGCCTGAGTCCCCTTCCTGACCCTGCATATACATTAAATTAAAGTAAACTCAGGATTACAGAACAGGAGAAAGACTTGCGTATTCATAATCTCCCGCCTCGATTACTGCAACATCCTCCTCTGTGGTCTCCCTGCTTACACCCTCGCCCCTCTCCAGTCTATCCTTAATTCTGCTGCCCGAATGATCCACCTCTCTCCTCAATACCACACCGCTTCTCCTCTCTGCAAATCCCTCCATTGGCTCCCAATCTTCCACCGTATCCAATTAAAATTACTAACACTGACCTATAAAGCCATCCATAATCTATCTCCTCCATATACCTCCGTATACCTCTGAACTAATTTCTCACTACTCTCCAAAACGCAATCTCCGATCCTCCCAAGATCTCCTTATCTCCTCCTCTCTCATTCGCTCCTCACGCAACCGACTCAAAGACTTCTCCCGATCATCCCCAGTCTCCTGGAACTCGCTGCCTCAACATGTCAGACTATCTACTACACTTGCAAACTTCAAACAGAACTTGAAAACTCATCTGTTCAGAAATGCCTATAACCTTCAATGACTTCACTGCTTCACCACCACCGTGCGGAGCTACCGCCCCACCACCGTGCGGAGCTGTCACCCCACCACCGTGCGGAGCTGCCGCCCCACCACTGTGCGGAGCTGCCGCCCAACCTACACTCCACCTACTGTCTCCTCCCCAAAATCCTATACAATGTAAGCCCATAAGGGCAGTGCCCTCTTCCCTCTGTACTAGTCTGTCTATTGTAACTTGCATATATATTCTGTATGTCATCCCCTTCTCATGTACAGCACCATGGAATCAATGGTGCTCTATAAATAAATAATAATAATAATAATAATATTCTGGTTACAAGTAAGCTGAGCAACAGTACTCAATATCAGGCAGCAGCTGCTAAAGCAAACAAGATTTTAGCATGGATAAAAAGAGAGATTAGATCCCGTGATCCCAACGTATTGTTATCTTTCTATAAATCACTTGTAAGGCCACATCTACAATATGGGATCCAGTTTTAAGCTCCACATTTTAAAAAGTATATTTAGAAGTTAGAATCAGTTCAAAGGTGGGTAACGAGATTATTACAAGGAATGGAAGGCCTCCCATATGATGAAAGGTTGAAAAAGTTGGATATGTTTAGCTTAGAAAAAAGACATCTCAGAGGAGATCTCATTTATATGTATAAATACATGTGTGGACAATTTAAAGGACTGGAACATGACTTATTCCTTCCAAAGACAATACTAAGGACCAGGGGGCTCTCACTGTGAGTGGAAAAAAGGCGATTCCGGCAGCTAAATAGGAAAGAGTTCTTTACAGTTAGAGCAGTCAGATTGTGGAATGCCCTACTTCAAGAGGTAATAATGGAAGACATCATAACAACGTTTAAAAAAGGGCTGGATGATTTCCTCAATACACACAACATTGTTGGTTATGAATGGTTTAGTGACAAAATGTATAATTGGTGGAAGAAGGTTGACCTGAATGGACCTAGGTCTTATTTTGCAGTATTTAGTTAATAACCATCAGATTCGACTATTCATTAATAGCACTGCATGTGTTTCTTAATTCTGCAACTGCGAGACTAATAATGCAAGGATGACAACAACAAGGCCCAGAAACCTTTAAGAAAAGAATAAACTCAATAAACTCCCCCAACACCTTGTATTGCATCCATGGAAAATAAAAGGGCTTGGTCACAACAGAGCTTATCTTTGTGTTGAATATTGAAGAAACATTTACTTCTCCCACTCCTTGTAAACTTCCATTTCATCAAACATGAAACAACTGACCAAGACAAATGACAGTATTAAAATAAAAGAAATAGTGAGGAACGAATTATAAATATTCGGGTTTGGGTTATTCCTACCGAATAACTAGTACTATTCCAGTATTCATCACGACTAATGAACCTAATGCAAGTCAATGGAGAACCCGAGCATTTATCTGGAAAATCATCAAGAAAAATGCTCGGGTTCCCCATTGAGTTGCATTAGGTTCATTATTCGTGACAAATACTGGAATAGTACTAGGCTTTAGGTATGAATAATCCAAATCCAAATTTAGTGTTCACTCGTTCCTAAAAATGATGAACAGTAAAATATTTCATCTGCAATGCTCGATATGTCTTTCGGTGCTGGAAATTTTGGGGTTATTTACCTATTTGCTCCTTTTTGTAAACAACCTATGGAAGTATTTGCTACAGCTATTAATTGATCCAGGAAACCTATGGGGCATAGAAATGCAAAAATGTTTAGTAGCTACTTTGTTAAATATAAATTAACCTCTTAATTTCCCCATAGACGGGAGGAGGGACTCCCTAGGCTTGGAATCTGTAGGCAATGTAACATCTCATTTTCACATGTCTGATTATAAAGTTGCATCCCCCAGATCAGAGGCAAGAATTTATGCGCTACAGGAGAGAAACGATGCAAGACTAGCACCAAACCTGCAAAGGTGTAGCCACAGGAGCACTTTACTCAAGCTTCCCAAGCTAGGAACTCTTTAAGGGCTGGCATGAGCTTCACTCTGTTTCCAGTAATGGGAGGGTGACTTGGGCAAAGCCCCTTCTGGGCTGCTGTTGCCAGGCAGTTGGCATCTGGTGGTTCAGCGAGTGCCTAGTCAAGAACAAAGTAGGTGTCTCTTAGAAAAGTACACAGAGCATAGTAAAATAAAGGGGAAGGCGAAAAACAAATAACAAGAACTAGAATGACCAAACCCAAGCTAAAAGAGACAAATGCTGCTAGCACCACTTACCAATAATACCATGCAGAAACTGCTATAAACAGCATTGAGCTTGGCTGGGTAAAAGGTTGAAATAGCTGGAGGAAATGATGAGGTGTTGAATACCCCCAATCACTCCCAGAAAGCTACTCCCTGCTAGCCTGCAAAGCATAAAGGACACTACTGCCTAGAACTAGACAAAGCGGCGTCCTGTGTTGCCTGGCAACTGGGGAACATAGCCTCCCATGTTCCCTGAGTAGTGAAACCCATGGGAGGCATGGCGTACTGCGTCCCAACACACCCCACCACTCCACTATTTGCCACTCCCTCAGATTGGGACGAGATACCTGCGCATGTGGAAGCTTCATAGTCAGGGCGAATGTACCTCTTCCTGGTAGCCAGGGGAGGCTGAGGATAAATCTTTTGAGGCCAGCAGGATAATGACAGCGCTTACAACCAGAGTAGTGTAACAGCGGTCCAGATCCATTACCCGGTGGAAGCACCGAACCAACATTCTTAATAGTATCTCCCTTCCTTGATGAGACCGCTGGCCTCTCATCACCCACTTTATCTAGAAACCTTTTGTGGAACTCAGTGATAAGACAATTGGCATGTATATTACTTCTCGGTACCCAGGACCTCCCTACGCCTTCCAAAGTACCAATACTGAATTCCAAATTGGAATTTGGAATTCCAAACCCTCCTCGAGTCCTCAATACTCTCTATCTCATATTCCTCTGTGTTGTCTACCAGATAAGGCGGAGGAGGATCCTGGGTCACAAGCGAAGTGACCACCTATTTAGTAATCTCTTATAGAAAACATTGGAAACCCATATGGAAAACAAAAGATCTATCTGAAAAGCCTCAATAATGGGGAATGGTCCGATAAACCTAAGTGTGAGCTTTGGAGATAGTACCTTAATCAAGTCAAATTTATGTATGAAATAGCCAAGAAGATTGTCAATAAAGTGAACATTGTTTCACATTCAAAGCTGTAGTGGATGGTGAGTTATGTAGACTGAAAGTCAAAAATTCAAAACATTGTTACCCTTTTGCTCATCAGTGTATATATTTACAGACACATGCAATAGACACATATGTACACACATAGATATATTTATATACTAGCTGTAGTACCCTGGCGTTGCCCAGGATAGTAACTGTCTCTCTGTCTGTCTCCCAGTCTCCATCTGTCTATGTCTGTCTGGATGTCTGTCTGTGTTTGTCTGTGTCTGTCTGTCTATCTGTGTCTGTCTATCTCTAACTATCTGTCTGTCTCTGTCTGTTTCTGTCTGTCTCTGTCTGTTTGTCTCTGTCTGTTTGTCTCTGTCTCTGTGTGTTTGTCTCTGTCTCTTTCTGTGTGTCTGTCTCTGTGTGTCTGTCTCTGTGTGTCTGTCTGTCTATCTCTCAGTCTGTCTCTCTGTATCTGTGTGTCTCTGTGTCTCTTTCCCTGTCTATCTCTGTGTGTCTGTCTGTCCCTTTCCCTGTCTGTCCCTGGCTGTCTGTCTGTCTCTATCCATGTGTGTCTTTCTCTATCCATGTCTGTCTATCTGTCTGTGTCTATCTCTCTGTCTGTCTGTGTCTATCTCTCTGTCTCTCTCTCTGTGTCGGTCTCTCTCTGTCTCTCTCTATCTCTGTGTCTGTCAGTCTCTTTCCCTTTCTGTCTCTTTCCCCATCTGTCAATGTCCCCGTCTGTCTCTTTCCCCGGCTGTCTCTTTCCCCATCTGTCTCTTTCCCCATCTGTCTCTTTCCCCGTCTGTCTCTGTCTCTTTCCCCATCTGTCTCTGTCTCTTTCCTTGTCTGTCTCTTTCCCTGACTTTTTCCTTGTCTCTGTCTTTTTCCCTGTTTTTGTCTCTTTCCCTGTCTGTCTCTTTCCCTGTTTCTTTTCCTGTCTGTCTCTTTCCCTTTTTGTCTGTCTCTCTGTTTGTCTCTTTCCTGTCTGCCCGTCTCTTTCACTGTCTGTCTGTCTGTCTACCTCTGTCTGTCTTTTTGACTTTCTGTCTCTCTCTCTCTGTCTCTTTCCCTGTCTGTCTGTCTTCCTCTCTCTGTCTCTCTCTGTCTTTCTGTCTCTGTCTCTTTCTGTCTCTCTCTATCCGTCTCCCCATTGACATCTTATTACTTTACACATACAGTCATATGAAAAAGTTTGGGCACCCCTATTAATGTTAACATTTTTTCTTTATAACAATTTGGGTTTTTGCAACAGCTATTTCAGTTTCATATATCTAATAACTGATGGACTGAGTAATATTTCTGGATTGAAATGAGGTTTCTTGTACTAACAGAAAATGTGCAATCCGCATTTAAACAAAATTTGACTGGTGAAAAAGTATGGGCACCCTTATCAATTTCTTGATTTGAATACTCCTAACTACTTTTTACTGACTTACTAAACCACTAAATTAGTTTTGTAACCTCATTGAGCTTTGAACTTCATAGGGAGGTGTATCCAATCATGAGAAAAGGTATTTAAGGTGGCCACTGGCAAGTTGTTCTCCTATTTGAATCTCCTATGAAGAGTGGCATCATGGGCTCCTCAAAACAACTCTCAAATGATCTGAAAACAAAGAATATTTAACATAGTTGTTCAGGGGAAGGATACAAAAAGTTGTCTCAGAGATTTAAACTGTCAGTATCCACTGTGAGGAACATAGTAAGGAAATGGAAGAACACAGGTACAGTTCTTGTTAAGCCCAGAAGTGGCAGGCCAAGAAAAATATCAGAAAGGCAGAGAAGAAAAATGGTGAGAACAGTCAAGGACAATCCACAAACCACCTCCAAAGACCTGCAGCATCATGTTGCTGCAGATGGTGTCAATGGGCATTGGTCAACAATACAGCGCACTTTGCACAAGGAGAAGCTGTATGGGAGAGTGATGCGAAAGAAGCCGTTTCTGCAAGCATGCCACAAACAGAGTTGCCTGAGGTATGCAAAAGCACATTTGGACAAGCCAGTTACATTTTGAAAGATGGTCCTGTGGACTGATGAAACAAAGATTGAGTTGTTTGGTCATACAAAAAGGCATTATGCATAGAGGCAAAAAAAACCACGGCATTCCAAGAAAAGCACTTGCTACCCACAGTAAAATTTGGTGGAGGTTCCATCATGCTTTGGGGCAGGGTGGCCAATGCCGGCACCAGGAATCTTGTTAAAGTTGAGGGTCGCATGGATTCAACTCAGTATCAGCAGATTCTTGACAATAATGTGCAAGAATCAGTGACGAAGTTGAAGTTACGCAGGGGATGGATATTTCAGCAAGACAATGATCAATAACACCGCTCCAAATGTACTCAGGCATTCATGCAGAGGAACAATTACAATGTTCTGGAATGGCCATCCCAGTCCCCAGACCTGAATATCATTGAAAATCTGTAGGATGATTTGAAGCGTGCTGTCCATGCTCGGCGACCATCAAACTTAACTGAACTGGAATTGTTTTGTAAACCGGAACTCTCTGTGTCTATCTCTCTGTCTATCTCTGTATCAGTCTTTCTGTCTGTCTCTCTCTATCTCTGTGTCGTCTTGTCTCTCTCTAGCTGTGTCTGTCTCTCTCTATCTTTGTGTCTGTCTGTCTCTCTCTATCTCTGTGCCTGTCTGTCAGTCTCTTTCCCCATCTGTCTCATTCCCCGTCTGTCTTTTTCCCCGTCTGTCTCGTTCCTCGTCTGTCTCTTTCCCCGTCTATCTCTTTCCTCATCTGTCTCTTTCCCTGTCTCTGTTTCTTTCCCTCTCTCTTTACTTGTCTGTCTCTTTCCCTATCTTTTTCCTTGTTTGTCTCTCTCACTGTTTCTGTCTCTTGCCCTGTCTCTTTCCCTGTCTCTTTCCCTATCTGTCTTTTCCCCCGTCTGTCTCTGTCTCTTTCCCCGTCTGTCTCTGTCTCTTTAACTGTCTCTGTCTCTTTCCCTATCTTTTTTCTTGTCTCTGTCTCTTTCCCTTTTTTGTCTCTTTCCCTGTCTCTTTTTCTGTCTCTTTCCCTGTCTTTTTCCTTTTCTCTTTCCTTGTCTATTTCCTTGTCTCTATCTCTTTCACTGTCTGTCTGTCTCTGTCTGTCTCTCTGCCTGTCTATTTTCCTGTCTGCCTGTCTCTTTTCTTATCTGTGTTTGTCTACCTCTGTCTGTCTCTTTGACTGTCTGTTTCTTTATCTGTCTCTTTCCCTGTCTGTCTCTCTGTCCATCTCTCTTTCCCTGTCTCTTTTTATCTCTCTCTATCTGTATCTCTATCAACATCTTATTAACTCACACATAAGCTTCTTATACTATTATTGTCCTTTGTTCCTATAGCAACCACTCACAGCTACTATTAATAGCCTGTAGCTCCCACCTCAATTCAGCTTAATGTAAGCAGGTTTTTTGGAGCGTAACTGTAAAGTGCGTGGTTAAATTTTCCAGTCAAAACATAGTCTTTGACATTCCCTGAGTCATATGGAGCGTCTGTGCAAAATTTCGTGATTGTAAATGCAACGATGCGGATTCCTTTACCGCACATACTGTACATGCACACATACATAGATACACTCAGCTTTATATATTAGATATGCACAAATGTATATGTATATGTACTGCCCCATGCTCGGCCGCAGCCAAGCCGCTCGGATCCGAGCTCGTTGGTGGGTGTCTCAAGCACCTCCGGACCCGGGGTCACGTCGCTCTGAAAGGGGATGCTGGCGCTTTCGGTGGGTGGGTTAGGTAGGTGCATGGCCGGAGCCGCGCTTGAGTTCGTGACGCCACCCATGGGATGTGGTAAAGGTAGACACCACCGCTGCAGTTGCGGGGCACCCGGGGGAGATTGTAGTGCAGCCAGATGTTAACCCCTCCGTGGGAAGAGATAATGGCCCCAGGGCCCATTGGGGATAGCCGGGGCGGTGCAGGGCGATGTGCGCGGCCGGAGGGCACTGTTGTACTCACTGTTATTGACACACACAAGTCACTGGTAAACCAAGTTGATGGTGGTCGGTGCCCACAGCCGGCTGCGGTCGGGTCCCCCACCTGGATGGTGGCCTCTGACTTTCTCCTGCACCGTGTTGTGTAGATTTAGACTGCCTGCGCTTCAGCAACGGGAGTCCGCTCCCCAGCTGTGTATATGTCGGGAGAGCCCGTTTGCCCACAGACGCTGGCCCGTGGGATCTCTCTGCCTGTGCGGTGGCTTTCTATCCCCCTCCGTGGGCTGTTGTCTTCAGTCAGGACTTGGGTGGGAAAGGACCTATAGTCCAGACCGCAATCAGTTAATTAACTCAGTTCAGTGGATTTTGGACCTCGTTTTAGGGTCTGAGTACCCCCCTGTGTGCTCCGGTTTCCGAGTCGGTTCCCCTGGTCGGTACCAGCGGGCCACTACCCTGTCCTGGTCCACCACAGTTCCACCGAGCCGTCTCCCTGGCTCCTGTAGGCAAAGGGCTCCGCTTGCCTCCTAGCCAAGCTGTTCGGGCTACGACTCTCACACCTGTCAGTCCGTCAGGTCCTACAGGCCTGACCTCCCCCACTGAACTCTAAAACTGATTTGATTGTGTTTTTCTGCCTCAGGCCCTCTGAACTCCTCGGTGGGCATGCTAACCGCCTGGCTCCGCCCCCCTGTTGTGTCCATCAAGCACTGAGGGAGGTGACTAGGGTTTTTGTGGTTTGCTGATGACACCTTTTTAGGGGACAGGTGTAGTGCGGGGGTCTACCTGTGACTACCTGGCTAGTCCAGGGCGTCACATATATACACATGCATATATATTATATACACATACTGTTTACTTGTACACTCAGAGGCAAATGAAATATATGAGCATCATTTTGTAAAGTGTATTTATTAGAAAAAGATAATTGCAAAAATAGCAATAATGACCAATATTGGGACATAATAATACTAACAAAATAAAACTGATGTACAGTGTTCATATAATACAAAGCAAATGATAATATACAGTGCTCAAAACCAACCAAATACCAACATACAGTGCCCAAATAATAGCAAAATATACCAATCAGTGCCTACATGTTGCCAACCAAATAATACCAATGTACAGTCTGCAAGTATTACAAAGCAAATACTACTGATGTTTAACTATAAAAATACAAAAATAAAATGTCCAAGTAATACTATTATGCAGAAAAAAATACTATTATACAGTAACAATTTACATTGCCCAAATATTACAAAAGAAGTAATGCATACAGTGCTCAAATAATACTAGCAAAATTATAACAACCATATAATACCAATATACAATACCCATAAAATTCCGACATACAGTGCACAAGTAATTCTGCATTAAGACTAGTAAAATATGTGAAAAAAGGAACGTTCTCACCTATTGGCTGATTCAGGGTTCAGCAGTGGATACTAATACAAAAGCACATAAAAATCATGGAATCATCACTATACACATATCAAATATCGATTCCATATACTCCAGGTGAGGTGGATCCTCTAAGCCCCAGGATTCCGTGCTCATGGCCTGTAATGTATAGCCGTTTTCCTTTTTAATAACAGTTTCCCATTTCACTTTTTTTGTCATGAAGTGCATGGCAATGCCCAACACTGCGCTTCCACAGGGACATTATGCTGGGGCTTAAGGTCCAGTCACACTAAGCAACTTACCAGCGATCCCAACAATGATAGGGATCGCTGGTAAGTTGCTAGGAGGTTGCTGGTGAGATGTCACACTGCGACGCTCCAGCGATCCCACCAGCAACCTGACCTGGCAGGGATCGCTGGAGCGTCGCTACACGAGTTGCTGGTGAGCTCACCAGCAACCAGTGACCAGCCACCAGCGCCGCGTGGAAGATGCTGCGCTTGGTAACTAAGGTAAATATCGGGTAATCAACCCGATATTTACCTTGGTTACCAGCGCACGGAGCTACACGTGCAGAGAGCAGGGAGCAGCGCACACTGAGCGCTGGCTCCCTGCTCTCCTAGTTACAGCACACATCGGGTTAATTACCCGATGTGTACTGCAGCTAAATGTGCACAGAGCAGGGAGCAGCGCACAATGCTTAGCGCTGGCTCCCTGCTCTCCTAGCTACAGCACACATCGGGTTAATTAACCCGATGTGTCCTGCAGCTACATGTGCACAGAGCAGGAGCCGGCACTGACAGTGAGAGCGGCGGAGGCTGGTAACAAAGGTAAATATCGGGTAACCAAGGACAGGGCTTCTTGGTTACCCGATGTTTACATTGGTTACCAGCCTCCGCAGAAGCCGGCTCCTGCTGCCTGCACATTTAGTTGTTGCTGTCTCGATGTCACACACAGCGATCTGTGCTTCACAGCGGGACAGCAACAACTAAAAAATGGCCCAGGACATTCAGCAACAACCAACGACCTCACAGCAGGGGCCAGGTTGTTGCTGGATGTCACACACAGCAACATCGCTAGCAACGTCACAAAAGTTGTTTGTTAGCAGCGATGTTGCTAGCGATGTTGCTTAGTGTGACGGGGCCTTTAGGGAAATATATAAACAATTTCTAAGCATTATGTAGCAGTAAAATGAAAACTCTTTCATATAATAGTAACAAGAGCCAACTAAAAATTGTCATTGATTTGAATTCAGAAGGTCAAAATCATGAAGAAATGGCTCATCTCATAACTGAACCTGACAACTCTTGAAAATATGTAAAACACTGTTATTAAAGCTGAATCTGGTTCCTATGTTCTTGAAAAGCTAAACAACGATTGCTCATACTTACTTTTCATATACAGTATATCACATATAATGCTAATTTATAGCCTTCATTAGTCGTTGTCAGCTAAGAAAAATAATATTTGCCAAATCTTGAAACTTGCCAGAGGTGTGCTTATCTGTACTGTATATGACTGTAATTATGGGTTGTGGTAAGAAATAAGGCATTTGTAAACAGTAACTACTGTGCAACAGAACATTGCACTTCATAGAATTTAGATATCAGCCAAAATTCATTTCTTGCAAGTTTTTAAGAAGATTCATGCTCAGTATATGAGGCTTGTCAACTGACCAGAAACATCAGGATAGTCCAAAATAATAAAGCACTTTGAAAAGTTGAAGAAACTTATACAGGTTTTGTGACTGTAATTATCATCATTGTACAATTAACAGTGAGTGCAGCTGATGTCTTCTCATCCGAGTTATGGGTTGTAGATGGATCACCTATTATCATAATTATTAATAGTGGTTATCCAATGTGTCCGTAAAAAAATATTGTCCATCCTTGGTGTTTTATAGGCTGTCCTGAAGAAAAAGTCAAGTTGGCAACACCGCAGCATATATTCTACATGTATTTATGTAGTTTTTAAGATCTCTGCTTCATTCTTTACTTTTTGGTCCTGATCCTACAACGGACAGTTCACCTTGCTAACAATTCTCTTACTGTGATGTGCCTATGACAAACTTTAAATTTGCCCATGATTGTGTGATTGAAGTTCCTAGAGTTGTCACAATCTTCTTTAAAGGGAATCTGTCAGCAGGTTTTTGTCACCTCATCTGAGAGCAGCATGATGTTGGTAAAGTGGCCCTGAGTTCAATGATGTATCACTTAGATTAATGGCTGCAGCCATTCTGACAAAGTAAGATTTTACATGTAGCACTGCAGGGAGTGCTCCCCTGCCCACACCAGGCTTTCAGAGTGCATTTCCACAGACAGAAGCTGCTAATCACAGAAGGGGGTAGGGTCAGACTACAGCTAATGATAAAACTAAGAGGTGTAAACTAACATTGCAGGTAAACAAAAGCAGGCTGTCACGGATGTGTCTGGACCTTCAGATGCTGCTGCTGGGACCAGGTGCAGAAGGGCCTGGTGATCGTCCAGACGTTAATGGACGCTGTCCCTTTAAGGGCTTGATTTAGGTTTTTTCTGTTTCCTTGCCTGGTTGGAGTAGCCTTTCCTCCAGCTGGTAACTAAGGGCCTTAATAACAAGGGGTCTCTCACTCCTCCAGTGCGGGTTATACTCTTCACTTGGAGAAGTTGCTTGCTCAGGAGTGCATGTTGCATCAGACTACTGTTGCTGTATATTCTGAAGATTCCCTCTCAAGAAAAGTTGTTGTTTGTCCTTGTTGTGGCTTCAGACTACTGTTGCTGTACATTCTGAAGATTCCCTCTAAAGATAAGTTATTGTTTTTCCTTTTTCCCCTTTTTGCTGTTTATTGTTTTGTTTGTTTTTCCCTCTGTGGATTGGTGGGTGATGGGATTTGAGTGGGCTTTACACGCTGCAACATCACTAGCATTTGCTGGCGATGTCAAGCGCGATAGCACCCGCCCCCGTCGTACGGCCGATATGTGGTGATCGCTGCCGTAGCGAACATTATTGCTATGGCAGCGTCACACGCACATACCTGCTCTGCAACGTCGAACCTGGCTGGCGAACCGCCTCCTTTCTAAGAGGCGGTTCAATCAGTGTCACAGCGACGTCACACGGCAGGCGTCCAATAGAAGCGGAGGGGCGGAGATGAGCGGGACGTAACATCCCGCCCACCTCCTTCCTTCCACATTGCTGGTGGAGGCAGGTAAGGAGATGTTCATTGCTCCTGCGGTGTCACACACAGCGATGTATGGTGCTGCAGGAACGAGGAACAACATCGCTAATAAGCAGAAAACGATTTTTTGTTTCAGGATGACCTCTCCGTGGCAAACGATTTTGACCACTTTTGCGATCGTTTAAGGTCGCTCATATGTGTCACACACTGCGATCTCGTTAATGAAGCCGGATGTGCGTCACAAACACCGTGACCCCGACAATAATTCATTAACGATATCGTAGCGTGTAAAGCCCACTTTAGTCCTAGGGTCTGGCTAGGAGACAGGGGCACGTTTGGCGGGTCACACCTCCTAACCCTTATAGGTACCTGTGGTTTGAAGGCAATCGCAGGGGCCCCCAGTGTCAAGGTCAGTGCAGGAGCCCCTGGTTACCACCCCTCTTTGTGTTTCAGCCTCCCTTATTCCCAGGAGTCCACTTGCTAGGTGTCTCTCCCCACATCCAGCGTGACACAGGCGTTGAGATAAGAAAAGCGGGGCTAAATTCTCTGTTTTAACTCTTGCAGCATGCAGTCTTCAGATTACATTGCAGAAACCTGCTGACAGAGTCCCTTTAAGGTCTTTGGTGATTTTTGCAATGCACTAAAGAAACTTTTACAGATTATTCCCAATTTTCGACATTATGACTAGTGATGGGCAAATAGTCAGTTCAGATAATGCTTACCGAATGCTGAGTACTATTCCAGTATTCGTCATGGCAAGAAAAATGCTTGGGTTCCCTATTGGCTTGCATTAGGTTTGTAATTCGTGATGAACACCGGAATAGTACTTTGGGATTCATTACGAATAATCTGAAACATAAATCGTTACTAATCACCCATTATTTATTATGACCTATTAATTGAATAGGTGCTAGCTTGCAGATTGGTCCACAAAAATTATAAAAAAGAACGATGAAATCAGGCACTGACACAACTTGCCAAGTGGAAAAAATGTATTGAATGCAACACGTTTTGATGGCGATCTGCCATCTTCATTAGGTATAAAAACAAATGACAATTGATCTCATTAAATAACCGCAGTAGTGGGAGTGGTTCATTCATTGCATTGAACCCCTAGGTGTAATAGTTCATGTAAACAAAAAATACAACCTATTTAAAACATCTGCAGCCCCTATTTACAGATTAATGAAATTGTATTTTTATTAAATATAGTAAATATCAAAAAAACTACTACTGAGTATTAATGGAAATATTAATAAAATGCTAATAAAATTGTAATAAAATATCAATAAAATAATTCTCATATTTTATTGGATTGTAATGCATTTTCATATTTTAATAATATTTTATTAGTATTTTATTAATATTTCCATCAATACTCAGTAGTAGTTTTTATGCTGTATATTATATTGAATAAAAATACTGCTCCCTGAGTTATTGACACTTTTTCTCTTCAGGGTCACACAAGTGGACGCCTTTGTATCTTTGTATCTTCTTGCTCGCTGATTGGTAACATCCGCACACTGGGAGCAGTCTGAAAGGAGCAGTGATTGGATATGCATACCACTGCCACATACATTCTCTATTGGACTTTCAGAGATTCATACAGCACTTAGAGCCCAGGTCTTGGAATTAGTGAGGGTCCCAGCAGGTGAACCCCCACTAATCAGCAAGTTTCACCCTTACTGAGGAAAGGTGATAGCTAGCTGATTGATAGCATCTGCACACTGGGAGCAGTCTGAAAAGAGCGGTGGTTGGACATGCATACCACCGCCACATAAATTCTCTATTTTACTGTCAGAGATAGCTTCATACAACACTTAAAGCCCCAGTCTTGGAAATGGAGATGGTCCCAGAAAGTGAACCCCAACTGATCAGCAAGTTGTCATCCATTTTGAGGAGAGGTGATAGCTAACTGATTTGTGACATCCACACACTGGAAGTAGTCTGAAAAGAGCGGTGTTTGGACATGCATATGTGTCGCCCAGCAGCGGATCGAACCGCTCGGATCCGAGGGTAGTGTTCGTTTGTGGCTCAAGGGTCTCCGGACCTGGGGCTTTAGGGGTCACACTCTAATGTAAAAGGGGGGATATTTACAGGGGGGTTATAGTTTGTGACGCCACCCGTGGTGTGCGGTAACTGGGAGTACTGCCGTTGGGAGTACGCGGGGTGATGGAGTGGGGCAGCAAGGTGTCGTTGCCCTCCACGGGTAGGGGCTGGCCCCGGGACTCTGGATGATGCTACTGGGTGTCGTGAATGGGAAATCACTCAGGTACTCACTCAGCCAATAAGCAGACGCTGACAACCGGGTAAACCAAGTCTCTGGGTGTCGCTGCCTCTCAAAGGGGAGGTCGTCTGGGTCCCGTCCCCTGCAGTGCTGCCTGGTGATCCGTGACCTGCCTTCTGGCGCAAAGTTTAAATTCACCGTAATGCAAGGGTGGGATTCAGCCGGTTCTGTCCAGTTCTGGGGAACCGGTTGTTAAAATAGCAGAAACAGCTCTGCAGATCCGGTTCCCTTATTCATTTGTGTTAGTGTCTCTTTAAGACACTAGCACAAATGAATCCCCGTACCTCCGCACTTCCGGGTTCAGTGGAGCCTGTCTGCTCCCTGACCCGGCATGCAGCGACGTACTGACGCTGCAGAGGTGACGGCAGTGTGAGGAGGCAGCGCCTCCTACTGCCGTCTGTCAGCGTCTGTGTGCCTGCAGTGTAGAGAGCCACGGAGGAGGACGGGAGACAGAGAGGCCGCAGGTGCTTGCAACAGGTAAAGCGCTCAGTGAGCCGAAGATGCAGGGAGCGGGGCCGCAAAAGATGGCAGCTCTATGGGGAAACGGACCGCAAAAGATGGGAACTATATGGGGAGAAGAGGAGGCTGCATAGATGGCAGCTATATGGGGAGAGGAGGCCACACAGGATGAGAACTATATGGGGAGAAGAGGAGGCCACATAAGATGGGAACTATATGGGGAGAAGAGGAGGCCACACAAGATACGAGCTATATGGGGAGAAGAGGAGGCTGCATAGATGGGAGCTATTTGGGGAGAGGAGGCTGCATAGATGGGAGCTATATGGAGAGAGGAGGCTGCATAGATGGGAGCTATATGGGGAGAGGAGGCTGCATAGATGGGAGCTATTTGGGGAGAGGAGGCTGCATAGATGGGAGCTATTTGGGGAGAAGAGGAGGCTGCAAAGATGGGAATAAATGGGGAGAGGAGGCTGCATAGATGGGAGCTATATGGGGAGAGGAGGCTGCATAGATGGGAGCTATTTGGGGAGAGGAGGCTGCATAGATGGGAGCTATTTGGGGAGAGGAGGCTGCATAGTTGGGAGCTATATGGGGAGAGGAGGCTGCATAGTTGGGAGCTATATGGGGAGAGGAGGCTGCATAGATGGGAGCTATTTGGGGAGAGGAGGCTGCATAGATGGGAGCTATTTGGGGAGAGGAGGCTGCATAGATGGGAGCTATATGGGGAGAGGAGGCTGCATAGATGGGAGCTATTTGGGGAGAGGAGGCTGCATAGATGGGAGCTATATGGGGAGAGGAGGCTGCATAGATGGGAGCTATTTGGGGAGAGGAGGCTGCATAGATGGGAGCTATTTGGGGAGAAGAGGAGGCTGAAAAGATGGGAATAAATGGGGAGAGGAGGCTGCATAGATGGGAGCTATATGGGGAGAGGAGGCTGCATAGATGGGAGCTATTTGGGGAGAGGAGGCTGCATAGATGGGAGCTATTTGGGGAGAGGAGGCTGCATAGTTGGGAGCTATATGGGGAGAGGAGGCTGCATAGTTGGGAGCTATATGGGGAGAGGAGGCTGCATAGATGGGAGCTATTTGGGGAGAGGAGGCTGCATAGATGGGAGCTATTTGGGGAGAGGAGGCTGCATAGATGGGAGCTATATGGGGAGAGGAGGCTGCATAGATGGGAGCTATTTGGGGAGAGGAGGCTGCATAGATGGGAGCTATATGGGGAGAGGAGGCTGCATAGATGGGAGCTATATGGGGAGAGGAGCCAAGGGATAAAATCTGCAGGGAAAAGAAGCCATGATGGGATTTGTAGGGGGAAAGCAGCCACATGGGATGAGATCTGTATGGGGAAGGTCGTCCGTTCCAATTTTAGCAGGGCTCCTTTAGTAATAATTTTTAAAAATTGTAGAAAACCCGTTTAATACAATATGACTGACAGTGACTGGAACAACTGGTGCTGGACAGGAGAGTGAAGGTTGAGGAGGGGAAGAAGGGGAAAGAGATTTTACTTTAAATTACTTGTTTGTTTGCTTTTTGGTTGAGGAAAGTGCGTGAAAATGGGTGTGGCTAACAAAATAAGTGTGGTTACATAATGGGTGTGGTTTTTGAACTGGGCGGGGATTGCAGAGAACCTGTTGTTAAAAATTAGAATCCCACCCCTGCCGTAATGGCCCAGTAGTCTGGAACTTGCCGGGCCCCGCTCCCCACTGTGGCTAAGTGTGGGAGCCTGCTCTCAGGGCTCATGCTTGGGATTTTAGTGGGCTGCTTATGTGGAAGGCCTTATTGTTGTGAATGTCAGTTATGCTTTGGCTGCTGGGAGGCTCCCTCTTGTGGCCAGGAATGGTTTGGACATAGACCAGGTGTGTTGAGCAATGGGAGTTTCCATTGCTAACTCTCTGCTTATTTAAATCCTGGTCTGATAGCAGGCTATGCCGGATGTCAGTTGTTCTTTGTTCACCAGCCTGCTTTATTCTGCTCCACACCACATCTACCCCAGATAAGTGCTTTGCTCTTTATTTGTTGTTTGTTTTTTTTACTCTTATCTGAGTTTGTAATTTGCTGTGGTTGTTTTCAGTTTATTAGCATGCAGGGATTTTCCCTCGCAGTTGCTTAGCTGGGAAACTCCCTGCAGTTATGATTGGAGAATAGCTCCTTTAAGTCCATGTGTTTGTGGCTTTTTGAATTTGTAATGATTCTTGTTTTCTGTTCATTGGTATGACAAGAGCACCTGGTATAGGACGGAGTGCAGGTCGTGCGATCTGAGGGCCTTTTTGTACTATCAGGAATTTGGAATTTGGCAGGGTTTTTCTCTGGCCACCATCAGCCCCTTTCCTGTCCTTTCCTATTTTAGTCAGTGGGGGCCTCACCTTTTGCTAATCCTATCATCTATCTGTGTATTGTGTTTTCCTATATCACTGCAGTCTTTCAATGTGGGGGGCTTGCTATTCTTTATCTATTTTCTGAGGCAGAGAGTTATTCATCTTTCCTTTCTTTAGGATAGCTAGTTCTCCGTCTGGGTTCGCGGTGCACAGGATGTTAGTTCACCCCTCGGCTACTTCTAGTGTTGATGGTTAGTAAGGGGATGGCGGCCAGATTAGTTGCCAATGCTCTTGTCACTTTTTACCAATGATTTATGGTGGTCTTCCATGGTTCCTGATCATAACAGTACACCGACCTACAAATTTAAAGGGTACTCTTAAGAAGGAAAAAAAAAAGAAAAAAAAAAGGTCTGCTGAAATTTTTTTTGTGTGTTTTTCCTCTTCTTCTTTGGGTTCCGTGGAAGATTTATTTTTTCTAGCATGGATTAATTGGGTGAGCGTGTTGCTCATCTTGTTGCTAAGGTTCGTCGTATAGAGTCTTATCTTGCACAGACTCCCCTTGCAGAGCCTAAGATTCCCGTTCCTGAATTTTTTCAGGAGATAGGTCGAGATTTTTGAGCTTCAGGAATAATTGTAAATTATTTTTTGACTTGCGCCCCAAGTCCTCAGGGAATCCCGTACAGCAGGTTAAGATTGTCATCTCCCTTCTGCGTGGTGACCCTCGGGACTGGGCCTTCTCTTTAGCGTCTGATGATCCAATTCGCAGTGATGTGGACTCCTTTTTTCAGGCCTTGTGTTTAATTATTATATGACGAACCCAATATTGTGGACCAAGCAGAAAAGGTCTTGTTGTCCTTAACTCAGGGTTTGGATTCTGCAGAAACGTTTTGTCCGAATTTTCGAAAGTGGGGGACATGGTGTGGTTGTCCTCTAAAAATATTCCTATGAGAGTTCCATCTCCTAAATTTAAGCCCAGATTTATTGGACCTTATAAGATTTCGGAGATTATAAATCCTGTATCTTTCCGTTTGACTCTGCCTGTGTCATTTAAGATTCACAATGTCTTCCATAAGTCCTTGTTGAAGAAATATGTGGAGCCAACAGTTCCTGCAGCAGCGCCTCCTGACCCTGTTTTGGTACAAGGGGATCTGGAGTATGAGGTTGAAAAAATTCTGGATTCCCGTCGCAGTAGGCATCAGCTTCAGTGCTTTGTGAAATGGAAGGGTTAAGGGCAGGGGGATAACTCTTGGGTTGTGGCTTCTGACATTCATGCGGACAGGTTGGTTCGCGCCTTCCATCATGCTCATCCCGAGCAACCAGGTGGCGTTGGTGAGGATTCGGTGACCCCTCCTTAAGGTGGGGGTACTGTTGTGAATGTCAGTTATGCTTTGGCTGCTGGGAGGCTCCCTCTTGTGGCCAGGACTGGTTTGGACATAGACCAGGTGTGTTGAGCAATGGGCGTTTCCATTGCTAACTCTCTGCTTATTTAAATCCTGGTCTGATAGCAGGCTATGCCGGATGTCAGTTGTTCTTTGTTCACCAGCCTGCTTCATTCTGCTCCACACCATATCTACCCCAGATAAGTGCTTTGCTCTTTATTTGTTGTTTGGTTCTTTTACTCTTATCTGAGTTTGTCATTTGCTGTGGTTGTTTTCAGTTTATTAGCATGCAGGGATTTTCCCTCGCAGTTGCTTAGCTGGGAAACTCCCTGCAGTTATGATTGGAGAATAGCTCCTTTAAGTCCATGTGTTTGTGGCTTTTTGAATTTGTAATGATTCTTGTTTTCTGTTCATTGGTATGACAAGAGCACCTGGTATAGGACGGAGTGCAGGTCGTGCGATCTGAGGGCCTTTTTGTACTATCAGGAATTTGGAATTTGGCAGGGTTTTTCTCTGGCCACCATCAGCCCCTTTCCTGTCCTTTCCTATTTTAGTCAGTGGGGGCCTCACCTTTTGCTAATCCTATCATCTATCTGTGTATTGTGTTTTCCTATATCACTGCAGTCTTTCAATGTGGGGGGCTTGCTATTCTTTATCTATTTTCTGAGGCAGAGAGTTATTCATCTTTCCTTTCTTTAGGATAGCTAGTTCTCCGTCTGGGTTCGCGGTGCACAGGATGTTAGTTCACCCCTCGGCTACTTCTAGTGTTGATGGTTAGTAAGGGGATGGCGGCCAGATTAGTTGCCAATGCTCTTGTCACTTTTTACCAATGATTTATGGTGGTCTTCCATGGTTCCTGATCATAACAGTACACCGACCTACAAATTTAAAGGGTACTCTTAAGAAGGAAAAAAAAAAGAAAAAAAAAAGGTCTGCTGAAATTTTTTTTGTGTGTTTTTCCTCTTCTTCTTTGGGTTCCGTGGAAGATTTATTTTTTCTAGCATGGATTAATTGGGTGAGCGTGTTGCTCATCTTGTTGCTAAGGTTCGTCGTATAGAGTCTTATCTTGCACAGACTCCCCTTGCAGAGCCTAAGATTCCCGTTCCTGAATTTTTTCAGGAGATAGGTCGAGATTTTTGAGCTTCAGGAATAATTGTAAATTATTTTTTGACTTGCGCCCCAAGTCCTCAGGGAATCCCGTACAGCAGGTTAAGATTGTCATCTCCCTTCTGCGTGGTGACCCTCGGGACTGGGCCTTCTCTTTAGCGTCTGATGATCCAATTCGCAGTGATGTGGACTCCTTTTTTCAGGCCTTGGGTTTAATTATTATATGACGAACCCAATATTGTGGACCAAGCAGAAAAGGTCTTGTTGTCCTTAACTCAGGGTTTGGATTCTGCAGAAACGTTTTGTCCGAATTTTCGAAAGTGGGGGACATGGTGTGGTTGTCCTCTAAAAATATTCCTATGAGAGTTCCATCTCCTAAATTTAAGCCCAGATTTATTGGACCTTATAAGATTTCGGAGATTATAAATCCTGTATCTTTCCGTTTGACTCTGCCTGTGTCATTTAAGATTCACAATGTCTTCCATAAGTCCTTGTTGAAGAAATATGTGGAGCCAACAGTTCCTGCAGCAGCGCCTCCTGACCCTGTTTTGGTACAAGGGGATCTGGAGTATGAGGTTGAAAAAATTCTGGATTCCCGTCGCAGTAGGCATCAGCTTCAGTGCTTTGTGAAATGGAAGGGTTAAGGGCAGGGGGATAACTCTTGGGTTGTGGCTTCTGACATTCATGCGGACAGGTTGGTTCGCGCCTTCCATCATGCTCATCCCGAGCAACCAGGTGGCGTTGGTGAGGATTCGGTGACCCCTCCTTAAGGTGGGGGTACTGTTGTGAATGTCAGTTATGCTTTGGCTGCTGGGAGGCTCCCTCTTGTGGCCAGGACTGGTTTGGACATAGACCAGGTGTGTTGAGCAATGGGCGTTTCCATTGCTAACTCTCTGCTTATTTAAATCCTGGTCTGATAGCAGGCTATGCCGGATGTCAGTTGTTCTTTGTTCACCAGCCTGCTTCATTCTGCTCCACACCATATCTACCCCAGATAAGTGCTTTGCTCTTTATTTGTTGTTTGGTTCTTTTACTCTTATCTGAGTTTGTCATTTGCTGTGGTTGTTTTCAGTTTATTTGCATGCAGCGATTTTCCCTCGCAGTTGCTTAGCTGGGAAACTCCCTGCAGTTATGTTTGGAGAATAGCTCCTTTAAGTCCATGTGTTTGTGGCTTTTTGAATTTGTAATGATTCTTGTTTTCTGTTCATTGGTATGACAAGAGTGTCTGATATAGGACGGGGTGCAGGTCGTGCGATCTGAGGGCCTTTTTGTACTATCAGGCATTTGGAATTTTGCAGGGTTTTTCTCTGGCCACCATCAGCCCTTTTTCTGTCCTCTCCTATTTTAGTCAGTGGGTGCCTCACCTTTTGCTAATCCTATCATCTATCTGTGTATTGTGTTTTCGTATATCACCGCAGTCTTTGAATGTGGGGGGCTTGCTATTCTTTATCTATTTTCTGAGGCAGAGAGTTATTCATCTTTCCTTCCTTTAGGATAGCTAGTTCTCCGGCTGGGTTCGCAGTGCACAGGATGTTAGTTCACCCCTCAGCTACTTCTAGTGTTGATGGTTAGTAAGGGGATGGCGGCCAAATTAGTTGCCAATGCTCTTGTCACCTTTTACCAATGATTGATGGTGGTCTTCCATGGTTCCAGATCATAATACCCTATCCCCCTCGTTGTGCTAGTGCCCCGATTCTGGAGCTGGTGGGAACAGTTCATAAAGGCTCCGTTTTCCGCAGGTTAATTGCCGGGTTGGCTTAAGCTTCTCCCTGATCTAGGGTCCATGTACCCCTCTGTGCCTTCGGTCCCGGACCGGTGATAGGACCAGGCTGCTGGCAGTCCACTTTGACAGGTCCAGGCACCTAGCCTCAATCCCCTGTGACCGGGGTCCGACTCCTCTAGGTCCAGACGACCGTCTGCAACCTAGTCAGCTTCTCCTGGGAGCCATTACGCCCAGCCTTCTCTGAGCTCCTCTCAGCTCGAGGGTTACCTCCCTTCACCTTTTCCACTTCACTGCTCCTTCACTCCTCACCTCCCCTTCCTGACACCTAGGTGGATGACCCTATTCCGCCCAAGCCGCCAACTGGTATGCCTGATCAGTGTGGTGCAGTGTGTATCTAGGATTTGATGTTTGTTGGAGGGAGCACTGTAACATGGGGACCCAGAACCATGAGGGACTTGAATATTGCACTAAAGAGAAAGAGCGTGCAGTACCCTGTGACGACCTGATAGTCCAGGGGCATCACACATACCACCGCCACATACATTCTCTGTTGGATTTTCAGAAATAGCTTTGTACAACACTTTGCGTCTCGGTCTTGGAATCAGTGCAGGTCCAAGCAGGTCAACCCCCACTAATCAGCAAGTTTCACCCTCACTGAGGATAGATGATAGCTAACTGATTGATAGCATCTGCACACTGGGAGCAGTCTGAAAGGAGCGGTGGTTGGACATGCATACCACCACCACATACATTCTCTGTTGGACTTTCAGAGATAGCTTTGTACAGCACTTTGCGTCTCGATCTTGGAATCAGTGGGGGTCCCAGAAAGTGAACCCCCACTAATCAGCAAGTTGTCACCCATACTGAGGATAGGTGATAGCTAATGGATTGGTGGCATCTGCACGCTGGGAGCAGTCTGAAAGAAGTGGTGGTCGGACATGCATATGTGGCTCCCCTGCGGCCTCAGGCACCACAGGATACTGCACCTCACTCGAGGTGCAGTATTCATCGCGGATACGGAGGAGGTTGTCACCAGTAACAACCACAAATACACACAACCAAAACATAACATGGGAGTTCTGTCACTGGGACAGGGCTAGGGTAGGTGCTAGGGTGGTCATCATGAGGTATGGGAGCTTATGCCCACTAGTTCAGGGACCCGGGTGGCAGAGCACCCAGAGGGGAAGTAAGCAGCCATCTGACACACCAGGGCAGTTAGCACCGGACAGTGTCCGAGTCAGGTCGGACTTCGGAACAGACAAGCAAGCATAGACACAGAACGTTCGGGGCCCGTGGTCTGGAGCCGGAGGCTCAACCTGGGTTTTTAGGAAAGAAGGGGGATCCCAGGGTTCGCGGGGAGTGCAGAAGGCATCCGTGAACCGTTCCACGGCCCAGGAGCTGAGGTGGAGGGAAACCATCGAAAGGTGATGCACAGAAGGAACCATCGGCCGCAACCTCCGAAGTATCCAGAATCAACTGAAGCCCATCACAGTGTATCCCAGTGCTCCAACGGCAGTGAGTGACCAGTGAGTAAAGACCTTGAACTGTTCCGCCTGTGTCATCCCGTTACCCATCGCACCACCAGCGCCTGAGAGACTACTACCATCACCATCCTCCCTGGGGCCATAGCTCTGCTTGTGTAGAGCTGAACCATCCAAGCTGCGTTGTCATCTGCCCCAGCCGAGAAGTCCCGCAGTGGCAGCTAATATTGACTGCACACCACAGGTGGTGTCACAAACAACTACCCCCATTATCCCCATCCCCAGCTTTTTTATTGACACCCGGGGTCACGGAGCTGGGCGAGGCCACCACGGTGTCCTGGGAGAAGCACCGAGGCCCAGTGACGAGTAAACCCGTAACCCCGTGGGCACGTCACATACCGCTGCTACATACATTCTCTATTGGACTTTCAGAGATAGCTTCGTACAGTGCTTAGAGCCCCGGTCTTGAAATCGGTGAGGGTCTCAGAAAGTCAACCTCCACTGATTAGCAAGTTGTCACCCATACTGAGGATAGGTGATAGCTAGCTGATTGGTGATGTCCGCATGCTAGGAGCAGTCTGAAAGGAGCGTTGGTCTGACATGCATACCACTGCCACATAGCTTCGTACAGCACTTAGAGCCCCAGTCTTGAAATCGGTGAAGGTCCCAGAAAGTGAACCACCACTTTCTGGGACCCTCACCGATTTCAAGACCGGGGCTCTTGCAAGTAGTCATCCATACTTAGGATAGGTGATAACTTTTAAAGAAGGGAATAAAACTTTAATGGTAAAATAAAATACATACATATCACCATCCAAAAGCAAGGTCTTGAGGTTAGATAGAATATTGGGCAGCACAAGTTATTAAGGAAATCCAGCGTATTCCAATGGACTAAATAGGATGTTGATGACCGTAACCACTGAAATATCTGAAAAGGTGTTCTACTTAAATTATATATATTGGGATATGAAGTATAAAGAGAGTTATTGTATCCATACCTGTAATACATTTGTAATCTCTATTAGGCATAGAAATACGTGTTCACTCCTAACAAAACCATTATATAAAGGTACTGTTATACCACTATGATTAAATACTCCGAGTGGTTATCAAAAGGTTATTTTAGAGCTGTATCTGTCAATGCCTAGCACCTTGTTTATATTTAGCTGTACTCCATTTCTACATTGGCAGGGCATCAATAACTAGTAAAGACATTTGTAAGCACCTCCTGGAAATGACTGTAGTTCTTCCAGTATTTCAGATTATACCTCATGCAGAACATTTCTAATGTGCTTCATTTTTTAACTTTTCCACAATCTTCTACAGCACATATTTTGGAAGAAGAACGTTCTTGTTTGTTCTTCATGTGTTATCTCCTGTTTGTGCATATGAATATCTATCCAATCAGATAATAAGAATGTATACAGTAGCCCTTGCCCAAGAAATGAGTGTGCGGTGATGTGTGTAATCAGAGGATCATAAGATTAGGAAAGGCTTGAAAATGCGCTGATATGTGGAAAGAAATGAGTAACAGGAAACTGATGACAATGATACAGATAATGAAGAAAGTTTAGGAAGATAATGGGTGGAACTAATCAAGACCTCATTTTCATCTCCATTGCATCTATACACTAACTATCAAATTTCCTTGATTGGATTTCTAAATTACAATTTTTTTTATATTTAACTCTTTCCCACAGTAGAACCTAAATTAACGCTTTGCTTCACAAGTGTGCTGGGGGCTCATGAGCCGAGTTACCTCCACTCATAATAGTTTCTGGCAATATTACATCTCCAGCATCTGTGTCTATATAGACAGTCTTTGAGAGCGGCATTTAATGGAACAATTCCAATCACAGGGTGCCAATGGTTTACTAAGACAGCTGGTAGCCTGCGGATACCCCTATTACTCCATCTTGGCACTCCTGTGAAGCTCAGCCTCTGGATCAGCTTCATAGTACACCATGGTTTTCACTGTTTACTGAAATAATGTGTCACTGCAATATTGTCTTATACTGTCTCCTGAGGAGATGAAAAAGTGATGTAAGAAATAAAAAAGTCTTTACATTTTTTTAATTATAGTAAGAAAATATAAATTATCTGTCCGCCCCTATCAAAAATAAAGTAAACAAAAAAATAAAAACGTATTTGGTATTACCCCATCCATAAAAGTCTGATCTAGCAAAATATGGAATCCATTACATACATGGCATGCTAAAAACACTGTAGAGAGAATAAATCAAAGTGCCAGAATTGAGTTTTATTTCTATAAAGAGGACCTTTCTAAAAACACGCTAAAATGTGGATAAATATATCAAATTGGTATAAATAAAAATGTTGGCTCACAATGCAAAAAAAACATGCCTTATTCAGCTGCATTAGTGGAAAATTAAAAATGATATAGATCTTTTAAAATGGTAAAACAAATGAAATGTTATACAATTCTGAATTTATTTACATTAGTTAAATAGAACAACTCCACTTAAATTGATAGTGCCGTATTCACACTGACCTGGACAATTATGATTTTAGTTTTCCACACAATAGGATTATATAGCACTTACTGTAATGACCTTATACTTAATGTAATAAATCATTCACCAGTCAGTCCATACTGGTTATCTGAATCCATGAACATAAATATCAATGGGTAAATTATCAACACATCATACAGAGGATTAGGTTTCGGCTGACACACCAGCCTTTCTCAAGCATATTGATACAACATACAAAATATCCATAATAGTAAATTTGAAGGACCTCATGTACCATATTCACCAAATATTTACCACATTGCCCCTCAAACTAAATTACACCGATGTACAATCCAACAACAGTCTAAGGCCTCTTTCACACGTCTTTGTCTCCGGTACGTGCTTGGTCCGTTTCCTCAAGTGCCGGAGACATGGGCACACGTAGACCCATTAAAATCAATGGGTCTGCGTTTACGTGCGTATTTTGCCATGGACTGTGTGGTGCATACATGTGCCCGTGTGCTCCACACGTAGACATGTCCATTTTTCTCCAGCATCACAGGTGTCACACGGACTGCACACGGACCGCACGGATGTGATCCATGTGACAGGCACCGGAGAAAACACACGTGTCTGTGAAATAAAAATAATTTCTATACTCACCTTCTCCAGCACTGCTGTCTCTGCCGCTGCAGTCACTTGCTTCCGACCCCTGCTCATTTTGCTCATCGCATATTCACTCCACTGCGGGCCGGAAGCAGCAGCAGAAGGGAGTCGGCTTTGCCGGAGATCATAGATCATCTCCACGGACAGCAACGCCAGGGACAGGTGAGCAGAAAGTTCCTGTTCTCCGTGTGTTATCACGGAGAACACACGGAGAACACACGTGTACCGTAAACACGGCACACAGAGGGCAATACGCACCTTTGACATGTCCGTGATTTTCACGGACGTGTGAAGGGGGCCTAAAATAAAACATGATGGACATTTCTGTCTTTGAGTAGAGATTGGAAAATTAATTCGCAGGATTTCAGTCTATCAGCTTGGTCATTAATCTGTGACTGCTGGACAGCAGGCCTGCAAATCTCCTCACCATATATCTTGTCATTAGCCGTGCTGGCACGAAATTGTGTGTGCATCTGCCTAATCAAAAGAAGAGCCAGAAGTGCCTGAGGTAAAGAGGCCTTCCATCCAGTGATCACAGGTTAGTGACTTAGCTAGTGGACAGGAGTGCTGCAAATCTATTCTCTCATCTATCTTGTACTAATCACCCATTCAAAATCCAAATTATGTCATCGCAGAACAAGAGGGCTGTGGGGTGTACTAACTTCACAACTGCATATATATCATCTTCTGATTAAAAAAAAAAAAATACTAGCTTCCTACCATCATGCTCACCATTGTGTAAGCCTAATGCATCTCCATAGTAAAGTATGCATTCTTACACTTAGTTGTCATATTCATTGCTTCTAGATTCTGGATTCTGGCTAGCGAGTTCATCACTATGCATGTGTAATCTATCAGTAATGTACATGTTCTCAGACTTGGACATCATATTCATATATAAATATACTAGCTGTAGTACCCGGCATGGCCTGGATAGTAACTGTCTCTCTTTCTCTCTCCCACTCTCCCTCTCTCCCACTCCACTCTCCCACTCTCCCACTCTCACTCTCCTTCCCTCCCTCTCTGTCTGTCTCTCTGTCTCTTTCTCTGTCTCTCTCTGTCTGTCTCTTTCCCTGTCTGCCTGTCTTTCTCTGTTTCTCTCTATGTCTGCCTCTCTGTCTCTCTCTATCTCTCTGTGTCTCTCTGTTTCTCTCTCTATCTGTCTGTCTCAGTCTGTCTCTGTCTCCCTATCCATCTTTCTGTCTCTCCATCTGTCTCCCTCTGTCTGTCTGTCTCTCTGTTTGTCTGTGTCTCCCTTTATCTGTCTCTATCTGTCACTCTGTCTCAAATGAGGTGGCTTTGCAAAGTTTTGTGATTGTAAATGCGACGGTGCAGATTCCTTTAGCAGACATACACACACACACACACACACACACACACACACACACACACACACACATACATACACACACACACACACACACACTCACATATACATACATACATGGATACACTCAGCTTCATATGTTAGATATAAAAAAAGTCCCATTGTTATAGATCACAGCCAGGAGGTTAGCATAAAGTGTTCCATTTCCAACCCTAATGGGGGCTTTACACGTAGTGACATCACTAGCGATGTCGCTCATGAAAGCACCCACCCCCGTCATTTGTGCGTCTCGGGCAAATTGCTGCCCGTGGCACACAATATCGCTAACACCCGTCACACGTACTTACCTTCCTACCGACGTCGTTGTTGGCGGCGAACAACCTCTTTGTTAAGGGGGAGGTTCATTCGCTGTCACAGCAACGTCACACAGTGGCCGACCAATAGAAGTGGAGGGGCGGAGAGCAGCCGCATTAACGACATGCCCACCTCGTTGCCAGAGGATGCTGTTCGTCGCTCCAGGGGTGTCACATGTAGTGATGTGTGCTGCCTCAGGAACGACGAACAACCTACATCCACAACGACCAATGAGATTTTGAAAATGAATGGCGTGTCAACGATCAACGATTAGGTGAGTATTTTTGATCGCTAACAGACGTTCATAGCTGTTATATGCACCAACGTCGGATGTGCGTCACGAAATCCATGACCCCGACAACATATCGTTAGAGATATAGTTGCGTGTAACGGGGCCTTTACACAAATAAGCAAAACGTTACTCCTGCCCTATACTCCTGTGCCCTCCATTAACAATCACTGACCTACAGTGGTGTCCATGTTACTATGGAAACACGACCCAGGTCAGCCGAGCTTATTTACATAGCATAGTCCAGCCACCACAGTCATCTCTGCTCCTGAATTTTTAAAAGAGACAAAAACAGCTGAATAAATGTCATTTCATCTTTGGGGTTAGGGGCACCTTAATAGGAATATGAACAGGAATTCTATCCCTCATCCCAAATTTTTTTCTGTAAAAAAGATGACATATCCTGCTTTAAATATTACATTAAATTCTATATTGAAATCCCCCGGTTGTGGGGCCTGTAGTCAATATATCCACTTCAGTTCTCTTATAAGTAATAATCCCCCCCCCACTTCTTGATGCTGGTAAAGAATCAATGACCCTAAGGCACAAGTGATACATTGATTGTCCTCACTCAGTAAAATGTTTACCTACAGGGTGCTTACATTTTTACACTGGATAGTACTTTATGTTTATTGGTCCTCTCTCTAATTTCACTAAAGTGGACTCTACACGCTACAACATATCTAACAATGTGTTGGCGGGGTCACGTCGTAAGTGACACACATCCGGCATCGTTAGTGGTGTTGTAGCGTGTGACAGCTACGTGAGACTGCAATTGAACGTAAAACCGTTCATTTCCTAAAAATTGCACGTCGGGTTGTTCAATGTTCCCGAGGCAGCACACATCGTAGTGTGTGACACCCCGGGAACGATGAACAGATCTTACCTGCGTCCCACTGGCAATGCGGAAGGAAGGAGGTGGGTGGGATGTTTACCTCCCGCTCATCTCTGCCCCGCCGCTTCTATTGGCCGGCTGCCGTGTGACGTCGGTGTGACGCCGAATGTCCCTCCCACTCCAGGAAGTGGATGTTCGCCGCCCACAGCGAGGTCGTAAGGTAGGGTAAGTACATGTGACAGCCTTTAATCGATTGTGCGACTCGGTCAACAAATTGAACGTGCCGCACATATGATGGGGGCGTGTGACATCGCATACGATATCGTATGCTTAATTGAAAGGTGTAAAGCAGGCTTAAGTGTCTCCCCTACATAGACCAAACTGCAGGATTATGTATATAACATGGTTCAATCTGCATATATAGCTTCTCATTATTCTTACAGCATTTGCCATTGCATAAATGTATAAAAAAAAATCACCTTTGGGCTATGTGCGCACTGGGAAATGGAATTTTCTTGAGAAAATTCCGCATCCTCTCAAAGATTACCGCACCCGCGGTAAAAAACCGCGGGAAACCGCACCCGAAAACCGTATGCGGTTTGCCGCGGTTTGCTGCGGTTTTACCACGGTATTATTCGCGGTATTGCCGCAGTTTTGCCGCGTGCGGGTTGGGATGTGCTTTATTGCATTCAATGCAATAAAGCACATTGAAGAAAAAAAAAAAAAATACATTTAATTCTGATAGTAGATAGACAGAAGAATAGATAGAGGGATAGATAGATAGACAGAGGGATAGACAGACAGATAGATAGAGGGATAAATAGAGGACAGATCACTGCATTTCCCATGGTCGGCAGTGAGTTCACATTACCGGCCGTGGGAAATGACCGGTAATTACCTCTGCTGTCTGCTGCTTTCATTCAGCGCTGTGTCTGTGACAGTCGCGGCTGGATGGAAGCAGCACAGGACGTCGGAGCTGTGGATTACGCCGGAGCTTTGTTTGGGGGGGTTAATAAAATGGTGAACGAGGCTTGTTGGTTTTTATTTAAAATAAAGGATTTTTCGGTGTCTGTGTTTTTTTCACTTTACTTACGGGTTGATCATGTCAGCTGTCACATAGACGCTGCCATGATCAAGCCTGGAGTTAATGGCGGTGGTCCCCCACCACCATTAACCCCTTGTATTACCTTGCCACCACTGCTACATGGTGGCAAGAAGAGCCGAGGACACGCCGGTGCTGCCGCATATTGCATGCGACAGTGCCGGGGCAGCTGCGGCTGATATTCTCGGCTGTGGGAGGGGGAGTGAGGCGGGGGACATTAACCCTGCCCCTCTCCCTCCCCAGCCTGAGAATACCGGGCCGCCGCTGTGTGCTTACCTCGGCTGGAAGGTAAATATGCAGCGGAGCCCACATTCTTTTTTTTCTATATTTCCGTTTTCTTTCTATGTGTGTTCTATGTGTCTGTGTCTATGTGTTCTATGTGTCTGTGTCTATGTGTTCTATGTGTCTGTGATGTCTGTGTGTGTGTGTGATGTGTGTGTGTGTTTACTCTCTGCTTTGCTTCCTCTTCCTGTAATGACATCACTTCCCTGCAAAACCGCAGACAAGCGATGTACATTACCGGAGGTAAACCCCGAAATACCGCAAGGAATAACACAGGAAAACGCAGTGAACCGCACAGAATTTGCTGCCTGCGTTATTCCCTGCGGGATTTCATGATTAACATTGGAGTCAATGGAGTGAAATCCCGCAGCGATGTGCGGGAAAGAAGTGGCATGCACTTGTTTTTGCTGCGGGATTTCCGCAGCAAAACATGCAGCTGTCAAATTCCGCCCAGTGCGCACAGGATTTTTTTTCTCCATAGGATTTGCTGGTGATTCACTGCAGAGATGTTATGAACATTTTCTGCAGCGAAACATGCAGCAAATCCGCGGAAAATCCGCGGCAAAATCCGGTAAGTGCGCACATAGCCTTAAAGGGAATCTGGCACCAGGTTTTTACTACCTTATCTGAGAGCAGCATAACAGAGAAAGAGACCCAGATTCCAATGGTGTGGCACTTATTGGGCTACTTAGTGTAGTTTTAATAAAATCACTGATTAATCAGCAGTAGATTATCATTAGAGGACTAGTTGGCGCACTGCCAGGTAGTCCAGCATATTCATGAACTCTGTATAGCTGTTAGATCTGCAGGACAGAAAACATTGATTTTATCAGAATGGCAGCAAACAGCTCAGTAAGTGACACATTGCTGGAATCAGGGTCCCTGTCTCTACATTATGCTGCTCTCAGATGGGGGAGCAAAAACCTGGTGACAAATTCCCTTTAAGTCTAGCTTCACACTTGCATTGAACGGCATCCGTTGCATTGCGTTGTGTGACGGATACAACAGATGCGTTGCATATAGTGGCACAACGGATGCAACGGATCATACAAACAACGGAATCTTTTTTTTTTTTTTTTATAGTTTTACCGGCGGTAGACTATTGTGAACGATCAGCTGATCGATCACAGCAGCCGGCCGCCAGGTGATCAGCTGATCGTTCGGCCACCAAGAATGTGTTCAGGGGTCGGAGTACGGGGTGGGTGGAACCGAACGGGGCCATAGCGCTGAGGACATCAGTGCCGGGGACTGCATGGCTCGGGACAGGTGAGTGTGTGTGTGTCTGTGTGCGTGTGCGTGTGTGCATTCACGTGCGTCTGTGTGTGTGCGTGTGTCTGTGTGTGTGTGTGTGTACATGCGGAGTGGAGTGTGGGAGGGGGCGGAGCTGAGTGGGGAAGTGTCGGGCTCCCTGCACACATAGCCAGGGTAAATATCGGGTAACTAAGCAAAGCACTTTGCTTGGTTACCCGATATTTACCTTGGTTACCAGCGTACACCGCTTAGCGCTGGCTCCTTGCACACGTAGCCAGGGTAAATATCGGGTAACTAAGCAAAGCACTTTGCTTAGTAACCCGATGTGTACCCTGGTTACGTGTGCAGTGAGCCAGAAAGAGCATGCGCAGTGAAATCCTAAGGATTCCGCTGCTTAAAAAACGTTACATGCTCCGTTCCTTCCGCCCGGCGGAAGCAACGCAGCATCGGCCAGCGGAAGCAACGCAGGTACTTCTGTCACAATCCGTCATCCATACAAGTCTATGGGAAACCTCGGAATCCGTTAACGGATTCCGCTGTTTTCCAAGAGGGCGGATTGCGACAGAAGGTAATTAACGTAAGTGTGAAACTAGACTAAGTATAATAGAGCAATTAGGCCATTTTTTTTATCTTTTAGCATCATTAGACTTCACTATTTTATCCTTAATTTGCCTACTACACTTGGTAAGAAATAATATGGTAGGTGGCTTTAGAAGAAGGTGATGAAAAATGAAAGTGCAAAAATTAGAAAAATTATCTTGTCTTTAAAAGGTTAACTACTGTGATAAGTAAAAAAACTTTAAAGAGGACATTAGCCACACAGATTTACACTGCAACTGGTGTTCTGATATTCACTGGGGCAGATTTATCAATTCTGCTATATTTTTGGGTACACTAGGGCATAGCTGCCATCATGTGCAGGGAAAGAAACAGGTTCGGTGTGCGAGAACGCATCAAAGGCAGGAACACGACCTTTGACGTACCAGTACATCAAAAGACGTGAAAGGATTAAATACACAAAGAGGTTAATGAATGGGACATGTCCATTCTATGAGCATTCTACGCTCAGTACTTTATAATATAAATCAATGAGAAAGCTGAAAAGAAGTTTTTTAAAGCGTTTTGCCATAATTTTTCCCTTAAAAACACTTTAGTGAGGTCTTTATTATTCAATGGAGTGAAAAATCTACATTAAAAAAAAGTTAAAATTCTTTAAAAAATTACAATCGATCAATATCAAAAAAAATGCTCATAAAATGACTGGAAAAAAAAGCACAAAAAATGGTTCAGGAAAAAAAAGGCAAAGATTCCTGAAAGTTGTGTGCCCATACCTTTAAACTAATCGGAGAGGACACTTGTAGTAGGGTAGCATAATTAAATAACAAATACACCTTAAGCTGCTGCAACTACAGGACCAGATGTTTATTTCTGTTTTTTCATTTTTTGTTTATCCTGCAGATAAATATCAGCCGTAACACATGAAAAGCCTTATACATATTTATTCTAATTGAACAGCTTCCTATTCTTTACCTACCATACAATAGATTTCGACAAATGGAAATAATACTTTATCCTTTGGGACAATGTAATTGCAAAATCCAAATTTTTATTACTCTGCAACATATGGAAGGAGATAAATAGCATGTGTGGATTAACCTTAGACAATTATAGAAGACATCCTATGACATTGGAGAGAACCTTTTTTAACAATTCGGATGACTTTGTCCATGGATATAAAAGTCTGGAAGTTCTCAACAGTGCAACAAACCTAAACCAGATCATAGCACAATATAATTCCTGCTTAAGTCAAAATTATTACTCATCATTATCAGGATTTCAGTGAATGGAGCAAATGATGTCTTCTGTCGGGACGGTAACCACCAAACAAGGCTCCATAATAGAAGAAAATATACAGTAAAAGAGGTTTACCATGAGTCAGAGGTGGGAAACCACTTGTATTAATTCCCATCCACCCATTATTTTTTTGCTGTAGCCTTTTACACTGCATTCCATTTATATCAATATTTTTCAACTTGGTAACATTGCATCCAATGCAATAGTATTTATGAGCAATGATTTACAGGGATTGCGTGCACATAAATCATCTTCTAAACTCACTTTTAACCCCAAATAGAGGCGTAATTTTAGTGGATGGAGGGGTTGCGATCATACCAAAGCCCTCGATATTGGGAAGTGTGAAAAAGTCCCTATCAATACCCTTAAAGACCAAATATAGATTGAGATCCTGATGGACATTTTGCATTGGGGTGCACAAACTTCAGTTATGCTGCCGACCCCAAACTATGAATTTTATCCTTTTTTACTTCTCCAATGTGGTGTACTTAATTCTGTGCACTATATGTCCTATTTGGGGGGGTCTTTATGTTAGAGAAACAGTACAGAGAATGAGAGCTAGGATGAGGACTCATCGTCACACAATTACAGACAAAAAAAAACATTTACCTGTGGCCAAACATTTCTGTGCTTCAGGACACAAGATAAACCACATGAAAGTTGTCATATTAAAAGGCAACTTCAGATCACAGAACCATCAAAAGGGTCTGGGAATATGAATTCATTACAAAGTTTGATTCTGTCCATACAGGACTCAATCTATCAGGAGGATTTATGACACACTACAAAATCTGAGGAGTCTGCTCCAGAGACTGTGAGGGCAACAGACCTCTCATCTACATGGATATTTGGAAAACGTTCATACCACTAATCAAAGTTAATTAAGGACTCACTCTCTAAGCTCAGTGTTTGGTTATTTAAATGTCCTTTTATTGTACCATGCCTCTGCTCTGTTTGTGTATATATTTGTGTTTCTTCAGATATTTTGTTATACAATGCTTGATAAAGAGATATGCGAAGTCTCGAAAGCTTGCTTTGTAACACCATTTTATTTTATTTTAGTTAGCCATTAAAAGGTATCACAACTACAAGATTTTAATTTTGTTCCTCTCACTGATTACTAACAATGACAGCGGCTACAATTGCAGCCACCATAGCGTGGAAAAAAGGCGATGCCAAGCATTGGTCAGATGAAGAACAGTTACAGTATAAACATAAACTGGGCACAAAAGGAGTATGCTATGCTTGTACCAATGAAATTTCCACATCCTCCTTCTAGGTTAGTTGAAGACTGTACAGTTAGGGGAACCATGCTGAAGAATGCTGAGAGCTACAGATGGTGCATTTGAGGTTGGCAGCAGCTGTAGCAAGAAGCTCATGTGGCTGCAGTAAGAGTCTGAAAGAGGCATTCTGCCTGAGGGCTAATAAATATTCTTTGCAGTTTGCACTGTGATTATAATAATTGGTGTAGCTATAGTGGTCACAGTAATTACTAATTACAGCTGCAGCACCCACTACCACATAGAGGTGCTACCCCCTGACTACAAGAAGCTTCTCACATCCTGCTATAGACCTGTGCATTGCAGGGTGTACTGTCCACTGGTGGGGAAGGAAGCCCACAACTCTCTGAAAAGTTGAAGCATAAGTGCACTTATAAAGGTGACTTTAAATCCCCACTCCAGATTTTTTTATATTGCACTGATGGAGTGATGTTTTAAATCTAAAACCTCTGACCCCTGTCTGATACTCATCTTCTGTCAGCTTTATTTTTTTATCACTGCCGCTTCGGTCGCTCTTCTGTACTTTGTGATCTGCCGACAACTCCAGTGTTTCATAGAGCGTGCAAAGGTCACAACTCAATGTATCTCTATGAGAGCCTTATTCTGGCTCTCCTAAAGATGCATTAGGAGCTTGTGACATAATTTCTGACTTTCAGCCAGTTATATGTTAGAGGCACAAGATGGCGCCGCGAGACTGGAGCTACATCGGTAAAAGGTGAAGCCATCGGAAGGTGAGTATATGATAGGGAGCTTAGAGTTAAAGAGCCACTCCGATGCTTTGGTGATATAGGAAGGTGACAATGGAGCAGATCATAATCCACTCACACAGTTTATAGCAAGCAGCCCACTCCATTATTCTCTCAGTCATGCAATAAGTGACATCACTGGGCCAGTTGACAGTAACAAAAAGCTACGTAGTTCAGTTGCCACAGAAGGGCATGACCCTCATGGGAAACTGGGAAATGTGAGTATTAGAATTATTGAGAACAGGCTTACAAGAGATGAAGCTCTGAATGAAGGCTACAAACAGAGCCGACGGTGGAGAGATGGTGATGTGAGGATTGTACTTATGTACGGAGGGGTGAAGAGGGGGGGTGTAGTGGGATCATGATAACAAATGCAGATAATAGGTAAGTGCTGACTTTCTGGGGATGTATTGACCTGTGCAAGCCAATGTTACGGGGGGGCTGTCTGTTAATAAAACCTAAAGGAATGTCAGACAGTCAGGGTCCACCGTGCAAAGACTCTGCTGCAGACTATGGCAGAGGATAAGGGGTATATAAGTGTGCCACTGTAAATAATGATAGAACAAGTGCAGAGTGCAATACCTCTGTTATACTCACAGAGGAATATAATTAGAAAATAAAGCAATTCCTCCCTTACTTGGAGGGTGTGTGGAATGGTCTCTGTTAAAGATCACAGAGACAAAAGCAGTGAGTGTGAAATGGCACCTACCTAGGTCCGTTCCTCTAGTGGTGCCAGGAGACGGACAGCAGCGTAAGCCGCACAAAGCTCTTACCTGCGTTCGCTCCACTAGTGTGCGAGGACACGAACCACTAGATATGGCACCTGCCTAGGTCCGCTCTTCTAGTGGTGCAAAAGAGACGGACAGCAGCGTAAGCCGCACAAAGCTCCTACCTGCGTTCGCTTCACTAGTGTGCAAGGACACGAACCACTAGATATGGCACCTGCCTAGGTCCACTCTTCTAGTGGTGCAAAAGAGACGGACAGCAGCATAAGCCGCACAAAGCTCCTACCGCTGTTCGCTCCCATAGTGTGTGAGGATACGAACAACTGCCAGACGCAGTATAAGGAATGTTACCCTAGCGGCAACGTCCACCTACGAGTAGAATCACAAGGCCCAGCCGGACCATGTGCCTCAGGCACCTGCCTATGTCCTCTCCACTAAGAGGTAAGGATACAGACTGCAGCCGAAGCTGTAAGGTACAAGAATGCTACCCTGCCGGTAGCGCTCACCTAACATAGACAGAGAGATGCCTAGAGGGACGTGCACAGGGCGTCTACCCTCATGCATGAACCAAGAGGACTGAGCGCCGGGCGGCGTGCGTCAGGGTCTTATATAGACTCTGTGCCTCATCCAAGATGGAGGACACCAGAGCCAATCCGCTGCCAGAATGACAGCAATGACGTCACGCTGGCCTATCACCGAGCAAAGCGTCACAAGCACATGACCAGCGACCAATCGGCATAGAAGGTGTCAGAGACATGTGACCACGCGTCACAAGCACATGGCCAGTGGCCAATCAGCTTAGAAGGTGTCAGAGACATGTGACCTCGTGTCAGCGATGATGTAACCCGCACATGTGCAATGGCTCCAAGATAGGACTTAGTCTCCAGCGCTTGCACATGTGCAGTAGCAAGAAATCCGGACATAGTCTCCAGAGCCACAGAAACCATAACAGCCAAGGCATATAGATCTGTAGTTGCATATTGAGTGCTATATGGCTATATACAGATAATAGAAGTTGTGCTTTTCTTGGTTATAGGGTGGCATTTATGCACTGTATTAAGGTATACCTGCTGCTGCCAAAACAAATTCAATATAAGTGATAGTGTAACTGTAGCTTACATTTTTATTTAGTAAATCAACAGTACACATGAAAATAAGAAACTCTAATATATCTTATCAGACAAATCTGTATCTTTCTCAGATCAGTCCTTATCAAACTTCTCAATTCTGAGGGGAAAACTGTATTCAGTGAAGAATTACATTACTGAGATTGTTGATGGCAGTTGTTACTGTTGGGATTCTATGATGGTGGGAAGAGGAAGGAGCTGGAGGGAGAGGGAGGAGCTAGAGGCAGAGGGAGGAGCTAGAGGCAAAGGGAGGAGCTAGAGGCAGAGAGAGGATCTAGAGGCAGAGAGAGGAGAAACAGGCAGAGGGAGGAGCTAAAGGCAGAGGGAGGTGCTAGATGCAGAGGGAGGAGCTAGAAACTGAATTACTCATGTGTTCATGTACTGTATACTGGAAATGATGGTAGTAGAGGAAGCTGATGACAGGCTAGTAATGGTAATGGATTGATCATGTCTCAGGATGCCAGTTAGTGACAGTACTGGAGTCAGCGCTGTTTAATCATCTTATTAGTGTGCTATTAGGAGGGAGAAAATCATCTCAGACATTACGCCAATCCCAGAGTTCAATGACCAAAGCAAATTACCATTAAACTAGCATTTCAGCTAATAAATTGAATGAAAAGCATTGAACCTCGGATATGAACCACCTTTAAGCACATGCTGTACTTGGGTCTTCTTGATCATATGCTTAATATTCACTTTCACGTTGCTGTTTTCCCTCCATATGTTACACCAAACAATTTGTAAATTCTCTGCTTGCTTTGTCATATTTAAACACAGCGTATTACATTCTACAATTTCCCAGGTCAAGGCTGTATTCAAGCAAATATTAGCAGAGAGCCATGACGTGATAGATCAAACTGCAGTGACTCAGAGGGTAAGCTGAGATCAGATCCATGTAACGTTTTCAATAATGCAAGGCTATTAATCCGCGTCCAGAAGAACACAAATTGGGCTATTACAAAATATGTGAATTTGCAGTTGAAATACCAAATGTAGAAATACTATGATAAAGAGAGCACCTGGGAATTCCAAGTAACAGCCAGTAACCAGAGAAAAACTAATGAAGAGACGTTCAAGAAAATAGATTAAGGAAACAAGATCTTCCTGTGAAAGTCACACAACAAATGCCCAAGGACGGCTATTAACCAGACCACATTTTAATTTTTTACATTTCTTAATGAAAGCTGAAATAGACAATTATAATGGGAGGGTTGTCCTGTTAGTCAAGTATGTCATAAGATACATATTAAAGTTATTCCAGAAATCTGTGTAATGAGATGGTTAAAGTGGATTAACTACATTACCTCATTGTGCTGGAGTGCATGGGGTACGAGTCCTTGACTCACTGTCATGCTGACTATCCTTGCATTTAGTGACCAATCATTTCTTCACATTAAACCATATTAATATTCCGTATTTAGATAAATATAAATCAGTAACTTTTATTATTATTTATTTTTTATTTATGCTTATTTTAGAATACACTTTTGTTATTTTATGGTGGATTCTTATTCATTGTATCCATACCCATCATGAACTGGATTAGCAGGGTTTAGCTAGTACCTGGTAAACCCCCAGAAGATGTTACAACACACGGGACACAGGGGTCACGAAACAATGGAGGTCCCTGCTGCTATGGAGAGGGGTGAGAGGGCACCTCCTGAACTCACCTCAAGCTGACTCCAGAGCTCTCTAGCATCCCTTTACAGGTTCTTTCAACCTGTCGCGAGCAGGATACCTTAGACCCTCAGCTGGCCCTAAACTCACCCTGCCTAGTGAGCAAGCCGACAAGATCACTAAACTTGCCACTACAATATAGAGACACAAGGGAAGGAATACAAACAGGGGAAATAGACATGCAAGGGAAGACACTCCAGGTGGCTTCAGTGCAGCAAACACCACTGCTGAACACAACACAATAGACTTCTTCCAGAGCAGACTCCTTCCAAAGTGGACCACAGAGATATGAGGGATTCAGCTTCTAACACAGGAATCATGTGATCGGATCACATGACAAAATAGTAGAGTTAAGCGAGTACCTAACTATTCATACTCACTGTACTCATAATGAGTACTGTCTAATACTTGCCTATTTGTGCAATGCAAATCAATGGGGAATACTCACAAAGTAACGAGTAACCCGAATGCCTGTCACGCTCCCCGGGTCCCCTGACTCGCTTCCCGGCTCCCCTGCCACGCTCTCCGGCTCCCCTGCCTCGCTCCCCGGCTCCCCTGCCACGCTCCCTGGCTTCCCTGCCTCGCTCCCCGGCTCCTCTGTCAGGCGTCCCCCGCTCCACAGCCTCCAGGCCCCATCACCTGCGGTCCCCAGGCATCCCGGTCCCCGCTCCCGGCGCCCGTCGGCAGCTCTGCTCCAGCCCGGCTCTCCTGCCTCCTGTTCACCGCTCCCTGCCCTGGCTTCTGGCACCCGGGCCTCGCGCATGCGCATTAGGGCGCGCGCGCGGTCATTGACCCTTTCTTAAAGGGCCAGTGTCCTCCAACAGGATATTGAAGGATCAGGTACTGGGTATATAGGGGGATCCTTTCCAAGTGGGTGGGGCCTGTTCTTCGTGTTTTGCTAAGCTAGGAGTCAGGTCTCCTTGTGTCTTCTGGTATACTTACCTATCTCTCTCCTAGAGCCGCTCCTGCCTCGCCATCCGGTCCTGACGATACCCGAACCCCGAACGGTGACTGTCTGCCATCCCGTCAGTCCATACCATCTCTGATCCCTGTGGTGACCCGTCTTCTCACTCCGTCAGTTCCGGACTCTGCCTGACAACATCTCGGCCTCCGAACCTGAGCTCTGTCACCCGGACTACCTTCAGTGACTCCGTGGTCCCAGGGACTTCTACACTCCACTCCTCTGAACGGACTGTCCTGCTACCTGTAGTGCTCCGGCTACTGGACGCCTTGCCTTCGGTGAGGTGTTCAGCCCAGTGGATCCACCTCCTGGGTCTGCCCGTCCACCTGGCCCTAACAATGCCATACTATTCGTGCGAGTAGCGAATAGTGTGGAATTTTGGTTACTCGTTATATTGCGAGTATTCCCCATTGACCTACATTACTCAAGCTATTCGGAACAAATGCGTGAGTATTAGACAGTACTCGTTATGAGTATAGCGAGTAGTAATAGTTAGGTTCTCGCTCAACTCTACTTAATAGGGAAGGGGAGTGATCCCAAAAAGCCACACCTGAGATTAGCAGCTACAGCTAGCAGCCAGGCAGGAAAGGGTGCATAACCCTTACAGCACCACAAGCAAGGAGATGTTATCAAATAACACTAGAGAACAGGTCAGCAGCGAGGAGCTGTGATCTTCTAACACCAGATTCACTCAGGGTCTTCCTCAAGGGACATACACTCATAATAGTACTCTAGCGATCCAGCACCATATTCTTTGCCCTGGTCCTAGGTACCTATAATAACTTTGGTCTTATGTATAATATTACCATTTCATTTTATTAACACTTGACTTTAACTGTTGATTGAATGCACTGTATTCTTAAGGTTTATATATCCAGGTCTGGTGGCAATATATGGGATTATTGTGGTGTTCAATGGTTATCAGATGCAGTGAAAAAAGCGCAGGAGCAAATCAATTTCAATTTTCCTTTTAATACCCTGGGTTAAGTGCTCTAGTGAAACGAGTGCAGTCTGGCTCATTTGCAGCTATCCCAATATCTGATGCATTTTTGCAAAATGTGTTAAAAGGGCACAAATGCTATTTGTTTTAATTTGTTTACATTTTTCTTTTAAGTCCAGGATATCTCCATAAAGATTTTTTCAAGAAGCTGATATTCAGCATGCCAGGGTGAATTACAAATGTCTTATAAAATAAAGTTCAACACTGTAAATATTAAGTCTTTGCATAAACTTATTATATTTGTCATTAAAAGTTTAAACATTTATGAAATATTTTTAACTGTACTCCAGTAACCATAGAAACACATGACGAAAAGCTCTAAAATCATATCAAAATTAGCCATTGGATACTTCAAGACCTAGTTGCCCCAGACCTTGTGTTTATGCTTCTCATAGATTAATATCTAACTACATATTGACTTTACTTTATCTTCTGCTTATTTAAGTACAGTACAAGCCCAAGGGGCTTATTATCCCCAGGAAATCCAGTATCTGAAGACTGGTGTCACGGCTGTCACACATTGCCATCTGAAACTCCATATGTTAAAAGTATTTTACTTTCTTTTGGTGTTTCTAGGGTTAATGTCGGGGTTTTTTTCCAGCAGCTTCTGATTCATCTCCTCAGGTGTTTCCGGTTTGTGACCACTCACTTCCTCTAGATATCATCATATCTCTCAGTAGAGGGTGCAACTTATTCTGATTTATTCTGAAGTTAGGCCTCGCGGTGGAAAGAGCTGCTGGAGCCCTTGTTGTGTGAAGCAGTGTAGGCAGCAGTCCTGGTGTCTGACTGCAGCCATAAAGTTGGGCTTTTATCATCTATTTCCCCAGTCTGTCGTACCTTTCCTTCATTTTGTTTTAGTGCAGAGGTGGGACTAGCGATCCTCATCTGCCAACTCACTAGTCAGGGTTATCGCAGGGCTTCTTAGGGTTTCAGGTATCCTGCTCAGCAACAGGTGCGGAACCTGTATATTGCTGGCTAGGAGTGCATGGTGCAGGTGAGTGCAGAGGTGTACCATCCTCCCCCACCCTAGTGCCAGGGCCCACCATTGTTAAAGTTTCCCTGGTGTACCCCTTTAACCCACTTTTCACGCTGCAATGTATCTTACAATGTGTCGGCGGGGTCACGTCGTAAGTGACGCACATCCGGCATTGTAAGTACATTGCAGTGTGTGACAGGTACGTGCGATTGCGATTGAACGTTAAAACGTTCATCGCATACACATCGTACCAGTCTCTAGAATTACACGTTAGATTGTTCATCGTACCCGGGGTAGCACACATTGCAGTGTGTGACACCCCGGAAACGATGAACAGATCTTACCTGCGTCCTGCGGCTCCCGGCCCACAATGCAAAAGGAAGGAGGTGGGCAGGATGTTTGCATCCCACTTAGCTCCGCCCCTCCGCTTCTATTGGCCGGCTGCCATGTGACATCACTGTGACGCCGAACGTCCCTCCCACTCCAGGAAGTGGACGTTCGCCGCCCACAGCGAGGTCGTATGGACGGGTAAGTACGTGTGACGGGTTTACTCGTATGTGCGGCACGTTCAACAAATTGAACGTGCCACACATACGATGGGGGCGTTGCAACGCTTTATTTGTTGTGGTGAACCCCTTGTTTGTTATGTTTCTCGCCATGCGCCGGACCTTCCCCAAATCCGTGTGTGACATAATAACCGGCCCAAGCATTTCTGCTGAGCAATTATGGCTCAGATTGCAGCACTGGCACACCTAATGCAGACTCTGTCACAAGAGGTGACATATCTGAGATCTCAGGTGGTGCAACAACTGCAGCATATTGCAGATCTGTTTGTCTTGGCCCATACGCAGCCTGAACCCCAGATCACGCTCCCAGATAAGTTTTCAGGGGTGTGATAAATCTGTGGTGTTTCAAGAGGCCTGTAAATGATATATCAGGCTTCACCCTTGTTCCTCAAGCCGTTAGGAACAGCGAGTTGGGACTAGAGATGAGCGAACCGGTCCCGGTTCGGCTCGAGCTCGGCTCGCCGAACGGGGGTCCCGTTCGAGTTCGGTTCGTCGAACGTTCGACGAACCGAACTCGAACGTATAGGCTATAATGGGAGGCAATCACAAACACATAAAAATGCATTATAAATGTACACAAACAGTTAATAAACATTGCCATAACACTTACCGGTCCTCGCGATCCCTTCTGCACTCTGTCTCCTGCCGCTATTCCATCCGATGATCGCTGAATCCTCCCGGTGACCTGCACTGCCAGCAGAGATGCAGTACCTATCGTGACGTCAAAATAGCCATGTGACCAGTCACGTGGCTATTATCTCATTGGCTACAGACTGGTCACATGACTATGACACGTCATGTAGGACCTGCGAGTGCATCTCTCCGGTACACGGTGCACATATGTGTATCGCCGTGTACCGGCGACATGCTCTAGCACACAGTCGACTCCCCGTTCCGTTAGGGACCGGCTGACACAGCCGGTCATTAACGGAGATCACCGTTGCCATAGCAACGCAGTTAGCGGTGACGTCACCGCTAACCGCGGCTCCGAGAGCACCGTTGCTATGGTAACGCGTCTGTCAGCGTTACCGCTAGCAGCCAGCACTGATCACTCACGGAGTGAAGGCTGCACGCTGCTTCCCGATTGTAGTGATGATTGTAGTGAGGATGAGGTTCCCCAGCCACAAGTGATGAGCTGGTGAATCTCATCCTTCCTCACTACAATCGTCACTACTACTACACTAGAAAGAAAGAAGACAGAAGAGCAGGATCGTGGAGGGCTGACAGGGGGTAATAAAGATGGAGTCTCTAATGTGTCTGTGTATTTATTTCTATTAAAGTATTTTTTCTCTGTGTGGTGTTTTTTTTAACCCTTTATTGGAGATTCTTAATGGCCGGGTCAAACGTGCCTGACATTAAGAATCTCTGGCTTAATACTGGCTGTCACAAACCACCGGGGGGGTCACTCAGAAATCCCCCCCGCGCTGGCTACCAGTACGTCACAATCGGGGGGTAACAAGTGGGGGTCACCCCTCCTTTATACCTCCCGACCGACAGACAGAGCACGTGACGCGCTCTCTAGCGCCCCTCTTATAGTCAGGCCAATTATGGAATTGCCCGACCATAAGCCAGGAGGCCGCTATACTACTTATGCCGATTATTGAAGGGTCCCCGGTGAGAGTAAGGTATATATTCCCCCGACCTCCGCGGGCGGAATATATAAAATCTCCCCGAATCTCACTGGCCTCCCCACAATAATCCTTGGCACAATTCGCTGCCACCAACCGATTTACGGTAACTATTAGCCGAACACACAGACGTGGGATTCAAGATCGAGATAACAGAACAGCCCAAGATTAATTATATAATTTAATCAGCCTAAAGCACACTAGAAACTACAATATATACAATAGGGAATCTACAGAATATACATATGTCAGAGTACAGTTACAATCAAAGCATGGGTTACAAACAGGCATACACAGTTCCAGCAGTTACCTTGTTGCGTCTGGCCACAGGGGGGCGCTGTACCCAGGTTTCTAGGATCCTTCCCACAGATGTTTCCTACACGTGCCCCCAGCGAAAAGAACACTGGAAAATGGCCGAAGTAGGGTTATCAACCTGGGCAAATCCAGGTCCCCTCCTACCTTAGTGACCTCAGAGGGAGCACTGCTCCACCCCTGGCTTGAGTTATGGACAATCCACAACATGGAATATGGGCCATAACTTTGCCTGGGAGCGTCGTAGGCGGACGCCAATGCTCTCATGGTGACAGTTATGAATTTAGCTACAGAACGAGGGGACTCATGACCTGTCTGCCAGTTCCCCATTGGCTGATATCACGCCTGGGGCATTTCCCAATGTCCTGCTCCCATAAAAAGGGTGTGCCAGCATCGTCCGCATGCGGAGACACCATTTTTATGGTTGCCATATTTATCGGAAATATGGCTTGCGAGATATGAACCATTTTTTACTGGAGTCGTTCTGTCTGGCTATTTCCATAGCCTTGCTAACTAGCTAGCAGCCCCCACTACAGGGTCACGGCAGGGAGTCATCCTGTGTCCATTGTCCCCAAGCCACCTAATTTCCATATCACAGGACATGGCCATGGAGGTGTAAGTGGAACACTGAGAACAAGAAGGGAGGGGGCACTGCCAGGGAGTGATGAGGGATTATGACTGGAGTCATAATTCATCTTCATATCCCGGGATTTGCCTCACACCTCCCCCCTTTTGAGGGCGCTAGGGGGCAGCACACTCCGGTGTTCCCCCGTGCGCCCGTCCGCGACCTCTCCTTGTCGGGACAGCCCGTCTGCGTTACCGTGGTCACGGCCCCTTTTGTGGCGAATGGTGAAGTTGTATTGCTGGAGCGCAAGGCTCCATCGCAACAATCGCCCATTCGTCCCAGAGACGGTGTGCAACCAGCTGAGGGGATTGTGGTCCGTCTCCACGATGAAGTGGCGCCCGTATAGATAGGGTTGCAGACGCTGCAGGGCCCACACTATGGCCAGGCACTCCTTCTCCATCGTGGAATAGGCAACTTCCCTTGGTAACAGCTTCCTGCTCAGGTACAAGACTGGGTGCTCTTGGCTCGCAGAGTCCACCTGGCTGAGCACCGCACCGAGGCCGAAGTCACTGGCGTCGGTCTGTACTACAAACGGCCGCGTGAAGTCGGCTGCCTGTAGCACGGGCGGGCTGGACAGGGCGTCCTTTAGGGCCCGGAAGGCTGTCTCGCAGTCCATTGTCCAATCGACTGCAGAGGGCAGCTTCTTCTTGGTGAGGTCCGTCAAGGGCTTTGCCAGGCTACTATAGCATGGAACAAACCTCCTATAGTACCCGGCGGTCCCCAAGAAGGACATCACCTGCTTCTTGGTCCTGGGGGTGGGCCAGGACGCGATGGCCTCCACTTTCTCAGGCTCGGGCTTCAGTGTTCTCCCGCCTACCCGGTGACCGAGGTACTGGACCTCGCTCATGGCCAGCTGACACTTTCCCGGCTTGATGGTCAAACCTGCCTGGTGGATCCGCCTGAGCACCTGTGCTAGATGCTCTAGGTGGTCCTCCCAGGTGGGACTGAAGACGGCAATGTCATCCAGGTACGCGGCCGCGTACCCTTCAAGTCCCTTGAGCAGGGTGTTGACCATCCGCTGGAAAGTGGCAGGGGCATTCCTCATCCCGAATGGCATCACCGTGGACTCGTACAGTCCAAATGGGGTAATAAAGGCAGAGCGTTCCCTGGCCTTGCGAGTCAGGGGGATCTGCCAATATCCCCGGCTCAGATCCATGATGGTCAGGTACTGAGCCCCGGCCAACTGATCGAGCAGGTCATCGATGCGTGGCATTGGGTACGCATCGGCGACCGTGACCGCATTGAGCCCCCTGTAGTCCACGCAGAACCGAGTGGTTCGGTCCTTCTTAGGGACGAGGACTACAGGCGAGGCCCAAGCGCTGTTGGATGCCTGGATCACCCCCAGCTTCAGCATCTCGTCAATCTCCTGGCGCATGTGTTGCTGCACCTCCAGGGAGACCCGATATGCTGAACGCCGGATCGGGGGATGATCCCCAGTGTCCACGTGATGGACAGCCAAGTCAGTCCTTCCGGGCTGGTTGGTAAACAACCCCCGGAAGGGGAGGAGGGTGGCCCACAGCTGGGACCGTTGGTCTTCCAAGAGCTGGTGGCCAACCTCCACATCCTCAATGGATCCGCCTGCCCTAACCTGGGCTAGCATATCCAAGAGGGTTTCCGCTTCTCCCTCCTCGGGCAGGTTGCACACGGGGAGCGCACATGCCTCCCGCTCATGATGTGCCTTCATCATGTTCACATGGAAGGGCTTCCGCCTTCCACGGGCAGGGTCCAGGGTGACCAGGTACGTTACAGGGTTGAGCTGCTGGTACACGAGGTATGGGCCTTCCCAGGCTGCCTGAAGCTTGTCCTGTGGTACGGGGACCAGTACCCACACCTTTTGACCCACTTGGTAGGTCCTCTCACAAGCGTTCTGGTCGTACCAACGCTTCTGATCGGCCTGGGCTTGAGCCATATTGTCGTGTACCAGTTGCGTCAAGGCCTGCATTTTGTCCCGGAAGCGCATGACATACTCGATAACCGACACTCCAGGGGTGGCCAAATCCCCTTCCCAAGCCTCTTTCACCAGAGCCAGGGGGCCCCGCACACGTCGCCCGTACAGGAGCTCAAACGGTGAGAATCCTGTTGAGGCCTGTGGAACCTCCCGGTAAGCAAATAACAGGTGTGGGAGATACCGCTCCCAGTCACGCCCATGGGAGTCGACCAACATCTTAAGCATCTGCTTTAAGGTGCCATTGAACCGCTCGCACAGGCCATTAGTCTGTGGATGGTACGGGCTGGCCACCAGATGTCGCACCTGGACTTGCTTACAGAGGGCCTCCATCAGCTGGGACATGAATTGGGTCCCCCGGTCAGTGAGCATTTCCTGGGGAAAACCCACTCGGGAGAAAATCTCCAGCAATGCGGTGGCCACCTTGTCAGCCCGAATGGACGACAAGGCCACTGCTTCTGGGTACCGGGTGGCATAGTCCACTACCGTCAGTAGGAAGCGTTTCCCGGAGCTGCTGGGGATGGCCAGCGGGCCGACCAGATCCACAGCCACCCTCCTGAAAGGCTCATCGATGATTGGCAGAGATACTAGTGGGGCTTTGGGGCGTGGCCCCGCCTTCCCCACTCTCTGACAGGTTTCACACGAACGGCAGTAGGCAGCCACATCGGCCCCCATTTTTGGCCAGTAGAAATGCTGGTTTAACCTGGCCTTGGTCTTAGCGATCCCTAGGTGTCCGGCCATCGGAATCTCATGTGCGATCCGCAACAACTCCGTCCGGAACGGATAGGGTACCACCAACTGTCGGTCCCTGGGCCACGCCTCCGGTGAACCCTGCTGGACCGTGGCCCGGTACAGCCGTCCTTGGTCCCAGACCACTCGCTCCGGGTCCGAGTCCGAGGGAGGCTGTGCCGCCTGCTCCTTAAGAGCTTTCAGGCTGTCGTCAGCTTCTAACGCTGCCTGAAACCCCTGACTAGATGTGGCCAGAATCGACGAGACTGTCACATCTTCAGTCAGTACCCCGGGACCTGTGTCCTGGCCTCCACCTGACTCGGCTGCCACTTGGTCAGAAGGGGAAGAGCTATCGGACCTCCGGGAGGCCCCTTGGCTTCCAGCACTCCCACTGCGGGTGACAGCGGCCACAGCCGCTGCGACCGTGGGTCGTGCCTGCTCCTCCTCCGTTCCTGACCAAGTCGCCGGTTCAGGCAGACCTACCTGGCTTCCTGACACCCCGGTTGTGGGGGAACCATGCACCGAGATCTTACCTGGGAGCACTTCCGCTCCTGGACCGGCCCCAATCTCACCTGCCTGTTCCCCTCCTGCAGCAACAGAACCCCGCTGTGAAATCTCTGGGGACCCCACATTTGCTGTGGTAGCCCCCACCCCACACACTGGTCCTCCCCCTGCAGCACCCTGCTCTCTGCTTATCCCTGCAGAGGGCAACAGATCCCAGCTCACAGGCTGGTTACTTGTAGAGGCATTGTCACACCTTTCTCTGACCCCCTCCCCTGTCACAGCTGCAGCTGAGTGTGTGTCTATGGTGTCTATGCAAGCAGAAATATCAGAGTTCACTCCCCCCTCTCTCACATCATTCATAGATAACACATTAACATTGTCCGGAGGCATGTCAGTACTGGCTGAAGGTTCAGCCCTTGGTTGGGGCCCAAACTGGGAGGTTATCTGCCCCAAATCTGTCCCAAGTAGCACGTTTGCGGGGATCCGATCAGTTACCCCCACCTCCCTCACCCCTCGCCCTGCGCCCCAGTCCACATAAATGTCAGCAACAGGCAGCGCCGGGTCAATGCCTCCAATCCCGGAGACAGCGAGGGTTTTTCCAGGGATCAAGTCTTGGGGGGACACCATCTCAGGCCGCACCAGAGTCACCTCCGAGGCGCTGTCTCGCAGTCCTATGGTCACAGACCGGCCGACGGTGACAGGTTGGAAGCTGTCCAGGGACCTACCACCACCCCCACCCACACAATACACCTTGGGCGGCCCTTGGGACGGGGACGGAGCCGGGGCCTTGGGACGCTGAGGGCACATGGCCTTGAAGTGTCCAGGTAGGTTGCACTGGTGGCACCGTCTTGGTTCCGCCACGGGCCTGGAGAGGGGAGTTGAGGGGGACACCCCCTGCAGTCTAGGGGCAGGTGGGGCAGTCGCAGAATTCATCTTACCCCCTCTCCAGGTGCTGCTGGTGGCCGCTCTCCTGGCCTCAGGGGCCCGGTTGTTGGTGTAGTCATCGGCAAGGGCAGCTGTAGCCGTGGACCCCTTTGGCTTCTGGTCTCGGATGAACTGGCGGAGATCCTCAGGGCAGTTCCACAAGAGTTGCTCCGTGATGAACAAGTCCAGGATCTCCGGTCCGGTGGAAAGCTGCAGGCCTTGGGTCCAGTGGTCGGCAGCTCGGGCAAGTGCCCGCCGGTGGTCAGCCCAGGAGTCCTTTGGTCCCTTCTGTAGGCTCCGGAACTTCTTGCGGTAGGACTCTGGAGTGAGGTTGTACTGTTGGATCAGGGCCCGCTTGATGGTGTCGTAGCCCTGATCTGCCTCAGCAGGCAAGTCCCCAAGGATATCCAGGGCCTTACCCCTTAAACGGGGGGTCAGGTATTTGGCCCACTGGTCCTTGTCCAGATGGTGCTGCAAGCAAGTCCGTTCAAAAGCAGTCAAGAAAGAGTCCAAGTCTCCATCCTTCTCCAGCACTGGGAAGTCCTCAACACGGACCTTTGGAAGTTTGGTGTCTCGAAGGTCACATGTGGCTGATGAGGGCCGGAGCTGAGCTAGCTGCAGCTGGTAGTCACGGTCTGCCTGTCGCTCTCGCTCTTCACGCGCTGCCTGCCGCTCTCGCTCCGCAGCCTCACGCTCTGCGTGCCGCTCCGCAGCCTCAGCGTCACGCGCTGCCTGCCGCTCTGCCCTGCGCTCTGCCAGGAGTTCCTTGTAGCCCTTCTGGTCTCCAGCCTGGAGAAGGGCCATAGCCATTTGAAGAAGGCTATCCGAGCCTCCCAGGCTCGGTGGAATGGCACGTGGTGATCTGCGGCACGCTGCAGAGCTAGGCGATTCACTGTCCCTTTCAGAGCGGAGGGCTGGCATCTGGCTCGTTGAGGAACCTTGGGTGAGCTCCTCCTCATCTTGTCCAGCAGTGCCAGGTTGCGCAATGTCCTCGGCAGAACGGTTTTCTGGCGTCGAGCTCCTGGAGGACTCGTGGGCAACCTCCTCATTGCTGTCCACAGCACCGTCCTCCAGTCTCTTCGGGGGCGTGGGTTCGAATCCCACCGCTGCCACCAATATGTCACAAACCACCGGGGGGGTCACTCAGAAATCCCCCCCGCGCTGGCTACCAGTACGTCACAATCGGGGGGTAACAAGTGGGGGTCACCCCTCCTTTATACCTCCCGACCGACAGACAGAGCACGTGACGCGCTCTCTAGCGCCCCTCTTATAGTCAGGCCAATTATGGAATTGCCCGACCATAAGCCAGGAGGCCGCTATACTACTTATGCCGATTATTGAAGGGTCCCCGGTGAGAGTAAGGTATATATTCCCCCGACCTCCGCGGGCGGAATATATAAAATCTCCCCGAATCTCACTGGCCTCCCCACAATAATCCTTGGCACAATTCGCTGCCACCAACCGATTTACGGTAACTATTAGCCGAACACACAGACGTGGGATTCAAGATCGAGATAACAGAACAGCCCAAGATTAATTATATAATTTAATCAGCCCAAAGCACACTAGAAACTACAATATATACAATAGGGAATCTACAGAATATACATATGTCAGAGTACAGTTACAATCAAAGCATGGGTTACAAACAGGCATACACAGTTCCAGCAGTTACCTTGTTGCGTCTGGCCACAGGGGGCGCTGTACCCAGGTTTCTAGGATCCTTCCCACAGATGTTTCCTACACGTGCCCCCAGCGAAAAGAACACTGGAAAATGGCCGAAGTAGGGTTATCAACCTGGGCAAATCCAGGTCCCCTCCTACCTTAGTGACCTCAGAGGGAGCACTGCTCCACCCCTGGCTTGAGTTATGGACAATCCACAACATGGAATATGGGCCATAACTTTGCCTGGGAGCGTCGTAGGCGGACGCCAATGCTCTCATGGTGACAGTTATGAATTTAGCTACAGAACGAGGGGACTCATGACCTGTCTGCCAGTTCCCCATTGGCTGATATCACGCCTGGGGCATTTCCCAATGTCCTGCTCCCATAAAAAGGGTGTGCCAGCATCGTCCGCATGCGGAGACACCATTTTTATGGTTGCCATATTTATCGGAAATATGGCTTGCGAGATATGAACCATTTTTTACTGGAGTCGTTCTGTCTGGCTATTTCCATAGCCTTGCTAACTAGCTAGCAGCCCCCACTACAGGGTCACGGCAGGGAGTCATCCTGTGTCCATTGTCCCCAAGCCACCTAATTTCCATATCACAGGACATGGCCATGGAGGTGTAAGTGGAACACTGAGAACAAGAAGGGAGGGGGCACTGCCAGGGAGTGATGAGGGATTATGACTGGAGTCATAATTCATCTTCATATCCCGGGATTTGCCTCACACTGGCTAGTAAAACAAAGCCAGTATTAACTCATGATTACCCAACAAGCCACCCGGCTCCAGGGCTGTTGGAAGAGTTGGATACAGCGCCAGATGATGGCGCTTCTATGAGAGCGCCATTTTCTGGGACGGCTGCGGACTGAAATCCGCAGCAGAGGCGCCCACAAACCTCGGGCTAACCTGTGCTGCGGATTCCAATCCCCAGCTGCCTAGTTGTACCCGGCTGGACACAAAAATGGGGCGAAGCCCACGTCATTTGTTTTTTAATTATTTCATGAAATAAGTGAAATAATTAAAAAAAAACGGGCTTCCCTATATTTTTGGTTCCCAGCCGGGTACAAATAGGCAACTGGGGGTTGGAGGCAGCCCGTGGCTGCCAGCTGTACCTGGCTAGCATACAAAAATATGGCGAAGCCCACGTCATTTTTTTGGTGGGCAAAAAAATTCTGCATACAGTCCTGGATGGAGTATGCTGAGCCTTGTAGTTCTGCAGCTGCTGTCTGCTCTTCTCCATACAGACAGACAGCAGCTGCAGAACTACAAGGCTCAGCATACTCCATCCAGGACTGTATGCAGAAGTTTTTTGCCCCCTGAAAAAATTATGTGGGCTTCGCCATATTTTTGTATACTAGCCAGGTACAGCAGGCAGGTACGGCAGCCCCCAACCCCCAGTTGCCTATTTGTACCCGGCTGGGAACCAAAAATAAAGGGAAGCCCTTTTTTTATTATTTCATGAATTTAATGAAATAATTAGAAAACAAATGACGTAGGCTTCGCCCCATTTTTGTGTCCAGCCAGGTACAACTAGGCAGCTGGGGATTGGAATCCGCACCACAGGTTGGCCTGAGCTTTCTGGGCCCTACTGCTGCGAATTGCAATCTGCAGCTGCCTCAGAAAATGGCATTTTCATAGAAGCGCCATCTTCTGGCGCTGTATCCAACTCTTCCAGCACCTGCCTGCTATACCTGGCTAGCATACAAAAATATGGCGAAACTCACGTCCTTTTTTTGTAGTTTTTTGGCAAAAAAAATAAAAAATGCTTCCCTGGATGTTCCATTGCCAGTGAAGGTAACACCAAGCAGTGGGTGTTAGCAGCCAGTAGCTGCTTGGATTACCCTTAGCTAGCAATACAAAAAATGCAGCGGGAGCCCATATTTATTTTTTTTAATTATTTATATAAATAACTAAAAATAAAATGGGCTTCCCTGTATTTTGATTGCTGGACATCACAGTGCTGTAAAAATAAATCTTTAAAAAAATGACGTAGCGCTCCGCGGTATTTTTGATTCTCAGCGCAGATAAAGCAGACAGCTATGGGTTGCCACCCCCATCTGCCTGCCGTTACCTTGGTTGGCAATCAAAATACAGGGAAGCCCATTAATTTTTTCTATTTAAAAAATAGTTAAAAAAAAAAATGACGTTGGGTCCCCCCATTTTTCATAGCCAGCTAGGGTAAAGCAGACGGCTGTAGCCTGAAAACCACAGCTGGCAGCTTTACCGTGGTTGGGGATCCAATGTGGAGGTCCCCTCAGGCTCTTTTTTATAATTATTTTATAAATATTAATAATTACACAAAAAAAGTAGGGTCCCTTCCAAATTGGATCACCAGCCCAGGTAAAGCGGACAGCTGTGGTCTGGTAATCTCAGGGTGGGAAGGTCCATAGTTATTGGACCTTCCCAGCCTAAAAATAGCAGGCCACAGGCACCCCAGACGTGGCGCATCCACTAGATGCGCCAATCCTGGCGCTTCACCCCAGCTCATCCCGTGCCCTGGTGCAGTGGCAAACGGGGTAATAAATCGGGTTGATACTAGCTATAAAGTCACCTGAGATCAAGCCCACCAGTTTGTGATGTCATGGCGTCTATTAGATACCCAACATCATAAACTGTCAGTACTAACAAAAACAAAAAATCGACAAAAGAAATTTATTTGAAAAAACAGTCCCCAAAACATTTCCTCTTTCACCAATTTATTGTAAGAAAAAAAATAAAGGGGTCCCACGACGACTCTGTACCGTCTAGAATATGGGGGGAGACACTCAGGGAACGTATCCCCCATTTTCTAGGAGTGCGGACCCTTCATGTGAGGAGTGTGGGTGCAATGAATCTGCACTCACTCTCCCCGGGTCCACAGCAGCAGAGTCCATGTCGTAATGGTTGCTACCAAAGCTGCAATGCCCTGCTCATGAGGTAAGGGCATGCCTAATCAGGAGAACTACTGTAGAGGAAGCTCTGCTCACTGGTATATAGGTGCTCAGAGGTAATAATAGATAAAATTAGTGAGTAACCTCGGCACTCTAAATCTCCCAGACTAAGTCAGTAAGTCACAATGGATAGTAATGCAAAATCACTCTTTATTGGTCCGTATTAAGAACATTTTTTTTTTCATAAGCATATATGTTTTTGTCCAAAACAAGTTACAAATGACGTTTCGGCCTGAGCCTTCGTCAGATTGGACTTATCTGCATGTAATCATGAAAAATGACAATAATCAGTATCACATAAGAGTGAGAGAACAATAACATAAACTCGAACAATGTAGAGGTACAATTGGGATGCAGCAAAAAAATTGCAACACAGCAAGAAATGAAACACATGATACAAATGTCATAATACAGTACAAGGACAATATAGTAATGACAAATATGGGGTCAGAGTAGACTTAGACAGCTCTGGTACGAAAGAGATGTCAATCATAAAGTAACATGTGCAGTAGGTGTAGAGCTACAGTATGCATGGCAGAGCTAATGGGTAGACCGACCATAGAAAAAGAACGGAGAAAAAGTGGAGAAAAGTGGAGAAAAAGTGGAGAATAAGTGGAGAAAAAGTGGAGAAAAAGTGGAGAAAAAGTGGAGAAAAAATGGAGAAAAAGTGGAGAAAAAGTGGAGAAAAAGTGGAGAAAAAAGTGGAGAAAAAGTGGAGAAAAAGTGGAGAATAAATGGAGAAAAAGTGGAGAAAAAGTGGAGAAAAAAATGGAGAAAAAGTGAAGAAAAAGTGGAGAATAAGTGGAGAAAAAGTGGAGAAAAAGTGGAGAAAAAGTGGAGAAAAAAAGGGAGAAAAAGTGGAGAAAAAGTGGAGAATAAATGGAGAAAAAGTGGAGAAAAAAATGGAGAAAAAGTGGAGAATAAGTGGAGAAAAAGTGGAGAAAAAGTGGAGAAAAAGTGGAGAATAAGTGGAGAAAAAGTGGAGAAAAAGTGGAGAAAAAAAATGGAGAAAAAGTGGAGAAAAAGTGGAGAATAAAGGGAGAAAAAGTGGAGAAAAAGTGGAGAAAAAGTGGAGAATAAGTGGAGAAAAAAATGGAGAAAAAGTGGAGAAAAAGTGGAGAATAAATGGAGAAAAAGTGGAGAAAAAGTGGAGAAAAAGTGGAGAATAAGTGGAGAAAAAGTGGAGAAAAAGTGGAGAAAAAAATGGAGAAAAAGTGGAGAAAAAGTGGAGAATAAATGGAGAAAAAGTGGAGAAAAAGTGGAGAAAAAAGTGGAGAAAAAAGTGGAGAAAAAGTGGAGAATAAGGGGAGAAAAAGTGGAGAAAAAGTGGAGAAAAAGTGGAGAAAAAGTGGAAAATAAGTGGAGAATAAGTGGAGAAAAAGTGGAGAAAAAGTGGAAAATAAGTGGAGAATAAGTGGAGAAAAAGTGGAGAAAAAGTGAAGAAAAAGTGGAGAAAAAGTGGAGAAAAAGTGGAGAAAAAATGGAGAAAAAGTGGAGAAAAAATGGAGCACCCTTTGGTGCCTTTCATGTGGCACTAAGGGGTGCTTAGCTTTGTATTTAGCCAAAAAAATGAAAAAAAAAAAAATGTCGTAGGGTTCCCCCTAGTTTTGTAGCCAGCTAGGGTAAAGCAGACGGCTGCAGCCTGCAGACCACAGCTGGCAACCTCACCTTGGCTGGTAATCCAAAACTGAGGGCACCCCATGCTGTTATTTTAAATTAAATAAATAATTTTAAAAAAAAAACACGTAGGGGTCCCCCAAAATTGGATCACCATCCAAGGTAAAGCAGACAGCTGGGGCCTGATATTCTCAGACTAGGGAGGTCCATGGTTATTGGACTCTCCCAAACCTAAAAATAGCAGGCCGCAGCCGCCCCAGAAGTGGCGCATCCATTAGATGCGCCAATCCTGGTGCTTCGCCCCAGCTCATCCCGCGCCCTGGTGCAGTGGCAAACGGGGTAATATATGGGGTTAATACCAGATGTGTAATGTCACCTGGCATCAAGCCCTGGGGTTGGTGAGGTCAGGCGTCTATCAGATACCCGACATCACCAACCCAGTCAGTAATAAAAAAAAATAGACGACAAACACATTTTTATTTGAAAAAACACTCCCCAAAACATTCCCTCTTTAACCAATTTATTAGAATGAAAAACAAATCCAGGTCTGCTGTAATCCAAGGGGTTGCCATGACGATCCACACTGTCCCAGTCAATGAAGAGCAGGATGTTCCCCATTGGCTGGGAGAGCAGTGCAGTGACCTGAGCTAACATCAATGGGTCAGCCCAGGTCACTGCAGGGGATGACAAGTGCTGCTGTCAGCGAGGTACATTACCTGCGCTGATCTCCAGCACACTGACAGCCCCTGTCACTGAGTTCAATGACCGGCGCCTTCACAGCCAAGCATCGCGAGAGGTCCGTGACGTCACCGCTAGTCAGTCTCGGGTCGGAAGCGAGAGGTGATGTGACAAGCGGCGGCCATGGAGGACAGTGACAGCGCTGAGGTCGGGATGGCGGGACTTCATCACCGCAGGTAAGCCGAGCGGGTGGGGGTGTGTGTGCGTGTGTGTGTGTGTGAGAGTGTGTGTGTGTATGTGTGTGTACATGCCGCGGGCAGGAGGGGGCGGAGCGAGCTGAGCGGGGAAGTGTGGGCTTCCTGCATGTAACTAAGATAAACATCGGGTTACTAACCAAAGCGCTTTGCTTGGATACCCGATGTTTATCTTGGTTACCAGCTTCTGGCAGGCTGCCAGCGATGGCTCCTGCACACTGTAGCTGTAAAAAGCCCTGCTTTTTGCTGCTAGAACCGTTCTCGAACGTATCTAGAACTATCGAGCTTTTGCAAAAAGCTCGAGTTCTAGTTCGATCTCGAACAGCCCCCAAAATCACTCGAGCTTAGAACTGGAGAACCTCGAACCGTGAACCGCGCTCAACTCTAGTTGGGACAGTAGTTTCCCTATTGCGAGGAGATCCCCAGTCCTGCGCCTTCTCTTTGCCAACCAATTATCTGGTGATACGGTCTGTGGACAATATTTTTGTGGTTTGGGCTCTGGTCCATGGTGAACCTGATGGCGTCTTCCTTGCAGAATCTAATCTCCATAGTTTCAAGCAGGGGATGCAGTCGGCTGATGAGTGCTGCTCTGAGTTCTGGAGATGGGCCACAGGCACCCAATGGAATTATCCTGCTCTACGGAATCAGTTCTTTCAGGGTTCGTCTGATAGGCTGAGGGATTCTCTGGTTCAGTATGCTTCTCCAAAGTCACTGGAGGCCACCATGTTTTTTGCTATTAGGTTAGATAGATGCCTCAGGGAAAGACCAACCATGACCCGGTTCCCTGTAGTCCTTCCACAGGAAGAGGTCCCACTGGTGCAGTCTGACGAACCTATGCTGTTGGGGGGTGTCTCCTCTTATTTAGGTCACCTGCAGTTCACAATGGAATGGGAGCTTGTTTCTACTGTGGTCACAAGGCTGCCATTGCAGTTTGTCCTTCTAAGTCCAAACCTTTAATTCCATTTAAAAAGCCATCTCCCCCAAGTTGTTTTGAAGAAAGCGACCTGGGTGCGTACATTTCCTTTATTTTCCCCTCTTTTCTGGCTAAGGATTTTCCAGGATAAAGACGGGATACTCTTACCATTCCTCAGGATAATGTTAGGTCTTGGTTTCCTCCAGTCCTACTCCTGAGTGTAAGGTTATGAAGTCGTTTTTGCTGCTTATACCCCAACTTGTTACTCCATCTGAAAAACCGTACCCCAGGCCGTGTGGAGGATGATGGTCTGGGTGTGTATATTTCCTTCGTAACACTGATTATCCTACCGAAGTCTCCAAGGCTCATTCGGAGAGAAGACGTGTTAACCTTCCCACTCCTCAGGTTAATGTCATGGCTGTCTCTCTACATTTAGAGACATGTGACAGGATCTGGGCCAGAGTCTCACATTGCCATCTGAGACTCTTTATGTTAAATGTATTTTTTTTTCTTTTGGTACTTCTAGGGTTAATGCCAGTTTTCCTTTCCAGCAGCTTCTGATTCCTCTCCTTAGGTGTTTCTGGTTTTTGACCACTCCATCCTCCTATATATGGTGACATGTCCCAGTAGAGGGCACGGGTTATTCTGATTCATTCTGAAGTTAGGCCTCGAGGTGGAAAGAGCTGCTGGAGCCCTTGTTGTGTGAAGTGGTGTAGGCTGAAATCCTGGTGTCTGACTGCAGCCGTGAAGTTGGGCTTGTTGTTTCCCCAGTCTGTCTTACCTTCCCTTCATGTTGTTTTATTGTAGCGGTGGGACCAGCGATCCTCACCGGCCAACTCACTAGCCAGGGTTGTTGCAGGGCTTCCTGGGGTTTCAGGTATTCTGCTCGGTAACAGGTGTGGAATCTGTATAGCACTGGCTAGGAGTGCAGGGTGCAGCTGCAGGTGAGTGCAGGAGATGTCCCATCATCTCCCTCCTTAGTGCCAGAGCCCATCATTGTTAAAGTGTCCTTGGTGTACCCCTTTGGTTATTGTGGTGAACCCCTTGTTTGTTGTGGGGAACTCTTTGTTTGTTGTATGTCTTGCCGTTGCCCGGATATTCCCCATGTTCGTGAGTGACAACTGGCTCAAGCCACCATGGGCTGTACACATTCTTCATACAAAAATCAAGGACAGTTACACATAGTTTTGTCATTTTTTGCCATTAACCCCTTCACCCTCAGCTGATTTTCCATTTTTGGGGGGGTTTTTTGCTCCCCTTCTGAGAGCCGTAACTTTTTTATTTTTCCATCAATCTTGTCATATAAGGACTCTTTTTTTCAGGGGTTTATTGCACATTTAAATGAAACCATAAGTTTTACCATATAGTGTACTGAAAAACAGCAGAAAAATTCCAAGTGCAGAAAAATTTGAAAAAAAAAAGGTGAATGCATGATTAGTTTTGGGATATTTTATTCACAGTGTTCACTATATGGTAAAACTGATGTGTCGATGTGATGCCTCAGGTTTGTATGAGTTTGAAGATACCAAACATGTATGGCTTTAATTTTATCTAAGGGGTTAAAAAAATCAGGAGTTTATCCAAAAAAAGTGGCGCACTTTTAATGGTTTTTAATGGCACCATTTTTGCGCAGATGTTACATCTTGATCGACAGTTATTGCATTTTGAGCAAAATTTGCGGCGACCAAAAACTTAATTTTGGCATTTGGAATCTTTTGCCAATACGCAGTTTACTGATCAGATTAATTGATTTTCTATTTTGATAGATGGCGCATTTTTGAAAATGGCGATACCAAATCGGTGTCTATGTTTTATGTTTTTTAACCCTTTAATTTTCAATGAGGAGAACGGGGTGAGATTTGAACTTTTAGGGGTTTTCTTTTACCTTTTTTTTATTTTACTAGTCCCCCTAGGGGACTATAAGCATCAGCAGTCTGATTGCTCATTCATTTCTGTTGATCACAGCTACACAGCTGAGATCACCAGGAATACTCATCTCTTGGTACAAGCAGCACTCGGTTGCTTGTTACAGGAAGTTAGTCAAATGAGGTACAGGAGTCATCACATTACCCTGCACTATCATGGCAACCATTGGCTCACAGTGATCACGTCACAGTGCCACCGATGGAGTCGGGTGAGTGAAGATTTACCAAGGCAGGGATTTAAATCACGCTGTTATATTTTGGCAGTGCAATTTAAGAGGTTAACAAGCGTGGGTGGATCGTAGAGGCACACATGTCAGCTATTCAACTCAGCTAACATGTGCGCGGATCACAGACAGCAGCCACAAGTGATTACAGCTATCTGGCCTAGGCCGTGATGTTATGGCCCGCGGTCGTTAAGGGTTTAACTAAATCATGTTCAAGAGCCAGATAAATAATCAATATGAACTTTAAGTGAATACTCTCACCTTTTATTTAAGGGTATTCATATCCTAAGGGATGTATAAGGGTTTAGAAATTACAGCACTTTAATATGCAGCTGACTTTTTTCAAGGGACCAATTGGACAATTATCTCAAAAGCTGTTTAATGGGCTATTCGCAGAATCCTTTCAATGGAGAATAAAAACCCCTTCACAACATCCACCCAAGTGAAAAACAGAGTCCAGAAACTAGGTGTTTCATTGTCTAAAGGCCACTTTACACACAGCGACATCGCTAGCAATGTCGCTGGTGAAAGCACCCGCCCACATCGGTTGTGCGTCACGGGCAAATCGCTGCTCATGGCGCACAACATCATTAGTCCCCGTCACACATACTTACCTGCCTAGCGACGTCGCTGTGGCCGGCGAACCGCCTCCTTTCTAAGGGGGCGGTTCATTCGGCATCACAACGGCATCACTAAGCAGCCGCCCAATAGAAGCGGAGGGGCGGAGATGAGCGGCCGGAACATCCCGCCCACCTCCTTCCTTCCTCAATGCTGGCGGCTGTAGGTACGATGTTGTTCCCCGTTCCTGCGGTGTCACACATAGCAATGTGTGTTGCCACAGAAACGACGAACAACGTCCTGCAACAGCAACGATATTTGAGATTAGAACGACGTGTCAACGATCAACGATATGGTGAGTAATTTTGATCGTTAGCGGTCATTTGTGCGTTTCACACGCAACGCCGTCACTAACAAGGCTGGATGTGTGTCAAGAATTCCGTGACCCCCAACGACATCTCATTAGCAATGTAGTCTACCAAAAAGAGAACTAGAAAAAAAATTCCAGCACTTCCTAATCTCATAGTCTGAACTGGCGCATGCTGAACATGACATACAATATTAAAAAATAGCAGTTGCCCTCAAGTAAATGGAAGGAGAAAAAAACAAGAATGTAGATGGTGAATATTGGAAAGTTAATATGCATTACTGCTAAGAAAACATGAACATTTTTTTTTTTAACTATTAGTTACTTAGCAAATAAAGGTGGCCAAATGTCCTTATGCCGAGATACCAACGTCAAGGTGTAACTCTCATCTGGGTCCTACTCTAAATGCTATGCCTCTCTTGTACAAACTGAACTATTATATGGGCTAGAATAGAACCTGTAAAAAGAAAATTAAAAATACTCCCTTTACCACCCAGCCTGTTTTCACCTTTATTACTCTGGAACGCTTCAACATATCCCTATGATTCCAAGATTGTTTTTTAGTGGCATGTTGGACTTCATGATACTGAAAAATTTAGGATAATATATTTTGTGCTTACTTGTACAAAAATTGGAAATTTGAAAAAAATGTTAAACATTTAGCAATTTTCAAAGGTTGAATTTTTACACCCCTCGAGGAATTTATCTAGATGTTTGGTGAGCACCTTGAGTCCGCAAGTGTTTCACAGAATTTCATAGCGTTGAACAGAGAAAATAACAAAATACATATTTACAGTACCACAAAAATGTTGCTTTAATCCCAATTTTTTTATTTTCACAAGGGTAAAAGGAAAGAGTGCACCATACAATTTGTTGAGTATGCTGATATTTCATACGTGGTGGAAATCAACTGCTTGGGTGCATGGCAGGGCTCGGAAAGAAATGAGTGTTAGATTGCAGAGCCCCTGATTAGAGTTGAGCGCGGTTCGTGGTTTGTGGTTCTCCAGTTCGTGGTTCGAGTGATTTTGGGGGTGTTCTAGATCGAACTAGAACTCGAGCTTTTTGCTAAAAGTTTGTTAGCTCGAGTTAAGTTCGATAACGGTTCTATCAGCCAAAAGCCAAGCTAATTACTAGCTGGCTTTTCGCTGTAATAGTGTAAGTCACTCTGCGATTCACACTATTATGAAATTTTAGCGTATAGTGTGCGGGGACTGCGCGTTCAGATAACTGCTGCTGGGATAATGGCGATCGCAGTTTTTTTTTCTTCTTTTCTTCCTTCCCTAAGCGCGCGTGTAGTGGGGTGGGCCAGCATGTCAGCCAATCCCAGACACACACACAGCTAAGTGGACTTTTTGCCAGAGAAGCAAGGGCATGTGTCATAGGCTGTCCATGTCACATGTTCTTGCATTATAAAACAGACATTTTGTTCCAGCACGGCATTATCTGCCTTCTGCGTCTGGGTGTCAGTCACCGCTGACGCAGCTTCTGCCGCCGATACTGCTGTGTACGCTCTACACACAGCGCTATACAGAATAGGGATAGAAGTTTCTTTCAGCCCTTGAAAGGGCTAATTACAGCTGGCTCAGAGCCATAGGTGACAGTCAGGTCCGTGGAAATAGTTTTTAAGAGCTACAGATAACAGCGTCTATGTAGCTAAGCTGAGAGACTTCCTTGCTGCATTTCACCATTAGGAGGGATAGAAAGTGAGGCTTCCTTTCCTCTACACTGACCCACAACCCAGCCACTGTGCCCTCCTACCCTTTTTAGCAAAGCCATTTTATTTGCAGAGTGCTGCCAGTTAGTGGCATCCTAAAAGTGGCTGTTGGACTTCATTACTGTCCCACTGGTGCCAAGCTATTTCCAGTACCTCTGCATTGCACCCTCAAGCTCATTTTTACTAAGCCATTATAATAGCAAACACTGAGCAAACTTAGTGGCATCCTAAAAGTGGCTGTTAGACATCATTAGTGTCCCACTGGTGCCAAGCTATTTCCAGCACCTCTGCATTGCACCCTCAAGCTCATTTTTACTAAGCCATTATAATAGCAAACACTGAGGAAACGTAATGGCATCCTAAAACTGGCTGTTGGACTTCATTAGTGTCCCACTGTTGCCAAGCTATTTCCAGCACCTCTGCATTACACCCTCAAGCTCATTTTTACTAAGCCATTATAATAGCAAACACTGAGCAAACTTAGTGGCATCCTAAAAGTGGCTGTTGGACATCATTACTGTCCCACTGGTGCCAAGCTATTTCCAGCACCTCTGCATTGCACCCTCAAGCTCTTTTTTACTAAGCCATTATAATAGCAAACACTGAGCAAACTTAGTGGCATCCTAAAAGTGGCTGTTGGACTTCATTAGTGTCCCACTGGTGCCAAGCTATTTCCAGCACCTCTGCATTGCACCCTCAAGCTTATTTTTACTAAGCCTTTATAATAGCAAACACTGAGAAAACTTAGTGGCATCCTAAAAGTGGCTGTTGGACTTCATTAGTGTCCCATTGTTGCCAAGCTATTTCCAGCACCTCTGCATTGCACCCTCAAGCTCATTTTTAATAAGCCATTATAATAGCAAACACTGAGCAAACTTAGTGGCATCCTAAAAGTTGCTGTTGGACATCATTAGTGTCCCACTGGTGCCAAGCTATTTCCAGCACCTCAGCATTGCACCCTCAAGCTCATTTTTACTAAGCCATTATAATAGCAAATACTGAGCAAACTTAGTGGCATCCTAAAAGTGGCTGTTGGACATCATTAGTGTCCCACTGGTGCCAAGCAATTTCCAGCACCTCTGCATTGCACCCTCAAGCTCATTTTTAGTAAGCCATTATAATAGAAAATATCGCGGGCGGGGAGGAGGGTGTCAGCACACTACGCTCACCCCTTCTGCTCGGGTCCGGCCTGCTCAGTGGTGGCTCGAGCTGTGGGCCAGATACCGGGGGTCCTCGAGCGGCACTCCTCGCCCGTGAGTGAAAGGGGGGTTGTTGGGTGTGGGGATGATTATTGTCCGTGACGCCACCCACGGTTGTGGTGATTGCACCACCGCTGCTCAGTATGGGGATCCCGGGGATGGTGATGCGGAGCAGCCAGGTGTTGTGTATGCCCCTCCGTGGGTAGGGGTTGGTGATCCCGGGGCCCAGTGATGAGATGTGAGGTGCAGGGCCTGGTGGGCGCAGGGACGCGGGGGCAGCGCTGTGCCTTGCGGCACTGTGGTACTCACTCAGCCTGAGACGTTGACACAGTTTTTACGGTAAACCAAACGGTTGGTAAGACGGTCCCACGGATGGCTGCACTTGCTCTCCCAGTAGGTGACGGTGATGTCCCTTTTCCTTGCACCTCTGTTCTGTGTTGGTAGCGATGGGTTCCCACCGGTAACCAGCTCCCCGGCTTCAAGCTGGACCGGAGGAGCTCTACTCTTTGCCCGCAGGCGCTGGCCCTGAGAAACTGGTGCCTTGGCGGTGGCGGTGTCTCTCCTACACTGGTTGGGCTGTTGCCTTCAATCGGGACTTGGTTGTTGGGAGATCTACGTCCCCTTCACTGACGGATTCGGCAAATTATGGCGACTCCTAGCCTTGCCGGGGTCCGAGAGGCCCCTGCCCTGGTGCTGACTGTCCTTCGGAACACTGCTCCAGACCGCCGGGCCACTACCCATCCGCGGTCCTTCCAGGAACTTCCAAACGGTCCCCCTCCAGACAGTCACCGCCGTTGCTGACCTTGCTGACCTGTCCTGCACACAGCTGGACTACTTCAGGCTTTCTCTCTGTCACCACTCTTGCTTTCCTCCTTTACCACTTTACTTCTTTCTACTTTCACTTCCTTAACTCCTCTTTGCTGTTTACTCAAGTCCTGCCTGGGCTAATCTCTGTTGTTTCCTCCTTCACTCCCCTAACTAGACTGCCTGGTTTTCCCGCCTCCAGAGCTGTGAACTCCTCGGTGGGCGGAGCCAACCGCCTGGCCCACCCCCTGGTGTGAATCATCAGCCTCTGGAGGAAGGCAACAAGGAGTTTTGGTTAGCTTTGGTGTTCCTAACTGGGATGTAGGGTGTGGTGGTGTGATGACCTGTGTCCCCTGGCTTGCCCAGGGCGACACACAAACATTGAGGAAACTTAGTGGCATCCTAAAAGTGGCTGTTGGACATCATTAGTGTCCCACTGGTGCCAAGCTATTTCCAGCACCTCTGCATTGCACCCTCAAGCTCATGTTTACTAAACCATTATAATAGCAAACACTGAGCAAACGTAGTGGCATCCTAAAAGTGGCTGTTGGACATCATTAGTGTCCCACTGTTGCCAAGATTTTTTCAACACCTCTGCATTGCACCCTCAAGCTCATTTTTACTAAGCCATTATAATTGCAAACTGTGCTGCCAGTTTAAGGGCCATAGTTGCATTGTCAGGGACAGTCTGTGTTGTTTCTTCTGCTGCCAATAAAGCTAAACCACCTCTGCAATCTACAGCACCTCTTAATTTTTACTACCACATTTTAAGTGGACAATCTTGTCGCAAATGACAAGCAAAATGACAGATGCTGGTGGGAAGGGGAACAGGCGTGTTGGAAAAGGAAAAAAAAGTTTCTGTCCGTGGGGAAGGTGGCAAAGCTCCATTAACATCTGCTGAAGATAGACCATCTTCCAGAAAAAGTAAGATGTCTACTACTTTCCGTGGACAATCAGATGTGCTCCCTTTTTTACGGAACAAAACAACTGGAACAAAGGTAGATGATGCACAAAAAAAGCACATGCTTGAATGGACCTCAAGTGCTCCAACAAGTGCCCTCTCCTCCACCTCATCCAAAAAAATCCCAGTCCTCTGAGTTGTCATCCCAATCACATTTGCTTTCTCCCAGCTCTCAAGTCACCACCTACCCTGCACAGTATGGTGGAACAGAGATGGCTGAGTCTGTGGAGCTGTTCAGTCACATTGTAGCCTGGGAATCAGAGGTCTGCTCCCAAGCTACAGTGAGTACAGACCAGGAAATGGTCTGCAATGATGCCCAGTACCTTTGTGACTCAGATTCTGGCCGTGATGACCACGTTTCGGAGAATAATGTTGACCCTTATTCACAAAATGTAACACCTGTTGGTAGAGACAATGAGGAACATACAGATGATGATGAGACGCAGATACCAGATTGGGATGACAACTTAAATATTCGGTCAGGGCAGGAAGAGGCTTGGCCTGAGGGTGAGGGTAGTGCAAGCACAACGCTTGATAAGGAAGTTCTAGATCCCACCTACTGTCAACCCTCAGTCAGGCACTCGAGGAGGTCAACAGAGGCGGTGGAGGAGGATGCAACTGACGACGAAGTTACCTTGCGCCTTCCTGGACAGAGGAGGAGTACTGGTAGCACGTCTACAACTGCATCCTTAGCCACCACTCTGCCTCTGAGCACAAGTCGGGGTGGCTCTGCAGGTCGCATGGCCTCTAAGCCTTGCCTAGCCTGGTCCTTTTTTGACCTTGAAAAGGATCTCCCAAATCATGTGATCTGTAAAATTTGTCGGGAATCTGTTAGTAGAGGAAAAAACCTCAGCAGTTTGACAACTTCTTCCATGAATCGTCACATGAATAAATATCATATGTCCTAGTGGGAAGCTCACCGTGCTGCAATGCGGCCTAGCGGAGCGGACCATCCACCGCCTGCCCCTTCCAGTGCATCCGCGCGCTCTTTTTCTTTTAGGACTCTGGGGACAGCTGTTACACCTGGTTTTCCACGAACAACTTCCACCACTGTAACCGCAACAGGCAGTTTATTTGGTAGGTTGTCAGTTGGTTTGGAAGGGGAAACAGGTGCGCATGTACAGCTCTCTCAGACATCGATAGCACCAACGCTGGATGAAGGCAGCATCATGTCTACGCCTGCACTTTCCTCACAAACCTGCATTTTTCCAGGGACACCCTACTCACCACCGTCTACAGACAGCAGCCAGATCTCTGTCCCTCAGATGTGGACAAATAAAAGGCCATTTCCTGCGACCCATGACAAAGATAAGAGGTTGACTTTATCCCTCTGTAAGCTCTTGGCTACCGAAATGCTGCCTTTCCACCTGGTGGACACACAGGATTTTAGAGACCTTATGTCTGTCGCTGTGCCACAGTACCAGATGCCCAGTCACCACTACTTCTCTAAGAAAGGTGTGCCTGCGCTACACCAGGATGTCGTACACAACATCACCGCTTCCTTGAGAAACTCTGTGTGTGAACGGGTGCATTTCACCACCGATACTTGGACCAGTAAGCATAGACAGGGATGTTACATGTCGCTGACTGGGCACTGGGTAACTATGGTGAGAGATGGTGAAGGGTCTACTGCACAAGTCTTGCTGTCCCCACGACTTGTGTGTTAATCCTCTGTCTGTCCAAGTTCCTCCACTGCTACTGGCTTCTCAACCTCGTCTGGCTCCTCCAAGTCTGCCTGCTCAGGTCACCAGCGTTGTAACTGCGCAAAAGGAATCACGCACCCCTCATTACTATGCTGGCAGCAGAGCGCAACGGCATCAGGCGGTCTTTAGCTTGAAATGTCTTTGAAATAAGAGTCACACAGCGGCTGAGTTGTGGGCAGCTCTGGAGACTGAGTTTGGTAAATGGTTGTCTCCACTCAACCTGCAGCCTGGTAAAACCGTGTGCAACAATGCTGCAAACTTGGGTGCGGCCCTTCGCTTGGGCAAGGTGACACACGTGCCTTGTATGGCTCACGTGTTGAACCTTGTTGTCCAGCAATTTTTAACACACTATCCCGGCCTAGATGGCCTTCTGAACAGGGCACGAAAACTGTCTGCTCACTTCGGCCGTTCAACCACCGCAGCTGAGCAACTTGCATCGCTCCAGAAGTCTTTCGGCCTGCCGGTTCATCGCCTGAAATGCGATGTGACGACATGCTGGAATTTGACTCTCCACATGTTACAGCGACTGTGGCAGCACCGCCGAGCCCTGGTGCAATACGTCATGACGTATAGCCTGGGCCAACGAGATGCAGAGGTGGGGCAGATCACCCTGATGGAGTGGTCTCAGATCAAGGACCTATGCACCCTTCTGGACAGTTTCGACATGGCGACGAATATGTTTAGTGCTGACAATGCCATTATCAGCATGACAAATCCAGTCATTTACATGCTGGAGCACACGCTAAACACTATTCAGATTGAGGGTGTGGGACAACAGGAAGGGGAGGAACTACAGGAGGATTCATATGCGCAAGGGACAACAACATCACCAAGGTCCAGACGTTCATCATTACCAAGGAGGCAGGCATGGGACCATGGGAGACAGGGATCAACAAGGGCGCATGGTAGCAGGCAAAATGTTGAGGAAGGTGCAGGAGAACATGAAGAAATGGAGGAAGAACTGTCCATGGACATGGAAGACTCAGTGGATGAGGGAGACCTTGGTCAAATTTCAGTTGAAAGAGGTTGGGGGGAGATGTCAGAGGAAGAAAGAACGGTTATCACCTCTATGCCACAAACACAGCGTGGACTTGATCCGCATGGCTGCGCAAGACACATGAGCGCCTTCTTGCTGCATTACCTCCAACATGACCCTCGTATTGTCAAAATTAGAAGTGATGATGAGTACTGGCTTGCCACACTATTAGATCCCCGGTACAAGTCCAAATTTTGTGACATATTTCCAGCCATAGAAAGGGACGCATGTATGCAGGAGTATCAGCAGAAGCTGTTACTCGATCTTAGCTTGGCTCTTCCACCAAACAACCGTGGTGCACGGAGTGAATCTCCCAGTTGTAACTTCACAAATATGGGACGGTCTCGTCATCTTCAACAGTCTACCCGTCCCAGCCGCACCGTATCTGGTGCTGGTAACAGCAATTTTATTGAATCTTTTCATAATTTTTTTAGATTTTAGACCATCCTTTGCAAGGCCACCAGAGACAACAAGTCTGACACATAGTCAACGGCTGGAGAGGATGATACAGGAGTATCTCCAAATGAACATCGATGCCATGACTTTGCAAATGGAGCCTTGCTCATTTTGGGCTTCAAATCTTGAAAAATGGCCAGAGCTCTCCACTTACACCTTGGAGATCTTGTCGTGTCCAGCTGCCAGCGTTGTCTCTGAACGTGTCTTCAGTGCTGCTGGGTGTGTGCTGACAGATAAGCGCACGCGTCTGTCCATTGACAATGTGGACAGACTAACGTTCCACAAACACAGCGTGGACTTGATCCGCATGGCTGCGCAAGACACATGAGCGCCTTCTTGCTGCATTACCTCCAACATGACCCTCGTATTGTCAAAATTAGAAGTGATGATGAGTACTGGCTTGCCACACTATTAGATCCCCGGTACAAGTCCAAATTTTGTGACATATTTCCAGCCATAGAAAGGGACGCATGTATGCAGGAGTATCAGCAGAAGCTGTTACTCGATCTTAGCTTGGCTCTTCCACCAAACAACCGTGGTGCACGGAGTGAATCTCCCAGTTGTAACTTCACAAATATGGGACGGTCTCGTCATCTTCAACAGTCTACCCGTCCCAGCCGCACCGTATCTGGTGCTGGTAACAGCAATTTTATTGAATCTTTTCATAATTTTTTTAGATTTTAGACCATCCTTTGCAAGGCCACCAGAGACAACAAGTCTGACACATAGTCAACGGCTGGAGAGGATGATACAGGAGTATCTCCAAATGAACATCGATGCCATGACTTTGCAAATGGAGCCTTGCTCATTTTGGGCTTCAAATCTTGAAAAATGGCCAGAGCTCTCCACTTACACCTTGGAGATCTTGTCGTGTCCAGCTGCCAGCGTTGTCTCTGAACGTGTCTTCAGTGCTGCTGGGTGTGTGCTGACAGATAAGCGCACGCGTCTGTCCATTGACAATGTGGACAGACTAACGTTCATCAAAATGAACAAGTCATGGATCCACAAGGAATTTACAACCCCTGTGTTATTCTGGGGAGAGTAAATGCTTGTGTATGTTGAATGTGCTTAATGCAAATCTACCTGTGAAGTGTACAACTGGGGCACAAGTGCTGCCACTGAAAGGGTGTCTGTGTGGCCCAATTTTTGGAAAAGGGGGAGACTCCGCTTGGAGTAACCCTTGCTGTGTTTTTAAAAAGGAGCCAAAATGAACAAGTCATGGTTCAGCAAAGACTTAGCTACCTACCCCGGTGTCATCCTGGGGACGGTTAAGGATGGCGTATTTTTGAATGTGCTTGATGCAAATCTACCTGTGAAGTGTACATCTGGGGCACAAGTGCTGCCACTGAAGGGGTGTCTGTGTGGCCCAATTTTTGGAAAAGAGGGAGACTCCGCTTGGAGTCACCTTGCGGTGTTTTACATCATTTTAGAAGGGCATGCCATGCCTATATCTGTGTCTCGTCCTCTTTTTCCTCATAATGCTGTTTTGTTTTCGCATGAGAATTTGTTCTTGTCACTTTCCCATGTGTTTGTGTTGTGTTGTGAGTTGTTTCTCACCTTTTGGACACCTTTGAGGGTGTTTTCTAGGTGTTTTTATGTGTTTGTGATTGCCTCCCATTGTTTCCTATGGGTTCGAGTGGTTCGCCGAACCGAACTCGAACTATTCCTCCGTTCGAAGAACCAAGCTCGAGCCGAACCGCGACCGGTTCTCTCATCTCTACCCCTGATGTGCCTAAACAATGGAGCTTCCCCACAATTCTACCCACATTGGAAACTAAACCCCTCAAGGTACTTATCTAGATGTTTGGTGAGCACCTTGAATCCCCAGGTGCTTCATAGAATTTTATAACGTTGAGCCTTGAAAATAAAAATACATTTTTACCACAAGAAATGTTGCATTAACCCCAAATCTTTCATTTTCCCAAGGGTACCAGGAGAAAATGCACTGATTTGATTTATTGTGAAATTTCTCCTGAGTACGCCAATACTCCATATGTGGTTGAAAACTACTTTGGAAGCACAGTGCAAGTGAAGAAGTGAAGGATCGCCATATATAGTTCAGATTTAGTTTTCGGGTGCCATTGGCAAAGCCCCTGAGGTGCCTAAACAGTTTAGCATCCCCACAAGTGATCATATTTTGGAAATCAGACCCCAAATAATCAGCATAGTTTGCTCTGGCGACATACACCCGATCTCCCCCTCTGTACATCTGCATCTTTCAATCCGGGGCTGCTGCTGTGTCGCCATTTTTTGACATGCAATTAGGAGTTGTGACTGGCACAACCCTAATAGGTGAGTGCGATTGCCTCTTCTTATCTGTTACCTTACCTGGTAAAGACCCTATTTTGTGCATATGATGGTCACCCCACAGCCTGCCACAAAGTATAATGGACCCACACAGCCCTAATACAGTATGATGACCCAACTACAGCAGCAATTCAGCGTGAGGGTCTTCCCAGATCCCCTTATATATTATGATGGTGCCCATGGTATTATGGTCCCCCTGCACAGAATGATGGTCCCCCACTACGCTAATACAGTATGATTGTCCCCCCACCATCTTCCATATAGCATGATGATCCCTACCCCAACCGCCCATATATGGTAGAACTATGGTCCCCCACAGCCTTGCATATACTATGATTGTCCCTCACAGCTTTCAATATAGTATCATGGTCACTCCCACAGCCCTCCATATAGTATGATGGTCCCCCACAGTATCAATTCAGGATGATGCTCCCCCCACAGCCCCATTATAATAAGATGGTCCGCCACACAGTATGATGTTCCCCCACTATCCTTCACATAGTATAATGGTCCCCACAGCCCTAATACAGTAAGATGGAGCCCCCACACATTGTGATTGCTACCACTGCCCTCCACAAACATACTTTATACCAAAGTAGATCAAAGAAAACACAACCATACACAACACAACTAAAGGTTAAGGTGTAAATAACAAGTGTATATATCTTAATAGTGTGTGGGTCATACGGATGTAATGGACCTACGGAAAGATTTCGATATTTTTATATTACATGTGATGCCCTCATTCTCTAGTTAAAATGCCAGATGACAGTCATTATTGTTAATCAATAAAATTGTTATTGTTGACCTAATCGTTTTTTCTTAGAATTTTTTGTTCTAAAATTTCGGTACCTTCCTCCACATACATAGTATAATGACCCACCCACAGCATAATAGTCTCTACAACCCTCTACATAATATGCTTGTTTCCCCACAGTCCCTCACACAATATGATGGTGTCTACAGTCTCCAACACAGTATTTTAGTTGTACCACAATACCTCACACAGTATAATGGTGTCCACACAACAGTATTATGGGTTCCGACAACCCCCGGTCAGTGTGATGGCCCTCCCACAGCCACGCTTATACAATAGTAAGATGGTCCCTCTACAGTCACTTATATAGTATGATTGTCCCCCACAACCCCGTACAATGGTTCCCCACAGCCTCACATATACAGTAGTTTGATGATCTCTCTATAGCCTTCAATATAGTATGATGATCCCACCACAGCCCTCCATTTATATTATGGTCCATCAACAGTCACTCATTTAATATGATGGTCCCTCCCCAGACACCCATATACAGTAGTATGATAGTCCCGCCCACAGCCTTCCATATAGTATGATTATCCCCTACAGCCACTCATATAGTTCCCCTCACAGCCTTCTGTGGAGATACCAGTGTCAGTGGGTGCTCTCGTCCACTGGTCTGGCTGTCTTCAGAAAGACTGCACGGACCAGGGCTAATCCCACTGAACGCGCACACTCTTTCCCTGTGTACAAAACATTATTCAGACAACACAGGGTGAGTGAACCACACATTGGTAAGACTTAATTGGTTCATCAAAAGACAAGGACATATTGTACATTCCCAGAAAGAACACAAGATGGTACAATCAACAGAGTCCCAAGCATCCACTGACCAGCCAGGGATTAGAGTCCTTGTGATTTCAGAGCTTCCATGGCCAACTATTCCAGTCCAGTAGCACCCCGCTTTTGGTGTGCACCCACTGAGAAGAGATAGCGGCAAGCTTAGGATGCTAACCGAGCACAGCAAGATATGTAGCCAGACAACTCAGTAGTCCCAAGACTCCCAACATGGGTTCTCCAAGTGAATTTTTGGGCTCAGCGTTGAGCAGCAGACCCTCCCCATCACTAATCTAGGGCTTCGTGGTAGCTGTGGGCAGTTATTAACCTCTTATTACCCTGATTGCCACTGTACTAGGGCAATCAGGAAGAGCTGGGTAAAGCGCCGGGATTGTCGCATGTAAGGAATACAACAATCCTGGGCGGCTGCAGGCTGCTGTTTTTAGGCTTGAGGTGGCCCAATAAGCATGGGCCTCCTCAGCTTGAGAATACCAGCCTCCAGCTTTTGGGCTTTATCATAGCCGGGTATCAGAAGTGGGGGGAACCATACGCCCTTTTTTTAAAAAAAGATTATTTATTAAAAAATCTGCATGCGGTTCCTCTTATTTTGACACACAGCCAAGATAAGCATACAGCTGTATGCTTTATCTGTTCTGAGAATCATAATACGGGGGGACTTTATGCCAAATATTTTATTTATTTATTTTTATACCACGATCCTGACTCGCAGATAGCGCCTGTGACTGGTTGCAGCAAGACAAAACAATCATTGATCTCAGGGAGACCAGCCTGAGAAAACACTGCCAGAAGCCAGCAAAGGTGCTCAACACAGTGAAATCCTAGGTATATTGCCTCCTGGGAAGTTTTCAAATCAAAAAAGGTCCACGGAGCCTCTGTTAGGAGTAGAGATGGGCGAACCGGCCGCGGTTCGGCTCGAGCTCGGTTCGCCGAACCGAGGTCTGGTTTGAGTTTGGTTTGGCGAACCGGTTCAGCGAACCACTCGAACCCCATAGGAAACAATGGGAGGCAATCACAAACACATAAAAATGCATTATAAATGTTCACATACAGTTAATAAACATTGCCATAACACTTACCTGTCCCCGGGATGCGCCCTGCACTCTGTCTCCTGCAGCTTTTTCATCGGTAATCGCTGTCCTCCGGGAACACCAGTAGTGATGCAGGACCTATCGTGACGTCAAAATAGCCATGTGACCAGTCATGTGTCTATTATCTCATTGGCTACAGACTGGTCACATGACTATGACGCGTCATGCTAGGACCTGTCATTGCATCTTTCTGTTACACAGTGCACGTTTGTGTATTGCCGTGTACCGGCGACATGCTCTAGCACACGGTTGACTGCCCGCTTTGCTTCCCCGTTCCTTTCACACTAAGTGACGCTCCAGCGATCCCACCAGCAACCTGACCTGGCAGGGATCGCTGGAGCGTTACTACATGGGTTGCTGGTGAGCTGTCAAACAGGCAGATCTCACCAGCAACCAGTGACCAGCCCCCAGCCAGCAGCAAGCGTGGAAGCGATGCTGCGCCTGGTAACTAAGGTAAATATCGGGTAACCAACCCGATATGTACATTGGTTACCAGCGCACACCGCTTAGCGCTGGCTCCCTGCACTCCTACCCAGAGTACACATCAGGTTAATTTACCCAATGTGTAGTCTGGCTATGTGTGCAGGGAGCAGAGAGCCGGCACTGGCAGTGTGAGAGCGGCAGACGCTGGTAACGAAGTTAAATATCGGGTAACCAAGGAAAGGGCTTCTTGGTTACCCGATGTTTACCATAGTTACTAGCATCCGCAGAAGCCTGCTCATGACTGGCTGACACAGCCGGTCAATAACGGAGATCACCGTTGCCATAGCAACATGCTTGGTAGTGGTGACGGTGACGTCCCGCTACCAGCACACAAAGGCACCGGAATCACGTGATCGGAGCAGCGTTGCTATGGCAACCCATGCCACCGCTTACAGACGGGAGCCTGTGGTCACCTTCACAGAGTGATTTCTGCACGGAGCACAGCGTCCTTTCTCCCATGCAGCTGTGCTGTCTGATGGAGCAGAGCTGAATGTGTTGAAGGGGAAAGAAGACAGAAGAGCAGGATCGTGGAAGGCTGAGAGGGGGTAATAAAGATGGAGTGTGTCTGTGTATTTATTTCTATTAAAGTATTTTTTTTCTGTGTGGTGTTTTTTTTTAACCCTTTATTGGAGATTCTTAATGGCCGGGTCAAACGTGCCTGACATTAAGAATCTCTGACTTTATACTAGCTAGTAAAACAAAGCTAGTATTAACTTATTATTATCCAGCAAGCCACCCGGGGCTGCTGGAAGAGTTGGATACAGCGCCAGATGATGGCGCTTCTATGAGAGCGCCATTTTCTGGGGCGGCTGCGGACTGCAATTCGCAGCAGAGGGGCCCAGAAACCTCGGGCTAACCTGTGCTGCGGATCCAATCCCCAGCTGCCTAGTTGTACCCCGCTGGACACAAAAATGGGGCGAAGCTCACGTCGTTTTGTTTTTTTTAATTATTTCATAAAATTCATGAATTAAAGTAAAAAAAGGGCTTCCCTATATTTGTAGTTCCAAGCCGGGTACAATTAGGCAGCTGGCGGTTGGGGGCAGCCATACCTGCCTGCTGTACCTGGCTAGCATACAAAAAATATGGCAAAGCTCACGTCGTTTTGATTTTTTTAATTATTTCATAAAATTCATGAATTAAGTAAAAAAAAGGGCTTCCCTATATTTGTAGTTCCCAGCCAGGTACAAATAGGCAGCTGGGGGTTGGGGGCAGCCAGTAGCTGCCTGCTGTACCTGGCTAGCATACAAAATATATGGCGAAGCTCACGTCATTTTTTTTTGTAGTTGTTTGGCAAAAAAAATGAAAAATGCTTCCCTGGATTTTCCATTGCCAGTGAAGGTAACACCAAGCAGTGGGGGTTAGCATCCAGTAGCTGCTTGGATTACCCTTAGCTAGCAATGCAAAAAATGCAGTGGGAACCCATATATATTTTTTTTTAATTATTTATTTAAATAACTAAAAACAAAAAGAGCTTCCCTGTATTTTGATTGCTGGACATCAGAGTGCTGTAAAAAAAATTAAAAAATTTTCTTTAAAAAAAAATTACGTAGCGCTCCGCGGTATTTTTGATTCTCAGTGCAGATAAAGCAGACAGCTATGGGTTGCCACCCCCATCTGCCTGGTGTTACCTTAGCTGGCAATCAAAATACAGGGAAGCCCATTAATTTTTTTATTTAAAAAAATAGTTAAAAAAAAAATGACGTTGGGTCCCCCCATTTTTGATAGCCAGCTAGGGTAAAGCAGACGGCTGTAGCCTGAAAACCACAGCTGGCAGCTTCACCGTGGTTGGGAATCCAATGTGGAGGTCACCCTAGGCTTTTTATTTATAATTATTTTATAAATATTAATAATTACAAAAAAATGTAGGGTCCCTTAAAATTGGATCACCAGCGAAGGTAAAGCGGACAGCTGTGGTCTGGTATTCTCAGGGTGGGAAGGTCCATAGTTATTGGTCCTTCACAGCCTTAAAATAGCAGGCTGCAGGCGCCCCAGAATTGGCGCATCCACTAGATGTGCCAATCCTGGTGCTTCACCCCAGCTCATCCCGTGCCCTGGTGCGGTGGCAAACGGGGTAATAAATGGGGTTGATACTAGCTGTAAGGTCACCTGACATCAAGCCCAGCAGTTTGTGATGTCATGGCGTCTATCAGATACCCAACATCACAAACTGTCAGCACTAACAAAACAAATAGACGAAAAAAAATGTATTTGAAAAAACACTGCCCAAAACATTCCCTCTTTCACCAATTTATTGTAAGGAAAAAAAAAATAAGGGGGTCCCACGATGACTCTGGACCATCTAGAATATGGGGGGACACGCTCAGGGAACATATCCCCCATTTTCTAGTAGTTCAGACCGTCCATGTGAGGAGTGTTGGTGCAATGAATCTGCACCCACTCTCCCCTGGTACACAGCAGCAGAGTCCATGTCGTAACTGTTGGTACCAAAGCTGCAATGTCCTGCTCATGATGTAAGGGCATGCCTAATCAGGAGAACTATTCTACATTTCCAAATATTGGTATTTGCTGATATTATTGCTATTCCACCTACTATATATTGGGAATAGGATCATGGAAATGGAATACCCCTTTAAGTCCAGTTATCCAGCTGAATGAATACTAAACAGAGCTCGCTATTTAGACATGTTTTCTTGTGGCATATAACGGACTCTATGTTTGGTAGTCGTTCAGCAGGGCAACAGAAATAGCAAATCACTCCATTTGTAAATGTAGGATAGCTCTCCTGATCAACTATGTTCCTTACCTCATGAGAAGGACATTGCAGTAGCTTACAGATGCATGGTTACCGCCACTCACTGCGTCTGAACACAGGAAGCTGAGCTGACAGCCGCTCTGTGCATGCGGCAGCGTGTATTGTGAAGGAGGGGGCCGCGGGGGATCAACACTGCACAGGTACCGTGGGACACCGGGGAACACCGGTGGGGTTATAGGGGGTGACCTGGCAGGCCTGGGGAGGAGTTTTCTGTCGCATGTGTCATGGCACATGCGACAGAAATCAGAGGAGTAGGGTGAATGCTGGCGGCGCACTGCTGTGCACGTGGCCATCTTGGATTTTCGTGAGGGGGTTGAGGGGGACACTTTGGCGACACCGGGAGACCGGAGGGGACCGGGGAGGAGATTTATCTCCCATCTGACATGTTTGTTCATGCCAGATGGGAGTCAAATAATTTTTTACCGGTGCTGTCATTTACTGTAACATGATCACTGGTATACGGTGTATACCTGTGATCATGTGAGCGGGGATCGGAAAAAACGTTCTGAATCATGATCTCCAGGGTCTCAGCTACCCCTAAAGCCCCGGAGATTTTCTGACACTGGGGGGGCGCTATTCACTTATTTCTGCCTGCTGTTTATAAACGGCAGATTAGAATAAAGCTACATTCACACGACCGATCCGTTTTTGCGGTCCGCAAAAAACGGTCTGTTTTTTTCACAGGTGCATCCGTGTGGCATCCGTTTCCGTTCCATATTGTTAGGTCCGGGTGGTGGATCCACTGGGCCGTGCACCCCACCGGAGGCCTGGGTGCACGTTAGCCGGAGCACTAGCGTGGCAGGGACTGCGTCCCACAGGGGACGGGTAGAACAGTCACTGGGGCTTCAGAGTTCCTGGAGACAGTGCAGGAATCCGGCACAGGTGCCGGGTAGGAATGTCAGGCAATAGTATTGATCACAGGACACGGCACAAGGGGGACCTGAGCACCTAGCTTTCAATACAAGGCTTACAAGACACCTTTACTCAGGCGCCGACCACATGGCAAGGCCAGTCTTATATACCCAGCACAGCTTCATGTCATATCCTGCTGCAGCAGTGCTGGACCCATAAGACCAGGTGAGTGGGCGCGGCCCGACCCTATACAGAAGTCAGACACATGAGACTGGGGACAGGACACAGGAAAGCACGAGCGGGAGTGGCAGCCGTGACCGGTGGACACATGCACCGGATCAGTGGGTAAGGAGCGGTGCCGTGCAGGTGCGACCGGATCAGTGCGTAAGGAGTGGTTCCAGGATGGTGCGACCAGATCAGTGGGTAAGGAGCGGTGCTGAGGCATCGGGAGCGTGACACGTATACGGTCCGTATGTCATCCGTTTGTCATCCGTATACCTTCCGTATTTTTGGCGTACTGCCAAAAATCCGAAGGAGGGAAAATACATAAATTTACCCAGGATCCATAGCTTCATCCTACATGAAGCGGTCACATGTTCACTCCAGTGCCATTTTCTACTGCTTTTCACAGCGTAGAGCGCTCTGGTGATTTTCCTGTGCTTGTATACTTCATAACAGTCTTTTCTGTCATTATAATAACAGAAAGATACATAATGTCCCACTCTCCTGCATTTTGTAATTTTGCACCCTTTGGTGCCTTTCATGTGGCACTAAGGGATGCTTAGCCTTGTATTTATCAAAATAAATAAATAAATTTAAAAAAAAAATGACGTGGGGTTCCCCCTGTTTTTGTAGCCAGCTAGGGTAAAGCAGACGGCTGCAGCCTGCAGACCACAGCTGGCAACCTCACCTTGGCTGGTAATCCAAAACTGAGAGCACCCCACGCTGTTATTTTAAATTAAATAAATAATTAAAAAAAACAAAACATGTAGGGGTTAGAGATGAGCGAACCGGTCCCGGTTCGGCTCGAGGTCGGTTCGCCGAACGGAGGTCCCGTTCGAGTTCGGCTCGTCGAACGTTCGACGAACCGAACTCAAACTGCATAGGAAACAATGGCAGGCAATCACAAACACAGAAAAACACCTAGAAAACACCCTCAAAGGTGTCCAAAAGGTGACAAACAACTCACAACACAACACAAACACATGGGAAAGTGACAAGGACATATACTCATGCGAAAACAAAACAGCTGGAAAAGGAAAAAGAGGAGGACACACAGATATAGGCATGGCACGCCCTTCTAAAATCATGTAAAACACCGCAAGGTGACTCCAAGCGTAGTCTCCCTTTTTTCCAAAAATTGTGCCCCACACACACCCACCCCTTCAGTGGCAGCACTTGTGCCCTAGTTGTACACTTCACAGCTAGATTTGCATCAAGCACATTCAAAAATACACTATTCTTAACCGTCCCCAGGATGACACCGGGGTAGGTAGCAAAGTCTTTGCTGAACCATGACTTGTTCATCTTGGCTCCTTTGAAAAAACACATCAAGCAAGGGTTACTCCAAGCGGAGTCTCCCTTTTTTCCAAAAATTGTGCCCCACACACACCCACCCCTTCAGTGGCAGCACTTGTGCCCTAGTTGTACACTTCACAGCTAGATTTGCATCAAGCACATTCAAAAATACGCTATTCTTAACCGTCCCCAGGATGACACCGGGGTAGGTAGCAAAGTCTTTGCTGAACCATGACTTGTTCATCTTGGCTTCTTTTAAAAACAATGTAAGCAAGGGTTACTCCAAGCGGAGTCTCCCTTTTATCCAAAAATTGTGCCCCACACACACCCACCCCTTCAGTGGCAGCACTTGTGCCCTAGTTGTACACTTCACAGCTAGATTTGCATCAAGCACATTCAAAAATACGCTATTCTTAACCGTCCCCAGGATGACACCGGGGTAGGTAGTAAAGTCTTTCCTGATCCCAGCTCTGTTCATCTTGGCTTCTTTTAAAAACACATCAAGCAAGGGTTACTCCAAGCGGAGCCTCCCTTTTTTCCAAAAATTGTGCCCCACACACCCACCCATTCAGTGGCAGCACTTGTGCCCTAGTTGTACACTTCACAGCTAGATTTGCATCAAGCACATTCAAAAATACGCTATTCTTAACCGTCCCCAGGATGACACCGGGGTAGGTAGCAAAGTCTTTGCTGAACCATGACTTGTTCATCTTGGCTTCTTTTAAAAACAATGTAAGCAAGGGTTACTCCAAACGGAGTCTCCCTTTTTTCCAAAAATTGTGCCCCACACACACCCACCCCTTCAGTGGCAGCACTTGTGCCCTAGTTGTACACTTCACAGCTAGATTTGCATCAAGCACATTCAAAAATACGCTATTCTTAACCGTCCCCAGGATGACACCGGGGTAGGTAGCAAAGTCTTTGCTGAACCATGACTTGTTCATCTTGGCTTCTTTTAAAAACAATGTAAGCAAGGGTTACTCCAAGCGGAGTCTCCCTTTTATCCAAAAATTGTGCCCCACACACACCCACCCCTTCAGTGGCAGCACTTGTGCCCTAGTTGTACACTTCACAGCTAGATTTGCATCAAGCACATTCAAAAATACGCTATTCTTAACCGTCCCCAGGATGACACCGGGGTAGGTAGTAAAGTCTTTCCTGATCCCAGCTCTGTTCATCTTGGCTTCTTTTAAAAACACATCAAGCAAGGGTTACTCCAAGCGGAGCCTCCCTTTTTTCCAAAAATTGTGCCCCACACACCCACCCATTCAGTGGCAGCACTTGTGCCCTAGTTGTACACTTCACAGCTAGATTTGCATCAAGCACATTCAAAAATACGCTATTCTTAACCGTCCCCAGGATGACACTGGGGTAGGTAGCAAAGTCTTTCCTGATCCCAGCTCTGTTCATCTTGGCTTCTTTTAAAAACACATCAAGCAAGGGTTACTCCAAGCGAAGCCTCCCTTTTTTCCAAAAATTGTGCCCCACACACCCACCCATTCAGTGGCAGCACTTGTGCCCTAGTTGTACACTTCACAGCTAGATTTGCATCAAGCACATTCAAAAATACGCTATTCTTAACCGTCCCCAGGATGACACCGGGGTAGGTAGCAAAGTCTTTGCTGAACCATGACTTGTTCATCTTGGCTTCTTTTAAAAACAATGTAAGCAAGGGTTACTCCAAGCGGAGTCTCCCTTTTTTCCAAAAATTGTGCCCCACACACACCCACCCCTTCAGTGGCAGCACTTGTGCCCTAGTTGTACACTTCACAGCTAGATTTGCATCAAGCACATTCAAAAATACGCTATTCTTAACCGTCCCCAGGATGACACCGGGGTAGGTAGCAAAGTCTTTCCTGATCCCAGCTCTGTTCATCTTGGCTTCTTTTAAAAACACATCAAGCAAGGGTTACTCCAAGCGGAGCCTCCCTTTTTTCCAAAAATTGTGCCCCACACACCCAACCATTCAGTGGCAGCACTTGTGCCCTAATTGTACACTTCACAGCTAGATTTGCATCAAGCACATTCAAAAATACGCTATTCTTAACCGTCCCCAGGATGACACCGGGGTAGGTAGCAAAGTCTTTGCTGAACCATGACTTGTTCATCTTGGCTTCTTTTAAAAACAATGTAAGCAAGGGTTACTCCAAGCGGAGTCTCCCTTTTATCCAAAAATTGTGCCCCACACACACCCACCCCTTCAGTGGCAGCACTTGTGCCCTAGTTGTACACTTCACAGCTAGATTTGCATCAAGCACATTCAAAAATACGCTATTCTTAACCGTCCCCAGGATGACACCGGGGTAGGTAGCAAAGTCTTTGCTGAACCATGACTTGTTCATCTTGGCTTCTTTTAAAAACAATGTAAGCAAGGGTTACTCCAAGCGGAGTCTCCCTTTTATCCAAAAATTGTGCCCCACACACACCCACCCCTTCAGTGGCAGCACTTGTGCCCTAGTTGTACACTTCACAGCTAGATTTGCATCAAGCACATTCAAAAATACGCTATTCTTAACCGTCCCCAGGATGACACCGGGGTAGGTAGCAAAGTCTTTCCTGATCCCAGCTCTGTTCATCTTGGCTTCTTTTAAAAACACATCAAGCAAGGGTTACTCCAAGCGGAGCCTCCCTTTTTTCCAAAAATTGTGCCCCACACACCCACCCATTCAGTGGCAGCACTTGTGCCCTAGTTGTACACTTCACAGCTAGATTTGCATCAAGCACATTCAAAAATACGCTATTCTTAACCGTCCCCAGGATGACACCGGGGTAGGTAGCAAAGTCTTTGCTGAACCATGACTTGTTCATCTTGGCTTCTTTTAAAAACAATGTAAGCAAGGGTTACTCCAAGCGGAGTCTCCCTTTTTTCCAAAAATTGTGCCCCACACACACCCACCCCTTCAGTGCCAGCACTTGTGCCCTAGTTGTACACTTCACAGCTAGATTTGCATCAAGCACATTCAAAAATACGCTATTCTTAACCGTCCCCAGGATGACACCGGGGTAGGTAGCAAAGTCTTTCCTGATCCCAGCTCTGTTCATCTTGGCTTCTTTTAAAAACAATGTAAGCAAGGGTTACTCCAAGCGGAGTCTCTCTTTTTTCCAAAAATTGTGCCCCACACACACCCACCCCTTCAGTGGCAGCACTTGTGCCCTAGTTGTACACTTCACAGCTAGATTTGCATCAAGCACATTCAAAAATACGCTATTCTTAACCGTCCCCAGGATGACACCGGGGTAGGTAGCAAAGTCTTTCCTGATCCCAGCTCTGTTCATCTTGGCTTCTTTTAAAAACACATCAAGCAAGGGTTACTCCAAGCGGAGCCTCCCTTTTTTCCAAAAATTGTGCCCCACACACCCACCCATTCAGTGGCAGCACTTGTGCCCTAGTTGTACACTTCACAGCTAGATTTGCATCAAGCACATTCAAAAATACGCTATTCTTAACCGTCCCCAGGATGACACTGGGGTAGGTAGCAAAGTCTTTCCTGATCCCAGCTCTGTTCATCTTGGCTTCTTTTAAAAACACATCAAGCAAGGGTTACTCCAAGCGGAGCCTCCCTTTTTTCCAAAAATTGTGCCCCACACACCCACCCATTCAGTGGCAGCACTTGTGGCCTAGTTGTACACTTCACAGCTAGATTTGCATCAAGCACATTCAAAAATACGCTATTCTTAACCGTCCCCAGGATGACACCGGGGTAGGTAGCAAAGTCTTTGCTGAACCATGACTTGTTCATCTTGGCTTCTTTTAAAAACAATGTAAGCAAGGGTTACTCCAAGCGGAGTCTCCCTTTTTTCCAAAAATTGTGCCCCACACACACCCACCCCTTCAGTGGCAGCACTTGTGCCCTAGTTGTACACTTCACAGCTAGATTTGCATCAAGCACATTCAAAAATACGCTATTCTTAACCGTCCCCAGGATGACACCGGGGTAGGTAGCAAAGTCTTTCCTGATCCCAGCTCTGTTCATCTTGGCTTCTTTTAAAAACACATCAAGCAAGGGTTACTCCAAGCGGAGCCTCCCTTTTTTCCAAAAATTGTGCCCCACACACCCACCCATTCAGTGGCAGCACTTGTGCCCTAGTTGTACACTTCACAGCTAGATTTGCATCAAGCACATTCAAAAAAACGCTATTCTTAACCGTCCCCAGGATGACACCGGGGTAGGTAGCAAAGTCTTTGCTGAACCATGACTTGTTCATCTTGGCTTCTTTTAAAAACAATGTAAGCAAGGGTTACTCCAAGCGGAGTCTCCCTTTTTTCCAAAAATTGTGCCCCCCACACACCCACCCCTTCAGTGGCAGCACTTGTGCCCTAGTTGTACACTTCACAGCTAGATTTGCATCAAGCACATTCAAAAATACGCTATTCTTAACCGTCCCCAGGATGACACCGGGGTAGGTAGCAAAGTCTTTGCTGAACCATGACTTGTTCATCTTGGCTTCTTTTAAAAACAATGTAAGCAAGGGTTACTCCAAGCGGAGTCTCCCTTTTTTCCAAAAATTGTGCCCCACACACACCCACCCCTTCAGTGGCAGCACTTGTGCCCTAGTTGTACACTTCACAGCTAGATTTGCATCAAGCACATTCAAAAATACGCTATTCTTAACCGTCCCCAGGATGACACCGGGGTAGGTAGCAAAGTCTTTCCTGATCCCAGCTCTGTTCATCTTGGCTTCTTTTAAAAACACATCAAGCAAGGGTTACTCCAAGCGGAGCCTCCCTTTTTTCCAAAAAATAGTGCCCCCTACACCCACCCATTCAGTGGCAGCACTTGTGCCCTAGTTGTACACTTCACAGCTAGATTTGCATCAAGCACATTCAAAAATACGCTATTCTTAACCGTCCCCAGGATGACACCGGGGTAGGTAGCAAAGTCTTTCCTGATCGCAGCTCTGTTCATCTTGGCTTCTTTTAAAAACACATCAAGCAAGGGTTACTCCAAGCGGAGCCTCCCTTTTTTCCAAAAATTGTGCCCCACACACCCACCCATTCAGTGGCAGCACTTGTGCCCTAGTTGTACACTTCACAGCTAGATTTGCATCAAGCACATTCAAAAATACGCTATTCTTAACCGTCCCCAGGATGACACCGGGGTAGGTAGCAAAGTCTTTGCTGAACCATGACTTGTTCATCTTGGCTTCTTTTAAAAACAATGTAAGCAAGGGTTACTCCAAGCGGAGTCTCCCTTTTTTCCAAAAATTGTGCCCCACACACACCCACCCCTTCAGTGGCAGCACTTGTGCCCTAGTTGTACTCTTCACAGCTAGATTTGCATCAAGCACATTCAAAAATACGCTATTCTTAACCGTCCCCAGGATGACACCGGGGTAGGTAGCAAAGTCTTTCCTGATCCCAGCTCTGTTCATCTTGGCTTCTTTTAAAAACACATCAAGCAAGGATTACTCCAAGCGGAGCCTCCTTTTTTTCCAAAAAATTGTGCCCCCTACACCCACCCATTCAGTGGCAGCACTTGTGCCCTAGTTGTACACTTCACAGCTAGATTTGCATCAAGCACATTCAAAAATACGCTATTCTTAACCGTCCCCAGGATGACACCGGGGTAGGTAGCAAAGTCTTTCCTGATCGCAGCTCTGTTCATCTTGGCTTCTTTTAAAAACACATCAAGCAAGGGTTACTCCAAGCGGAGCCTCCCTTTTTTCCAAAAATTGTGCCCCACACACCCACCCATTCAGTGGCAGCACTTGTGCCCTAGTTGTACACTTCACAGCTAGATTTGCATCAAGCACATTCAAAAATACGCTATTCTTAACCGTCCCCAGGATGACACCGGGGTAGGTAGCAAAGTCTTTGCTGAACCATGACTTGTTCATCTTGGCTTCTTTTAAAAACAATGTAAGCAAGGGTTACTCCAAGCGGAGTCTCCCTTTTTTCCAAAAATTGTGCCCCACACACACCCACCCCTTCAGTGGCAGCACTTGTGCCCTAGTTGTACACTTCACAGCTAGATTTGCATCAAGCACATTCAAAAATACGCTATTCTTAACCGTCCCCAGGATGACACCGGGGTAGGTAGCAAAGTCTTTGCTGAACCATGACTTGTTCATCTTGGCTTCTTTTAAAAACAATGTAAGCAAGGGTTACTCCAAGCGGAGTCTCCCTTTTTTCCAAAAATTGTGCCCCACACACACCCACCCCTTCAGTGGCAGCACTTGTGCCCTAGTTGTACACTTCACAGCTAGATTTGCATCAAGCACATTCAAAAATACGCTATTCTTAACCGTCCCCAGGATGACACCGGGGTAGGTAGCAAAGTCTTTGCTGAACCATGACTTGTTCATCTTGGCTTCTTTTAAAAACACATCAAGCAAGGGTTACTCCAAGCGGAGCCTCCCTTTTTTCCAAAAATTGTGCCCCACACACCCACCCATTCAGTGGCAGCACTTGTGCCCTAGTTGTACACTTCACAGCTAGATTTGCATCAAGCACATTCAAAAATACGCTATTCTTAACCGTCCCCAGGATGACACCGGGGTAGGTAGCAAAGTCTTTGCTGAACCATGACTTGTTCATCTTGGCTTCTTTTAAAAACACATCAAGCAAGGGTTACTCCAAGCGGAGCCTCCCTTTTTTCCAAAAATTGTGCCCCACACACCCACCCATTCAGTGGCAGCACTTGTGCCCTAGTTGTACACTTCACAGCTAGATTTGCATCAAGCACATTCCAAATCCACAAGCATTTACTCTCCCCAGGATGACACAGGGGTAGTAAATTCCTTCTGGATCCATGACTTGTTCATTTTGATGAACGTCAGTCTGTCCACATTGTCACTGGACAGACGCGTGAGCTTATCTGTCAGCACACACCCAGCAGCACTGAAAACACGTTCAGAGACAATGCTGGCAGCTGGACACGACAAAATCTCCAAGGCGTAACTGGATAGCTCTGGCCATTTTTCAAGATTTGAAGCCCAAAATGAGCAAGGCTCCATTTGCAAAGTCATGGCATCGATGTTCATTTGGAGATACTCCTGTATCATCCTCTCCAGCCGTTGACTATGTGTCAGACTTGTTGTCTCTGGTGGCCTTGCAAAGGAGGGTCTAAAAAAATTATGAAAAGATTCCATAAAATTGCTGTTACCAGCACCAGATACGGTCCTACTGGTACGTGTAGACTGTTGAAGATGGCGAGACCGTCCCATGTTTGTCAAGTTACAACTGGGAGATTCACTCCCTGCACCTGCACGGTCGTTTGGTGGAAAAGCGGATCTAAGATCGAGTAACAGCTTCTGCTGATACTCCTGCATACGTGCGTCCCTTTCTATGGCTGGAATTATGTCACAAAATTTGGACTTGTACCGGGGATCTAATAGTGTGGCAAGCCAGTAGTCATCATCACTTCTAATTTTGACAATACGAGGGTCATGTTGGAGGTAGTGCAACAAGAAGGCACTCATGTGTCTTGCGCAGCCATGCGGACCAAGTCCACGCTGTGTTTGTGGTATAGAGGTGCTAACCGTTCTTTCTTCCTCTGACATCTCCCCCCAACCTCTTTCAACTGAAATTTGACAAAGGTCTCCCTCATCTGCTGAGTCTTCCATGTCCATGGACAGTTCGTCCTCCATTTCTTCATGTCCTCTTGCACCTTCCTCAACATCTCGCCTGCTACCATGCGCCCTTGTTGATCCCTGTCCCCCATGCTCCCATGCCTGGCGCCTTGGTGATGATGAACGTCTGGACCTTGGTGATGTTGTTGTGTCTTGCGCATATGAATCCTCCTGTAGTTCATCCCCTTCCTGTTGTCCCACCCCCTGACTCCGAATAGTGTTTAGCGTGTGCTCCAGCATGTAAATGACTGGAATCGTCATGCTGATAATGGCATTGTCGGCGCTAAACATATTCGTCGCCATGTCGAAACTGTGCAGAAGGGTGCATAGGTCCTTGATCTGAGACCACTCCATCAGGGTGATCTGCCCCACCTCTGCATCTCGTTGGCCCAGGCTATACGTCATGACGTATTGCACCAGGGCACGGCAGTGCTGCCACAGTCGCTGTAACATGTGGAGAGTTGAATTCCAGCGTGTCGCCACATCGCATTTCAGGCGATGAACCGGCAGGCCGAAAGACTTCTGGAGCGATGCAAGTCGCTCAGCTGCGGCGCTTGAACGGCGGAAGTGAGCAGACAGTTTTCGTGCCCTGTTCAGAAGGCCATCTAGGCCGGGATACTGTGTTAAAAATTGCTGCACGACAAGGTTCAACACGTGAGCCATACAAGGTACGTGTGTCCCCTTGCCCAGGCGAAGGGCCGCACCCAGGTTTGCAGCATTGTCGCACACGGCCTTACCAGGCTGCAGGTTGAGTGGAGACAACCATTTATTAATCTCGGACCGCAGAGCTGACCACAACTCCTCAGCTGTGTGACTCTTATTCCCAAGACATGTCAAGCTAAAGACCGCCTGATGCCGTTGCGCTCTGCTGCCAGCATAGTAATGAGGGGTGCGTGATTCCTTCTGCGCAGTGAGAACGCTGGTGGCCTGACCAGGCAGGCTTGGGGCGGAGGTGGAGGACCCAGATGAGGTGGAGGATGCAGAAGCAGTGGCGGAACTTGGACAGACAGAGGATTGACACACAAGTCGTGGGGACGGCAAGACTTGTGCAGCAGACCCTTCACCATCTATCACCATAGTTACCCAGTGGCCAGTGAGCAACATGTAACGTCCCTGTCCATGCTTACTGGTCCAAGTATCGGTGGTGAAATGCACCCGTTCACACACAGAGTTTCTCAAGGAAGCGGTGATGTTGTGTGCGACATGCTGGTGTAGCTCGTGCACATCTTTCTTAGAGAAGTAGTGGCGACTAGGCATCTGGTACTGGGGCACAGCGACAGACATAAGGTCTCTAAAATCCTGTGTGTCCACTAGGCGGAAAGGCAGCATTTCGGTAGCCAACAGCTTACAGAGGGATAGAGTCAACCTCTTAGCTTTGTCATGGGTCGCAGGAAATGGCCTTTTATTTGTCCACATCTGAGGGACAGAGATCTGGCTGCTGTGTGTAGACGGTGTTGAGTAGGGTGTCCCTGGAAAAATGCAGGTTTGTGAGGAAAGTGCAGGCGGAGACATGATGTTGCCTTCATCCAAAGTTGGTGCTATCGATGTCTGAGAGAGCTGTTCACACTCACTTGTTTCCCCTTCCAAAACAACTGACGGCCTACCAAGCAAACTGCCTGTTGCGGTTACAGTGGTGGAAGTTGTTGGTTCAAAAACAGGTGTGACAGCTGTCCCCACAGTCCTAAAAGATGACGAGCGCGCGGATGCACTGGAAGGGGCAGGCGGTGGATGGTTCGCTCCGCTAGGCCGCATTGCAGCACGGTGAGCTTCCCACCGGGCCATATGATATTTATTCATGTGACGATTCATGGAAGAAGTTGTCAAACTGCTGAGATTTTGACCTCTACTAAGAGAACCATGACAAATTTTACAGATCACATAATTTGGGCGATCTTTTTCTATGTTAAAAAAGGACCAGGCTAGGCAAGGCTTAGAGGCCATGCGACCTGTTGATCCACCCCGAATAATGCTCAGAGGCAGAGTGGTGGCTGAGGATGCAGTTGTAGACGTGCTACCAGTACTCCGACTCTGTCCAGGAAGGCGCAAGGTAACTTCGTCATCAGTTGCATCCTCCTCCACCACCTCTGTTGACCTCCTCGAGTGCCTGACTGTGGGTTGACAGTAGGTGGGATCTAGAACTTCATCATCAATTGTTGTGTTTGCACTCCCCTCCCCCTCAGACCGAGCCTCTTCTTGCCCTGACCGAATATTTAAGTTGTCATCCCAATCGGGTATCTGAGTCTCATCTTCATCAGTATGTTCCTCATTGTGTTCCTCAGGTGTTACAGTTTGTGACAAAGGGTCAACATTATGCTCCAAAACTTGGTCCTCACGGCCTGAATCAGAGTCACAAAGGTTCTGGGCATCACTGCAGACCATTTCCTGTTCTGTAGTCACTGTAGCTTGGGAGCAGACCTCTGATTCCCAGGCTATAGTGTGACTGAACAGCTCTGCAGACTCAGCCATCTCAGTTCCACCATACTGTGCAGGGCTGATGGAGACTTCAGAGCTGGGAGAAATCAAGTTTGATTGGGATGACAACTCAGAGGACTGGTGTTTTTTGGATGCGGTACTTGAAGTGTCTGAGAGGGCACTTGTTGGACCACTTGAGATCCATTCAAGCATTTTCCTTTTTTGGCCATCATCTACCTTTGTTCCTGTTGTTCGTGTCCGTAAAAAAGGGAGCACATCGGATTGTCCACGGTAAGTAGTAGACATCTTACTTTTGCTGGTAGATGGTCTATCTTCAGCAGATGATAATGGAGCTTTGCCACCTTCCCCACGGACAAAACCTTTTTTGCCTTTTCCACCACGCCTCTTCCCCTTTCCACCAGCATCTGTCATTTTGCCACTCATGTTGATTGCGACAAGATTGCGGACTGAAAATGTGGTAGTAAAAATTGAGAGGTGGTGTAGATTGCAGTGGTGGTCTAGCTTTATTAACAGCAGAATAATAAAGAATAAATATCCCTGACAATGCAACTACGGCCCTTAAACTGGCAGCAAAAATTGCTAGTATAATGGCTTAGTTATAATGAGTTGGAGTGTGCAATGCAGGCAGAGGTGCTGCAAATGTCTTTGCACTAGTGGGACTATAGCAAAGTCCAATAGCCACGTTTAGGATGCCACTAGGTACACTGAGTGTTTGCTAGTATAATGGCTTAGTTATAATGAGTTGGAGTGTGCAATGCAGGTAGAGGTGCTGCAAATGTCTTTGCACTAGTGTGACTAGACAAAAGTCCAATAGCCACGTTTAGGATGCCACTAGGTACACTGAGTGTTTGCTAGTATAATGGCTTAGTTATAATGAGTTGGAGTGTGCAATGCAGGTAGAGGTGCTGCAAATGTCTTTGCACTAGTGGGACTATAGCATACTCCAATAGCCACGTTTAGGATGCCACTATGTACACTGAGTGTTTGCTAGTATAATGGCTTAGTTATAATGAGTTGGAGTGTGCAATGCAGGCAGACGTGCTGCAAATGTCTTTGCACTAGTGGGACTATAGCAAAGTCCAATAGCCACGTTTAGGATGCCACTAGGTACACTGAGTGTTTGCTAGTATAATGGCTTAGATATAATGAGTTGGAGTGTGCAATGCAGGTAGAGGTGCTGCAAATGTCTTTGCACTAGTGGGACTATAGCAAAGTCCAATAGCCACGTTTAGGATGCCACTAGGTACACTGAGTGTTTGCTAGTATAATGGCTTAGTTATAATGAGTTGGAGTGTGCAATGCAGGTAGAGGTGCTGCAAATGTCTTTGCACTAGTGTGACTAGACAAAAGTCCAATAGCCACGTTTAGGATGCCACTAGGTACACTGAGTGTTTGCTAGTATAATGGCTTAGTTATAATGAGTTGGAGTGTGCAATGCAGGCAGAGGTGCTGCAAATGTCTTTGCACTAGTGGGACTATAGCAAAGTCCAATAGCCACGTTTAGGATGCCACTAGGTACACTGAGTGTTTGCTAGTATAATGGCTTAGTTATAATGAGTTGGAGTGTGCAATGCAGGCAGAGGTGCTGCAAATATCTTTGCACTAGTGGGACTATAGCAAAGTCCAACAGCCACGTTTAGGATGCCACTAGGTACACTGAGTGTTTGCTAGTATAATGGCTTAGTTATAATGAGTTGGAGTGTGCAATGCAGGTAGAGGTGCTGCAAATGTCTTTGCACTAGTGTGACTAGACAAAAGTCCAATAGCCACGTTTAGGATGCCACTAGGTACACTGAGTGTTTGCTAGTATAATGGCTTAGTTATAATGAGTTGGAGTGTGCAATGCAGGCAGAGGTGCTGCAAATGTCTTTGCACTAGTGGGACTATAGCAAAGTCCAATAGCCACGTTTAGGATGCCACTAGGTACACTGAGTGTTTGCTAGTATAATGGCTTAGTTAAAATGAGTTGGAGTGTGCAATGCAGGCAGACGTGCTGCAAATGTCTTTGCACTAGTAGGGCTATAGCAAAGTCCAATAGCCACGTTTAGGATGCCACTAGGTACACTGAGTGTTTGCTAGTATAATGGCTTAGTTATAATGAGTTGGAGTGTGCAATGCAGGCAGAGGTGCTGCAAATGTCTTTGCACTAGTGGGACTATAGCAAAGTCCAATAGCCACGTTTAGGATGCCACTAGGTACACTGAGTGTTTGCTAGTATAATGGCTTAGTTATAATGAGTTGGAGTGTGCAATGCAGGTAGAGGTGCTGCAAATGTCTTTGCACTAGTGGGACTATAGCAAAGTCCAATAGCCACGTTTAGGATGCCACTAGGTACACTGAGTGTTTGCTAGTATAATGGCTTAGTTATAATGAGTTGGAGTGTGCAATGCAGGCAGAGGTGCTGCAAATGTCTTTGCACTAGTGGGACTATAGCAAAGTCCAATAGCCACGTTTAGGATGCCACTAGGTACACTGAGTGTTTGCTAGTATAATGGCTTAGTTATAATGAGTTGGAGTGTGCAATGCAGGCAGACGTGCTGCAAATGTCTTTGCACTAGTAGGACTATAGCAAAGTCCAATAGCCACATTTAGGATGCCACTAGGTACACTGAGTGTTTGCTAGTATAATGGCTTAGTTATAATGAGTTGGAGTGTGCAATGCAGGCAGAGGTGCTGCAAATGTCTTTGCACTAGTGGGACTATAGCAAAGTCCAATAGCCACGTTTAGGATGCCACTAGGTACCCTGAGTGTTTGCTAGTATAATGGCTTAGTTATAATGAGTTGGAGTGTGCAATGCAGGCAGAGGTGCTGCAAATGTCTTTGCACTAGTGGGACTATAGCAAAGTCCAATAGCCACGTTTAGGATGCCACTAGGTACACTGAGTGTTTGCTAGTATAATGGCTTAGTTATAATGAGTTGGAGTGTGCAATGCAGGTAGAGGTGCTGCAAATGTCTTTGCACTAGTGTGACTAGACAAAAGTCCAATAGCCACGTTTAGGATGCCACTAGGTACACTGAGTGTTTGCTAGTATAATGGCTTAGTTATAATGAGTTGGAGTGTGCAATGCAGGCAGAGGTGCTGCAAATGTCTTTGCACTAGTGGGACTATAGCAAAGTCCAATAGCCACGTTTAGGATGCCACTAGGTACACTGAGTGTTTGCTAGTATAATGGCTTAGTTATAATGAGTTGGAGTGTGCAATGCAGGCAGAGGTGCTGCAAATGTCTTTGCACTAGTGGGACTATAGCAAAGTCCAATAGCCACGTTTAGGATGCCACTAGGTACACTGAGTGTTTGCTAGTGTAATGGCTTAGTTATAATGAGTTGGAGTGTGCAATGCAGGTAGAGGTGCTGCAAATGTCTTTGCACTAGTGTGACTAGACAAAAGTCCAATAGCCACGTTTAGGATGCCACTAGGTACACTGAGTGTTTGCTAGTATAATGGCTTAGTTATAATGAGTTGGAGTGTGCAATGCAGGCAGAGGTGCTGCAAATGTCTTTGCACTAGTGGGACTATAGCAAAGTCCAATAGCCACGTTTAGGATGCCACTAGGTACACTGAGTGTTTGCTAGTATAATGGCTTAGTTATAATGAGTTGGAGTGTGCAATGCAGGTAGAGGTGCTGCAAATGTCTTTGCACTAGTGTGACTAGACAAAAGTCCAATAGCCACGTTTAGGATGCCACTAGGTACACTGAGTGTTTGCTAGTATAATGGCTTAGTTATAATGAGTTGGAGTGTGCAATGCAGGCAGAGGTGCTGCAAATGTCTTTGCACTAGTGGGACTATAGCAAAGTCCAATAGCCACGTTTAGGATGCCACTAGGTACACTGAGTGTTTGCTAGTATAATGGCTTAGATATAATGAGTTGGAGTGTGCAATGCAGGCAGAGGTGCTGCAAATGTCTTTGCACTAGTGGGACTATAGCAAAGTCCAATAGCCACGTTTAGGATGCCACTAGGTACACTGAGTGTTTGCTAGTATAATGGCTTAGTTATAATGAGTTGGAGTGTGCAATGCAGGTAGAGGTGCTGCAAATGTCTTTGCACTAGTGTGACTAGACAAAAGTCCAATAGCCACGTTTAGGATGCCACTAGGTACACTGAGTGTTTGCTAGTATAATGGCTTAGTTATAATGAGTTGGAGTGTGCAATGCAGGCAGAGGTGCTGCAAATGTCTTTGCACTAGTGGGACTATAGCAAAGTCCAATAGCCACGTTTAGGATGCCACTAGGTACACTGAGTGTTTGCTAGTATAATGGCTTAGTTATAATGAGTTGGAGTGTGCAATGCAGGCAGAGGTGCTGCAAATGTCTTTGCACTAGTGGGACTATAGCAAAGTCCAATAGCCACGTTTAGGATGCCACTAGGTACACTGAGTGTTTGCTAGTATAATGGCTTAGTTATAATGAGTTGGAGTGTGCAATGCAGGTAGAGGTGCTGCAAATGTCTTTGCACTAGTGTGACTAGACAAAAGTCCAATAGCCACGTTTAGGATGCCACTAGGTACACTGAGTGTTTGCTAGTATAATGGCTTAGTTATAATGAGTTGGAGTGTGCAGAGGACAGGAGGGTACAGTGCCAGGATTGTGTGGCTCTGGGTAGAGGAATGGAAGCCTGCCTTTCTATTCCCTCCTAATGGGGAAATGCAAGCGACGAAATCCCTGACCTTTGCTACACAGACGCTGTCGCTGTTTTCAGGACCTGTCACCTATGGCTCTGACCCTGCCGGTTTGAGCCCTTAAAAGGACTGATAGAAAGTGCTCTTCCTAAGCTGTCTAGTGCTGTGTATGGAGCGCATACAGCTGTATCAGCGATAGGACAAAGGACGGAGCTGCGACAGTGATGTCTGACACCAAAGACGCAGAAGAGATAATGGCGTTCTGGAGGAAAATGTCCGGTTTTATAATGCAGGGACATGTGACATGGACATCCTATCACACATGCCGTTGCTTCTCTGGCTAAAAGTCCACTTAGCTGTGTGTGTGTCTGGGATTGGCTGACATGCTGGCCCGCCCCACTACACGCGCGCGCTTAGGGAAGGAAGACAAGGAAAAAAAAAAAAAAAATGGCGATTATATAAACAGCAGTGATCTGAAGGCGCTGTTCCCGCACACTATACACTGAAATGTCATAATAGTGTGATTCACAGAGTGACTTACACTATTACAGCGGAAACCAAGCTAGGAATTAGCTGTTTTTTTGCTGCTAGAACCGTTCTCGAACGTTTCTAGAACTATCGAGCTTTTGCAAAAAGCTCGAGTTCTAGTTCGATCTAGAACAGGCCCCAAAATCACTCGAGCCTAGAACTGGAGAACCTCGAACCGCGAACCGCGCTCAACTCTAGTAGGGGTCCCCCCAAAATTGGACCACCAGCCAAGGTAAAGTGGACAGATGGGGTCTGATATTCTCAGACTAGGGAGGTCCATGGTTATTGGACTCTCCCCAGCCTAAAAATAGCAGGCCGTAGCCGTCCCAGAAGTGGTGAATCATTAGATGTGCCAATCCTGGTGATGGTTGGTGAGGTCACGCGTCTATCAGATACCCGACATCACCAATCCAGTCAGTAATAAAAAAAAAAATAGACGACACATTTTTATTTGAAAAAACACTGCCCAATACATTCCCTCTTTCACCAATTTATTATAAAGAAAAACAAATCCAGGTCTGCTGTAATCCAAGCAGTTACCATGACGATCCATACCATAGTCACTGTCCCAGCCAATGAAGAACAGAATGTTCCCCATTGGCTGGGAGAGCAATGCAGTGACCTGAGCTAACATCAATAGGTCAGCCCAGGTCACTGCAGGGCATGACAAGTGCTGCTGTCAGCGAGGTACATTACCTGCGGTGACGATCTCCTGCACTTCTGACAGCAGACCTGTCACTGAGTTCAATGACCTTTACAGCCAAGTATCGCGAGAGCCTGGGACATCACCGCTAGTGACAGTCTCGGGCCGCAGTGAGAGATGTGAAGCGGCGGCCATGGAAGACAGTATCAGCGCTGAGGTCGGGAGGGCGGGACTTCATCACCGCAGGTAAGCCGAGCGGGGTAATGCGTGCGGAGTGCGAGGTGGGCGGAGCCTAGCGGAGTAATGTGTTCAGAGTGCCAAGTGGGCGGAGCCTAGCGGTGTAATGTGTGCAGAGTGCAATGTGGGCGGAGCCTAGCGGGGCCATGTGTGCAGAGTGTCAGGTGGGCGGAGCCTAGCGGGGCCATGTGTGCAGAGTGTCAGGTGGGCGGAGCCTAGCAGGGTAATGTGTGCAGAGTGCCAGGTGGGCGGAGCCTAGCGGGGCCATGTGTGCAGAGTGTCAGGTGGCCAGAGCCTAGCGGGGCCATGTGTGCGGGCGGCGGATTGCGAAGTGGGTGGAGCCTAGCGGGGCCATGTGTGCGCGCTGCGGAGTGCGAAGTGGGTGGAGCCTAGCGGGGCCATGTGGCGCTAAGGACGTCAGTGCCGGGGACTGCATGGCTGGGGACAGGTGAGTGTGAGTGTGTGTGTGTGTGTGTGTGTGTGTACATGCCACGTGCAGGTGGGGGCGGAGTGAGCCTAGCGGGCAAGTGTCGGCTCCCTGCACACGTAACCAGGGTAAATATCGGGTGACTAACCAAAGCGCTTTGCTTGGATACCCGATGTTTATCTTGGTTACCAGCTTACCGCAGGCTGCCAGCGATGGCTCCCTGCACACTGTAGCTGTAAAAAGCCCTGCTTTTGCTGATAGAACCGTTCTCGAACGTAACTCGAACTGTCGAGCTTTTAGCAAAAAGCTCGAGTTCGAGTTCTAACTAGAACAGCCCCCAAAATCACTCGAACCGCGAACTGGAGAACCGCGAACCGCGAACCATGCTCAACTCTAGTTAGGAGTCTCGACACGGAAAATAGCCAGATATCCCTCCGGGAAGGACTTAGCCAAGGAGTGGCTCTTTTTAGGAGACCACCATAACCACTATATTAAGTGACCCTTTTAGTCAATATCCAGCTCTTGACGAGTTTAAAGATATGACAAGAGAAATACCAAGGCCAGGTATACATCCATGTGACTGGTTGCAGTCAGACGCTGTCGCACGGGCTGGGGGGCATGTTTGACTGCAATTTATCACAGACACCAGGACAGCTGGTTGGCAGGGTAAGCAGTGCATATGGATGGGCAATAATGAGCGGCCCAGGAAGTGAAGGAGAGGCTGTGGGAGCAGTGTACAGCCACACCCGAGCCTCGGTATTTTTCCCTTATTTTTTTTTTATTTCCCAAGTGCCAGATACAGATTAGCACCAAGTATCCTGGGTTCGGGTCCAGCACCCGGGTACATTAGAAACCGCGAGGATTCAAACTTTTACAGTCCACGTCCGCCCATCACTAGCAATGACCGCTACACAGTAAACAGATGGAACTATTCTCTCTTCATTTAACATTTACACCTGACTGCTGTAGCTACAAACAGCTGATCAGTGGGGATGCCCGGTGTTGGGTATCTGCCTCATACCGATCCATTATTAATTGTATATCTTAAGGATATGTCATAAATATTATAAGCCAGGACAACTACTTTTAGTCTCAGTTTGCCAAGCTATAATATTTTGATACTTGTAATACATTTTCTAATGCATAAGGACAATCGTGGACAATGGCAGTAGCTGGTAAGGATATATTTGAAATATCACTGAGGCACTACTAAGGTGAAAGTTCAGGTTCTCTCCTCTAATGGCTAATTCTATTGCTACCTATATTCAATACAGGAAGATGTACAGAAAAAAAATGATAAATCTATACCAAGTGCATAGTAAGTATAACACTTTATTATTAACCTAGTCACAAATACTCAAATTATGATATTATTGCCTCTAAATGCTGTTTTTGTACCTCCATATCATACCTAAATACACTGAGTTGGGAAGGCATTTGACATGTGTAAATAATGGGTATAGTTAATACTTCCAGGCTTGTAAAAATGGAGAAAAGTATTGGACTGAAAATTGATCCGTTGGTTAAGGCTTGAAATAATGATTGAGAAGCCTCATGGAAATTCAGCAACGTAAAAGCATCCTGGCAATTGAATGTATAACGCAGATGAGTTAGCAGATGAAGTAGACATATGAGGCATACCTAGCCTGTTATATGGCTCTACATGTTAACTATCTAGGCCATGTTTTTTTGCCAGTAATATTCTGTGTAGATAAAATGCATTCTTACCAAGTCAGGACAGTAGTATATCATAGAGCGCATAATTTTGAAAGTAGTAAGTTTAACCCAACACCCTTCTAATCTGATCAAAAACATGCATTTCCATCCAAGTAATAAATGGGTCAGACATACAAGAATGTGAACAAGGTAAAATGAGCCAAAGTGGAAAAAGTTAGCAGTTGTGCCTTCTCCAAACTAATTCACTGAAATTGGTGACACTGACCTCCTGTAACACAATATGTTTTACAGCTACTATGTCTTCAGTTACATGACAGTTTAAAGCTAGTTCCTGATAGTCATTTCATTGTGAATAAGTAGATGAACTCCTGCATATTTTACAGCTTATTTCATGTATTTTGCATTTTTTTGTATATTTTTTTAGGTCTTACACCATTGCTTTTTCGCATATGTGGCCATATGAGATTGTTGTAAATTGCGGCCCTTCCTGCAAATTTTTAAAGGGTCATCAGCATCCATTCCTACAAATTTTAAGAGGGTAAAACAGGAGGCATTCACTTAAAAATTTTTAGAGGGTCATCACTCATCAGCTCCAAATTTGAAAGGGTAAACAGGAGGCATTCACTCAAAAATGTGTGGAGTGTCATCAGGCAGCCCTTCCTCCAAATTTTAAGAGGGTAAACAGGACATAATCGCTCAAAGTTTTTAGAGGGTCATCAGATGGCCCTTGCTCCAAATTTTAAGAGTGCAAAAAGATGGCCCTTACTCAACTAATTTTGAATGTGTATGATGCCCTCCTCTATAATTTTTTCAGGATGTTTGAAGCCTGCCTCTACAATTTTCTTACACATATAGATGTATACTCCCCAGGGGTAAATGTTTTTCAGCCCTCGCACTTAGTTCATAGGCTTTACCAGTCTAGGAATCTCATTGCTTAAAAATAGGAAAAAAATGTTTTCTGGGGCCCTTCTCTACGTGTCTTTCAGGGTGTATTGCAGTTTCTACTTTTAATTTTTGGCAGCTCTTGGACTTAGTGAAAGGCTTTATAAGTCTATGAGTCCCATTACCTAACATTTTCTAACAGAATGTGTATGAAGCCCTCTTATATGTCTAATACATGGTGTATCAGAGTCCCTCTTCTTTCTAATTTTTGGCAGCTCTTGCATTGTCTGCATAGACTTTGTGAGGTTGAGAGTCACTCCTTCATAAAATAAACAGGATGTGTCTGACCATGTTACACACATGACATGCCCAATTAAGTTAGTAAAATGTTAAAATTACATTTACTAGCAAATGTTTTTTTAACCATTGAAAGCAAAGAGAAAGTGCAAAAATGCAGCAAAAACGCTACGTGTGAACATAGCTTAAGGGATGGAGAAGTATATTATACAAGAAAGAATGTTTCCTAACATTTTTTGTTATACAACCTACTTTATCCTCAAATTTGTATGTTTTATTGTCAGTACATAAAATGGCGTAATACTCTGATAACATTGTTCCCAGCAGGGACCTGGTAGTCAAAGATGTGTCTAAGCTTCTTCCCCATGATGTTCCCATTCCATTTGAGTGCTGTGTCTGTCCTTTTCAGTGATTTTCATACCCCCCAGTGATCCAGAAAATTGTTTGAGTTTCCTGTTGACTTCCATTATACTCATTACTTGAGACAAGCACCTAAACAATGAAATTTGCTCGATTTGAGTGCCAAGTGCCCAAGCATTTTAGTGCTTGCTCATCACTATTTGTAGTGCAGGATAGTCTGGATGGTCGAAAGTAGTCCCAATAGAGTTACAAAGAAATTTGAGCTGTCCTGAACACTAAGGGTGCATCAGCGTGAACTTTCCATCAACATTTGGATGAAATGAAATGTAACAGCATAAGACCCAGGAGGACCCCTCTGCTAACAGAGAGACATAGAAATGCTAAACTGCAGTTTGCCAAAATGTGGGTGGGTAAACCAAAATCCTTCTGGGAAAGCATCTTGTGGACAGATCGCACATCATTCTACTGTTTACTGAGGCCTACAAAGAAAAGAACACATTACCTACCGTCAAATATAGTGGACGTTCACAGATGTTTAATGGTTGTCTTGCTGCTTCTGGCACTGGCTGCCTTGACTGTGTTCAAGGCATCATAAAATCTGAAGATTCCCAAAGGATTTTGGGTCACAATGTAGTGCCCAGTGTCAGAAAGCTGGGTTTACATCCAAGGTCATGGGTCTTCCCGCAGTACAATGACTCCAAACATATTTCAAGAAACACCCAGAAATGGATGGAAATAAAGCTCTGGAAAGTTCTGTAGTGGCCAGTAATGAGTCTGGACCTAAATCCCTTTGATCACTTGTGGAGAGATCTTAAAATTGTTGTTGGGAGAAGGCACCCTTCAAATATAAGAAATCTGGAGCAGTTTGCAAGAGTGGTCCAAAATTCCAGTTGAGAGGTGTGAGAAGCTTGTTGATGGTTATAGGAAGTGATTGATTGCAGTTAATGATTCCAAAGGGTGTGCAACCAAATATTAAGTTGACGGTGCCAACAATTTTGTCCAGCCCACTTTTGGAGTTTTTTGTGAAATTATGTCCAATTTGCCTTCTTTTGCTCAGGTTTTTTGTGTGATTCCAATACACAAAAAGGAAATAAACATGTGTATAAGAAAATGTGTAATTGCAATAATGTTCTAGGAGAAATTCTTCATTTTCTTAAAAAAATTTAAGGGTTTAAGGGTGCAAACACTTTTGGCCATGATTGTGAGTAGTCCCAACTTGTTCCAACAGCAGAAATAAAAATAGGTGTTCTGGTAATGCAAAGTCTGCCTAAAGGCCGCTTTACACACTGCGATATCGGTACCGATATCGCCAGCGTGCATACCCGCCCCCATCGGTTGTGCAACACGGGCAAATCTCTGCCCATGTTGCACAACATCGCCCGGACCGGTCACACGGACTTACCTTCCCTGCGACGTCGCTGTGACCGGCGAACCGCCTCCTTTCTAAGGGGGTGGTTAATTCAGCGTCACAGCAGCGTCACTGAACCGCCGTCCAATAGAAGCGGAGGGGTGGAGATGAGCAGGACGAACATCCCACCCACCTTCTTCCTTCCGCATTGTGGCCGGGAGGCAGGTAAGGAGAGCTTCCTCGTTCCTGCGGTGTCACACGGAGTGATGTGTGCTGCCGCAGGAACGAGGAACCACTTCGTTACTGCTGCAGTAACGATATTTGAGAATGGACCCCCATGTCACCGAAGAGCGATTTTGCACGTTTTTGCGACGATGCAAAATTGCTCATAGGTGTCACACGCAACGGCATCGCTACAGAGGCTGGATGTGTGTCACAAAATCCATGACCCCAACAAGATCGCTGTAGCGATCTCGTAGCGTGTAAAGCCCGCTTTAGGCCTGTTTCACACATCAGTGATTCTGGTACGTATGTGACAGTTTTAAACTCAATGGGTCTGCGCACACGTCAGTGATTTTTAACTTACCATGTCTCTGTGCGGCGTGCGTACACGTGTATCCGTGATTTCCGCACTGAGACATGTCCATTTTTTTTCTGGCATCACTGGTATCCCATGGACCACACTATGGTGTGATCCGTGAAACACATACTAGAAAAACACTTAATTGAAAATAAAAAGCTTTTTAAACTCATCTGTCTCCAGTGACGCTGTCTCTGGCCGCTGCTCTCTGCTGCTTCCAAGCCGGCTCATTATTCTCATGCAGATGCATTCATGCACTGCACAGCCGATCAGGAAGTAGCTGCAGCAGTGAGACACAGTGACCGGAGACAGCATCCGGGAGACTTCATCAACACGGACAGCAGGAGCAGGGACAGGTGAGTTTATCTCCATGTGCTATCACGGATCACTGATCACAAATAGCTAGGTCAATCAATGTGTGGATGATTGACCATCACATCAAAGCCATGTAATGGCCAGCCCAATCTCCAGACTTGAACCCCATTGAAAACCTCTGGAATGAAATCAAGAGGAAGATGGATAGTCACAAGCCATCAAACAAAGAAGAACTGCTAAAATTTTTGTGCCAGGAGTGGCATAAGGTCACCCAAAAGCAGTGTGAAAGACTGGTGGACCGCATGCCAAGACGCATGAAAGCTGTGATTAAAAATCATGGTTATTCCACAAAATGTTGATTTCTGAACTCTTCCTGAGTCAAAACATTACTATTGTTATATCTAAATGATTATGAACTTGTTTTCTTCGCATTATTTCAGGTCTGAAAGCAATGCATTTTTTTTGTTATTTTGACCACTTCTCATTTTCAGAAAATAAATTCAAAATTTATTGCTTGGAAATTCAGAGACAAGTTGTCAGTAGTTTATAGAATAAAAGAATAATTTACAGTTTACTCAAAAAATAAAGAGAAAAATCAAAAAAATTTAAGTTTTGCAGTGGTCTCTTAATTTTTGCCAGATATATATATATATATATATATATATATATATATATATATATACAGTACAGACTAAACATTTCGACAAACCTTCTCATCTCTAGAACAACTGTTAAGAGGAGACTTTGTGCAGCAGGCCTTCATGGTAAAATAGCTGCTAGGAAACCACTGCTAAGGACAGGCAACAAGGAGAAGAGACTTGTTTAGGCTACAGAACACAAGGAATGGACATTAGACCAGTGGAAATCTGTGCTTTGGTCTAATGAGTCCAAATTTGAGATCTTTGATTCCAACCACCGTGTCTTTGTAGAAAAGGTGAATGGATGGACTCTACATGCCTGGTCCCCACCGTGAAGCATCGAGGAGGAGGTGTGATGGTGTGGGGGTGCTTTGCTGGTGACACTGTTGGGGATTTATTCAAAATTGAAGGCATTATGATCCAGCATGGCTACCACATCATCTTGCAGCGGCATACTATTCCATCTGGTTTGCGTTTAGTTGGACCATCATTTATTTTTCAACAGGTCAATGACCCCAAACACACCTCCAGGCTATGTAAGGGCTATTTGACTAAGAAGGAGAGTGATGGGATGCTATGTCAGAAGACCTGGTCTCCACAGTCACCAGACCTGAACCCAATCAAGATGGTTTGCGGTGAGCTGGACCGCAGAGTGAAGGCAAAAGGGCCAACAAGTGCTAAGCATTTCTGGAAACTACTTCAAGACTGTTGGAAGACCATTTCCGGTGACTACCTATTGAAGCTCATCAAGAGAATGCCAAGAGTGTGCAAAGCAGTAATCAAAGGAATAGGTGGCCACTTTGAAGAACCTAGAATATAAGACATATTTTCAGTGGTTTCACACTTTTTTAAGTATTTCATGCCACATGTGTTAAGTCATAGTTTTGATGTCTTCAACGTGAATCTACAATTTTTAGAGTCATGAAAATAAAGAAAACTCTTCGAATGAGAAGGTGTGTTCAAACTTTTGATCTGTTCTGTATATATATATATATATAAATAAATATATATATATATATATATATATATATATATATATATATATATATATATATATATAACTATTGAATACTGTACTTGGAAACACTTATTGCAGTTATTGTGTACACTGTGGGCCTGTGTGTCCTTTATTGTAGAAGGGATGTTAGATTAAGTGATCACTTATAGCAACTGTTAAATTGTACTGAAATAGAATTTAAAGAGATTATTGGCATGCAGCTTCATAGTTCTGGAGCCATAGGTTGTCACCAAAATCTCGGTTCCAGAACAAGCAGGACACAGAGCTGTAAGTGTAAATCTTGCCTTGACATTTTCCTGCATTGGGTTCTGTTCTGAAAGTGTAAAATATCTGTTAATAGGTTTTGCAGGTACAGGACCATTGCAGCTTCTAAGATTGTATTCTCAGCTGTTATGGCCTAAAGTTATAGTTAGGATTTCGGTGAACCCTTAAATATCTTAAATATCTAGTGTGTGTCTAAGTCAAGTTCGTAAAGAATTGAGCTGCATTTTAGGTACCGTCACACATAACGAGATCGCTAGCGAGATCGCAGCTGAGTCACGGTTTCCATGACGCAGTAGCGATCCCGTTAGCGATCTCGTTATGTGTGACACCTACCAGCGATCAGACCCCTGCTGTGAGATCGCTAGTCGTTGCAGAATGGTCCAGGCCATTTTCTTCAAAGGCGATGTCCTGCTGGGCAGGAGACATCGCTGTGTTTGACACTGTGTGACAGGGTCACAGTGACTGCTGAGATCGTTATACAGGTCGCTAATGCGACCTGTATTGTTCCTGCATCGCTGGTAAGGTCTGACTGTGTGACATCTCACCTGCGACCTCCCAGCGACTTACCTGCGATCCCTATCAGGTCGCATCGTTTTTGGGATCGCTGGTAAGTCGTTGTGTGTGACTGGGCCTTTACTCTGGAAGATAATCGTGAATGAGGGGTTTTAAAAATGCTCTTGTATGGTAATCTTGCCATATAAACAGCCTGACGATCACCCAATGTGTAAACAGGAATCACACTGTCAAGAACAATGGCAGCCTATATGCACGGAGTGATTTATTACAGATCAGTCATTGTGCATCTTTTACCTCTAAACTCCATACCAGTGTGTCTTTGGAGTGTGGGTTGAAACAGGAGAAAAATCATGCAAACGTGGGGAGAACATACAAACTCCTTGTAGATTTTGTTCTTGGTGGCATTTGAACCCAGAACCCCAGTGCTGCCAGACAGCAGTGTTAACCACTGAGCCAACCACTGCCTATTATGCTGGTTCTATGTTTTTTTTCCAGCTGTTTAGTACATGCTATTCTTGCTATACTTTTAAAACTAAACATATATATGGCGTAAAGGGCGTCAAGCACAAGCGTGTGTACTATGTCTGACCATCACAGTCAATGGCTCAGTGGTGCCTCTGAATACCTCATTTCTATGTTTTCTAAAGTAAATTTTCAGTCATGGTGAGATCATAATGTTTTTTCTATTTTAGGAACAGACAAATGTAACTGATGTGCAAAACGGAAAACTCCACATCTTTCATGTGTACCTGTTCTGCCGTCTTTCACGTAACGCAGTGAATCTCTGGCATACAGCTAAACCCTCGTTCACATTTCCAATAAACAGACTGAAGGCGTTCCGTGGTCTTAATTTATTCGCTGGTAACATGAACTTGATTGTAGGATATACAGAGTATACTGTGCATACAGAATATCCAAGATACAAGGTGAGTATGGGTAAAAACTATAACAAGAAAGTGTTTGCAGTCAGTACATTCTTAACATAGCGTAACATTAACATAAGATGAAGTTGTATTGAAAATCTAGGGTAAAGATCACCTGTACCTACCTCACACAGACGAATTGTTATCTATATAGGCAGAACAAGGACGGCACTAAGGCCCCCTTCACACGTCAGTGATTCTGGTACGTATGTGCTTTTTTTGTACGTACCAGAATCACTGACATACGCAGATACATTATAATCAATGGGTCTGCTCACACATCAGTGATTTTTCACTGAAAGTGTCTCCGTGCAGCGTAAACTCGTATCAAGTTTAGCAGCATATATGAAAAAAAAACAACAAAAACGAACCCACATCGGGTTGTTTTTTTTTTGTTGTTTTTTTTTATATATGCTGCTAAACTTGATGGCAGTGGGTGTTAAACATATATACATTTATTCTGAAATATAATTGAATAATAAGTATCAAACTGATGTACCTATGTTTTTAACCCAACATTGTCACATTCACCCACATCGGTTTTTTGTTTTTTTTTATATATGCTGCTAAATGTGATGGCATTGGGTGTTAAACATATATATACATTTATCATGAAATGTAATTGAATCATAAGCATTATAAACAAACTGATGTGTCTATGTTTTCAACCCAATATTTTCATATTTACTCACATTGTTTCTGTATCACTTAAATGTGGAATATACAATTTCTAAAATATAATAATATAAATATACTTGTGATATATATGCACGTGTGTGTACATATATATACACACACCCCTTTCGTGGTTATATTCACGTATCATTTATTATTACATATTTTGCTATATACGGTGCCCAAAGGGTTAACTTATTCTGTCTCCTATACCATTTTCTTCCTTCTTTCATTTGCATTTTCTCAGGTGAACTCCCTTTCTGTTTTCCTGGCTTGCCTCTCCTCTTTTCCATACTTGTAGTGCTATATATACCTTTTGCCTCTCACATACCATGGCTTATGACTAAGGACTGGTTTTAATTTCCCCTTGTTTGTCCGAAACGCGTAAAGCCGCTTGGCAAATCGCATGATGATTTTTTTGGATGACCTGTGTACTTTTCTTTTAAAAAATTCCGAATAAAGTTCCAAGTTTTATTATTACCGCATTGGTGCTGAGTCCCATATGCTTCTTTTCTACATCTATTCTGAATTACGGACCGGCCTGTCCGGGGACTGCGGGCATCCACCTTCGCCTTGAAGACTGGACTGCATATGGGTGAGCTGAAATTTCTACCATTTACCTCTTATATTGTGCAATCTGCCCTTCTGCACAGTATCCACTCCTCCTTGGTTACGGATCCTGGTCCTTTGGTGTTGCTAACAGCTTATTCAGTCAAAATCCTAGGAACACTTTACACCGAACCCACCAGACACACCATTGGGGGGCCTAAAGGGAATAGGGCCGCCCATATGGGGGTTAGTAGGGAAAAGTGAGAAAGTGACAGAGACGTGAAACAGGAGAGAAAAGAGTAGGAGGTGGAAAGTGACTCTCTGGGAGAGAGGTCACTGGTCCGGAGCAGGGCTCCTGGAGTTTACTAGGTGGCAGACGTTGGTCTGGGCCTGGTAGGAGCTGGAACCCCGGTCGCACGGGATCACGTCAAGGGGCATGGTCTACTGAGGAGGGCAGCCAGCAGCCTTGAGCCATCACCGGGCAGGGGCCAGGGCACGAGAGGGTACGTGGACCCTAGGCCGGGAAGTAGCTTCACGCGTCCCGGTAATTTACCCGACGGGGGTGAAGACTTCAAGATTCATCCCCAACTCGCTCCAAAATCGGGGTACTAGCGCACCAATGGGATAGGACTTTCCCAAATACAGTCCAAAGAAATCCTACGCGTGAACTCCGAGAGCAAGCTCACTCCGTTAGCCATACAGGTGAGCGGGACCCAAAAAGTTTGAAGCTTGATGGTCCAACTAGTGAGAAGGTGCCACGGAAAAGGCCACAGGCTAACAGCAACACCAAGAGCACGGATCCTAGCGTGCTCCCTCCAGGCTGCAGTGGTGCTCAGAATTCTGGTTTACAAGCGGTCGGTGTTATTATTCCTTGACTGAGTGAGTACGCTGAAAAGCCACTTTTCCTCTACCCAACGGCACCCCAAACACCAACACCCAGCGGGCCCCGGGGCACAAACCCCCTACCCACGGAGGTGTTAAAAATCCTGCTGCTACACCATCGCCACCGGGCTCCCCCAACAGCAGCGGTGGTCTCCTACATTACCACGTACCGTGGGTGGCGTCACGAACTTCCTAATCCCTTGTACATAATCCCCCTCTTCTTTTAATTCGAGAATCCGCGCAAATTCCCCCCTGGCTCCGGAGACCCCTCGAGCCACTGCGGCTCCGGATCTGAGCGGCTCGGCCGCTGCAACAGGGGTGGTACATTGTCATCAGTATTTTTCCACTAATAGATAAATTGCATAGCTTCTCCTATCGATGGCAATGTTAAATATGGACAGCACCCAGATGGTATCAATGTGCTGTATGTGTTTTTCATGAGCTAATACACTTGTATTGGCCGTGATACTGGATAAAAAGTGACATTTCTCCATCAGTTTTGTAGGGACACATGGTCTGTGAAAGAACAGGGACATGTGAATTGTACCATAGGTTATAATAGGTACATGATATAGCCATGAAAAAAAAAAAATGGATACAGCATGGACATCTGATTGAGGCCTCAAGCAGATACAAATGAGTCTACACAGATTTAGTTAATAAGATGCCATAAACATCCAAATATGATTTTACACTCAAACTGTCCTAATCAGACATATCTTCCGACCACAATACACCCTTACACACACAGACAGATATCTACACACATGTGGAAACAATTCACGGTTGTACTGGGACTAAAGAGCTGCCCAAGCATACAAACCCACAATTGACCACATACAATATTACCCCTGCATAATGCGAGCTGCAAAAACATTGTTTTATTTGGTCATTTACTCAGAAACAAAGAGAATTATAAACAATAGATAATTTAAATAATGTGCTTGGTTATCTCTGGGACAAACATTAGTAATGAATGATTTCCAACTTATCAAACTATTATCAGGGTCATCAAATATCAGAAATTCCGAAAAATTCAAATGACCCAAATTCTCATGAAACATTAAATTCTTTATTATTTTATTTAGACAAACACACAAGAAAAATATTAAAAGATGGATAATGATATAAAAATATCCTGGGTTCAACAAGTGTTAATTTTTCTTTTTTTAATATTGTACATGATAAATTCACAGGTTCATCACACAATTTTTTTGAACAAATTTTTTGTACATATGTTTCTGTGAAGTTGGTCTCTTGCAAAAGTATTCAACCCCTAATCCGCCGGGTTTCTTATGTAAGGCTTATATTTATGCTTTGGTTCATCACTGCTCTGTATGACCTGTTTGACACAATGTTGATTTGATCCTTGTACCTGCTTGATAAGTATTGCTGTGATCACACCAGTGTCTATGGCTTAATGTTATGTGGCTTGTCTAGTAACACACTGGTGTAATCTAAAGGTCCAGTCACACTAAGCAACTTACCAGCGATCCCAACAACGATAGGGATCGCTGCTAAGTTGCTAGGAGGTTGCTGGTGAGATGTCACACTGCGACGCTCCAGCGATCCCACCAGCAACCTGACCTGGCAGGGATCGCTGGAGCGTCGCTACACGAGTTGCTGGTGAGCTCACCAGCAACCAGTGACCAGCCCCCAGCGCCGCGTGGAAGATGCTGCGCTTGGTAACTAAGGTAAATATCGGGTAACCAACCCGATATTTACCTTGGTTACCAGCGCACGGAGCTACACGTGCAGAGAGCAGGGAGCAGCGCACACTGAGCGCTGGCTCCCTGCTCTCCTAGTTACAGCACACATCGGGTTAATTACCCGATGTGTGCTGCAGCTACATGTGCACAGAGCAGGGAGCAGCGCACACCGCTTAGCGCTGGCTCCTTGCTCTCCTAGTTACAGCACACATCGGGTTAATTACCCGATGTGTACTGCAGCTAAATGTGCACAGAGCAGGGAGCAGCGCACAATGCTTAGCGCTGGCTCCTTGCTCTCCTAGCTACAGCACACATCGGGTTAATTAACCCGATGTGTCCTGCAGCTACATGTGCACAGAGCAGGAGCCGGCACTGACAGTGAGAGCGGCGGAGGCTGGTAACAAAGGTAAATATCGGGTAACCAAGGACAGGGCTTCTCGGTTACCCGATGTTTACTGTGGTTACCAGTGTCCGCAGAAGCCGGCTCCTGCTGCCTGCACATTTAGTTGTTGCTGTCTCGCTGTCACACACAGCGATCTGTGCTTCACAGCGGGACAGCAACAACTAAAAAATGGCCCAGGACATTCAGCAACAACCAACGACCTCACAGCAGGGGCCAGGTTGTTGCTGGATGTCACACACAGCAACATCGCTAGCAATGTCACAAAAGTTGTTCGTTAGCAGCGATGTTGCTTAGTGTGACGGGGCCTTAACTCCTGCAACAAGATTAAATCTTGCTCTGTTAACCGTTAATATACCTATTTGAGAAGCATTGCTCTAAGGCCGGTTTCACACATCCGGCTTTTTGCCGTTTTGCCGGATGCGGCGCTCTCCCGTACAGTTAATACAGTACAATGACAGCGCTGTTACTTCCGGGTCACATGCGCCAGTCACATGACAGCATGTGACCGGCGCTTGTTGCGCTGTCACTGTACTGTATTAACTGTACGGGAGAGCGCCGCATCCGGCAAAACGGCAAAAAGCCGGATGTGTGAAACCGGCCTAATACACATCAGTGTTCATGATGTTATGTGGCCTGCCTGGTAATGTGCTGATGTGATATTATTCCTGTTAATCATATGGCAGATTGCACTTTGCTCTGTTAACTCTTAACATATAGTAGATACATAGGTATATTGGGCATTTGTTTACAGCAAATCATGTGACATGTTTATAGAGAGAAGAAATTTTTTTTTTCTGATGCAGTTTATGGCTTGCCTTAGAGATAATAACTCTGCATAGATTCATTGGAATAAGCAGATTATTTCCACCCCTAAACAAAACTATTCAACCCCTCATTCATCTCATGTATCTTTAGTCTCTCAAATTGTTTATTCTTTTTTAGCTGCATGCTAATGCACCAGCACTTTCCTATAGATCACAAATTATATATTATAGTTGACCTTGATGCGGGCGGATTAGGGGTTGAATACTTTTGCAAGAGACCAACTTCACAAAAACATATGTCAAAAATTTGGTCAAAAAAATTGTGTGATGAACCTGTGAATTTATCATGTACAATATTAAAAAAAGAAAAATTAACACTTGTTGAACCCAGGATATTTTTATATCATTATCCATCTTTTTAATATTTTTCTTGTGTGTTTGTCTAAATAAAATAATAAAGAATTTAATGTTTCATGAGAATTTGGGTAATTTGAATTTTTTTGGAATTTCTTCTATTAGTAATGAATGGACTGGAGCTACACATGCTCGACCTCTGCTCCATTCTGATGGGGCTCTTTACAGCACTGTTCTCAGAATTGGTGGCGGTCCCAGTGGTCAGTCTCCCAGCAATCGAAAAGTTGTCCCTTATCCAATAACTAGAGGATAATTAATAATGTGGCATAACGTTTAATAGGTGCGACCACTGCTTAATGGGAGAAGAATAACGCTGAGCGTCTCAAATTAACCTCTGCATTCTGTTAAAGGGTTTTTCCAAGATTAATTAATGTATTTTTACTATGGACTTAAGACCCCGCCCCAGCCCCTCATAATACACATGACCACAGACCCTCCAGATTCTCAAAATATACATGGCCAAAATCCCCTCATCCCTTCATAATATACATGGAGAACAATGCCCTCAGCTTCTCATATAATACATGACCGCAGTCCCCCCCAGTAACTCGTAATACACATGGTTGTAGTTCTCCAACTCCACATAAAGTACTTGGAGCAGATCTCCCCTAGCCTATCATAATATACATGGTCAAAGACCCTACCAGCCCCTTCTAATATACATGGCCACATAACCCCCAGCCCCTCATAATATACATGGCCGCAGTCCCCCCAGCCCTTCATAATATACATAGCCACAGTCTCCACCAGCCCAAAAAAAAAACACATGGCTGCAGACCTCCAAACCCTTATAATACATATGGTTGTAGTACCCCCCAGTTCCTTATAATATATATTGCTGCAGACTTTTATAATAGTAGCCCTCCTTCCAACCCAACCACAGTGTACAGTAAAGCACACCTTGAACCCTGTCACTGCCTGTCACTACACATCCATTTTACCAGTAATTCCCCGGTCAAGAGCTCCTTGTGCAGCAGGAGTGAAGCCCGTAAACACAGCACAAGAAGAGAGAGGTGGAGCGGCACTTCTGCTCCGCACAGGTGCTGGATTGCACAGAAGACAGCTGGGAATCCACTTCAAGCAGGTGCCCTGAATGCCAAGATGTTGCATTATACAGCGCGCTGCATAGGTGCATATGATATGGCCAGGTAAGAACATTTAAAGGTACAGTGCCACATGGTGTCTGATGAAGCAGCAGGCAGTGGGGCGGCCGTCAACAGCTTCTGAGCAACAGGCACATGGGGTATTTGCCCCTCGACCCCCCGCCCCCAACTCAGCTTGCCCCTGGTAAACAGGTATTTATACAACGGCTGATCTTGTATCGTGCTGCCTGTCAGTCGTATAAGCAATCCTAAGATTACAGTCTGCTCTCAGACTTCAGACTTCCTTCATAGCTGGAAACTGCCAACATAGAAATATGCAAATCTACTTCTGTCCTTGACATCTGCAAAGCATTTTTGTCTTTATTGTATCACTTCATGGAGTGGGAATTGCTTATAACACCTCACAAGCTAATGACTTAGAAAAAAAAAAGCTTTTATCTGAATGCTGTTTTTACAGATGATAGGTGTTATAGTATGAAGATGATGTAAGGAATGGAGAGAGATTCAAGAACTTCCTTGAAGATGGAAACCGTCAGAGCACGCTCATTTGTGTGAAGACTGCAGAGAGAATTTGGTGTTACAGACTAGGCAATCTATAAAACAAAGGGATGGTTGCTTGCCTTTTAATGTTGTATTCGTGTTCTGGAACATTGTATTTAAACAGAATCATCTGGCACTATAAAATTCTTTACAAACTGTTAGGAAGATATGCCTTGGAATAGCTCTGAGGATGCTTAAACGGTGTTACCTAGTACACATTCATAGACCGTCAAATTTCTGACACTCCTGCATTTTGAGCTTACTAAGGGATGACTCTAAAAATCTCCCATATAATAACCCAATAATGATTCTGTAGTAGAGAGCAGTGGCGTAGCAAAGGGGGCAGAGGGGGCAGTCCGCCCCAGGTGGCACGTGTCAGGGGGGCGGCATTTTGGGGGTAAAAAATAAAAAATAGAAAAACAGAAGAAATAATAATTGTTGATTAGCCTCTTAACGACCCATGACATACTGGGTACGTCATGGTGACCTGGTACTTAAAGACCTATGACGTACCCAGTACGTCATGGTGAAATCGCAGCCCCGGAGCCTCGGTGGCTGCAATCGGTGTGCTAAAACCTTAGATTCAGGGAGGAGGGGATCTCTGCCTAACCTCAGGAGGGGTGGTGTCTCCCCCCCCGGACCTATGGAGGATGTGATTGGCTGACGAACGCCGCTCAGCCAACCACAGCCACTGTGATATTTCAGCCATTGAAAATGGCTGAAACATTGAAATCCAGCCATGATCAGTGCAACTATAGCACTGACCAATGGCTGGAGCTGGGTGAACTTTGTTTCACTCGCCCCCAGCTCTGATTGGAGAGATCGGCCTTGTGACCAATCTCTCCAATCACCTTGGATCTGGAGCTGGAGACCTGTAGGTGATCACTCCCCATCAGCTTCACTTCATCCGTGAAAGCTGAGGAGAGTGATCCCTGCAAGTGCCATTTGGTAAGTGCCCCCGATCCACCGCTGCCCCCGATCAGCCTCCAATCCACCGCTGCCCCGCCACTGCCCCCTTTCAGCCGTGCCGCGGCCGCAGCAGCAGTAGTCACCACCACCGATCCACCACCACTACTGCCTCCGATCTGCCACTGCCATCCTCCATTTGCTGCCCCCCTCCATCCGCCACCGCTCTCCCCATCAGCAGCTGCCCCCCTGCATCCACCACCGCTCTCCCATCAACTGCTGCCCCCCTTCCTACGCCACAGCTCTCCACATCAACCGCTGCCCCCCTTCATACGCCACCACTCTCCCCATCAGCCGCTGCCCCCTCCATCCATCACCCAATACCCAAAATAGCCAAGTTATATATTATCTGGATTATCAATGGCCAACGGAGGGAGGCGGAAAATTTGACGACCTCCCCGGGCGGCAAAAGCAGTTGCTACGCCACTGGTAGGGAGTAACGTAATGTGACGTACAGTACAGTATATGACATTATATTGATTGCAGGAGACCAGTTCAAATCTGAAAGACAGTCGTGGTCATCATGGACAATTTTAATTACTGGACAACATGTACGGTAAGTATACAAATTATCTTGATAACTTTCCTCAAAAACATTTCCAACTTAAGTGGATTAAAACAAGTTAGCATTGGAACAGCCATTGACTGATCTCATTAGGTGTCACCTACCCCTCTCTGCACTGTCATATCCCAGTGCTGATATATCTGTGTTCTTTTAACCATGACTGCATCTGTAATTAAGAGAATAAAAGAATATACCTTCCTCAGTGTTACTGCATGGGTTGTCAATACACCTTAGATCATATGTTCTCCAAAGCTATCATTCTTGACTCCCTCACACACATGAACATTCTGGTCATCTGAGGTTCTATTGTTTTTAAGGAGGAAAGCAAACTAAAGCTGGCCATACATATCAGAAGGTTGTCAGTCTAATGATGTTATGGCCAATCATTCGGCTGGCAACAATTTTAACCAACTCTCATACACAGGATCAGCTTCTATGTTATTAATGAGAAAGCAACTGGCAGACACTATGGCAGGTAGTTTATCTCAGGTAAAACAGTGTGATTGGCAGTCCAAAATCGGACATTCTCAATCTGCGTCTCTACTGACCATCAGTTGATTAGCACTCCCACACATATTAACCCACACAACGCAGGCCTTGATACAGTTGGATTTGGTTGTCCTTGTTTGGGGAATCCCACCCTGCTCCCTAGATCCCCTTGACCCCATATGCAATGAACATAGCCTACATGTTTGATGAAGGGAGTTCACCAAAAATACTACACAATACTGTATTTACCGAATTGTAACCAATGGATATGAAATACTGACAATAAATGTACTTGAAGCATCTCCAAGTGACTTTAGGTGTGCAGTTTCTTCACTGTCTACTTGGTATACATGAGATTTGTAGTTTTGTAGAGCTTTGTAGTTGGCTCTAGAGGAACTAGCACCCTTCCGAAACCAACTCTAATTCACTGTGTGTGCCACCTACCTGTTTGATTAAAGCTGGACATATACAACCCATAGCTATTAGCCGATTGATGTTTCAGCAAATCAGTCATCTGGCAACCCCCTTAGCCAACTCTGTCACTCAGAAGATCAGCTCCTGTGTCATCTATGAGAAAGCAACAGGCTGACACTACAGTCGGAAGGTTCTTCTCAGGTAGAGCAGTGTGATTGTCAGTCCAAAATTCGAAATGTGCAATGACTATCTTTCCTGACCATCAGTCGACCAGCTCCTCTACACACATAGGATTATTGACCAAACCCATCAATTAATCTAATATGTATAGGGTCTTAAGTTACACATAGACAATTCCTCCATCAACTTATCTCCAGGCAGAATGTAAAATGCAGGAGTTAAAGATTCTGGGATTACAAATCTTTGACACACTCAGAGCAGGAATGAATAATGTATGGCATGGATTTTTGTTTTTCTATATCAATTAAGGAATGTGCCCCTCAGACCATTTGAAGGCATCACAACCACACCCTGGACCCCAATCAGAGGACAATAAAATTTTTACTTTACTCTCCTTATCTATGAGCTGCTCCAATATTTATTGCCACAACTATTTCTCCCCTTAGCATACTGATAGTCCTGCTTCATGTCAGTTGTCTTATTTTCTGCACTCTTTCTATGTCCTGTTGTGTATAAACATGTGACTCTTCAGATATTAAGTTATACTGAGCCTGATGACCTAAGTAGTCTTCACAGCTTGCTATTTATTGCCATCTTTTCAGTAGTTATTAAAAGGTATCAACCGCTGAGAACTCATAATTAATATTTTTTGGGAACTAAAGCCAGATACTCACTGGTGCTCACCAACAAGATACTTGACATTGGAACTTCTTAAAAATATCTTGAACTTTATTTACAATCTTGAAATGTGGAAACTATTTCCTTGATCTTGGCATAACTAAAATAAACAGAAATCAAATTCAGTTGAATAGTTAGTTAGGGTATGAAATGACTCATACCACCCCCTGCTCTTGTCACAGCTTTTTACACCTTTCACAGTGAGGTGCCCACTTCTCATATGCACAACTAGTCAACAATCCACTTTAATCAGATGCACAGACCATCATTCCTTTGGTCGCTTGCCGATAGTCCTGATCAGCATCTGCCCACCTTTGGTCTTTGCGCTATCCTGTAACAATCATTGTTCCACAGGGCTTTGCCCTTGCTCACTGACGTGTCTGTCAGCTATCTCAACCTCTCCTTTATCTGTCTCCTTCTACTGCTGAACTACTGACGTAGAAACCTTATTTCTGTACCACATGGTGTTCAGCTATAAACTCACTGAGTGTTATGGCGACTTCTGAACTTGTTCACACTGCAAAGTCTGACATGCCACCTGGTGCTTTCGAGTTTCACAGTCAGACTCGGGCATTGACCAGTTGTGTGCTGCTTAGTGATAAGTCTAGGAGGAATTAATTTCTTCTTGCCTGTGGATAGCTGCTGGCCTATCACAGTCGACCTCACCCTTTAAAAGGAGGTGAAGCCTGTTCCTTCACGCCTATTATAGCTTCATTTTGCGATACTAGTCCTTGTGCTGTGGTGAACCTGTTCTGGTGATATCCTGTGCGTTATTTGTTGTGTTGTGGGAATAACCTTGTTGTCTGTTTTTTTCCTCCCTGATTCTTTATTTCCTCCTGAGCATGAATTGTCTTACCTCTGTGTGCATGTGCAGTGAGTTTGACTTTTGTTTTTTTCCCGTCTGTCAATTTTGGTGGGATATAACCAATCCTATGCTGGCTTTCCGCAGGGGTGTGGGAGAGGGGCTATAGACCAGGGCTATTCAGGAGCTAGGGTTAGGAAGGCGGCCAAATATCATTACCAATAAATGTATCTTTGGGAACAAGGACAGCTAGGGCAACCCTAGCCTTAGGGCCAGTGTAGGCTCCCCTGTTCCAAGTTATCTCATCACACCCTGTAACATGATGTGACATAAGTTACATTCCTGGAAATACCAGCCCAGGTCTGATCAATGCTGATTCATAAAGACAAGCTTGGTGGTCATTGTTTTTTAACAGGTTTAATTTTTCGTTATCTACCATCCTGGTTCTAAAAACACTAAGGTAGATGCATTGTCGAGGAGTTTTCCAGGTGGGGAACCCTATGAGGAACTGGTGCCCATCCTGCAGAAGGGAGTGTTGTTGTTGGCACTCAGTACAGAGGTTGAGTCTCAGATTGCTGAAGCAAAGGATGAAGCACCATCTTGGGTTCCAGCTAATAAGTCATTTGTTCACCTGAACCTTTGTCTTAAGGTTTTGGGGGAGCATCATGATTTTGTCCTGGCTGGTCACCCAGGGGTAAAGTAATCAAAACTCCAGCACTCAAAGGAAGACATAGAGTTTTTTGACATGCAAAATAAATTTATTGATTAACTGCAATAGGTGAACCCTGACAGATGCAACACCAACGTCTCGGCTTGCGCCTTTATCAAGGTTGTTGCTTAATGTGGAAGTACAAGAGAACGTGGGTCACAATGGACAACCGTGGCTGAGATAAAGCAGTGCTTCACACTTTGCAGTAGAAGAAATCAAGGTATAGGTGAGAGGATGATTCATAAGGATGGTGGAAAGATGGAGATGCCCAGGGAGACTTGCAGCAGCAATGTGGCAATGGTAGTGGCGGTGTATATCAAAAAACTCTCTATCTTCCTTTGAATGCTGGGGTTTTGCTTACACTAGTAGTATCCTTGTTTACCCTTCAGCACCTCCCTATAGCAGTGAGCCTGATCTCACCTTTTTTATATGATACCCTGGGGTAAAGGGCACTCTAGATCTCCTGTCAAGTCGTTATTGGTGGCCCAAAATCTAGAGGAATGTGGTGTCCTATGTTTCTGCTTTTACAACCGGTGCGTGTGCTAAGCTATTTCACTCTCATCCATCTGGTTGTCTGCTGCCATTAAGTTTACCTAGCAAACCTTGGATGGCTATTTCCATGGATTTCATTACAGATCTTCCTACTGCTGGTAGTATGCTTATCTTTGTTGTCATTTCCAGGTTTTCCAAAATTAACACATTTTATCACCTTGCCATCTTTACCGAATGCTAATACATTAGCTCAGGTATTTATATGTGAGATTATCAGACTCTATTGAGTCCCATCTGACATTGTCTCTGAAAGTGCTACTCAATTTATTGCTAATTTCTGGAGGGCATTATGCTCTTGCTTAAGAATTAAATTGTCTCACTCATTGGCGTTCCGATCACAGTCTAATGGGCAAACAGATCACATGAATCAGAACCAGGAGCAGTATTTGCGCTGTTTTGTCTCTGATAACCAGGACGAGTGGTCATTGTTCTTTCCTCTGGCTAAATTTGCTATTAATAACCACCATCATGAGTCCTCTGGTGTGTCTCCCTTCTTTTGTGTCTATGGTCAACATGCTCAATTCTGTACTTTTCTTAAAGGTCATTCTTCCGGGGTACCTGATGAGGAACAATTAGGTTCAGTGTTATCATCTACATGGGAAAAGTTCAGCAGCACTTTCTTAGCATGGGTTCTAGGTATAAGCATGTGGCTGACTGTGAATGTATGCCTGGCTTGGACCTGTGCGTGGGTGATTTGGTGTAGTTATCAACTAAAAAATATTAAGCTTAAGATACCTTCACTTAAATTACTACCTTAGTTACAATTTTGTGGCATGACTGATTAATGTAAGGCTCTGTTCACATCTGGACTAATGATTTCCATTGTTTAATATGTAATAGGAGAATTATGTAGTTACTAAATTATGTGCCTGATAGTTAACAATGACAGATGCCAGCATACCCAATAGATCTCAAGAGTAAGATGGTTTTATAATTTTGGTGTCAGGCCGGAGCAAAGACAAATTGGTGTGCAGCACATGTGGAGGGGTACACCAGGGAAGATTAAAGGAAGGCTCTGATAATAAGGAACGGAGAGAGGGGTCACCAACTAAACTCATCTGTGTCTTATTCCTGAGCTCCCTAACATCTCTAAACAGGTCCTTCCCCTCGTGCACCACCACTTGCCTAGGTGCTGGCTGACCCTGGACTAGCCCTGTCTAGTGTGTGGGCTAGCAAGACTATTATAAAGACAACATGAGGAAGAAGAACAAACAAGGGGAACAGATTCAACATAGAACCCAATTCTATTCCACCGCATATGCTGGAAAGATCACATTAAATTATGTATAGACAGCTCCTTCATTGGTCAGCATGGAATGAACTATAGCTGGCATATGGAGGAGTGAGGAGTGGATATTTGTAGCGGCTGCAGCTGAGATTAGAACTACCTGTTTAATCAGAGCCGGATGAAAAGGAACTATAACACCTTCAGCACTGAATGAAATTAAATAAGCTCCAACTCAGGATAAAAAAGGAGTAGACACTATAGAGGATCTGCAATCAACTTAACGCTTTGACCTTCTGATCCCAGATCCCCCCAAGATCAAATCAACCCTGAACACGCTAAGGACATTTAGCTCCACATAAACAAAAATAAAGCAGTCTGCGTACAGCCTGAATTCTTGTAGTTCAAAGGGCATTATTAAAAGATGGGCAAGTCAAATCTACAAATTGTGGACCTGACTAGCTCTGTGTGCAGTTTTGTGTGCTTGACCACATTAGAAGGGTGTTGGAGCTGCCTTTACAATGCATGCACTATTTTGGGCTGTAAAATAAATCAAAATAAGCCATGCTGGGATTTTTTTCTACCCAGATTATTGGAAAATTGGCCATATGCCCTGGCACACTATCTACAATGGGTCCATGTGCATGGTCATTATTCTAGAGCTGTCTGAACGAGACCTTAAGAATAGAGTTAAGCGTGGTTCGTGGTTCTCCTGTTCGCGGTTCGAGTGATTTTGGGGTGTTCTAGATCGAACTAGAACTCGAGCTTTTTGCTAAAAGTTCGTTAGCTCGAGTTACGTTCGAGAACGGCTCTATCAGCAAAAAGCCAAGCTAATTACTAGCTGGCTTTTCACTGTAATAGTGTAAGTCACTCTGTGACTCACACTATTATGAAATTTCAGCGTATAGTGTGCGGGGACTGCGCGTTCAGATCACTGTAGCTGGGATAATGGCGATCGCACGTGTAGTGGGGCGGCCCAGCATGTCAGCCAATCCCAGACACACACAGCTAAGTGGACTTTTTTCCAGACAAGCAAGGGCATGTGTCATAGGATGTCCATGTCACATGTCCTTGCATTATAAATATGGCCATTTTCCCATCTGGACGCCATTATCTGCCTTCTGCGTCTGGGTGACAGTCACCGCTGATGCAGCTCCTGCCACCGATCCTGCTGTGTACGCTCTACACACAGTGCTCTACAGATTAGCGATAGAAGTTTAACTCAGCCCTTTTCAGGGCTAATTTGATCTGGCTCAGAGCCATAGGTGACAGTCAGGTCAATGGAAACAGTTTTTAACAGCTACAGATAACAGCGTCTGTGTAGCTAAGCTCAGGGACTTCCTTGCTGAATTTCACCATTAGGAGGGATAGAAAGTGAGGCTTCCTTTCCTCTACACTGACACACAACCCGGCCACTGTACCCTCCTGCCCTTTTTAGCAAAGCCATTTTAATTGCAGAGTGCTGCCAGTTAGTGCCATCCAAAGAGTGGCTGCTGTCCTCCATTATTGTGGCACTTGTGCCAAGCAAGTCCCACCACCTCTGCATTCTCCCCTCCTGCACATTTTTGCAAAGCCATTTTAATTGAAAAGAGTGCTGCCAGTAAGTGGCATCCAAAAAGTAGCTCTTAGACTCCATTAGTGTCCCACTGGTGTCAAGCAATTTCCAGCACCTCTGCATTGCACCCTCAAGCTCATTTTTACTAAGCCATTATAATAGCAAACACTGAGGAAACTTAGTGGCATCCAAAAAGTGGCTGTTGGACTTCATTAGTGTCCCACTGGTGCCAAGCAATTTCCAGCACCTCTGCATTGCACCCTCCTGCTCATTTTTACTAAGCCATTATAATAGCAAACACTGAGGAAACTTAGTGGCATCCAAAAAGTGACTGTTGGACTTCATTAGTGTCCCACTGGTGCCAAGCAATTTCCAGCACCTCTGCATTGCACCCTCCTGCTCATTTTTACTAAGCCATTATAATAGCAAACACTGAGGAAACTTAGTGGCATCCTAAAAGTGGCTGTTGTACTCCATTTGTGCCCACTGGTGGCAAGCAATTTCCAGCACCTCTGCATTACACCTTCCTGCTCATTTTTAATAAGCTATAATAATAGGAAAAAATGCTGCAACTTAGTGGTATCCAAAAAGTGGCTGTTGTACTCCATTTGTGCCCCACTGGTGCCAAGCAATTTTCAGCACCTCTGCATTACACCCTTCTGCTCATTTTTAATAAGCTATAATATTAGCAAAAAATGCTGCAACTTAGTGGCATCCAAAAAGTGGCTGTTGTACTCCATTTGTGTCCCACTGGTGTCAAGCAATTTCCAGCACCTCTGCATTGCACCCTCAAGCTCATTTTTACTAAGACATTATAATAGCAAACACTGAGGAAACTTAGGCGGGCTTTGCACACTACGACATCGCAGGCCGATGCTGCGATGCCGAGTGCGATAGTGCCCGCCCCCGTCGCAGCAGCGATATGTGGTGATAGCTGGCGTAGCGAAAGTTATCGCTACGCCAGCTTCACACACACACTCACCTGCCGTGCGACGTCCCTGTGGCCGACGACCCGCCTCCTTGTTAAGGGGGCGGGTCGTGCGGCGTCACTGCGACGTCACACGGCAGGCGGCCAATCAGAGCGGAGGGGCGGAGATGAGCAGGATGTAAACATCCTGCCCACCTCCTTCCTTCCGCATATCCTACGGAAGCCGCAGTGAGGCCGGTAGGAGACGTTCCTCGCTCCTGCGACTTCACACACAGCGATGTGTGCTGCCGCAGGAGCGAGGAACAACATCGGACCGTCGCGTCAGCGTAATCATGGATTACGCCAACGCTGCACCGATGATACGATTACGACGCTTTTGCGCTCGTTAATCGTATCATCTAGGCTTTACACACTGCGATGTCGCATGCGATGCCGGAAGTGCGTCATTTTCAATTTGACCCCACCGACATCGCACCTGCGATGTCGCAGTGTGCAAAGTGCCCCTTAGTGGCATCCAAAAAGTGGCTGTTGGACTTCATTAGTGTCCCACTGGTGCCAAGCAATTTCCAGCACCTCTGCATTGCACCCTCCTGCTCATTTTTACTAAGCCATTAAAATAGCAAACACTGAGGAAACTTAGTGGCATCCAAAAAGTGGCTGTTGGACTTCATTAGTGTCCCACTGGTGACAAGCAATTTCTAGCACCTCTGCATTCCACCCTCCTGCACATTTTTTTAATAAGCTACAATAATAGCAAAAAATGCTGCAACTTAGTGGCATCCAAAAAGTGGCTGTTGCACTCCATTTGTGCCCCACTGGTGGCAAGCAATTTCCAGCACCTCTGCATTACACCCTCCTGCTCATTTTTTAATAAGCTATAATAATAGCAAAAAATGCTGCAACTTAGTGGCATCCAAAAAGTAGCTGTTGTACTCCATTTGTGCCCCACTGGTGGCAAGCAATTTCCAGCACCTCTGCATTACACCCTCCTGCTCATTTTGCTACGCAAATTTTATAGCAAACTCATGGAATTCCTTGCTGCATTTCATCATTAGGAGGGATAGAAAGTGAGGATTCCTTTACTGTCCTGGTACCCACAGAACACGGCCACTGTACCCACCTGCCCACTTTTGCCACGCTATTTAATTTGAACAAAGAGCTGACTCTTTTTCTGTCATCCTAAAATTGTTTGGAATACTAAGTTAGTGTTCCTTTGCTGCCAAGCAAGGTGCAACACATGGGCATTGTACACTCCTTTCCATTTGTGAAACGCAATTATTAACTGCAGGTAGTCCAGCCAATCTTTGACGAAGGTGCAGGTGTGGATATAATGTTTCCTTCATCCAATGGTGGTTCTCTCGATGTCTGACAGCTCAACAATACCACCTGTTTTAACTTACAAAACAAGTGACGACCTGCCAATCACACTCCCGCTTACGGGTAACGGGGTGGAAGTTCAGTGTGAAAAAGCATGTGTGACTGCTGTCCCCACAGTCACAGAGGATGAAGAGCACGCAGATGCACTTGATGGGGCAGGCGGTGGTTGCACAGCCCCGCTAGGCCGCATTGTAGCACAGTGAAATTCCCATTGCGACTTATGCTTCATTTTAAGTCTTGTATTTGGTGGGCTCCCCAGTATGCAGCAAAACCACGCAACATGAAAAGCACTATATGCAGTTGGGTTCATAAATGATTGTTTAACTTTCCCAAAACAAACAATAAGAACCATGCATAAAATTGAAATAATAGAACAATCTATTCAGTTGCCTACTACTTGCTAATCCCTCTGCGTAGCAGAAGTAATTGTGTGTTTATGTGTGTGTGTGCGTGTGTGTGTGTGTGTGTGCAAACACGACTTACTAGTGGCGCATCACAAGAGCTTCCCAGTTATCTACCTAAACATAGACAAAACACATCACCCACCCTGAATACCCTTGTTAGCTGAAGCCTCACAGATAATGCAGATGATAACAGTGTGAATGCAAACCACACAGCTCTGCAACACAGTCATGGAAATCTTAAAAAGCAAAAGTCAATGCAAACATGTGTCGCTGTCCCTCTATGATTTAAACTGTATGTGACAATTTGACAGTGCAGAGGCAGCAAGTCTGATTGTCTATATAGCAGTCCTACCCAGAACAGATATGTGTTTTCATAATATAACAAAGTGTTGCGTGCACGCATTACTGTCTGGGCACAGCCTACCGTACCCGGGTACTGTGATGTCCATTTGCCATAAATACAGACTTTACGCTCCTATCATGGTAAACAGTATAGACAGCACCGGAAGAATGTTGGTCTGTGGCACAGGATGCTGCTCACTGGCGTTACGGTACTCCTCACCAAACTCCAAAATGACTCCCCTCACAATTGAACGAAGTGTTTCCGCGGTTGCTCCTTGCTGTAACACACACCTTTATCTTTTCATTCTGTTCATAGACAGCATCTCCAAGTCCACACCCGAAGATCATTTTTCTATTGCTATAGTGACCAAACAGACAAAAGCAGCGCCATAAAACAGCAGCCCCTTGTGTGTAGTCTGCAACAATGCATGCAATGAATGGCAAATAAGCATGTTGTATTGACAGTGGTTAAAGCTGAGCAATACATCCTCACGCTATCAATTCATATCCATGTGACACTTCATGGTGGAAGTACTCAAAGTTGAGATTTTTTGCCTTCTACTTAGAGATTGTTCCAGATTACATGACTTGGGTGATCCTTTGCTATGTCCAAAAAATTCCCAGGCTAGGCAAGGCTTACAGCCCATGCGAACTGCATAGCCAACATGACTTATGCTCATAGGCAGAGTTGTGGTCGAGGATTCAGTTGTTGACATGCTTCTAGTACTTTGTCTCTGTCCAGGAAGACACAACGTAAACTCGTCGTCAGTAGCATCCTCCTCCACCTCCTCTGCTGACGTCATCGATTGGCTCACTTTGGTTTGACAGTAAGTGGTGTCTCCAACCTCATCATCACCCTGTGTGTTTTCATTCCCCTGGTCCTGAGTCCTTCGTGACAACCTCTTCCTGCCCTGACCGAATAGCAAAGTTGACGTTACAATCAGGTATCTGAGTCTCCTCATCATGTTGCCCATTGTCTCCACCAGGATGATGTATGGTTTGGAAATGAGGGTGTACATTATGCTCAGCACCTTCTTCATCGGGGCCTGGATCCGACTCACAAACCTTCAGGCCATCTGTGCAGATAATTTCCCCTGTCTTCTGTAACTCGCTGCCTCAACACATCAGATTATCTGCTACACCCGCAAGCTTCAAAGGAACCTGAAAACTCATCTGTTCAAAAATGACTATAACCATTAAATGACACCATCACCGTACGGAGCTTCTGCCCAACCTACACCCCACCTACTGTCTCCTCCCCAAAATACTTTACAATGTAATCCCGCAAGGGCTGGGTCCTCTGCCCTCTGTACCGGTCTGTCTATTGTTACTTGCATATGTATTCTGTATGTAACCCCCTTGTCATGTACAGCACCATGGAATCAATGGTGCTCTATAAATAAATATTAATAATAATACTAATAATAACTTCTTTGTCTGTACTCACTGCAGCTTTTGAGCAGACCTCTGATTCCCAGGCTATAGTGTGACTGAACGGCTCTGCAGACTCAACAATCTCTGCTACCCCTTATTCAGCAGGGCTGGTGGAAACTTGAGAGCAGTTATGAAGCAAGTGCGATTGGGTTTACACCACTGTGGAATGTAGTATTTGTGATATTGAACTTGAGGTGGAGGAGAGCCCACTTTATTGCGCACTTGACATCCATTTAAGCAGCTGCTGTTTTGGTGCCTCATCTACTTTTGTTAACGATGGTCGTGTCCATGAAAAAATGATCATATCAGATTTTCTACGGGAAGAAGTACACCTGTTATTTTAGCTGTTATTTGTTGTTACGAATTGGTGCTGCCGTAAACGCAAGCAACCTGCTGCGGTTCCAGTTGCGCCCAGGCATCAGCTGCCATTTAGGGCTGTGCCTCGGGTTGTCCAGCTGGCTGCTTTCTCCACCACGTTTAAGTGTTGAGAGGCGGCCAGTGCGCATGCGTGTGCCGATTTACCCCAGCCGCATCCTAACTCCAGTGTTTCGCCTACTGAGTATGCTCAGCCTGACTGTGTCATTCCTGAGGCTAAGTCTTCATTTTGGGCTACAGCGCATGCTCGTTTGGACTGTGCCTGAGTCATTCTGCGACCTGCGGTTCCACACACTTACACAGGGTCCTGGGGCTTGTCTCACTCTCGGGAGGCCACTACATCTAACTGCACCCAACATCAGCCCCAGGTGTCCCCTTACACTGCAGTGGCGGTCCCCACTGACCGCAATACCGAGAGTGGCATCACGAAAATACATATAAAGAAGGAACCTACCTGTGACCAGACAGTTCCTCCACGTGGAGTCCTTGAAGGTAATGCACCGACAAAACACCTGTGGGGCTTCACACTTACTGCGAAAAGCCTCTTTGCACAGATACTTGCACTCCATGCCGGGTCTAAGTCCTGTGTTGTGCCTAGTAGAGATGAGCGAACTGGTCCCGGTTCGGCTCGAGGCCGGTTCGCCGAACGGGGGTCCCGTTCGAGTTCGGTTCGTCGAACGTTCGACGAACCGAACTCGAACGTATAGGCTATAATGGGAGGCAATCACAAACACATAAAAATGCATTATAAATGTACACAAACAGTTAATAAACATTGCCATAACACTTACCGGTCCTCGCGATCCCTTCTGCACTCTGTCTCCTGCCGCTATTCCATCCGATGATCGCTGAATCCTCCCGGTGACCTGCACTGCCAGCAGAGATGCAGGACCTATCGTGACGTCAAAATAGCCATGTGACCAGTCACGTGGCTATTATCTCATTGGCTACAGACTGGTCACATGACTATGACACGTCATGTAGGACCTGCGAGTGCATCTCTCCGGTACACGGTGCACATATGCGTATCGCCGTGTACCGGCGACATGCTCTAGCACACGGTCGACTCCCCGTTCCGTTAGGGACCGGCTGACACAGCCGGTCATTAACGGAGATCACCGTTGCAATAGCAACGCACTTAGCGGTGACGTCACCGCTAACCGCGGCTCCGAGAGCACTGTTGCTATGGTAACGCATCTGTCAGCGTTACCGCTAGCAGCCAGCACTGATCACTCACGGAGTGAAGGCTGCACGCTGCTTCCCGATTGTAGTGATGATTGTAGTGAGGATGGAGCTTCCCCAGCCCCAAGTGATGAGCTGGTGAACCTCATCCTTCCTCACTACAATCGTCACTACTACTACACTAGTGATGATTGTAGTGAGGATGGAGGTTCCCCAGCCCCAAGTGATGAGCTGGTGAATCTCATCCTTCCTCACTACAATCGTCACTACTACTACACTAGTGATGATTGTAGTGAGGATGGAGGTTCCCCAGCCCCAAGTGATGAGCTGGTGAATCTCATCCTCACTACAATCGTCACTACTACTACACTAGTTATGATTGTAGTGAGGATGGAGGTTCCCCAGCCCCAAGTGATGAGCTGGTGAATCTCATCCTCACTACAATCGTCACTACTACTACACTAGAAAGAAAGAAGACAGAAGAGCAGGATCGTGGAGGGCTGACAGGGGGTAATAAAGATGGAGTCTCTAATGTGTCTGTGTATTTATTTCTATTAAAGTATTTTTTCTCTGTGTGGTGTCTTTTTTTTAACCCTTTATTGGAGATTCTTAATGGCCGGGTCAAACGTGCCTGACATTAAGAATCTCTGGCTTAATACTGGCTGGTAAAACAAAGCCAGTCTTAACTCATGATTACCCAACAAGCCACCCGGCTCCAGGGCTGTTGGAAGAGTTGGATACAGCGCCAGATGATGGCGCTTCTATGAGAGCGCCATTTTCTGGGACGGCTGCGGACTGAAATCCGCAGCAGAGGCGCCCACAAACCTCGGGCTAACCTGTGCTGCGGATTCCAATCCCCAGCTGCCTAGTTGTACCCGGCTGGACACAAAAATAGGGCGAAGCCCACGTCATTTGTTTTTTAATTATTTCATGAAATAAGTGAAATAATTAAAAAAAACGGGCTTCCCTATATTTTTGGTTCCCAGCCGGGTACAAATAGGCAACTGGGGGTTGGAGGCAGCCCGTGGCTGCCAGCTGTACCTGGCTAGCATACAAAAATATGGCGAAGCCCACGTCATTTTTTTGGTGGGCAAAAAAATTCAGCATACAGTCCTGGATGGAGTATGCTGAGCCTTGTAGTTCTGCAGCTGCTGTCTGCTCTTCTCCATACAGACAGACAGCAGCTGCAGAACTACAAGGCTCAGCATACTCCATCCAGGACTGTATGCAGAAGTTTTTTGCCCCCTGAAAAAATTATGTGGGCTTCGCCATATTTTTGTATGCTAGCCAGGTACAGCAGGCAGGTACGGCTGCCCCCAACCCCCAGTTGCCTATTTGTACCCGGCTGGGAACCAAAAATAAAGGGAAGCCCTTTTTTTATTATTTCATGAATTTCATGAAATAATTAGAAAACAAATGACGTAGGCTTCGCCCCATTTTTGTGTCCAGCCAGGTACATCTAGGCAACTGGGGATTGGAATCCGCACCACAGGTTGGCCTGAGCTTTCTGGGCCCCACTGCTGCGAATTGCAGTCTGCAGCCGCCTCAGAAAATGGCATTTTCATAGAAGCGCCATATTCTGGCGCTGTATCCAACTCTTCCAGCACCTGCCTGCTATACCTGGCTAGCATACAAAAATATGGCGAAGCTCATGTTCTTTTTTTGTAGTTTTTTGGCAAAAAAATAAAAAATGCTTCCCTGGATTTTCCATTGCCAGTGAAGGTAACACCAAGCAGTGGGGGTTAGCAGCCAGTAGCTGCTTGGATTACCCTTAGCTAGCAATACAAAAAATGCAGCGGGAGCCCATATTTATTTTTTTTAATTATTTATATAAATAACTAAAAATAAAATGGGCTTCCCTGTATTTTGATTGCTGGACATCACAGTGCTGTAAAAATAAATCTTTAAAAAAATGACGTAGCGCTCCGCGGTATTTTTGATTCTCAGCGCAGATAAAGCAGACAGCTATGGGTTGCCACCCCCATCTGCCTGCCGTTACCTTGGTTGGCAATCAAAATACAGGGAAGCCCATTAATTTTTTCTATTTAAAAAATAGTTAAAAAAAATGACGTTGGGTCCCCCCATTTTTGATAGCCAGCTAGGGTAAAGCAGACGGCTGTAGCCTGAAAACCACAGCTGGCAGCTTTACCGTGGTTGGGGATCCAATGTGGAGGTCCCCTCAGGCTCCTTTTCATAATTATTTTATAAATATTAATAATTACACAAAAAAAGTAGGGTCCCCTCCAAATTGGATCACCAGCCAAGGTAAAGCGGACAGCTGTGGTCTGGTATTCTCAGGGTGGGAAGGTCCATAGTTATTGGGCCTTCACAGCCTAAAAATAGCAGGCCGCAGGCACCCCAGACGTGGCGCATCCACTAGATGCGCCAATCCTGGCGCTTCACCCCAGCTCATCCCGTGCCCTGGTGCAGTGGCAAACGGGGTAATAAATCGGGTTGATACTAGCTGTAAAGTCACCTGAGATCAAGCCCAGCAGTTTGTGATGTCATGGCGTCTATTAGATACCCAACATCATAAACTGTCAGTACTAACAAAAACAAAAAATCGACAAAAGAAATTTATTTGAAAAAACAGTCCCCAAAACATTTCCTCTTTCACCAATTTATTGTAAGAAAAAAAATAAAGGGGTCCCACGACGACTCTGGACCGTCTAGAATATGGGGGGGAGACACTCAGGGAACGTATCCCCCATTTTCTAGGAGTGCGGACCCTTCATGTGAGGAGTGTGGGTGCAATGAATCTGCACTCACTCTCCCCGGGTCCACAGCAGCAGAGTCCATGTCGTAATGGTTGCTACCAAAGCTGCAATGCCCTGCTCATGAGGTAAGGGCATGCCTAATCAGGAGAACTACTGTAGAGGAAGCTCTGCTCACTGGTATATAGGTGCTCAGAGGTAATAATAGATAAAATTAGTGAGTAACCTCGGCACTCTAAATCTCCCAGACAAAGTCAGTAAGTCCCAATGGATAGTAATGCAAAATCACTCTTTATTGGTCCGTATTAAGAACATTTTTTTTTTTCATAAGCATATATGTTTTTGTCCAAAACAAGTTACAGTTGACGTTTCGGCCTGAGCCTTCGTCAGATTGGACTTATCTGCATGTAATCATGAAAAATGAAAATAATCAGTATCACATAAGAGTGAGAGAACAATAACATAAACTCGAACAATGTAGAGGTACAATTGGCATACAGCAAAAAAATTGCAACACAGCAAGAAATGAAACACATGATACAAATGTCATAATACAGTACAAGGACAATATAGTAATGACAAATATGGGGTCAGAGTAGACTTAGACAGCTCTGGTACGAAAGAGATGTCAATCATAAAGTAACATGTGCAGTAGGTGTAGAGCTACAGTATGCATGGCAGAGCTAATGGGTAGACCGACCATAGAAAAAGAACGGAGAAAAAGTGGAGAAAAAGTGGAGAAAAAGTGGAGAATAAGTGGAGAATAAGTGGAGAAAAAGTGGAGAAAAAGTGGAGAAAAAGTGGAGAAAAAAATGGAGAAAAAGTGGAGAAAAAGTGGAGAATAAATGGAGAAAAAGTGGAGAAAAAAATGGAGAAAAAGTGGAGAAAAAGTGGAGAATAAGTGGAGAAAAAGTGGAGAAAAAGTGGAGAAAAAAATGGAGAAAAAGTGGAGAAAAAGTGGAGAAAAAGTGGAGAAAAAAATGGAGAAACAGTGGAGAAAAAGTGGAGAATAAGTGGAGAATAAGTGGAGAAAAAGTGGAGAATAAGTGGAGAAAAAGTGGAGAAAAAGTGGAAAAAAAGTGGAGAAAAAAATGGAGAAAAAGTGGAGAAAAAGTGGAGAAAAAGTGGAGAAAAAGTGGAGAAAAAAATGGAGAAAAAGTGGAGAAAAAGTGGAGAAAAAGTGGAGAAAAAGTGGAGAAAAAATGGAGAAAAAGTGGAGAAAAAGTGGAGAAAAAATGGAGAAAAAGTGGAGAAAAAGTGGAGAAAAAGTGGAGAAAAAAATGGAGAAAAAGTGGAGAAAAAGTGGAGAAAAAGTGGAGAAAAAAATGGAGAAAAAGTGGAGAAGAAGTGGAGAAAAAAATGGAGAAAAAGTGGAGAAAAAATGGAGAAAAAGTGGAGAAAAAGTGGAGAAAAAGTGGAGAAAAAAATGGAGAAAAAGTGGAGAAAAAGTGGAGAAAAAGTGGAGAAAAAAATGGAGAAAAAGTGGAGAAGAAGTGGAGAAAAAAATGGAGACAAAGTGGAGAAAAAATGGAGAAAAAGTGGAGAAAAAGTGGAGAAAAAGTGGAGAATAAGTGGAGAAAAAGTGGAGAAAAATATGGAGAAAAAGTGGAGAAAAAGTGGAGAATAAATGGAGAAAAAGTGGAGAAAAAGTGGAGAAAAAGTGGAGAAAAAGTGGAGAAAAAATGGAGAAAAAGTGGAGCACCCTTTGGTGCCTTTCATGTGGCACTAAGGGGTGCTTAGCTTTGTATTTAGCCAAAAAAATGAAAAAAAAATGACGTAGGGTTCCCCCTAGTTTTGTAGCCAGCTAGGGTAAAGCAGACGGCTGCAGCCTGCAGACCACAGCTGGCAACCTCACCTTGGCTGGTAATCCAAAACTGAGGGCACCCCACGCTGTTATTTTAAATTAAATAAATAATTTAAAAAAAAAAAACACGTAGGGGTCCCCCAAAATTGGATCACCAGCCAAGGTAAAGCAGACAGCTGGGGCCTGATATTCTCAGACTAGGGAGGTCCATGGTTATTGGACTCTCCCAAGCCTAAAAATAGCAGGCCGCAGCCGCCCCAGAAGTGGCCCATCCATTAGATGCGCCAATCCTGGTGCTTCGCCCCAGCTCATCCCGCGGCCTGGTGCGGTGGCAAACAGGGTAATATATGGGGTTAATACCAGATGTGTAATGTCACCTGGCATCAAGCCCTGGGGTTGGTGAGGTCAGGCGTCTATCAGATACCCGACATCACCAACCCAGTCAGTAATAAAAAAAAATAGACGACAAACACATTTTTATTTGAAAAAACACTCCCCAAAACATTCCCTCTTTAACCAATTTATTAGAAAGAAAAACAAATCCAGGTCTGGT